>NC_072438.2:60131000-60789500 GCF_028878055.3 Symphalangus syndactylus | reverse complement strand
GGTCACAATTTCAGATTTCTACTTAGTGGTATGCAAAAAACATTTTTATTTCTGAAACCATGTGTTTCAACTTACTAGAAGCCATGTGTTTTGGGTCCTGGTCCAGCACTCTTTTCACTATACTTACCACCTTGTCTCTTAGAGGGAGTCTGTCAGATTTTGTAACTTTGACAGATATTATTCCATAAGAGGTTTACCCAATGGATATCTAACAGGGAAGTGAAATTCTTCTCACAGTTGGTATGATTTACTCTTAAAGTATGAATGACCACTGGGCAACCTATTTGAGATGGAAACTTATGTAATATGATTAAGCTATGTTCTCTAGAGTGGCATTCGTTTTACTTCAGCAATAAATACCAGAGAAAAACAATAATTGGTTTTGTATGGAAGAACGAGGGAAGTGTTTTATCTTCCTAACTCAAGTGTTGGAACATTTTGGCAGTGTGGATGAGAAGGATATTAGAAATAGGGCTGAAGTGTAGTATATTTTAGAGAGAGAGAAATGCCTTGGCTTCTTGCTAATCTACTTATCTTTCCGAGTGAGAATGCACCACCTGTGATTTGATATTTAGAAACTACTTTGACTTAAAAAATAAAAATTTAAGGAGCAGTCATTAATAATTTGGCCAAGAGGAATATCAAAGTTTAAAAATGATTCAAGAATAAAACACAACAAAATTTGAAGCAAAGCATCTTGATTGGTGAGAAATTCAAATAGGTGTAGACCATATTTGTGAATAGCAGGCTGAGGAGAGGTAGCTTGTTTTGAATGTAGGTAATATACAAAATGAAGATGCTGACTATGAACAGTAAAAGTCTTTAGAAGTTTGGTAATTTTGAACTGAAAATTACATTAGTGGGCATACTCTCTGACTTTAAAAATATGCCTTGTGGAGAATGCCTTATCTAATGAGCTTTTTGCTAGAAACAGAATGTCATGTAAGCTGGGAATAATTAGAAAAATAGGTCGTTTACAGAATCTCTGATTTATAGTACTTTTTGCTGAACACAGATGGTTGGGTTTCTGGAAGACTCTTATTGAATGTCTTACTAGATAAAGTAGAGGATTAAAAATTATCTCAGAGGTGCCTTAGCTCTCAAGAAGCTTATAGTCAAATAATGAAGATAAGCCATACATGATGAGATGATCAATCACTTTTTGACTTTTATCTTCTTGTATTTTCTGTGTTATATATTATGTAGCCAAAATGTGCTATCTAAATTTCTACCAAATACTAAACACATTTGAGCCTTTTCTCAGATTTTTCACTTAGGAAACACCTTCTTCCCCTAATCTCTGCAAACCCAAATCCTACCAAACTTTCTGGGCCAGCATGCGGTTGTATTTGGCTAAGTTAGAAGAAAAGCTTTCATCATTAAGGAGGTTGAGAAATTAGACATTGTGTTGTCAGAATCACTGTCAGCCTGGATGTTGAAGTCACTAAGAACAGTGGCTGATTGTGGAGCGAAAAGGATGGCTACGAGCAAGAGGCTAATATAATGAAAGAAGATGGAATTGTTCTAGAAACTAGTAGAGGATGGAACATAGCGAGCAAAAGGTGACTTAAATGGAAGGTTTCCCCTTAAAAGAACAGAGGTAATTGAGGGAGAGTTGCAAGTGAGTAGTTTGAGAACAATGATTGGGAAGAAAGAGAAACTATTTTATCAGAAGCTCCAGAAGTGGGATATTCAAGACTGGATATGTCGCCGGGCGCAGTAGCTCAGGCCTGTAATCCCAGCAATTTGGGAGGCCGAGGCACACGGATTATGAGGAGAGGAGATCGAGACCATCCTGGCTAACACGGTGAAACCCCGTCTCTACTAAAAATACAAAAAATTAGCCAGGCGTGGTGGCGGGCGCCTGTAGTCCCAGCTACTCTGGAGGCTGAGGCAGGAGAACGGCGTGAACCCGGGAGGCGGAGCTTGCGGTGAGCCGAGATCGTGCCACTGCACTCCAGCCTGGGAGACAGAAGGAGACTCCGACTCAGAAAAAAAAAGACTGGATATGTAGCCATCTGCTTTGTGCTATGCCCAGAGGGTGGCCTGGTTACATTTAAGAGAGGGAGGTGGAAGGACCAATCAAATAAAATGTTCAGCCCATAGATATGCTAGGAGTTTGTTACTGAATGAACAGGGCTTCCATAAAACAGAGTGGCAGGGATAGACTGGGTGGTTCAAGTGCCGGTATTGGAGGGACCTTGTGGTATAGATAAAAGAGGATGGAGGAAATTGGAAGGGGTGGAAGCATGCTCTGAGGATGCAGATAGCGAAAAACTGGATTAGAAAATGTAGTGGATTAGGAGAGAGCATAAAGGGATTTAATAAGAAAAGGAAGAAGTGAATGTGAAAGAAGTGACTGTACATTTTTAAGTATGATTATTTACCGGACTTGAAATCAGTGAGCTGTAGATTTCGGTAACAACTGTCAGCTAATAGAACTTGGAGGCTAGCGGCTTAATATGTTTAAGTCTATTTCTTAATCTGTAGAATGGAGGTAATGACACTTGCTGGATATTTCTCACAGGTTGTCTTGAGAATCATATTAAATATGATCATATTTAATATTTAATATGATTTGATCATATTTAATATTTAATATGATTTGATCATATTTAATATTTAATATGATTTGATCATATTTAATATGATTATGTTAAATACATATTTTCTTGGGAAAATGAATGTTATCATTTAAGTGAGATGACGATACATTATAAATTGCTGTTTCAATGTAACAATTCGAATTATTTTTTATTGGAGAAATAAGGATTTATCAGCCCCAGAGTTCCAAGTAGATCACGAGTATGAATCAAGATTTTATTTTATGATGATATGCATCTGAAGAAGTGACTTCCTCTACTCAGTAAATCAGCATTTCCTTCTTAGGTGAACTACACTCTGTGAATAAGATTCAAGCAAATTGCCACAGGGAATTGAATTCTGGAATCCAATGAAAGAAAGGAGATTAAAATTAGGGGGCTTTAAGAGCTGTAATTGTCTTTAGACCTTAGGGTCTTCTGGTAAGAAAAAAAAAAAGGAAAAAAATTATATCAATCTCCAGCTGTCTGCTTCATTCTTCCATAGACAGGCTGTTCATGTTATTGAAAATTGTTCCAATACTATGTTCTGTGTTTAGGAAAAGGGTGCTAGAGGGGAGTAATTACAAGTACTCTGGCCTTTCATCTCAACCCAGGAATCTTAAGTGACAGCTGTTTGAGGGACTTGTCATTCAATTAAGTGGTTTGAGACTTTGCCAGTGGTTAAAAACCCTGTGGTTCATAGGAGTTTGCAGCCATGGGGCCACATAGTCTCACCAGAGCACTCGTGTTTCATTGCAAACCATTGCTTTCTTGGCCACAAGGATGCCGGACAGACGTCCTGACCACGATGTTTATCTCTTGAGGGCAAGAATCACAATGAAAATTGGACCTGAGTCTAAGAGTAAATGATTTTTTTCCCCTCTGAAATGTATAACATGGTAGTTAGAAATGAAATGATTGTAAATGTTTTTCATTCACTGAGAAGATGCAGAAAGGGTTAGTAGGAGAATGAGATTTTCTTTTTACTCTTTCTTTCTTTCCTGCCCATCAAATGGTGATTCTATTTCTAAATGATTTAAGTTTCTCTTTCATAAATGGTATTGCACTATATACGTTTTTATTATATGTGGGATGAAAAGGTTTTTATTATACCTGGGATGAAAAGAAAGTAGAAAGCAAAGTACTTTGGAGAATTTGCAATTGGTAACAGTTTCAAGGCAATTCATAAGCCATGGTGGCATTGTTAAGTACCAATAGAGTTCAGAAGCACCTGAGAGTTACGTAATGACCTCCCTCAGGTGAGATTCCTAACCAGCAATGGGAGAGAATGCACTGAGCGCATGCTTCCAGTGGGGTAGAGACCCCTCCCCTGGACTAGGTCTCTAGGTATCAGTCTGATCCATCTCTCTTCATTTCCTCTGTTTTGGTTGTCTTCTGCTTGGCTTTTTTTTTTTCTTGTGTAATACATATTAGAAGCCAAGTATTATGTATTAAGTCATTAGTCCTTTTATTTTCCATAGATACAATCTTGCTTTTTCCTTTGAGAACTAGTTAGGGTTGTCTTGACAAGTTCTATTTCATGGAATAAATTCCTAATCTTAAGGACTTTTAGAATATTATGCTAAAATATTTTAAAGCAATATTACTAAGACCTTCAAAACCATTATAGATGTAATAAAGAGTTTGCTTTTGAGAACTTGTCCTATAGACTAGTAGTGACAATACAAAATTTTCTTCCCTCAATTCTATGCAATTGCAACGTAAACATATTGGATGAGTGTGATGGAACTAATGTAAGATAAAAATATTTAAGTATGAAAAGGCAAAATGAGGTTAACTTGCCCTCATCTTTCATGTCCTCCCTCGATGTCATCCAAATGACCTATTGTCAGAATAAAATTGCCTTTATTTAAAATTTGGTGGTCAAGCAGGAAGCCTTTCTTATCAATGTCTGTCCTCGCACCAGGAATTAAAGAAGCTTACTCCCTCAGAACAAAGGACATTCCCGTTCAAAAAATTGCCCCCATAACCCTAACCTGATACCTGTTTGCCTTTAAACCTTCCACAGTAGGTCATTCCTCAGGCACACGAAGGCATCTCCTCTCCCAGCTCCACATTTATCAGCAAAAAAAAGCAAACACCACCACTTCACAGGTACACAGTGTCTCCACACCTATTACAGTGGGGGCAGTGGTGACCTTACCCTGGCCCAAGCCACCCGCGAGGAGCCTTTGATGTGACCGGAGCCTCATGTTTTAATACAGTCTAAACATCTCACATTCGAACTGCGTGAGTCCTCTTTCCAGCCATATTAGAAGTGATATCAAAGGCAGTCACATTTTAATGGTCTTTACCCTAAGACAGGGCAAGGGACCAGGGTAAGCTTGGTGAGGCTGTGTTTCTTCCCTGTTTTTACCTCTCCTGCTCATCTACAACCATCTTTCTGTCCCCAACTTATCTGCATGCCACATGTCTATCATGGGCAGGATAGACTGGTTCCGTGAAAAGAAAGAGCCCTCAGGGAAAATAAACCCACTTCCTTTTACAAGTTAAAAAAATACGCCACAGGAGGTAATTCTACATTGTCTTTTCCCAGCAGAGTGGGTGATGTTCATATTTGGGGTTAGGCACTTGATGGATTTATAGCACAGTGAGGGAGTTGTCACAGGAGGATGATAAATAGCAAGTGGACCAAGGAAACCAGGAGTTCCAAGTTTCATTTTACAGGCTTATAGGTGGTGCTTGTTTGAGCAGGAAGAAAGTTTAACTGTCACATGGTACAAGAAATTTATTTTACAGATGAGGTTATTCTTGGTGTCAAATAGAGTGAAGCTCTTAAGGAAAAAGATTCAGTGATCAAATTATGTCATGTATGGGATGGTGTTGAAAAGCTTTGAGGAACTATCTTTCATTATAACACACACGCACACGGAAGTTAAATCTTATGTAAAGACACCTTGAAGGTCATTTTTACTTATGGACTCACAGTAATAATAACAACACACATTTACTACCTGATTATATGCCTCATACTCTTCTAAGCACTTGATAGATTTAATTTATCTAGCCCTGATAGCAACTCTCTGAGGTAGGTACTATTACTGTCATTCCAATGGAAAATTGGAGGCAGAGAGAAGCTGAGTAATTAACTCAAGGTCACCCAGCTGGGAAGTGGCAGGGGTAGGACCCAACGCAGGAACTTGGCTGCTGTGTCTGTGCCCTAATCTACCACATCCTATTATGTCTCTGGCAGTCTCTGACCAGATATATAAGTTTTGTATTTTTTTACTGGTTTTAAAATTGAAATTATTAGACTCGATTTTTTTAAAAGAAAAATGCACTTCTATATTTGTGTTGCTATCATTGTGTCGGCACAATGACATACACATATTAGACTGATCAGCTTCTGTGCTTCCCTGCCAAGCAACAATATTTACAAGAAAGAAAACCCATAGAAAGCTCTGACTAAATTGTCCCATTTGTGTACTTCTCTGAGGGAAAAATATCTATGGAAATTTCTTAACATGAATTTCTTGGAAATTGTTAAAGCCTTTTATTTATCAAACAGTGTAGGCTGTTAAAAGTAAAACTTCCTCTGTTCTCCAAATTTTGGCCCAGTTGGTTAATCCTTCAGGAGTGTTGAAAACAGGGCTTTAATTAGCAATTTTATCAGTTAATCCAGTCACTCAGCTTCAGTTCTTATCTGAATCCTTGGTAGTGCCAGCACTTTGGGACATCAGAAAAAAGCCGGCTTGTCAGTGTGATAGTTGAGAGGACTTCTGTTGAGGAGAAAAAAGATCTCAGAAATGGACAGTATTAAATAGAATCTGATACCAATCCAAAAGAAGTGCTCTCACCAACAGAACCAAGAATAGAACTTGGTTTCTCTTGTATGTCTCTGTAATCCTCTGTGGTATGTCACCTTTGTTAGGCAAGACAGAGTCTGCAGTCTTGAGGAGTGTGAAGCTAGAACTTAAAACAAGTGAAATTTCCAAGCCAGTTAGTCACTGAGTTGAGCATAACCCTGGCGTGGCTCTTCACTATGCAAAACCAAAGAAGAGTTTGGAAAATTAACATAGGGCTCATAGAACTCAGTTTCCTGATGGAAATGAGAAAAATCTCAGTGACATGAAGTCATTAATTTTTTGCCTTCTCTAATACAATCCAATCAGGGAGGCTTGAATCTTCTTCCAAATTCAATTTATTTTTCCCTCTGGTATCCTTTATTGATTGCATTTCTATGAAACATCTTGTTTTTCTTGTATTCGAACTGTATTAAAATATATTACTACCTAGAAAGAAACCTTTACTTCTTCAGAAACAAAGAGCACTTAAGCTATACAAACAAGATCCATAATTTCATTATCTCAGCATGCGCCTGTTATCATTGCAACAGCAGAGCAAGTAACAGGGAAAAAAGATTCCATAAGGGAGACATTGGAGCCAGGAGATATTTACGCTTGCCTAAGCAGTTCTGATGATTTGATAGTTGAAATGTTTATGCTTTTGTTCACTTAGATAACGTTCTTAGGACATCTATTTTAAACAACAGATAATTGTAGTTAGTACTGAGGGGGCTGACATAGTGGTCGTTTGTATCTGAGGATTATTAAAACAAACTTAGATGACTGTAGCATAGGGTGACTATTTTTGGCAAAGCAATACTTAGCATTTCATGCTAAAAATGATAGCGTTTTAGATTTATTATAAAACTACAGAAAAACACATTTTTCTTCAAAAGCAGAAGAGTGGAATATTAGAGCTTAAGGAAAATTTGCTTGTTTTTATTTTTCACTGGACTATGCTTGAAAAGTAAAGTGGGTATGTGACTTTATTTTGTCTTTTGTTCAGTGTTCTTTCTTCTTCTTTATTGTTTGACCTAATTTTGAAGTAGCTGAAGTGCCGAAATCAAAGACCGATTAAATTTTCCCTGAAGGCTATTGAATGTCATGTCATTATTCTAATAACAAGAGGTTTGTTTAGCTGCTTTGATTTCCACAAGCTCAATAGTCTTTTTTTTCTGAGGGAAAAAACACCTCTTGCCTAAAGTTTTCTCACAACTAAGCAAGCTAGATATCATGCCAATCTCTGACTTGGAGCAAGTTGGAATGGCTGCTGCTTTCACTTACTTACTGAGATATAGGAAATTATGAGCAAATAAAATGCAGAACTCAGCTTAATAGGCTATATTAAGCTTGTGTACATAAACTCTATAGGATATTTGAATCTTACACTTTGCTAGTTCCAATAATGAGACACTGGCAACACAATTCTTGGCTCTTTGTGGAGCTGAAGGTTTATCAGGATTTAATAAAAAGTACCAATTATATATTATATATTATATATCTCTAACGCTCACGCTCTCTCTCTCTCTCTCTCTCTCTCTGTGTGTATGTGTGTGTGTGTGTGTATAATTACCAATAACTTCAACCAGTTCTGAGTGAGTTTCAAGCATCTCTTTCGCTAACAGTCACCTCATAATTTCCCAGACTCCTCCATCTAGCTGGAATGTATACTATGTTGATTCATCCACCTTTTCTTGTTCTTCCCTACTCATGTCCTCCCTTTCCTCCTTACCTGGCTTAAATTCTACCATTGTAATCACTTTCTTACATACACCTTTTCCCCTTTTCACTTTGATGTACTAACTTCTTGCCTGTTCTGATCCTGTGCAGGTAATGTGGCTGGAAAAAATAGTCCTAAGCAAGCTGACTGACTTCATTCAAAATTCACGCCCACTGGCCTCGAGTGAAACTTTAGATGACCTAGGGTCACCATCTTTTTACATTTCTCTACTTCTTTCACTCTCCCCATTTCCTAGGGAGGCAGTAGTTTTTAACCATGGAGATTTTGTCCCCGGGGGACATTTGGCAGTGCTGGAGATGTTTTTGGTTATCACAGTCTCGGGGAGGGGGTGCTACTGGCATCTAGGTGAGTAGAGATCAAAGATGCTTCTAAATAACCCCACAACAAAGAATTACTCTGCCCTAAATGTCTATAGTGCCAAGGTTGAGAATCTCTGAGTACAGCATTTCGTATCTTCTCTTTCTTTAAACTTCCAACACTCTTTCCTGTCTGAACTTTCAGCTAATGATCTTAATTCCTTTTCAATCTGAGAAAATAAAAGCAGTTAAAAGAGACTTACTCACTCAAACTTGCACTGGCATACCTGCCTACCTTCATATGTCTATGCCTTCCTTCCTATTATGCTGGATACCCATCTCTGGTCCTACAGAAGGCTGATCCCTTTGCATGAGTACTCTTCAATCAGGGACGGAGTTCCAAGCTCTGGAAGGGTGACGCTCTATGTTTGCCAAGACCACCCTGCTTTTAAACCCAACAACATTGAAAGGCAGCCCACAAATCTGAGGGGCATCACTTTGGGAGACATTCTGGTCATATGAGATGATGGTGACTATTGGACTGCCTGTTAATGACTAAATGGAACTCTAGTAATATGCTACTATCTTTTGACTCCGATTGTTTTCAGGTTATATCTACTACAAAGAATATAATCTGGGAAGGAGTTTCTGAGAACTACTAGGAATCTAGGAATTCAAACTGCGTGGTGTAAGTCTCAGTGTGCAACTATAAATATTGGTGATCAAATGCTTTGAAAGATTCCTGGTTATAACAGACAAACTATAATGGTAGCATGCCCAACATACCACAGTGTACTCTGCACTAATGCGTGTTACCGTCATTTTTGTGGATGAAAAGCTACTAAGCAGAATAGGGAAAAACTCTGAAGTTCCTGATGGGATCAAAATAGTGGACATTGCACGGTAGATCTGAATTCCCCTGAGGAGTGGCCCCACCCTGAGACAGGAATATTGTGGCCTTATGGCACACTCAAACTGAATGGTATTTTGATCTGACCACCACTCATCTAACCCCAGGATTATGTTGCACCCATTATTTTGGGGTACAAAATATGTATTCCAATTCTACTCAGGCCATTAGCATGATTTGGCAATAACACGCATGGTAGATTAAACAGCACTGGCCCACAAGACAGAAAAGGGCCTTCGAGGAGACAGGTGCTGGTCTAGGTATCTTGGGACAAAGAGAATTTGCTTTTAATGAGGAGTGGTATTTTGAAGAAAATGATTTATTAGCTAGAATAAACAGATTAGAGACGTTTCCTTCCAGGAGGAGGCAAAGGATGGAAGTCACCCTGGAAAGATACTTCGCAAAGTGGGTCTGGCAGACTCAACAACTAATGCCAGATAACGCTAAATCTACTCTTGGGAAAGAGCTTGTACCCTGACGCAATAGGGCCTCTTGACTATTTTAATTCAAATGAAGGATGAAGTGGTCATGGGGCAGTGGCCCTCTATTCTAGTTGCTGAAGCTTGAGGGCCTCACCTTTGGGAATCTTATGACCCTCCAAACTTATGGAAGTTCTCTGGGGGCACTCGAATTTGCATCATTGTAGTGTGACTGACTTTACCCCCAGAATAGGTTGAAATAAAACACTATTTAGGATAGGAGCTATTCTAAATATCACTGTGTCCTGCCTGTAGGAGGGAGGTGGCCGCTGCTACATAACAATACAAAATGGTAACCAGACTCAATATAGTCTGTGGGATGAGACAGGGTGGTTGACTTTGTCCCCAGTTACCTTGGAACCCACAAATAACTGAACAATGGCCAATCGTAACAATGTCTGTTTTTAGTAAGATCTAGTATATGGGCAAGGGTTGATTCTGTTAAGAAGGCAACGCAAATGCCTCTGTAGTTCTTACTGATCTGTTCTGTAATGAAACTGAATTATACCGTGACCATGCCGCAATATGGTATGGTACTGGTGTTGTTGGTAATATTCAACTACCTCATGTAAACAAGTCTTATGATAATACTGATACTGATGATTAATTATATTGAGAGATTGAGTTACATCCTGCTCAGGATGTAATACCTATAGAAAATGGCTGACCTGAGGAAGAACTTGATACAGCTAGCCTAAAGCTGATTTCTAGGATAAGTAGTTCAGTACAAGCTTATCATAAGATACGAATAGCAGTAGACCAGGGGAAAACAGGAATAACAAATTAGTACAAGCATACAAAAATATATATTATGGTTTTATAGGTCAAATTAGTTGTTTCTTTGAACTGGCTTCTCCAAATATGAGCCATATTCATTTTGGTACCATTGCTACATCTATTCTATGAGTGCTGCACCAAATATAAATGTTCTGACAGGCATAATAGTTTGCTGTAAAGGATATGTGTTAAAGACCAGGGGGTGACCTGTAGTATGATAAGAAAAATATTTGGTTTTTGTCTCTGGTTCCTGGCACAGAGCCAAAACCCTTCGAATTTTCTGAGTGATTAGATTGATAGGAGCATCTTTTGTTCTAATGAAGTGCCTCTTGAAGTTTCCCTAGAGAGATTTAGGATGGGGCCTGTAACCCGAAGGACCAAATCTTGATTAGCAGCTTGGAACTTTCAGTTCCAACCCCCCAACCCCTGGGGAGGATAAAGAGGCTGGAGATTGATTTAATCACCAGTGGCCACAATCATGGGTGGGTAAGGAAACCTCCATGAAAAACCCTAAATGATGGGGTTTGGGAGCTTTGAGTTGGCAGACACACCCAAGTGCCAGGAGGCTGGTGCACCCCAACTCCATGGGGACAGAGGCCCCCTTCTGTGCTTGAGACCCTTCCAGACTTCTTCCTATATGCCTCTTCATCTGGCTATTCCTTTGCATCCTTTATAATAAACTGAAGTAGTAAGTGCAGTGTTTTCCTGAGTCCTGTGAGTCTTAGCAGATTATTGAACCTGAAGTGGAGGGATTGTGGGAACGTCTGACTTTGTAACCAAGTCAGACAGAAGTGTGAGTAAGCTGGGTACCTGATATAGGTGTAAGCAGCATCTGAAGTGAGGGCATTCTTTTGGGACTGAGTCTTTAAACCTGTGGAGTCTGACACTAGTTCTGAGTAGTTAGTGTCAGAATTGGATTAAATTTTAGGAAGCCTAGTCGGTTCTAGAGAATTGGAGAATTGGCTGGCATGAGGAAAAAACCACCCACTCTGCATCTGTGCAACCTCTCAACACTGAGCGCCTTATGGCTCAGCCCTGGATCTCCTAAGTTCTCTGCCTACACTTGTTTCTAATTGGAGATTGCATCCCGTATCATGGCTTTAATTATCATCCATATGTTCTGGACTCCCAGTTTTGGATTACTGGCCTGAATTTTATATTCACTTCCAGGCTCTTTATCCAGGTGCCTTCTCTGTATATCCACTTGGATTTCTAGTATGTATCTCAAGCTTAGCAAACCAAACTCCTGTTCTTATCTCCCTAAACGTCTTTCATAGTTTTTCTCAAAAAATGGTATGTTCATCCTTCCAGCTGCTATAGCCTAAAACCTTGGTGTTACTCTGGTCCTTTTTCTGTGATCTCACATCCCACATTTAATCTATCAGCAAATTCCATTAGCTCTGCCTTTAAAACATCAGACTTTGACAACTTCTCACCATCCCCACTACTACCGTTCTGATCAAGCCTCCATCATCTTTCACCTGGAATATTGCAAAACGCACAATATAGGTCACTTTCTTTCCACTCTTCCCACAACTGAGTCAATTCCTCCATGCCTCTCATTTAACTCAGAGTAAAATCCAAAGTCCTTAAATTGTCTTATAAGGCTGTAGATGATCTGGCTCCCATTGACCTACCAATTTCCCACACTTTCATGCCACTCCACCCCCTGCCTTCTTGCTATGTTTCTAACAGGCCTGGCTTGCTCCTGTCTTAGGGCCTTTGTACTTGCTCCTTTCTCCACCTGGAATTTTATTCTCCCAGATATTTTGCTTTTCTTTACAGCATATATCCCCAGATATTAAACCATATGTTTTACTTTTTTTTAAACAAAAAAATCTATATTCCTCTATGATCATATAAGCTTCCTAAGTCTTATAATCTTTTCTGGGGAGTGGGGGCTCTGTTTTGTTCACTGCTATATCCTTTGCATCGAGAACAGATCTGGGCACATGGTAGATACATGGCACATGTGTTAGAAGAATCAATGAATAAGAAAATTGTATCTTAGTCATACAAACCATTCAGTGAAATAATATCTTGCTGGCTTAAGAAAAAACCCTAAGTGACAGTACTAAGGCAATAATGCTTTAGTAAGAACAGTGGGGAGTGGGGAAAAAGAAAACAACGGCTGTTGACTATTTACTCTGTTCAGGTACTATGCTAGTTTCTTTATATACATATCAAATTAAATATTTATGTTTATTCCTGTGATGTGGGTATTCAATAATTTTATAGAAATAGTAACTAAGACTCACAGAAGTAAAATTATAGCTAAAGGTCACGATTGCTAAGCAGAATAGACACATCTTAAAGCTAATACTGATTCAAAATATCATAAACTTTTTATGTTATCATGCATTTTACAAAGAGGCTGGGAAATACTAAGAGATACTGAGATGGGTTATTAGTGCCATACCACCCTTTGATAGGCATTATTGAGTTTTGATCTTTTTTCCATGCTTTCTTAAAAATATTTTTATCTTTAAATAATCATGTATCACAGAATTTAGATAACATTCATAGGGAAATAAGAATCAAGTATTTAATGAGCATTAAGTGTCTTATTAATTATATTACATTCTTTATTTTATGTTCTCCTGTTGGGAAAACCTTTTCAAGGCTATATTATATACAGTGAAATAACACTGAAATGTGGCAGGATCGTTTTTTGAAGCTGTAGAAAAACTATTTTTGTGGCAAATAATTTTCTAAAGTTGCATTGAATTATGTATTTTGATAGCCTCTGTTTTCTGTCTTACTGTAAGTATGCACTATACAAACTGTAGTGTAACAATGTTTACTTTCTTTTTTTCTTTTTTTTTTTTTTGAGACGGAGTCTCGCTCTGTCGCCCAGGCTGGAGTGCAGTGGCGCAATCTCGGCTCACTGCAAGCTCCGCCTCCCGGGTTCACGGCATTCTCCTGCCTCAGCCTCTCCGGGTAGCTGGGACTACAGGCGCCCGCCACCAGGCCCGGCTAATTTTTTATATATATTTTTTTTTAGTAGAGACGGGGTTTCACTGTGGTCTCGATCTCCTGACCTCGTGATCCGCCCGCCTTGGCCTCCCAAAGTGCTGGGATTATAAGCGTGAGCCACCGCGCCCGGCCATTTACTTTCATTTGAATTTGTTGCTGGGCCCATGAAGATGTTTCCTGACCCTTACCCTTATAAACTTCCAAAGGAGTTTGTGTGTACCCTATTAACAGAGAAAGTGAAAAAGTAGATAGTATTCAATTAGTTCAGTTGATGATGAAGACATGTTCCCCTTTAGAAGAAGGATATTTTATAAGCCTTACAATAAATTAATTTGTATTTTATTTTTGACTTTATCATCATCAATTTGGGGCAAAAAATTAATCATTTTGTATGCTAATAGAGGTCAATGACTAGATACCAATATCTGATGATTCACACCAATCCTTTTATTTTGTAATGTTTTAAAGGACATTTATTACCTTTCACAGTATATCTTTCTATGGGATATGAGAAAGGTTTATCACATGGAAGACACTCAAAGATGTTAACTTATATGGGGTTGAACAGCACAAAATCAGTGGTTCATTACTTTGAATAGTAGCTGTAGGTCAACAAATAACTGTGATGAAGAAAAATGCTCTTTTTCACAATAATGGCATCACAAAGGTCTTTGGATCATATACTGTCTAATATCAAAAAATGAAAGTTATATAAAATAGTAAAAATTTGAAAACATGGTCTAACCACAGCTTGGGATCCTAGTCATTAAAAATTATAATATTGAAGGATTCCAGGAACATGGGAAATTGTTTACAATATAGTGCCAAGCAAAAAGGCTATAAGATAATGTGCGCAATAAGGTATACCTTTTGAAAATATATATTCATATTTGCACATAAAAATGTTGAGTGCTTATGCTTGAGATGTGATATATTTCTTCAGGTTACTGTGGTAACTCCATTAATTTTACTGAGTTTAATTTGCTGAATTGCCGGCTGTGAGGTGGCAGGATGGGGTGGGGGCTATTCCACATGGTCATTCAAAGATTCAGGCTGATGTAGACTCTACAGTCATTAGCTTGGGATTTTCAGTGTTTGCTGGGCATTGTCAATCAACCGCAGATGGGAAAGGAGGGAGAGGAGATCTTTGGAGGGTTTTATGGGCCAGGCTAACAGTGGAGCAAATCACTTCTGTTGCATTAGCCAGAATTCAGTGGCATGGCCACATGTAATTGTAAGAAGGATAGAAACTATGGTCTGTTTTTATGCTCAGGAGAAAAATAAAATGGGTTCTGGTGAGCACATAATAGTCTCTGCCTCAGGTGAGATCCTGAGTAGTATGTTTAGTCATTCTCAGGCTTTGCTCTGTTTATAAGTGGTTGTTGGATTTCTGTTTCTCTGCATAAGTGACAGAGCAACATATATCATCACTTGATTTTGTATCAGTTCTCATTACTACTGCTACCACCAGAAAGTGAGGCTGACATCAGGGTTCTATATGAGGGACCTACCTCAGAGACTACCTGGGATTAGCTTTTTAATATGACATTGGTCCACTCATACTCTGCTGTATCAACCATTATTTCATTGTACATAGGAATCTTTACAACTTGCCATCAATCCCTTGAACATCATAAACCATGAGCCATAATAACATGTGACCACAAGAATACAATGGCCAACTGCAGGCACATAAGTTTTCTATACTTAGTGCCTAGTAGGTGTTAGAGTAATGTTGATTGATTGATTGATTGATTGGTTGATAGTCTTCCTGAATTTTTCTGAGTGCTTTTCTCAGTGTTTATAAGCTGGGATCCCCTAAAGGCAGTGGCATCACTTTTGTTCTGTAAATCTCTGTTGGTATATACTTGGCTGATTAATTTTTTAGACTCCTTCTGCTGTATGATGGGCTTCTGTTGCTCATTCCAACAACAAGCTTATGTGAATAAGGCCAAATGGAATGATCTCTGGGTTTAGAGGTAGAAGACCCAGGTTCTAGTTAAGCCTGGGAAATAATCAGCTTTCTGACAGATCCATGGACACAGTGGTGTTTTCTAAACTTTTTTGGATGATATAGGCAAGTAATATTTCCTCTCTGTCTTCTATTTCTTAACCTGTAAAATGAGGCTAATAATACTAAAACACCTGCTCTTTCTCTGATATAACTGTGAAAATCAAATTGCTCCTAGTTTTCACTTATGAACATAAAGGATGTATGTAACATATCTAGACTTTAGAAATATGAACTTCTCTAGTATTCAATTAAATCCTGCTGGATAATCTCTCTAGAAACATTCTTTAGTCTTGTCCATTTGGCTCTGTCATCCAGAAGGCTGATCTCTGTGAATTATTTATTGGCTAGGCTCCCTTGACCTATGGGTTAGCTCGGAAGTACCAACAAGAGATTAGATGGCTAGAGGAAAGAGAATTGGGGTATTTATTCCACAGCTGTATCTTTGCAGGATTGCAGGATTACAGGGTGTCAGTTGCTGTGTTCCTTTACCAAAAGCCAAAATTCCTATTTGGAGGGCTCTCCTACAGTTACAGCTTTCACCAAGTTTCTAGAATTGTTCTTTCCCCTGTCCTTGCAAGCCTAAGAGTGGTAGTGGTCTTAGGGTTGCTAACCCTTGGGTGTTTTTCAATCATCCCTTATGGTTGTCTTAAACCTTGCTTACATATTTGTAAGTGGCCGCTTCATTAATCTCAGATCAGTCACGCCTTTTGTGTGTGCTATCTGTATCCTACTGAGATTCTGACCCATGAAGAGATTTCTTCAGAGCTGGAAGGAAAGTTCATATTCCCTTATGTGCATTATGCAGTAGCAACATGTGCTGAGTCTATATACAGGAAATGGAAAAAAACTCCTGACAGTTACGGTCTTAAAATTTCATAGATGTCATCAACTTTGAAGAAACAATGAAAAAGCATATAAATATTGAGACATTTCAGATGCAAATTATTTATAAGTTGTGCAAATATTGTGTATGCCCAATAATAAAAGACATCACACACCGGGACCTGTTGTGGGGTTGGGGGAGGGCGGGGGATAACATTAGGAGAAATACCTAACATAAATGACGAGTTAATGGGTGCAGCACACCAACATGGCACATATATATGTATGTAACAAACCTGCACGTTGTGCACATGTACCCTGGAACTTAAAGTATAAAATAAATAAATAAATAAAATACATTAACATTATGCCTGCAACTGTGTACATTCAGGCCAGCTCCTAAACAGAAATCTCTCCAATGTTTTTCTGCTTGGGAACTTTTGGTCAGCGCCTCAAATAAGTTGCAATTTTCCTCTCAAGACTTCACCTTTGGTGACCTTTCTTCAAAATGTTTCTCTGACATAATATAGTGGTTCAATGTATAATTAGGTTGACCCTACATCCCAGTTTGACTGAGAATTTCAACTTAGTTAAATACCAGTTTAATTATTAGGAGTACCCCTTACACTCTTAGAAGTTTCCCAGTTTAGAAGATAAATTGTGTACAGTGGTCTTTTACTAATGTGGAGATCTTGGAGTATAAGCTTGTATAACCTGGGAAGTTTCAAATACATGGTCTCATTTGGCTATACTGCTTCTTGATGGTCTGTGGTATTTGGTTTGTTTCCGTGGTTGGTTACCAAAGCATGGTAGACATAATTTATTGGTCACTTAATTTTTCTCTTTTTTTGCCCCAGTTTATTTTTTCCATTAAAGCCTTTGTTAGGAAATTTTTATTTTATTTTATTTTATTATTATACTTTAGGTTTTAGGGCACATGTGCACAATGTGCAGGTTTGTTACATATGTATCCATGTGCCATGTTGGTTTGCTGCACCCATTAACTCGTCATTTAGCATTAGGTATATCTCCTAATGCTGTCCCTCCCCCCTCCCCCCACCCCACAACAGTCCCCGGAGCATGATGTTCCCCTTCCTGTGTCCATGTGTTCTCATTGTTCAATTCCTACCTATGAGTGAGAACATGCGGTGTTTGGTTTTTTGTCCTTGTGATAGTTTACTGAGAATGATGTTTTCCAGTTTCATCCATGTCCCTGCAAAGGACATGAACTCATCATTTTTTATGGCTACATAGTATTCCATGGTATATATGTGCCACATTTTCTTAATCCAGTCTATCGTTGTTGGACATTTGGGTTGGTTCCAAGTCTTTGCTATTGTGAATAGTGCCACAGTAAACATACGTGTGCATGTGTCTTTATAGCGGCATGATTTATAGTCCTTTGGGTATATACCCAGTAATGGGATGGCTGGGTCAAATGGTATTTCTAGTTCTAGATCCCTGAGGAATCGCCACACTGACTTCCACAATGGTTGAACTAGTTTACAGTCCCACCAACAGTGTAAAAGTGTTCCTATTTCTCCACATCCTCTCCAGCACCTGTTGTTTCCTGACTTTTGAATGATGGCCATTCTAACTGGTGTGAGATGGTATCTCATTGTGGTTTTGATTTGCATTTCTCTGATGGCCAGTGATGATAAACATTTTTTCATGTGTTTTTTGGCTGCATAAATGTCTTCTTTTGAGAAGTGTCTGTTCATGTCCTTTGCCCACTTTTTGATGGGGTTGTTTGTTTTTTGCTTGTAAATTTGTTTGAGTTCATTGTAGATTCTGGATATTAGCCCTTTGTCAGATGAGTAGGTTGCAAAAATTTTCTCCCATTCTGTAGGTTGCCTGTTCACTCTGATGGTAGTTTCTTTTACTGTGCAGAAGCTCTTTAGTTTAATTAGATCCCATTCATCAATTTTGGCTTTTGTTGCCATTGCTTTTGGTGTTTCAGACATGAAGTCCTTGCCCACGCCTATGTCCTGAATGGTATTGCCTAGGGTTTCTTCTAGGGTTTTTATGGTTTTAGGTCTAACATGTAAGTCTTGAATCCATCTTGAATTAATTTTTGTATAAGGTGTGAGGAAGGGATCCAGTTTCAGCTTTCTACATATGGATAGCCAGTTTTCCCAGCACCATTTATTAAATAGGGAATCCTTTCCCCATTTCTTGTTTTTGTCAGGTTTGTCAAAGATCAGATAGTTGTAGATATGTGGCATTATTTCTGAGGGCTCTGTTCTGTTCCACTGATCTATGTCTCTGTTGTGGTACCAGTGCCATGCTGTTTTGGTTACTGTAGCCTTGTATTTGCCCCATTTTTAACAATTCCAGGTTGAAATAGCTTTTTCTGCAGGCTTATGTAAGTCCTGCATTCTTTCCTAAAGCAGCAAAGTTCTTTAATTTCTTAACTACAAGCTGTTCTCTCATAGTTTGAATAGCAGTACATTTTTCTTCTTCTTGTAGAAGTTGTTCTGAATCATTTTTTTCTTTGCTTTCTGTGTCGCATCCTGTTCTCCAGTTTTAAATGTATCGGGATGCTTCTGGGTTTCTCTGTGTACCATGTAGCATTTGTTTCTTAGTTTCCAAATTCCTCATGTTTTTGAACTCTATTTCTCTAAAATCCTAAATTTTACTTTATGATTATACTCCCTCCTTAAAGTCATAAGTACAATTATCCCACATTTTGCTCAATATAAACATTCATAAATTTAAAGCTAACTTGGTATTATAATTGGGTCAAACCTGGGAGATGGTAGAATTTTGATCCCTTTTAGGATTCTGAGGAGAGGAGTTTTCCCCATGATACATCATTGAAGGTTTCTGAAATATGATGTCATAGGTAGAATTTTATATTTTACAGTCACTACCACCTAGTCAGAGATAGAAAACTTATTCTAAGATAGAATGCATAGGTGTTAAATAATCTGGCAACTGCATGGAGTTTTCCCTCTAGCAAATAGCAGGTAGTCATGAAACACTATCATCGATAAAATGTTTTATCTTTTCAAAGATATTGATGAAGCATGAAAATATCTACTGCCATCATTTACCCCAGCTTTTATGTATTTTTAAAATAGTTTGATTAGTTAAAAGTCTTATTTTGTCACTTATTTATCCATTTACTCATATAGTCAAGAAGTACTTATTGAGCACTTAGAGTATGTCAGGCACTGTGGTGGGCAGTGAGGATACAACGGTGAATGAGAAATATGCAATCATTGCTCTCAGGGAGCTTATAGGGTCATGGAACACAAATAAATGCCAAAAGAATAGTGTGATGAGGAAAGTACAGATGTAAAAGATGCATCTTTATGAGAACTAGGGATCAGGAAAAGCTTCTTGGAAAAAGTCCAGTCCAAGCAGGGCCTGAGAAGTGTGAGTTATCTAGGACAGAAGTGGAGAGGCCTGGGAGAAGGAAAAGGGCAGAAAGTGTTACAGGGAGGGAGGATAGTATGTGTAAAGGTTCTCTGGTCAGGGTGGTCAGGGAGAACAGGGAACATTAAGGAAACAAATAGTTTGGCTGGAATATAGAGGGTAAGAGGTGGAGAGAGGTGAGAATGAGGCAGGAGATAAGTAGGGGCTACAAGATGTAAGTCAAGATAAGGAGATGGGACCTAGTGGTGAGGGTAATACAGACCTACGAATAATTTATCATTCAGAGATTCCAGGATCTGGCCAAGCATACTTTTCTGGGATAGAGTCCTACCATTTATCAATATGTGCTCCAGGGTTCAGTTGAAGTAGACCAAGAGTTGTTGCTCTTTGAAAGGGCTTTCCCGTCCATGTCTGTAGACTGTCTTCTCCATTCAACTCTCATTGATTTTCACAGTCAGGAAAGACCTTCTTTCTGTTTTGAACTCCCACAACTTTGTGTACTTCTTTTATGAGCCTTACTCCATAGCTTTTATGTTTATGACATAGCTTCCTGCTAGATAGCATCTTGAGGGCAAGGGTTTTTCTTATTTATCCATTTTACCTCTGATAGTGAATATCTAAGAATTAATATAATTTTATATGGTTCATACTCACCTCCACTGAATTTGTTACAGTTTGGAAGCATCAACCTCACACAATCAAGACATTGGACTTTTTAGATCTTCTTCCTTTTCTCTAGCCTAAGTATAGTTGCAATATTCTTATTCTTGGTAGACAGGGAGTTAAAATGATCATCAGGCCTCTGTGACCTCAGTGGAGAAAAGGATAGACCAGTAGCAACTGGGCCTTTAGGGAGCAGTGGCAGCAGGTTACTCTTTCTCTATGGCAGTGACTGGCCATATCACCACCTTGAATTGGAGCAGGGGGAGGAAAAAAGAACTGATTCAAAGTATAGACAAGTCAAATGGTAGAGAGCCCACTGAGCAAGGTCTTTGGACTCCCAGATCTATTTGGGAAGAACTGGAAGGAGACTAGAGTTTTTGTGAAACAGGTGAGGTTAAGCTGAAGAAATATTTTTATAAGGCTACATTTGTGTTCCAGGTTTTACCCCTGGCATGGTGTGCATGGTAAATATAAATCACCTACGTTATATTTTGTTTCCCAAAATGCACTATAAATGTCCTCCAGGAGAGAGATCCTAACCCTATAAGACTTTTGAGCTGCATGGTTAGGGAAACACAGGTCCCTCCTGGAGTGGGATTAGGAGACGGGGTGCTATAGCAGTATGACATTGCAGAACCTGTCGCCAGGTCTAAAATGCCAGCCCACCTTAACAGCTGTGGTAGGTGGCACCAGCCTTTCTTCCAAGGGTAATTGGTTCTGGGATTCAGACTGCAGTTGCAACTGTGAGAAGTGGCAGACTCTCAGCTAGATTAGCCTCATCAGCATTAATGAGAGCACCAGGACTTTGCCAACCTGATAGGGAGATAGGGTCCAAATCTTGCCATTAATTGTTTTAATTGTTTTTAGCACTTGGCCTAGCTATTTTCCATGGAGCTTTTCAAGAGGCCGATCTCATCTGAAAGGTCAGCCTACAGGAGTCAGGTCTGAGACAAGTCATCCACTATCTCTCTTGCTTTCTAAGCACATGAAGTTAAAGATGTTGAAAATGCTTTATTGCCTTTTTATCTAGGATTTAAATATTTCATTCTGCTTGTACAATGCTTAGCTCTGTAACAGGCACAACTGAGTTCTTAGTTTTCTTTTAACTTAAAAACTTGTATTTTTTCTTACTACAAATGTAATAGTGCTCAATAGAAAAATTGAAAAATTTGGATAAGATTAAAGAAGAAATTAAAACAGAAGTAGTATTCTTCAGCAGCGTTTTTCCCTCTTTCTCTCTCTCTCTCTAGAAAAAATACAAGTACACACACAAATGTATAAATGTGTATATATACATTTGTGTGTCTATTATAGACTGTAGGCTTCATACAAAATGATATCAGATGTTTGAATATTGATGGTTATACATAGGAATTTCATTCACAGGGATGTGAATAGGTATGACAACTTTGGATAATATTAGGAGTTATTTATGGTTAGATTATTTAATTAGATTACTTATGGAATTAGGTGAGAAACTTTTGCAACCCAAAATAAAGAAGGCCCATATAAATAGTAGAACAGTTTTGGTGGCAATCAGTTAAATGTTAAAAGAATTATAATGCACTGAGATAATTCTATCAAATAATAAACTTACTAATTAAGAAATGGTGTCTAATGATACAGAAAGCCCATACTATCTGAAAAGCAATCATATGACAAGGGTTACCATGAGATAATGACTTGCATCATGCCAAATAGGTTCAGTAATGTAGTGGGCATCTTTTTCTATGTTGGCTAAGGCTCTTAGGTATGTCAGCATAACTGAAAAGAACCTCAAACTGGAGTTTTACTGTTCTGTTTGGGGAGAAAACACTTCGTTGGGCAGAACTCCTGAGAGTTAGCTTATTAAGCCTTATTAATAAGCATATAATTAATTATTTATTAATAATTAATGTTTATTGTTAATTAATAGTTAATAATTATTAAGCATATTATTAATTAATGCCTAAGGAGTGTTGATTCTTTTCTTAAGGCAAGGAGTTTGGGCACGATTTGTGTTGGATAAAAGCATGTTGTTTGGCAAAGCATAATTAAAATGAATTTCTATTTGTCTTTCCTATAATTGAAGGTTTTTTTAAAAAAAGTAAGTCACAGGAAAAACACTGACTTCCAACTATGTAAAAGGAAAATCACATGAATGAATGAAAGGAGTAATTTGTTGGGGGAAGATGAGGCAATTCTTTGACAATGCAGAGAAATCATCAAAATGCTGTTCTTGGATGGTAAAATTTCTTGGTGGCTGCCCAGGTTATATGGCATATCATTGATATTTAAGATTATTGTTATTGACAGTGCATGGGTTCTGGACAAAAGCACTGCCTTGAGAACTGAAATTTAAACCACTTCCTAACACTGAAGAAATGATGGCTTTTAAGAGTGCCAAAATGACTCAAGATGAGCTGCCCACAAAGAACTTGAAAAGAGCAATTTCGAAGTTGCCTTCAAGATAAAATTTTGCAAAGGATGAGTAAGATATTTTAGATAAAAAGTTCATTTTCTTGAGTAATTTGACATCTGGTATGCAAAGAGCTTATTTATATAGACTGCGATATGTAGAATTAAGGTAGTGTTCCATATAACAACATTTTAATATGTCAGTGCTTTTAACTTTAGACATTTTTATTATGCATCACATACCTAACTAGTGATTTCAAATACAAAAACATTGGAAAGCTGATTTAATTCTTTTTGATCACTTGGAGCCACAGGTGTGAATTAGCAGCTATTACTCTAGCATAGAAAGAATGCTCTAGAAAACTACTGAAGTAGATAATTTTGTTTTTTAATTCTTTCCTAGAAAAATGAGAACTTACAGACCATATCTCTCTTGTCTTTATTATCAATATGATTTCTCACTGTTGCTGTGGTATAATACTACCACTAAAGTACAGTTTCTAGGAATCAAATAATATTTTTTTTTCCTAAGAGATTCTGAGAGTCATATTGCCTCTCTTGGAGAGTAAAATGTTTATAATTTTTGGTACGTTTTGCTGTTTGAGGCCTTCCAAGTTTATGTATGTGTTCTGGTTAACTAAAGAGTTACAAGCAAAAATAAGTTACACCAAAACAAGTGAGTTTTTATTATTTACCCTTTCCAGGAAAAGCTTCTCTATAATTACTCTGAAAATCTTAAAAAGGTCCAGTGCCAACCAGCTAACTGTTAAGATTTTTGGCCATTGTTAGATAAATCCACAGAAAAATGAGAATATTGTTTGAACCTAATTTAATAATTAAATCTATTTGCAGTTTATTGACATTGACAAGTAGAAAGATAGATTATTTGGAATTTTTCTGAATTGATGATATAAGCAAACACAACATAACTAAGTGCTCTTAAATTTTAACTTGTTTGTATTGTACCCTGTAAAATGCTGTACACTATTGTCATTGTGTAATGCTAGATTTCACTGACACTCACTTTATCTGTGGTAACGGAGTAACACTAGCTGTGACATATCATGGTCGAATTTATTATCTTTTCTTTTACATGTGGTGAAAATTTGATTACATGTGTTTGAATCCAAATTTTTTGTTTCTTATTCCTCATCAAACAAGTATTTGTATTTAATTTTTTGCTTAGCAAGAATCTAGCCTGATGAATTTATTCTGAGTTCTTGTGTAATATGTGAGGCCTAGATAATGAAGTTTGCTGACTTTGTCACAGGTCTGCTTATTCTAGTGCATCTTACCTGCTGACATTTGTCAAATCTCTGCCACTAGGTCGTTCTTTAAGTATCATTATCAGCTCATGTTGATGACTCCACATTACAAATATTGTGCCTATGAGTGTTAACAACTCATATTTCTGAACGGTGCAAGTTTTGTTAGTGAGCATGGTCCTGAGGAAATGGATGGGAGAAGAACTATGTTTTGATTGGGGTTTGAGACAGGAAACAGTTTGGAAATAAGTGGCTGCCCCAAAAGCTGTTGAATGTGGCACATTTGCATGAGCACATAGCCCATTTGTGTTTTTTTGTGACCCCCATCTTCTTTCTTCCCTGTCTCCTCTCAGACGTAGCTGTTATCCTGAAATTTGTGTTTCTCATTTCCTTAAGGGTTACAGCTTACCATGTTCAGTTTTGCATGCTTTTGGATTTTGTAGAAATGGAGTCATAATTTGGTAACTTACTTTTATGACTCAACATTATGTTGGGTTCCTGAGATTCATTCATGATAATGTGTATAACTGTGGTTTATTCATTTTTAATGCTATTATTGTATTAATTGAATATGCAACAATTTATCTATGAACATATTTAGATTTATCTATAAGTATGCATACTAGCCAACCCTTGATATTTTAGGCTTTAAGATTTTTGGTACCCTGATGGGTATCTCACGGTGGTTTAAATGTTCAGTTTTTCAATTATAGTTAAAATTGTGATTTGTTTCATGTTTATTATCAAGTTGTGGTTTTCTTTGTGTCCTTCATAAACAACAACTTTTGCCTCATTTCAAAAGGAATAGTTTTATAACAGAAGTTTGCTTTGGAAGATTGCTCATCTTTTATAATCTTATGCTTTTCACAAAGAAGTTTCTTAAAGAAGCTTGATGGATTTTTAACTTGAAAATACTGCCAGCATGGTAAGTTTTGTTAGAATTTTTTTTTTTTTTGGTGACCTTTAAGTTCAATTTAGGTTAATTCTCAAGTAAGTATGTATGTGGATTAAAATGAAAAATTTTAAGTTGAAATTGCTTTTATGAGTTTCTTAAGATGTGTTTTGATGCATTTACTTTGTGAGATACGTTTGATGTAAGAAGTGGTTTTCATGGGATCAGTAACTGCAATTCTGGCACCCTTTTTCTTCTCTGTAGTGTGAATAGAAAAGTAGGTACTGTTTCAATGTCATGTAAATATGTCACTGGGGATTGTTTGTTGTTTTTCTACTTCTTTAATAGTCGTATTAAAGAGACATCATTATGTGGACAGCTGAGTGATGTCCTCATTATTTCTATATGGTTGTCTCAATTTGTACTAAGACTTACCCCACCATTCCTTGTTGCTTGTGTCATTTGTGCCTGTTAGAATGAGCGGTCTTCTTAGAAGAAACTCTAGCTGAGTATGCTTTAATTTGGCAGGTAAGAGCTCATTAGCTCTAGAACAAAAATTATTTGGTTTTAAGTCTCCCCAAATCAAAGCCATTTAGTCAGATTATTCTTGGCCTTTGGTCATGCTTCCTTAGTTCTGAATTGCTAGAAATCCCTTGTGTATGCTCCATCTCTTGAAGAAGGGCAGTGAAAAAGAGAAATAGATGATCTTTCTTGTATAAAAATGACTTTCAAATTTGCCTGTGTTTGGCAGCCAATTACTTTCTATATATAAAAAAACTCTTAAAGTATCTACGTCCTCCAGTTTTCGTCTTTATTTTGTTATAATCTGTCCCATCATCTTAGAGCAGTCTTCTAAATTTCTAGTAGAAATTACTATTTACTATTTCTAGTAGTAAAACCTTTTCAGAATTTATTCTATGAAATACCAACACTTCAATATAAATTCCTCATATGGAATCAGGGCACATATGTTGTAAATAAACTCAGAATCACTATTCTTATTTGAAATATAGAAGGCGATTACATGAAGGAATCACATATTGTATGTTGTTTAGATGATCTAAACCACAGCATCTCATATGTAGTTTCATAAACGTTGTGGGTACATTAGATCGTGTTGATGTCCTGCTTTCAAACTGCAGACATGAGAAGTAGATGTTTAAATAAGAAAACATTTACTGTAATTGTAGAAATAGAGGATGAGAAAACCCCGGGTGGCTGCTGTGCTCCTCACCTGGCCCCTCCTGGGAAATACAGAAAAAGAAAAATGAGGGATCAGGAGAGAGCCTGGACACAGCCCTAGGCTAGGATTTACGAGTAAGTAAACAGCTTCTGACCTGACCTTGAAATTCTAGCATCTGTCTCTCAGAGAGAGGCAAACGTATTTGAGTTCTATAACATTTCTTTACAGTTCTCTTTAATAGGCAGGCCTCTCTCATTTCAGTATCTTGACACAAGCTCAATTCTCAGTTACTCTTTATGTCTGAGTTCAAATACTACTTCCTCATTGAGATATTCCCTGATTACTGAAGAAGGGCTTGGATATCCCTTTTCTAGCTCCCTGGGTATGTTTCATACACATCCAATGATCAAAGGCACTATTTCCATAGTCTTTTGCAGAACTCTACTTGAGTTTCTTCTCAAAACAAAACAACAAACTCCCAAACCTGTTTTGTGATAAATAAAAAAACTCTACATTCTAGACTTCTATTACACATTTCTTACGCACATTTGAGTATTAAAGGCTCTGAGAAGTAATTAAGGAAAGAAATTTGTTTTTATTCCATGTTTCCAGAATTAATTGACCATGAAACATGTCTTTTGAGAAATATCTGCCTACAGATTCCTCTGAAACAAGGGTAGGAAATGTCTTATTTTGTTGTGATTTGTTTTCTTTGTACTGCCTCTCTGCTAGACCGTAATTATTTCTATCATCAGTGCTGGATCCAGTGACTGGCACATAGTAGGCCCTTAATGAAATTATTTGCTAAATAGAAACATGGGAGAGAAGATGGTAATGATTCCCATGTTTGAAGCTAGGGTAGCTAGCATGGTAATTTGTTGTTGCATAACAAACCACCCTAAAATTTAGTAGCATAAAACAACTTTTTTTTTAAATGCTCCTGTTGTTGTGAGTTTGGAATTCATAAAACGCACACTGGGGACAACTCCCCTCTGCTTTATGACTTCTAAGGTTTTTCCTGTGAGGATGCAAATGACAGGGGTACCCAGAATGGCTGGAGGCTGGGAGGGTTGGGCTGGAAGAACTACTTCCAAGATGGTCTCATAACTCACAGAAGAGGCTGGACCACCTACCTATGGCCTCTCCAGCATGGCGAACTTAACATTGTTGGACATTTTGCCGCAGGGCTCCAAAAACACGTGTTCCCAAAGACCAAGGAAGAAACTGCAGAATTTTTTTTTTTTAATTACTCAGTCTGAGAAATCTCAGGTATGTCAAAAATTCTGTAGCCAACGTTCAAACTGCCACAGAACTTGTGAGGATAGGGATGCCACTAATTGACATAAGGGATTCAGGAGAAAAGAGACTTTGCTGAGTAGCAGAGAGTGTGTAAGTGTGAGACACACATGAGCCACCAGGTGGAGAGACCAGGGACAGTTGGAAGAACGTATCTGGAACTTGGGAGAGACATGGGAGTTGAAAATGAGGGCTGGGGTTTATACCACTTGGGTTGACACTGCAAGCATAAATGAAATTCTCTAGGGAAACTTTGCAGGGAAGGAGAGGAAAAAAGGCTCGGATACACGGGTAGTGCCAACATTTAAGGGGAAACTGAAGGAAATGGAGCAGGGAAGGGAGCTTAGAAACTGCAGCCACAGATCGCGGAGCAGCAGGACACAGCGGTTCTGAGCAACCCAGGCAAGAGTTTCAAGAGCGCGCTGGTCACCAGCGTCACATGCCTCAGAGAAGTCAGGAGACCTGAGAAGTGTCCATTGGATTGATCCGGCAGTTATGGAATCTTTTATTAATAGTAAGGATATTTTGGTGAGGAGGGATGGGTGGGGACCAGAGGCGGCAGAGGTGGGTGGAGATGGGGTGGGGTGGGGGAGTTATTGGAATGGAGTTTGTGGCTGGAAGCTGTAGGGTGGGGCTGAGGGAGGAAGCAGATTTAGTGAAGATGGGCTCCACTTTCACAGTTGGGCTCCATTCAGGTGGTGAGAGTGCCGTTTCTCTCCCTGAAAAAGTCTTTCCTTGTGATTTCGCTCGAGAGTCACATGGCACCTCATTCACAATTGTTCAAAATGTGTAAAAGTCATTGAACGGAAAAAAGCTTTTAGGAGCACAAGGCAGCCAGGACTGATCACATAATGGCCCAAACATGTGACACATCTGTAGGTAACACTGAAGCCACAGCCAGTAACAGCTCTGGAATCTGCCAGGGAGTAGCTGCTGTGAAGAGCAAATTTCCTTTGTTTAGCATCTGCTGGCTGCTGAGAAGGGCAGTTAGCAAAGTCAATTTTCCTGAAGGGTTAAGAGTCATGAAGGCTCTGTTATTACAGGGATATGTCTACATATGGGGAGTGAATAAGAACTGTTGGGACAGGGAAATGTTATGTCATCTTACACATCCTACTAGTCCTCCTGACATTTCTCTTTCAGGAAAAGGCAAATGCAATCCTACAAAAGAAACAATTTTTTTTTCAATATTTTCAGTTTTGTGGGAATTTAATGTGACTGTTGGAAAACATTTGTTAGAGTTGATAAACTGTAATTAAACAAATTAATATACATAAAAAATTAGAATAGTGCTTGTTCTAAGAACAAAGACCACATGAATGTAAAGCATTATTTATTAACATCATATTATTATTATGCTCTAGCTTTACATACAGGATTACAGTTTGATTTGAAGGAATTTTTTCCTTTTTTTGTTTTCTGCATTTCATGATAGATAAATTTCATATTTTGGGCTTTTTCAAGAAACATTTTAAAGATGGGAGTAAAATTTGTTTAGCATGAACTAAGAGCCATTACCAGAAAACAGAGTAACAACGATCCATGTGTACTCAAAATAAATACCAAATTTGACAACTGAGTGGGTGTATCTAACCTAAGTGGATGTCTTTTGTGGCTGGTGGGCTTTGATTTCAGTGACTTGTTTTTTGACTCTGAATATCCAGCTTGAGAAGGCATCCCTTTAGGAAGAGTGGTGTGCTCAAATGATAAAATGGATGGGTGTTAAGTGATCTGACTTGACGGCCTACTGAAAATTAGGAGCCCCCTTGTACAGCTCTGGTCTCTTTTGCTCTCTTGGAGAGAGAGAATGCTAGCAAGTTCAGGTCAGAAGCTGTTTACTTACTAGCAGATCCTAGCCTGGGGCTGTGTCCAGGCTCTGTCCTGATTTCTTATTTTTCTTTTTCCTGTGTTTCCCAAGAGGAGCCAGGTGAAGAGCACGACAGCCGCCTAGGGAGGTCTAAGGTGGGATCTAAGGGGATTATCTTAGTCCTTTATTGTTATTCTGACAATAAAATCTTGTCTTACCAAAATCTTCTTCCCATGCCTTTACTTTGAAAGTAGGATTCCAATTTGATTCAGAGCTCACAAAAATTTGATATAAATCCACATCAAGCTGTGGATTACAAGCTAGGGTAAAAGTAGAAGATGTAATTTTTGACTTCAAGAAGTTCACAATATATTTCAGATATGAATGAAGACCACAGCCATATATATAATATGTATGTAGATGAAATATATGTTCACTTAGAAACATAAAGTGTTTATTTTGAAATATGTTTTTTTTTTTTTGAATCAGAGGGCACAGGAATTTAATTGGATCATACAGAGCTTGAAAGGCCATAAATTACTATTGTACTGTTTGGATGCTTTCCAAGATAGGGGAAATAAAACAAATGACAGATACTTTTAAAATCATTAAAATAGAAAAGATCACCTAAAATTTAAAAAGCAGTTAAGAAATAAACATGAAAAAGAGGGCTTCCTAATACAAAGTTGACTCGTATTAATATTTTCTTTTTTAACTTTATTGTAAATTGACAATTTTTAATTATATATTCATGGGATACAAAATGAAGTTATCATTCATGAATACAATGTGGAATAATTAAATCTAACTAATTTACATACCCATCACTACAAGTATTTATTATTTTTGTAGTGAGAACATTTTAAATTTATTCTCTTAGCAATTTTGAAATGTACAATACATTACCATTACTATATTCACCACATTGTGTGACATACCTCAAAAAGAAACCCACTTTAGACCTTCTGTCTAACTAAGCTTTTGTACCCTTTGACCATTATCTCCCCATTGCCTCCACCCTCCAGGCTTCTGTAACCACCATTCTATTCTGCTTCTATGACTTTGACTGTTTTAGATTCCACATATAAGTGAAAACATACAGTATTTGTCTTTCTGTGCCTGGCTTATTTCACTTAGCCTAATATTCTCCAATTCCATCCAAGTTGTTGCAAATGACAGAATTTCCTTCCTTATTAGGGCTGCATAGCATTTCATTGTGTATATGTGTACCACAGATTCTTTATCCATTCATCTGTTGATGAACACTTAGGTTGATTCCACATCTTGGCTGTCAATAGTGCTGCAGGGAACATGGGAGCGCAGACACCTCTGACAAACTGACTTCAAATCTTTTGGGTAAACATCCAGAAGTGGATTTGCTTGATCATATGGTAATTCCATTTTAGTCAAATGGGATTAGGTCAAGCAAAAGAGCTTCTGCACAGCAAAGGAAACAGCAGTATGAAGAAAACACTTAGGGATTGGGAGAATATATTTGCAAACCCTGCATTCAGTAATGGGTCAATATTCAAAATACATAAAGAACTTAATTCAATAGCAAGAAAACAACACAACAACAACAACAACAAAATGGGCAAGGGGCCTGAATGGAAATTTCTCAAAAGAAGATATATAAATGTTCAACATATATATGAAAAAATGCTCCACATCATCAATTATTAGGGAAATTTAAGTTCAAAGCAAAATGAGACATTATCTCACCTGTGGGAATGGCTGTTATCAAAAAGATGAAGGATAACACATGTTGGGAAGAATGTGGAGAGAAGGAAACTTTTGTACACTGTTGGTGGGAATGTAAATTAGTTATAGCCATTATGGAAAATTATATAGAGGTTTCTCAATATAAGTTGTTTTATGAAAAATAGTAGGAGATTTATATAAGCTTGGAAGGATGTTTTAGGAAGGTGGGATAGACTATGGTGGAATAAATGTAGATGTGGAGTAATTATATGTGGAGTAACTATATGTAGAATAATTAATTAGAGACAAAGGCTTGTTTTAAAAAATTGTCCCATTAGAAATAGACTTTCAAAGTATTTTGGACAGGAGTAATTTGGGCAAACTAAAAAGGAGCATAGGTACAATTAGTCAATCTCATGAATGCAATCACTATTTTTTACTTTAAAAAAATTTTTTTTAGCACTTTTCTAAGTTGAGGACCAAATTGAAATGGTCACCTGTTGTGGTAAGAAGGGATGTTTTGGCCTGCAATTCTAGAGAACATAAGTAGGGTGGTCTCTGATCTTTAAGTATAGAGGATTTAATTTAATCACAGGGACAAGCAGTGTGTTTTGCACATGGCAGGTGTTCAGTAAGTGCTTGTTGTTCATAATGTAACTCACTTCTGAATTTGTAAGGGTTTCATTGATCCTAAATTCCTAAAATGCCTTTTGTTCTCTTGGTTTTTGTGCTCTCTGACATTGAACTGAGTCTTAGATCTTCTTCGGGCTGTGCATGCGTGTTTGAAAACCTCCTAGGAGCTGTAATGCTATGCTTATATTGGGAAAATGTCATAGATATGTGTATTTCCTTATGCTGCCTAGAAAAATAAAGCCTGCAGTAAGATTTTCTGTCTTTAAGTATGACTTCAGGTGATATGTCTCTGAATATTGATCTTCAGTAATTTTCAAGACTAGGGTCTCTTACCTTCCATAATGATATGGAAGTCAGCTGTTTCTAAAACTCAATTTTGTGAGACTTAGAATAGAACTGGTTTCTAAGGAATTCTTATGTCTCTGAAACCCATGTCCCTGTTGGTCTAGCAATTAGATTTTGGGGTCTTTAGGTAATGAGGCAAGACCTATTGGTGGTTAGTAAGCATTAGTAGTAAACTCAACTGTTGAAGTGAAATTTTGGCAAGATCAAATGGAGTACCAGATTATTTCTAATTTAATTTTTGATTATCCAGACCAATGGAAATGCACCAAGAGACCAAGGAATATTACAGGGGAAAAAGAAACTCACTCACTCATTCCATCAATCGATCATCTATCTACATATATGTATATATTCCACACACATACTCTTCGAATTTGAGTGACTCCAGAAAGAAAATAATGTATCATATTGGGCTTCACATCTAAAATATTTATATCCATATTAGCCATCATTAATAGTAGCAATATTTTACAGGGGGCAGGAAATTGGTGATCAATGAGATAATTTTTACCATCATGGTGGACCATGTACAAGATGGTGATACAAGATACTATACTTAGTTAATGGTCCAAAGAAAAGTATGTTCAGTGTAGTAGTCACTAGCCTTGTGTGGCTACTGAGCACTAACATGTGGCTAGTGAAATTAAGGAACTAAATTTTAAATTTTATTTAATTATAATTATTTTAAATAAAAAACCTGGCAGTTGGTTTAGTTATTGGAAAACTTTTATGCATGTTTGAAACAACTTGGTCATATCAATTTATTTTTTAACTGTAAGTTTTATGAAATCCAAATATAGAGCAAGTATTTCCTATGAAAATTTAGTATCTGAATTGAGGTGTGCTATATATGTAAAACATGCCCTGGATTTTGGAAACAGTACAAAAATATAAATTCTCTTATTAATAATCCTTTTACATTTGATATGATAATATTTATCATCTCAATTTACATATCTTATTCACTAGGAAATGACGGAGCAACTGGAGGTTTTTGTAAAAGGATATTTTATGGGGGCTAATTTTGTTTTATTTGAATGGAGAATATTGAACAGCCAACCAGTTAGGAGAATATGATATTCATGGTGTAAAGAGGGCCTGATTTCAACTGAGTGGTGCTACTGGAAACAGACCTAATGATAATAATGAGAATAATGATGGCTAATACTTATTAAATGATTATTTTGTACCAAGAATTATGCTAAATATTTTGTATGAGTTATATAACCCTCATAATTCATCTTTGAGGTAGCTGCTATTGGCCCCATTTTACAGCTGAGGAAAGTGAGGAACATAAGTTAAACAGCTTGACCAAGATCATATAACTGGTAAGAGGTGATGCCAGAATTTGGCTGAACTAATGATATTGCCGGTAACGATTACTGATAAATAAACATTGTTTTCAACTTAATGTCACTAGCTGCATTAACCCCTAACAGAAAGGTCAGCCTGTCCTTTGAAACTCTGACGCCAGGCATTAACTTCTCTCTAGCTATGAAAGTCCTAGACGGCATCTTTTTCCAATAGAAGGCTATTTTGTCTACACTGAAAATTTGTTGTTTGTTGTAACCACCTTCATCAATTATCCTAGTTAGATTTTCTAGAGAACTTGCTGCAGCTTTTCCATCTGCACTTGTTGCTTCATCTCCACTTTTATGTAATGGAGACAGCTTCTTTCCTTAAACCCCGTGAACCAACCTCTGCTAACTTCCAACTTATCTTCTGCCGCTTCCTCACCTCTCTCAGCCTTCATACAATTGAAAACAGTCTTCCTCTGGATTAGGCTTTGGCTTAAGGGAATGTTGTGGCTGGTTAGATTTTCCCAGGCTGCTCAAACTTTCTTTGTATCAGCAATAAGGCCATTTTGCATTCTCATCATTTGTGTGTGTGTGTTTTTTTTTTATTATACTTTAGGTTTCAGGGTACATGTGCACAATGTGCAGGTTTGTTACATATGTATCCATGTGCCATGTTGATTTCCTGCACCCATTAACTCGTCATTTAGTATTAGGTATATCTCCTAATGCTGTCCCTCCCCCCTCCCCCAACCCCACAACAGTCCCCGGAGTGTGATGTTCCCCTTCCTGTGTCCATGAGTTCTCATTGTTCAATTCCCACGTATGAGTGAGAACATGCAGTGTTTGGTTTTTTGTCCTTGTGATAGTTTACTGAGAATGATGTTTTCCAGTTTCATCCATGTCACTACAAAGGACATGAACTCATCATTTTTTATGGCTGCATAGTATTCCATGGTGTATATGTGCCACATTTTCTTAATCCAGTCTATCGTTGTTGGACATTTGGGTTGGTTCCAACTCTGACAAAGGGCTAATATCCAGAATCTACAATGAACTCAAACAAATTTACAAGAAAAAAACAAACAACCCCATCAAAAAGTGGGCAAAGGACATGAACAGACACTTCTCAAAAGAAGACATTTATGCAGCCAAAAAACACATGAAGAAATGCTCATCATCATTGGCCGTCAGAGAAATGCAAATCAAAACCAAAATGAGATACCATCTCACACCAGTTAGAATGGCCATCATTAAAAAATCAGGAAACAACAGGTGCTGGAGAGGATGTGGAGAAATAGGAACACTTTTACACTGTTGGTAGGACTGTAAATTAGTTCAACCATTGTGGAAGTCAGTGTGGCGATTCCTCAGGGATCTAGAACTAGAAATACCGTTTGACCCAGCCATCCCATTACTGGGTATATACCCAAAGGACTATAAATCATGCTGCTATAAAGACACATGCACACGTATGTTTATTGCGGCATTTGTGTGTTTACTGGAGTAGTGCTTTTAATGTCCTTCAAGAACTTTTCCTTTGCCTTCACAACTTGATTGTTTGGTTTAAAAGACCTAGCTTTTGGTCTGTCTTGATTTTGACAAGCCTTCCTCAGTAAGCTTAATCATTTTTAGCATTTCTAGCTTTTGATTTAAAGTGAGATATGTGCAACTCTTCCTTTCACTTGAACATTTAAAGGCCATTGTAGGACAATTAATAATTGTCCTAAATTCAATATTTTTGTATCTCAGGGAATAGAGATCCCTGAAGAGAAGAGAGGGAGAGAGAGAGACAGGGGAATGGCTGGTTGGTGGAGCAGTCAGAACAAGCACAACATCCATGGATTAAGTTTGCTATCTTATATGGGCACAGTTTGTGGAGCCCCTAAAAGATTACAATAGTCCCATCAGAGATCACTGATTACAGATCACTGCAATAAAAATAATAATGGAAAAGCTGGAAATATTGTGAGAATTGCCAAAATGTGACACACTGGCACATTAACACAGAGACACGAAGTGACCACATGCTGTTGGAAAAATAGGCCGATAGACTTGCTTAATGCAGGGTTGCCACAAACCCTTAATTTATTTAAAAAATACAATATTAGCAAAGGTTAATATAACAAGGCATACCTTCATATGACAATACTACCAAGATGACTTGTAAAGCTTTAGGGTGAGCCCTTTTTTTCTCTGTATGTGTATGTTAAAAACAGAGGTATCTTGTAGTGACAAGAACAAAGCCTTCAATTTCCAGGCTTGCCATGGGCCAAGTTTCAGATTCTCTGACTTTTGTTATCTCTAAAATGGGAACCTATTTATATATTCCATGCCTACCACTAAATTGTTTTGAGAATTGAATATGTTAATATACATGATTATGTGATTTTAGTTTGAAAAATGATACAATTAAATATAAATATACATTGATGATATTATTAAGTACAGGAAGTTCTAAAATATGATAAGGTAATTCACTGGATATTCAAGCAACATTATTCAAAGGAAGATCAAAATAAACAATTCAGATTTAGAAAAAATTTAAGTGATATTGTCCATAGTCACATAATGTTCTAACAGAACAGAATTTTGGCATTTTGGGGTTCCCAGTGGTTCCTTTAGTCAATAGACTCTTGATGTCTCAAACATCAGATAATATAAAACCTGCACCTACTACCATGTTTAAAAAGACATGTACCATATCGAGTGATTTCCTGTTTCACTTTATGTGTGCACATGCACGTGCATTTATGTGCATATACATGTGTGTCTGAACTCTTTTATGAATGAAATGAAACGTGGAATTAAGAAGCTCATATCAGGGATTTATCGTTAATTAGAAACTTCCTACAAAAAGGTCTATGCAGATGCAGTCCAACTTTGACAGCTGTTTTGTGTACAAATCAGTATGATGTAATTTAATTTTTATATTCATAATACAGAAGAACTGTAGATCATGGATGGCCTCCTATATTATAAAAAATTACATTTTGTAAAATTATGTTATTGAATGTGTTTCATTATATTTTACTGAAAACTTATAATCTATATATATTATTGCTATGATTTAACTTTGTTTACAACCAATATTACATTTTTATTTAAAAGTAATTTAAAATGTATTCTTTTTAGAAATACTCTTTTATTTGAACAAACTATTTTCTGTGTTGGCTGAGCATTTTGTAATATCAAACTTTCCCTACATAAACAATATCAATTGTATGAGAAACGGTGTAGTTTAGATGAGTCTCAGTGTAAAAATTAAAGAAAAAAAAAAGAAAAAGAAGCTAAGGATGAAGGCCTGAGGAGTGGCAGGGGACACTCTCATGTGCTGTGTAGAAGCCCCCTTTTGGGACCAAACACTCATTCCATCAGGGGTCTGCTGAGTACCTGTCTGGAAATTGTCCTCTGCCAATGTGTGCCACTTTATTCAAAGTTATACACCTTGCCTTGGGGCAGCCCACATTCAATGGCTGATCAACACAGGATGAAAAAGCTCAGCCTCCTTGTCTCACTTTGGGACCACTCTGAAGAGATCATTTCATCTTCAAATCTTCCTGAGGGATTGGCTTCAGCCTTTCATCAGCTGCATCACAGATCAATGTTTCTTTCTGCCCAATCTTGTTTCTCTCATTCCTTTGCAGGTATGATCCTTGAGGTGCTTCTCAATAAGCCTCCTGCACAGGAGTCCCCCTATCACAGTCTATTTCCCCAAATTACTCAATCTGAGAGACAGAAGAATAGGTTTTTAAAACTCAATCCTGTCAAGTAAATGGAAACTTCTGAACTGAGGAGAAAGATACCCATAGAGGTTTTGGAAACCTGCTTAATTATCATTACGGTTTGGATCTGTGTCCTCACCCAAATCTCATGTTGAATTGTAATCCCCAATGTTGGAGGTGGGGCATGGTGGGAGGTGATCAGATCATAGGTTTGGATTTCCCCCGTGGCACTGTGTCACAATAGTCAGTGAGTTCTTGTGAAATGTGGTTATTTAGAAGTGTGTGGCACCTTCCCGCTTTTTCCTGCTCCAACCACGTGAGACGACTTGCTCCTCCTTGCCTTCTGCCATGATTGTTAATTCCTGGAGGCACCACCAGAAGCTGATGCCACTATGCTTCCTGTACATCCTGCAGAACCATGAGCCAATTAAACCTCTTTTCTTTGTAAATTACCCAGTCTCAGGTATTTCTACATAGCAATGCAAGAAGAGACTAATACAATCATGCTGATAGTGGATATCTTTTTCTCTTTTTGAAATACCAGAAGATGGAGGCTGTTATTTTGCACAGGTGGTTAGAGAAGTTTTCTTCTGATAAAGTGAAAGTTGAGTACAGACCTGACAAAAAGGAAGGAGCAAGGGTTATAGCTTTCTGCAAAGAAGAGTGTTCCAGAGAAAGAGAATATCAAGTACAAAGACCACTAGGTCTTTGGTTGCATACTCCAGCAATGGCAAAGAGACTCATTCCAGTGTGTGGCTGGGGCAGAATAAGCAAAGAGGAGACCTGTATAGGAGATACAGTCCATAAGGCAAGTATGTTAGACCATGTAACACCCTATGCCATTATATGATTGGATTTTACTTTGAGATGGGAAGACATTGGAGGAGTTTGAATAGAGAATTAACTTAATATGATTTATGGTTTAAAAGTTCCCACTGGTTAGTATTTGAGATTAGATTTATGGAACAAAAATGAAAGGCAATTAGGAAGATATAAGAATAATCCAGGTGAGAGATGTTTCTGCTAAAACCAGCATGATAGAGGAAAAGGTGATAAAAAGTGTTTGCATTCTGAGTATTAGAATCAGCAGGATTTGCCGATGGACTGGATGTGGGGTGTAAAAGAAAGAAATGAGTCTAGGATCACTTTAAGATCTTTTGGTCTGAACAATTAGAAAGATGGAGTTTCAATTTTTTGAAATGGGGAAGAACAGAGCAGACTTGAAATGGGAAAGAATGGTAAACACACATGAAAAAGGGAAGATCAGAACAGATTTTCTGGGGAGGCAGAAATCAGGAGTTTTGTTTAGAGCATTTGGAGAGTCTATGTAGCCTTCCAAGGGGAGATGTCAAGTAAGCAGTAAGCGATGAGTCTATACAGTTCAGGGCAACATTCAGGCTGGAAGTACAACTTTGGGGTTATTGACACATGCATAGCAACTATAGTATGCAAAGCAAGAAACTGGATGAGGTCCTTAGGACATGAGTATAGATAGAAAAGTCTGAACACTGAGCCCCAGGGTGCTCCAACATTTACAGTTTAGGGAGATGAGAAAAAGCAAAAATACTAAAAAGATGTTGCCAGTGTGGTTGGAGGAAAAAAAATGTAGTCTCCTGGAAACCAAGTGAGAAAATTGTTTTAATGATTAGGGAGTGGTCAAGAATCTCAAATACTACTTTTAGGTCAAGTAAGATGACCTGGAAAATGTCCATTGGATTTAGCAACATGGTGGTTACTAGTGACTTTAACAAGAACTGTGTCTCTGAAGTGTTGAGGAATGAAGACCGACTACACAGTACAGTAGGGAATTTTGATAAAGGAAAAGAAGACAGTGAGTATTAATGCATCCTTTGAATAGCTGTGCTGTAAAAGAAAGCAGATAAATAAAATCTGAAAGGAGACATGGGGTCGATAAAGTTTTTTGATTTTCTTTTGTTTTTCAAAGGGAATGTAAGGTGCTTGTATGCACATGTAGGAGAGAGGGGAGAATTACTGGAGCAATATTATCAGGCAAAAAAGAGAGAGTGGGATCTTGTGCACCAGCCGAGGAGATGGCCTTTGGTAGGAACAGCTGTAGTAATAAGAATGGTATTAGATTGAATAAGCTGATACCATGAAATAGTAACCTATTTACCAAATTGTTACTTGGATTTTTAAAATTAAAAAAATGCATCCTTTAACATATTAAGCACTGTCATTCTCAGTAGAAAATAATCGGAAAACAAAACTGCATTGAGGTACCATTTTTCACTCAGCTGACTAGAAAACTTGGAAATGTTTACTAGTACACTATATAGGAAGAATGTGGAGAAATGTTACTCTCATATACTGTTGGCGGGAGAGTAATTGGCAATTTTTCAAATATTTATTAAATTTACAAATGTAAAATGCCCCCCGTGCCAGAAATTACACTGCTAGTTTGTTCTACAGATATACTTACATATGTGGGAAGTGGCATTTATCCAACATTATTTATTGCAGCACTGTTTGTAATAGGAGAGAATGACAGACAATTTAAATATTTATCCATAGCAGACTGATTTATAAATCGTGGTGCATCCATGTAATGAAATTAGATATAGCTATAAAGCAGGAATAGGATAGCCCTTTATCTATTGATAGAGACCTCTGAGAAGTATTGCTGAGTAGTAATAAAGCAAGGTATAGAAGAGTGTGTACAGCCTAAATGATTTGTGAAAAAATCATATATATATATATGTGAGTCACACACATACAGATACATATATAGGCTTGCAAATGCCTAAATATCTCTGGAAAGATACACAAAATCTTTTAAAAACATATTATATGGAGGGCACTTTACTAGTTCATTTTTCATATGATGACCTATTTCAATAATAATGTCTATTTCTGTAAAATATATGGGAAATAAATAAAATAAAACATTTGTAACAATACTGGTCAACTAGCAGCTGAATATTTTAATTATAAACAGCTCCCAATTTTAAATCTAAAGAAGTCAGATAATTAAAATGTTTTATATTTGGTGTATCAAACAACCTATTTCACATTATAAACAAGAGCTTACAATGTTATCATTTGTAACTTTTATTTTGAGTGATACATTTTAATAAAGGATAACTGAATTTCATAATACATGGTCTGTGCTCTAAATATTTTAATAAATTCTGTATTAATGTTATCAATTACATTTAAACTGTGCTCAATCATATATTCAAATATATTATTCCTAATATAATACTAATAAAATATTAAATATATTGGTAAACAGCATCAATTTTTTTTTTTTTTTTTTTTTTTTTTTTTATTATACTTTAGGGTTTTAGGGTACATGTGCACAATGTGCAGGTTTGTTACATATGTATCCATGTGCCATGTTGATTTCCTGCACCCATTAATTCGTCATTTAGCATTAGGTGTATCTCCTAATGCTGTCCCTCCCCCCTCCCCCCACCCCACAACAGTCCCCGGAGCGTGATGTTCCCCTTCCTGTGTCCATGAGTTCTCATTGTTCAATTCCCACCTATGAGTGAGAACATGCGGTGTTTGGTTTTTTGTCCTTGCGATAGTTTACTGAGAATGATGTTTTCCAGTTTCATCCATGTCCCTACAAAGGACACGAACTCATCATTTTTTATGGCTGCATAGTATTCCATGGTGTATATGTGCCACATTTTCTTAATCCAGTCTATCGTTGTTGGACATTTGGGTTGGTTCCAACTCTTTGCTATTGTGAATAGTGCCGCAATAAACATACGTGTGCATGTGTCTTTATAGCAGCATGATTTATAGTCCTTTGGGTATATACCCAGTAATGGGATGGCTGGGTCAAATGGTATTTCTAGTTCGAGATCCCTGAGGAATCGCCACACTGACTTCCACAATGGTTGAACTAGTTTACAGTCCCACCAACAGTGTAAAAGTGTTCCTATTTCTCCACATCCTCTCCAGCACCTGTTGTTTCCTGATTTTTTAATGATGGCCATTCTAACTGGTGTGAGATGGTATCTCACTGTGGTTTTGATTTAACAGCATCAATTTTAATCCTCCTAAATTTATCTTAGATTTAGATTTTTTGCAGACATCTATCTATCTATCTATCTATCTATCTATCTATCTATCTATCTATCTAATTCCTTTATTGTTGCAGTCTTACATGGAAAAGAGACTATATAGCTACTTGAAGAAAGTGTAGTGCAATTTTTCCAATTTAAATCTCTTTTTTGATTCAGTTACATTTCTTTCAGATTCTGGCTAATTGAAATCTTGCTTTGTTCTGTATGTTAAGCCTACAGAAATGTAGAAAAGCCATGGCCATTTTGTTTTTCCTTCAGTTACTTAAGTTTGCTCGCAGTTTTAACCCTTTTTTTAGGGGTGGGAAATGGGGACTTTACTATGATGAATATGTCATAACAAATGCATGTTAAAAATCATATTTGAGAATAACCCTGTTAGATTAAGTGATATCCAATTAGACAATGCTAAATATTTACACATTTTGGAATGTAGGATTCTGTTTTTTAATGTTATTGACTATACTTTCTAAGGTGCCACTTGTCAAATAAACATTTCTAGGAGTCAACAAATGGTATTAATTTCCAGATTTATAACATATAGTCTTGAAACACTATAGTGGTATCTTTTGTCAGAACAAAGTACTAGTTGACAATTCAAAGAAATACCTTTTTCTGAATGGTGTATTGTTAAGAGGAAATACTTGTGAACAAAAGGTGGGAACCACCGAACTAGGAATCAGGTGTCACAGGTTGAGAACAAGAGTAGTGAATAGAACATATGGGCAAAGTCTAATGGCTTGAATGACAGCTCAAAGACAAGATGGGATTTCACCCATTTTCAAAACATTACTTTTGTGTTCTACTTTAAAGCACCTGGCTTTAATTCAAATGACAGTAAATATTCACGCCTCAGCATACATATGAGCTTCCATTTGTTCAAGGGTGGTAGAAGTATTCATGTTTTACTGGACTTCATTCAGGAACTAGATCCTTTTAAAAGATTCACATTCTAAGATGTATTTTACAGATTATAAATCTATAATTTATAGATTAGTTCTTTACATGTATATGCTGTAACTATTTTATTTTTCCTCATTGAAAATACTAGGATTGTGAAATAGAGACAAAATATAGTCAAATCTAACGTAACCAAATTATTAATCTACCTCTAATAGCTAAGGTCAAGAAATACAAACACCTGTTAATATGTTAAGGTATGTAAATGATCAATTATAGCTGTTTAATTTGGAAAATATTCATAGAAATATTTTATACTCCCCCTTTATAAAGGTGCTCTTTAATCAAATTCATCTGTAATCATACATGTATTACTAATTAGGGCAGTTCTAGAGACCTGAAACACCCTTGCAATACTACTGTAAAAAATCACTAGGTAATTTAAAGATACATATTATTTTGAGCGATGACTTTGTGAATGAAAGATAAATATCACATTATCAGGAAGCAAATACCCAGAAGGAGATAATGCAAAGTACGGAAAAAGACTACAAATTTGAAAGCTATCTCAAAAACACAATTTGGGGCAATTATAACCTATGATTTCTCATTTGGGGCAGTGGCAAATCAAACTAATACAGGACCAGGTTAAATAAAATGAAATAACATGGGTTTTGGGTGGAAGCTGAGATAAGATTTTGGAGTTGAAGATTATTTTTATAATAGGAATTTTATTTATTTTACTGAATAATTAGACTACAAGAAAAGTTGGCTTAAGTTATAGTCTATCACAAAATTTTTAATAGATCAAATTAAATAGAAAATTAATATAATGGGAGACGTCATCCTCAAAATATTTAAACAAATAACTTTTGAGTGTTTCCTATAAGGTAGATTAAAATGAAAGTAACAACAAAATTATTCTTCTGTGATGAGTTTAAACACTTCAGCAATTACTTTATCTGAGTAAACTTCTATTTCAGTGTCTGAATATTCTCCTTGCAGGGAACTAGGGTGGAACCTACATATGACACTTATTTGAAAAGAAACCCATCTTCAACCTACAGATTTACTGAGAAAAGGCTACTACTACTCTGTTGGACTTTGGAAGACATGACTTTTTTTTTTTTTTTAGACGGAGTCTCGCTCTGTCGCCCAGGCTGGAGTGCAGTGGCGCGATCTCGGCTCACTGCAAGCTCTGCCTCCCGGGTTTACGCCATTCTCCTGCCTCAGCCTCTCTGAGTAGCTGGGACTACAGGCGCCCGCCACCATGCCTGGCTAATTTTTTGTATTTTTAGTAGAGACGGGGTTTCACCGTGGTCTCGATCTCCTGACCTCGTGATCCGCCCGCCTCGGCCTCCCAAAGTGCTGGGATTACAAGCGTGAGCCACTGCACCCGGCCTGGAAGACATGACTTTTGTTTGGTATGTATGTATTTGTGAATTTTAGAGCAAGCAAGAGGAAACTTTGAGATCCTAGAGTCACTGCTGCTGGAAATTACCTTGGTAGACATGTACTATGCCTCATTTTGATAAGGGAAGTAAACGCACTCCAGAGGGATTAAATACCTTTCTCAGGATCACGTAGCTAGTTAATGGCAGTTCTAGTTTTAACCAGGACCTCCTAACTGTCTTCTGAGATGGTGGCTCCTCCAGAGCATCACTCAGATTTGTCTGCACTCTTGCATTCTTGTGGTTGTCACCCTGCCCATGCTTTTGCCATCTCCCATGGGATCTGCTGCCACAGTGCTATTTCTGTGATGTAATAAAAAGGGAGGTCATTGTGCATTTCGTACTTTGGCGGCCTGTCCTACCGTGCCATTAGCAAGCTCAGTAGGATGGGAATGAGATGGTAGGATGAAGATAGATGGTCCTCTAGGCTTTCATCTTCCATCCATCCATCTGTAAGACATTCTTCCTTCCTGCTTTTACACTCACCCCTCCAGTGGCCTGCATGGTATGCTTTCCATCTTTTCCATTTTGAGACTGTCCGAGTGTTCATTTTCACTTGATTCTGTATAATAAAATGCCCCGTATTTTTTGGAAGTAGAGATGACAGGATGATTTTAGTTAAAATATGTCTGAGGACTCATCTCTTCCAAGTTCGGCCCCATCTGTGATGCCCACATATGCTGATACCCCATCTCCAAACTATCCCTTACACAACTGTCAGGTTAATCTTAAAGCACAGATTTCTCTGGTGTCATTCTTATTCTTAAAAGTATAAATTTACTCTCAATACTTATAGACATAATTCCTTAGTTGGATATTTAAGGTTTTCCACAATTTCTTCCCTAAGTTCTGTGACATCTCTAGCCACTCATCTCAATGAACACACTATTCCAGTCCTAGTTGTATTATTACTCACTGTCCATTCAATAAACTATTTTTCCAGGCTCTTTTTTTAAAGACATGGTTCCTGGTGTTGAGAATGTCATGACGGGTGAATATTACATACTAATGTTGGCGATAAAGAAACCTACCCAGTCAATATTGCCAACAATATCACCGTTACTATTATTATTTACCATGGTAGGGTAAACAATATTAACACATATTATAACTTACATGTGCAGAAAAATGTAACTTATTAATTTTATCTATAATTAATCTAATCTCCCTACTGAGCCCTACTTTTCAGGTAGGAGAAAACTCTCTGAACCTGGGTTCCCCTCTCTCCAAAGTAATGAGACTAAATGTTCAAATATGTTTAAACCTTAATCTGGTCCTATAATTTAAATACTCCACTTAGGTAAAGCTCAATCTTTCTAGGAGCAAATGCAGAGTCTCTTAAAAGTTTAAATCTTCTGTTCTTCCTCCTGGTTCCTTTCTAAGATGGTATCTGTTCGATGGGTGAGGACAAGGGATTGTTATGTATCAGAAAGAAAAACTAGGAGTCCTTGGGCAAGGTGTCCCTTGTTTCTCTGGTCTGTGGGCTAATGCTCCCCGCCTACATGGTTGTTATTTGTCTTGCTCGTATTTGCAGCTGAAATCCATGGTTGGTGTTCCTCTTGGTACTCCCAGGAAGATTCACTTGCATCCTATCTAATCATGGTGCCCCAGACCCCTTTAAGTCCACTCTGGGTGATGTACTTTGCCTCCCTTAACAGAGAGCCTCCCAACTCCCCAACATCTGTAAATTCTGCACTCAGATTCAGTTCTATTTTTGCTACTTGGAATGATAGCCGAGGAAAACCACACTTCAGGATTTCTCTCTGCCTGACTGTAATGCATTATTTTCTTCACTTTTCTGGGCCACCCTCTTGTCGTGGGGCTCCCTGTACTGAGTCCTAAATTAGGAACGTACACAAAAGACCTGACTGAGCTTCTCTGTGCTAATTCCTTTATCTAACCTGTCTTCCGTTTCCAGGGCAAAATTGGGACCATATCTTGTCTACTGGTATGTCTCTCTCTTTCTCAGTTCATACACTGGTGTCTGAAGAGAATAGCTTTCCTCACACCTTCTCCCTCATATGATTTTGTTGTGAGCTACAGAACAGCATGCCTCATGACCTAGCCATTCTGTATTATGCAGAGTCTCTATGAACCTGGTCTCCAAGTTTGGTCCTAATATGGGACAAATGGGAGGCAGAAGAAATGAGCAGACACTTTCTTAAGACAATAACTGGCTTGTAAGATTTTCTTCTTATAAAAAGATTTTATTTCAGAATATCAGAGGCTGAGTATTATACAAGCCTGTCTTTTCACATTCCTTCCGTAACAAACTCAATCTCTCCCTAGGTAGATGAATGCTTCAGGCCAACAAGGGAAGTAGTTACATACTCATACAAAAGAAATGAGCACATTATTATCTTTCAAAAGTAATATACTGATGTTACATTATTATTTTGCTGTTCGTAGCTCTGGATTTTATGGATTGCCTGCAATCAATTTGTTTCTCGTTGTTCTCTATAACTACAATTTCTTGGGTTTCTTTTATCAGTTTTTCTTGTGAGGTCATGCTGCCTTTTCATGGACTCTTGTTTTAGCCCATGCTCTCTAGATAACAGAGCCTGAGAAAAGAATGAAAAAGCTGACATCTTGTTTGGGAGGTACATATATATAAAAAAGAGGGAGGAAAAAATAGAAGTTAGTGAATTGTGACTGGTCAGGAAATAGAGAAAGAATAATCCTACGCGGGAATGGTTCATGTAGAGATTTAGAGATGACAGGGAGTATGTGACTTATGAAGGGAATTGAAGAGAGGCCAAGATGGCTAAAATACCAAGTTGGACTGAGAATGACACAGACATCACTGGAGAGATAGGCAAGGGCTGATGTATGTGGGGCCTGTGTTAGTGATTTGGGACTTTATCCTAAGGGTACTGGGAAGCTCTTAAGTAATAGGAAGAAAATATTTATTTTTAAAAGTATTCTGGCTGCTGTTTGGGAAATAGATGGGAGATGAGCAAGAGGAAAGCAGAGAGGCCAGAAAGGAAGATGATGTGATCTGGGCAAGAGATGTGATAGCTTCAATTTGGGCCATGGTGGGGATGGAAGGAGAAGTAACAGACTTGACAATATTGAAAAATTTACTATTGTATTGCCAGTGCCTACTACACAGATGGACTGGATAAGAAGGAGGAAATTGTAGATGATCTCTAGGTGAAATATTACATTTATTTTTATTTTAAGTTCCAGGGTGTATGTGCAGGATGTGCAGGTTTGTTACATAGGTAAACAAGTGCTATGGTGGTTTGCTGCACAGATCAACCCATCACCTAGGTATTAAGCCCAGCATGCATTAGTTATTTTTTCTAATGCTCTCCCTCCTCTTACCCCACCCTGCAGCAGACCCCAGTGTGTGTTGTTCCCCTCCCTGTGTTCATGTGTTCTCATTGTTCAACTCTCACTTATAAGTGAGAACATGTGGTGTTTGGTTTTCTGTTCTTGTGTTTGTTTGCTTGTGTGCTAGACCCACTCAGTCTGATTCCGAGTACCAACCGGTCCTCAGAAGCAACCTCTCACACTCACACTCTGTATCTTGCCACCCTCAATTACTCACTGCTCCATAGTGAACTTTTTCATACAAGCTTTGATTTGTATTATTCACTAAGCCAGAAATGCCCTTCTAATTACCACTGTCAAACTCATTGTTTAAGATTTCTAAGAAATATATCTTTTTCTCAAGACTTCCCTCTTCGTTTTAGTTGAAACAAATCACTTTTTCCTTGGAGGCTCATAGTACCTTAAAAAAGCAAGCTAGCTTTTGGGGAACACATACAATAGATTGTGCTATGGTTAGATTGAAGGTCTGTATCTTGATCTAGATTTTAATGATTGAGGAAAAGCATCCTATCTTATTTGTGTATCCTCCTCAAAACTCAGTTTCCTGTTGTATGTGGTAGTGCTAAATGGATATTTCCTTTTTCTTCCTTATATTATCTTTACTAAAGATATTAAAATTGTACAATCTAACCTACTTAATCAGACATTTTTAGGAATGAAAGTTATTGGTTTATGATGCCTTCTGCTTGCCTTGGCTCTTCAAGATCAATATCAACAACCTAGGGCAATTGGAATAGGAGATCCATGAGTTGCAGTGATTTTAGGAGTCTCCAAAGCTTCCACTTTTCCTTCATTGTTCCTGAAATTACTCATTAGTTTAAGTCAAAGCATTTAAAATGCAAATATCAATATAGTCATTGACACCTGGAAATTAGCTCACTAGAACTGATAACCAATTCTTCATAACTTCTTGGGAAATTAGATAGAGGAAAGATAAGTTTTGAAGAGAAGGGAAGCAAATTGAGGATATTGTCTCAGAGAGGAGTTTCCATCATTCTTTGTTTAAGATCATTAGAGGATTGGGAGAGAAAGTGCTGAAATAGAAGCCTAAGTAAAAAGGAAAACAAAACTGAAGTGGGGGGGGAAGAGGAAGGAAACTGATATTTATGAGTGCTTATAGTAGGCCAAGTTCTGTGCTAGACCTTTCTTTGTTTGCTAGATCATGTTGCCATGAAGAGAGTGATGAAGAGTAACTGCCTAATTTACAATTTTACCCAATCTTTCCATGAATAAATCTGTCCCTCAGAGCCCTTTACTCATATAACAGGAATTTATTGATCATTTCCTGCAATACATCACTTTCACTCATGACCTTAACTTTTCTTACCTCCCTGTATCCAAGCCCTTGGATACCGCCTTCTCACACTGACTCTGAGCTTGGCCATGGGCCTTGCTTTTGCCAATAGACAATAGCACATGTGACACAAGCAGAGGCTTAAGGAGCACCTGTGCATTTTCACTTGTCCTTTTGCGAGATTGAGATTGCTTGCTCTTGAATCTCTGCCTGGTCATGAGTAAGTGCCTGAACCAGCCTGCTGAAGAAATGTGAGATGCACATGGAGAAGAGCTGAGACCAGCTGACCCTGAAGATGTGGCAGACAACAGAGCCTATCCAACCCATTGCACACTACTGATGCATGAACAAACCAAGTCATGACCCCAAAAAACCACTCAACTGCACTTCAGACTTTTGAGAAATAGCAAATTGTTGTTTAACTCACTGAGTTTTGGGGTGATTTGTAACACAGCACTGTTGTAGTAATAGACAATCTGCTACATACCAGATACTGTGATGTGTGCCAGGAATACACAGATAAATGGCCTTGTCCTCAAGGTGTTAATTTTCTTGTGTGGAAGCCAGCAACACTGAGACCACTGGTATAATAATAATAATAATAATAATAATAATAATAATAATTACCAATAATAAGTAATGACAATAACAGTAGTTCTATAAAAACCAAGAGGAGAATGCTTCCAGCTACCTAAGAGAGTGTGGCAAAAGGAGGTGACATTTAAGCAAGTTCTTGAAGAACAGGGAAGAATTTCCCCTGTGGACAAGAGTGAAGGATAACTGAGGTAGAGGGAAAAATGTGTTTAAAACAGGGAAGCATATCAAAGGAAAATTCAAGAGGAACTGTAGGAAGTGGGGCTAGAGTGTGGTTGGTTGGGACCAATGGGAAGAATCTTGGGCACTTTTGGCATTCAACTTACTTTTTATGTACTCAGGACACATGTTTGTTTGTATATAAGCCCTTGCTTATCTACAGGTTCTTGGAAACTGATACTTCAAGTGAAATGACATACAATGAAACAAATTTTATTATAGGCTAATTGATTGATATAAGACTTAAGTTCCTATGGCATATTTCTGGTTACAAAAACATCAACAAATTCTTAAATAAAGACCAAGACATTTCTAACATTAAAAATTTAAATAAATGTGAGCTATACACAGAGTTAAGAAAGATGAATAAAAACAAGTGTGATAATTATTTATCCACTTATTCCAGTTCAGGGTCATGAGTGGCTGGAGACTATCCCCACAGCCCAGGGTGCAAGATGGAAACCAGCCCTATACAGGACTCCATCCCATCGCAGGGCACACTCACTCATGCCCAAACTCACACTCACTCTACTGGGACAATTTAGATATATGCATTAATCAAATGTGCACATCTTTGGGATGTGGAAGGAAACTGAACTACCCAGAGAAAATGCATGCAGATATGAGGAGAATGTACAGTTTTCAACATGTTCTGCCTGGGAAGAGATTTTTTTCCTCATCAAAATTATAACAGCATGACATTGAAGGAAATGACGTTATTTGAAGACCTGCTTTAATTGTTCATGATAACTTCACTATGTATGTCCTTGAGTAAACTGTGGTCAATTTGTCCCTTTTATGAAGCCATCATTATTGACAGTAATAAAAACAACAGACGAAAAATACAAATAATGAGTAATTGTTATAACCAAAATCCATATTAATCAGTATTAGGGATACAGATTTATATATGAAAAAAAGAGATGTCCCTCTGTGATTGGATAGTATTGTTATACACTAATTACTTACAAAGAACATTTTTTCCTATTGTATTACTTCTATGAGGAAGAATGATTTCCCAGGTATCTCTAAAACTCTGTTAACCACTGTCTTTCACAAGGCATGGCTCTGCCTTTCTGGAGAGGTCATCTTCTTTTGGAATTCCTCTTTTTGACATCTAATAGGTCACCCTTTCTTCCTTTATCTACTGTATTTGTTAACTTGGCTATTAATCTTTATTACTCAGTATGTATAGTCCTCTCAAAGTATTTCTTATAAAGGAATTAAGATGAATATTAAGTGGCATGTTATTAAAATGGAAATAAATAGTAATAGGCCTAGTTAGAATGTGGATTCTTAAAAAAAAGTCACTGGGTTTAATGATGTCTGTTCTATTCTCTTCTCATAATTTACCAGGTTAAACAATCAATACTAATGGTTATTCAGTCCTTCTCTCAAAAGTTCCTAGAAGCTTAAGAGCTTGATAATCACCCAAGTATACGTGATAATCACCCAAGTATAAGAGGAAGAAATAAGTGAAAACCAGAAGATTCTACAACAGTGAACACTGTTGCTTTTGAAGCTAGGTGGACAACTACCTCTATTAGATTCCTTCTTTACCAGCTGGAATTGAAACTTCCCTCATGGAAAAGGAAAGTGAAGATTCAATGGGAGAGAGTGCTAATGTGCTTTTTTGGTGATAAAATGCAATAAAGTCTTTCAGGAAATCTTATGCTTTGTAGCAGGTATCAGAGGAACAATTCACTGTACATTTCTCAGCACATATTCCATCAATTCTCCTCAAACAGTCACAGTAAAATACAGGACAGCTTGAATGGTGGAGAGCAGCAAAACTCTTTGTTAGGTGGGTTGGTGCTGTGGCAGTGTTTTAGTCCATGAGAAGTATTTACTAGTTTTATCTATCTCTGTTTTTTCAGTGAACTTAGGATACAAAGAATTTAAACACATATCACTTCTGTTAAAGAAACAAACAGTAGCAGCAGAAACAGGATTGGAGAAATCAAAGAAGAAAAAGGGCATTTTCTCTTCCTTCATAGATTTTTGTTATACTTTAACATGGTAGCCGTTTAATTCTGTGGGAAGTTTAAGAATGCAGTTTATCTGGAGAATGCATAGCAGTTCAAGTTGTGCAATATTATTTATGTCTATTTAAAAAATAGTAGCTAGCATGTACTTTGGACTCAAATGTTGATTGTATTATGTGGAATAAATTTAGTAAACTCATTGCTTTGCTTCCTTTGAAAAACTTTTAATCTTTTTTATTTTTCAAGGAAACTTTGGAGCAGCATATCAATGATAGAACCTAATAAAATCTTACCTTGGGGCAAGCCTCTTGTATATAAAATCGGAGTCCGTAGTGCCAGGGCTTTCTATTAGTACCATCCATTTTGTTAGCATTTTTCCAATTTATCTTACGTTACTAACTCTCAGCGTACTATGCCTATTGTAAATATTTAAGCATTACTGTTGACATAAAGATAATACTGACAAATTGAGTTAACATTTCTGCTGAGGATTACTGACCATGTGTAGCCCAGAAAAACTTTGACACCCACACCAAACCCTATACTCGGGCCAAATTGTGTTTAGTCTACAATACAGTGCTGCTCCTTAAATTAATTTTTAGCTTTGATTTACACAAAACATGAAACAACCTTTCTTGCATCAATTAATTGTTTGACTTTCCTAATACATTTCCATTTTAACTAGATTATGTCTATATCAAAGGAAAAAGAATGCGTGCAAGATGTCAGTGTCTTGGGTGCACACACCCACCCATCCTGGGGTATTATAACTTTGTGTGATCTAAGTAAAAGTGCAATCTGTTCTGCTTCTTAGCAGTTTCACCTGAGACTGCATTCTCTTTTGAGGTACCTCAACTGATGTCTGTTTCACATGGTAATTGGCCTTAACATATTTAACTGAGCAAAAGAAAAATAATTTGGAGAATTTTATCTCATGGAATATCCCATACTTCAAAACAAAAAATTACCAAGTGAAGTAAAAAAGACTAACACTAGTTGAAATCTCCATTTACATATATTGATATATTTCTGGTAATCTATTGTTGTCTTGTATTGGCCAAGTAACCGGACAATGGCCATTTTGATCTTTAATTGAGCCCAGACTTGGCTCCATATATATATAACATAGTCATCACTGTAAATATATTTTGAGGGAAAGTTTTATAAAAAGAAATGCAACTGTATTCCTATACTTAATTAGGAAGGTATTTTGGAATCCTGGTCCTTTAAGACTATAATATGTTAATACATTAGCATGGATAATTCTGTTTGAGGATTTGATGAAATTCAGCTTCCATAGAAAATACTACTACCAGATTGATGAAGTTAAAAACAAACATTAATTTGAGTTATTTCCTTTTTCTTAATTCACTGACTTATTTGAGAAAGCAGTAACAAGAGCCTGGGTTACATCAAGAAGTCAAATTATATTTTGGCTAAATTGCATCTTTCTTAATTACTTTGCAATTTAATTTCCCCCATTGCTTCAGTTCAGAGCCTTAGGACTCTATTTACAATTATAACTTACTCTAAGAAAAATTATGTTCTACAGCTTATTCTTATGAAGTGATTTCTGCATTTACTAGTTAATTTCCTAGAAATTTCTAAAATGGTTATTTGGTCAAAGACAGCCTTTTCATTGTTGTTACCCTTTTTCCCTGTATGTTATTTCTCTCAAAAATCTATTTCAGTCCTGTCGTATGAGGTTGCTATTGTTTGGTTTGAAAAGTGTCATAATTACAGGATTAAAGTAGAAAATGTAAATATTTATTGCAAGGTGTTATTTCTTCAGATAGAATGTTACCTATTTGTGACAGAGTTCTTAGGATTGAAATGTGCTGAAAAGAAAAACATGAGGTGGATATTACATTTTGAAGTGTCTGGCTAATGAGGCTGTTTGGGCGGTTTCCTATTGAGATGCTCTTCAAAAAGAAAATTCAAGCTGGGAGAGATTCTAGAAATGTGATAGATCTGTGAGGTCTAAGATGCCTGAGGTTCTAGTTTCATAATTCCTTGGAGAGATCTATAGCCTTCTATTGGGAAGCAAATGGCTTTGTTGAGACTCATCAGGCTTTGTGACATCAAATAGTTCTTACAAAACAACAGTGTTTTGAAGAATCAGAAACAGATGGATTGAATTTTTCTTGAAACAAAATAGGGTTTAAAAATGGAAAGAAAAACTAATGTCAAACCCTCAACATTCAGAAAAGGGTTTGAATCATTTTCTAGCCTCAGAGAGTTGTCAGATTCACTTATCACAGGAGATAGAGAATCATGCAGGGCTCCACCTGTTCCTGAAAACACCACCACTAAGTCAGTTACTCAGATTCCACGATCTGGGATTTAGTCTCTGAATAGGCCACAGACATCACATGCCAAAAGAAATTAAACTCGTACCTGATACTGACTCCAGGCTTTCACAGTCAAGAATGAATGATGTCAGTAGGACTTTTAATGCTTTAGTTTAAGAACAAAATGCATCAAAGGTTGGTATTTTCTTTTTTGGTTTTGAGTGAGAAGAAGGATCCAAAAAGGTTGTTTCCAAGGCCCTGGGTACTTAGAGTTATTGATGACAAAGTAGGGAAGCATCTTGTATGATGTTTCAATACCATCATAAGCAAGAGGTTTTATATACAAATAATACGGATTTCAGGAGGAAAAATTTGGATAAATATATTCTGATGATTTAGATGAATGATAAATGGAATTTCAGCAAAGGAGTGTCATGATCTAAGTTTAATTAAAGTTAGCTTGGCTATGATAAGTGATACATTGGATCTGGGTGAGGTAATTATGATACAAGTAGCTAAAATTTAGTGAATTCTTATTAGTTGCAGAGTATGGTGCTATGTCTTTTTATATGCATATGTCATCTCATTCTTTTGACCACCCTACAAAGCCATTACTATTGTCATCCCCATTTTATAGATGAGGATACTGGAATTTAGAAATTTAAATTTGCCTAAGGCCACACATTTTGGTCAGAGCCAGTCTTGAAATTCAAGGAGGTTTTTTTTTTTTTTTAAATAACATTTTGTTGCTGTGAAGTGTATGGTATAGTATACACAACTATTACACATTCTAATCCAGATGTGAAGTCCCTCAAGATAAAGGATAACATACATTTGAATGGAAATATTATAGGAACAAATAAAATAGAGGAGTGGGAAAAGATGATGTCAAGATTTTTCCTTTCCTTTCCTTTTTTCTTTCTTTTCCTTTTCTTTCTTTCTTTCTTCTTTTTTTCTTTCTTTCTTTCTTTCTTTCTTTCTTTCTTTCTTTCTCTCTCTTTCTTTCTCTCTTTCTCTTTCTCTCTTTCTTCTTTCTTTCTTTCTTTCTTTCTTTCTTTCTTTCTTTCTTTCTTTCTTTCTTTCTTTCTTTCTTTCTTCTTTCTTTCCTTTCCTTCCTTTCCTTCCCTTCCTTCCCTTTCCTTCTGTTTCCTTCCTTCCTTCCTTCCTTCCTTCCTTCCTTCCTTCCTTTCTTTTTTTATTATACTGTAAGTTCTAGGGTACATGTGCACAACATGCAGGTTTGTTACATATGTGTACATGTGCCATGTTGGTGTGCTGCACCCATTAAATCGTCATTTACATTAGGTATATCACCTAATGCTATCCCTCCCCACTCCTCCTACCCCACGACAGGCCGTGGTGTGTGATGTTCCCCATCCTGTGTCCAAGTGTTCCCATTGTTCAATTCCAATGATGTCAAGACTTCAAGATTAGAATGATGGGAAAATGTACTGCTTTGCAAATAGTGATGATGGAAGGGTGAACTGATTCAGAGGTGGAAGAGAGAAGATGATGGATTCTGCTTTAGATATATTGAGTTTGGGGCACCTGCAAGAAATCTACGTGGAAATTTCCAGTAGACAAAAAAAGAAACTGGGTTTCAATTTAGTAGGGGTAGCAGGCCTAGAGCTATAGAATATTGAGATGGTAAAGAAAACTGTGGGAATAGAGGAACTCTTGGAGTGGACATGAAGAGAATAGAGTCAGGGGCTAAAAACTGAAACTTAAAGGATGCTAAAGATATGATAGCCTTGATTTTGTCTTAGAATATTTCTCTGAAGCCTAAATATGGAGAAACAGGGAGAGGAGAATTTTAAGAATTGCTTTATTGTGTATAGGTGATTTTATATTTGAGTAGAAATATATTTGCTGTTCAAGCAATCTTTAATATTTTTGCTTTTAACAACGGTTGATACCATCATAACAACCTCTTCCATATGATATTGATTCATCTTGTATTTGTATAATTATGTTACCTTCTGTTCCCTTGTTTTAAAAGCAGAAAGAACATTTCCTACTTTCACTCATTTCATTTTCAAAGAAAGTTTATGTAGAAAGTGAAATGGGATGGAATCATGTTTGAGCCATGATTATAGCTTCAGTTCTTCATTACAAAGCTTTCTATGTTTTCCTTATTGTCTGATGTAAGACAGAAAAACCACACTACATTCTTTCTAACAGAGTGATGATAACCATATGATTTTATTGAAACATGCATTTCAGAAACTTTTCTGAAATGGAGCAATAATGGGTCAAATAGACATTTTGTTTAATTATTTCTAAGTAGGAAATGTGCCAGTAACTTGCAAAGAGTAGTAGTATGGTTTAGGAGAAAAATCAGTAAATCTTGAGCTGAGAGCAAAGATTTCTAGGTTAACAATTATGTAACCCACAACAATTTACCCCAAATTTTCTGCTCTTCAATGTTACTGCTAGACTTAATGAGCTCTTTCCATTTGTATCTCATATTCTCTAGTCTTTCGTGTTTGTTTCTTCCTCTTCGTGTTCACTATTGTAGTTTTTTACCAGGGCGGTTTAAGGATTTTGTGCCTACTCTTCTTCTCTCATCTTTCTATAATTTTGAATTCATTGTTTATTGCTCCAATAAAATCTAAAATTTTATCTGATCATTTCCTTCTTCTGTTTGGGAAACTTTCATGATCTACTATTTCCTGTCAAATTATACCCAAATAAGTTAGTTTGTATGGCATTCAATGCTCTTTATTATCTGACTTCAACTCAATCTCTAGCCTTGTCTTTCTGCTACTTTCCCCCATGTACCTGAATTCCTGTGTATTTGGAACTCTCCAAACATCACTATTTGCAGTCTCTGGACTGTAATTACTGCATCACTATTTGCAGTCTCTGGACTGTAATTATTGCAGAGCCAGCCTCCTGCATTTTCTTTCTTCACACACAGCTGGTGTGATGTGGGAGAAACGTCTATGAGAAGGATTCTTGAAGGTTTTTAGATTTGAGAAGGTGTATTTGCCCAATGGAATATGACATCCTGAGATCACATATAGATGTAGAAATGTTGCAGGGCCAACATTTTCTGCATCTCTATCTTTCCAGTTCCTACCATAGTTTCCAACACATAGTAGATGCTTAAGAAATACCGGTTGGTCTAAGCTGTGATTTTTAACTAGTTCTTGATCCCCAGAATCAGTGTGACAGCATAACAACATTAAGGGCAGTGAAGAACAAAAAACGAGATGGTCATGACAGTTCAGAAAGATCACTAGAGGCTGTACTTTCAACAGGATTCTGGTCTATGTCTGATCAGAAGTCTGGTACAGCATCAGTCAGGATCTCAACAGAAAACAGATGGTATGGTCAAATTAGAAAGAATTGAATGAGAGGACTATGAACAGAGGTGTGGACAAGATTAAGGACACCAGCAGGAAGCTGTTATTATCCTTTCAACTTATCAGAAGAAAGAAATGGGCCTTGCTAGCATAATCCTTTGCCATGAAGGGATACTTGATTAGTATAGGGACTTTCCCATCAACAACTTTCTTACCCTTAATAATTTCAAGAAAAACATTTAAAGAAGCTCATCCCTTCAAAAACATTTTGGTGTTCTTATTATGCCAACACATCCTTTTGAGGCATTTTTTTTTGTGGACGTGTTATTAAAGGAATACATCCAACAAAGTCCCACTGAGAGATTAAGAAATAACATTCACTGGCCTGTAAAAAAGTTTCCATGGTCTTTTAAGTTTTCATTAAATCTACTAAGCACAATTTAACATCTCCTATGACAAGTCAAGTCCTCTTAGTTTTTTTTTGAGATTACATGGTTTAAGGAGCTGTAGTTATACAGAAGTTTCTCTGAAAGTCTAACACAAGATAATGGAGAGGCAGAGGTTAATGTGTTGACATTCAATATTGACTTCTTTTAAGCTTCTGATCTCTGGGCTGAAAAACCGGAAGATGGTGTTTATTTGACTTGTTTGTACTGTGAGGTTGGTAAAGCACACTAAATGCCGTCTTATTTTTTTTAATATACATTCTGTTTCCTAAAAGCAGTAAGACACTCATTTCCTACAGTGTGTTGTTAGGATGTGACTGAATACTTCAAGTGGTTAAAACTAGTTGGTTTGAGCTTGGTGACTCCTAACACTCAGACCATTCATCAATTAAGGCAGGACTGCTGTCTGCTTGTAATTTGGCAAGCAGCATTTTGTCTTCCAGAAGCACTCTGTGGAATTCTTCCATCAGAAGTGAAGGATGAGGAAACGTGTTCAATGAAATCAGTAAGGCAAGATACTTGCTCTCATTAGATTGCTATTGGGATGCATCATACATGGTGTGATGGTTGTTATTACCTGTAGGGGTTGGAAAATGAATTAATCTTATTGTGTCTCAATCCTGAGCTGTAAAATGAATAATGACATCTATGTTAGTAAAATAAAGTAGATGGTGATTTCCAAAGAAAATCTATGGGAGAAAGCTACTCTACAAATCCAAGCCAGGGATTACATCTATTTTAATTCTATTTTTATACCCAAGAATAAACAGTTTAATTGTTTCAATAATATTGTGGGAGCTAATTTTCTTTACAGTACGTATCATGTCCCATCATTCACCTCTTTATTTCCTTGTTTCCTATTGCAATTCACATTTAAAACCAAAGGTCTTCATGTGACCAATAAAGCACTGAGTTGGCTCTTTCCTACCTGTTAAGCCTTATCTACTCCCGTTTTCCTCTCCCTAGAACACTCTGCTCACACTGGCCTTTTTCCTTTTCTTTGAACTGGTTAAGCTCCTTCCCATCTTAGAGCTTTTGCCTGCAATCCCCCCTCACGTGGAATTCTCTTCGCTAGATCTTTATGGTGTTGACTCCTTATTTTCTTTCAGCTGTTAATTCAGAGGCCATCATCTCAAAGTAACTCCCCCTGACCACCCAATTTAATATTACCCTTGAGATACTCTTTCTTAAGTTAAGACTCTTTTAATGACCTTGTATTACTTGACACTATCTAAAATTGACTTAATGACCGAATGATTTACATTCGTTTGGGTATATAACCCATGATGGGATTGCTGGCTTGAATGGTAGTTCTGTTTTTAGCTCCTTGAGGAATTGCCACACTGTTTTCCAAAATGGTTGAACTAATTTACACTCTCACCAACAGTGTATAAGCATTCCTTTTTCTCCACAACATCACTGGCATCTGTTATTTTTTGACTTTTTAATAATGGCCATTCTGACTGCTGTGAGATGATATGTCATTGTGGTTTTGATTTGCATTTCTCTAATGATGAGTGGTGGTGTGCTTTTTTAATATACTTGTTGGCCACATGTATGTCTTCTTTTGGAAAGTATCTGTTCATGTCCTTTCCCCATTTTTTTTTTTTTTTTTTTTTGAGATGGAGTCTCGCTCTGTCTTCCAGGCTGAAGAGTAGTGACGCGATCTCAGCTCACTGCAATCTCTGTCTCCTGAGTAGCTGGGATTGCGGGCAGCTGCCAGAACGCCCAGCGAATTTTTGTATTTTTAGTACACACAGGGCTTCACCAGGTTGGCCAAGCTGGTCTCGAACTCCTGGCCTCAAGTGATCCGCCCCCATTGGCCTCCCAAGGTGCTGGGATTATAAGCATGAGTCGCCGTGTCTGATCTTTTGCCTAGTTTTTAATGGGGCTATTTTTTTTTTTCTTGTTTGTTTAGGTTTCTTATAGATGCTAGATAGTAGATCAATGCCATATGCACAGTTTGCAAAAATCTTCTTTCACTCTATAGATTTTTTGTTTATTCTGTTGATAGTTCTTTTGCAAACTAACGCAGAAACAGAAAATGAAATACTGCATGTTCCCACTTATAAGTGGGAACTAAAGGATGAGAACACATGGACACATAGAGGGGAACAACAGACACTGGAGCCTACCATAGGATGGAAGGTGGAAGGAGGGAGACAATCAAGAAAAATAACTAATGTGTATTAGGTTTAATATTAGTTATTTACTCATTAGTTAATATGGGTAAATACTTATTAGTAAATATGGGTTATTTGCCCATTAATAGTACTTATACCGTGGTGATGAGATAATCTGTACAACCAACTCTTATGACATGGGTTTACCTATGTAACAAACTTGCACATGTACCTCTGAACTTAAGTAAAATTTAAAAAAACCTTACTTATTAATTTGTGTGCTTGTTTACTGACTGTCTGTTCAGGATGGTAAGCTTCACGACAGCAAGAATCTTATATGTCTTGCTCACTGCTATATACTGGCACCTTGAGTAATGTCTGGCACATGTTTGGTGTTCTATAAATAAGTAGTTTAGTTATTGAATGAATGACTGAATCAATAGATATCTTCTAGGGATATGGCAAACATATAAAAACGTTATTTTCTCTACTGATAACAAATAAAGAGAATCGCAAGTCCATGAACTCTAACCAATGTACATAAAGCAATAGGACATTTAGGAAACTGGGTTTTACTTTAAATTTCTAGGTTACTTTGAGCCGATTTAAAAAAACAATTTTTAAAATAGAGTAGCATTCCTTTAGCAATGGTTCTGTTAAATATTTAGGTGTACTAATATATTTCTAAATATATTCTTGTATTATTGAAAGGTGGCAAATTTCTGGAATATTCTCAGAGTAGCATTACTTTTCATAAATATATATATTTTGTAATTTGATGTAAGTGGTAATACTTATAACATTTTTCTTGCACAATTATTTTGTTTTCATTTTCAGTGAATCTTACTGGCATAATATAATTTTATTATTTTCAGCATTTGTATCAAGTTATATTCAATCACTGTAAACTTTATTTGCATGGTATAACTTAAGTTTTGTGTGATCTTAGTAGTTTTTCATAACAGGCTGAAGATGCAAAAATTCATCTTCAAGACCTACCTTAAAGTTGTCATGAATAGTAATTGAATTCTAAACAAAATCAAATCTCTGAATAATACTAGCCCTGCAAATATTATCATTAGCTGAAAAAGTAATTTATTGATGTCTGTAAAATGCAGATTGGTATGCCAAAAGCCTCCAAATTCCATAAGAAATAAAAATGAGGTTTAAGATAATATCCTTTGGTATTAGTATGTTAGGACTAATCTACACTAAAGTGAGGTAGATAAGAACATGAACCTTGGTATGTCTGAAAAATACAGGTTTGGATTCTGGCTCTGCAACTTTCTAATTATGAGGTATTGGGAAAATTATTTCACCTTACTAATTCTCAGTTTCCTCATATACAAAATGAGGATAATAATACTCCTCTCACAATGCTGTTGTGAGGATTAAACAAGAATACATGGAAAACTCTTAGCACAGAGTCCTACACATAGTAGGCACTAAATAATTGGAGGCTATGATTGTTATTAGGTTGAAAATTTCTAGTCATATTTTAAATGAAATGTGAAGCAGATTGACTAAAGTTTGGAGTCTGAATAAGTTTTACAGAAAAGCTCAAATGGAGTCCCTCTTGCATTGTCTTTGCCTATTTTGAACTTTGGTAGTGTAGCCATTTTTTTTTTTTTGGTAATGTAGCTTCACGTTTATTAATTCATAGTCAATTATCTCTGCTAGTTCTGTATAAACTTTTAAAATGGAAATAAGAGATAATTTTTGATCTAGAGTCAGTAGTCAGTTAATTATATTTACTTTTGTTAAATTATATATATATATATATATTTTTATTTATTTATTTATTTATTTTTTAAAGTAAGACAGGTTCTCTCTCTGTCTCCCCAGGCTGGAGTGCAGTGGCACAATCTCGGCTCACTGTAATCTCCGCCTCGGGTTAACGCCATTCTCCTGACTCAGCCTCCCGAGTAGCTGGGACTACAGGCACGTGCCACCACGTCCAGCTAAGAATATCTTTTTATAAAGTAGTCACATGTAGCAATATACAGTATTAGATTTTTGAAGATTATTACATCCATTCAATATGTAATTTTAAGAACTAACTTTGCTTAAAATATATTTGAGAATAAAACACAGACAATACAAATTTTCTTGTACTATAGCAAGAAAGGTAAGACTTACTTAGGAGTAATTACAATACGAGTCATTTTCAGATAAAAACTGAGATTGGTGCAGAATGCTGTTCACATTCAAGAAAGGAAGATGGGATGTTTATGAAAATTTTAATGGAAGATATGCTATTAAACTGAGGGATATGGAGTAGGGCCTACAGGAGAAAAGAACAAAAATAAAAATGGAGTAAAGATAAAGAGGAAGGTCAGCTTGGGGAAACATATTCTCAAATTTGTGGGTGCTTAGGGGAATCAGATGCCACTGAAGCAAAGACCAAGAACCTGTTTCATTTTAATAGGCCAGAAGGAGCTCTTATTGCTTATACTAAGTCAGAAGTTAATCTATTACAGTAGCAATGTGGAGAATAGGACATGGTGGAGAAAATTCAGGCAGGGTGAGCTGTTCCAAGGCAATTATAATAGTCCCTTAATAAGGTATAAGTTCCTAAACCAAGTGTGAAGGCAGTGGGCCTAGAAAAGAAAAAAAAATTATCAGGGATGTTGTGTCTGGTTGAATGGATGGATGATGAAATGGTAGCGTTCAAGAATAGTCTGTGAAATTAAACTTCCACAATGAGAAAAATTTTTCCATAATTAGTAGTGAAAAGGAAATCAAGACACAAGGTTGGACTGAGGGCATGTATGATAAGATGAGTAAAGAGGTTAGCCAAATAATCTTTAGCAGATGCAAAAAACAAAGTTTATTTGATTAATAGTATAGTTAAAGTGGCTATTATTTGGAATTTAGCCTTGATAGCTAGATTCAACTGGTCTGGAACTTTGACTCAGAACAAACCATGTCTTTTTTTTTTTTATATAGCTTTTTCCTTAGTACACTCAGTCACACCTTTCCCCAGATACTCGTTATCTGGGAGATTAGACAGTGTTGGTTTATCTGCTATTGCAGAAAGTTCCATTATTTTAGTGACTAAGTTAAATCTCTATTTTGATCTTATCTTATATCTATTTCAATAATATAATTATTTATCACTTAGTATAATTATTGATGACAAAAAGTCTATACATAAATGTTTCCAGCATCTTGGGTCATTTGATCTGGTTTGAGAATGTGGAATTGGGTATTTACAAATTCACATGGATCTCCTAAAATTAGCTTTTGGGGAAGGAAATTTCTATGCTTTTCTTAACCCAAATATAAATTTTTAAAGTTAGATTTCTGGATCTGAAGCAATGTAATTTATGTTTGGCTCATAGAGAACTAAGAAATGGGAACAACTTAAAAACTTTAACTTTCCATGTGGTTTGTGCTCACTGGGAAAGAATCTCTTGGCTAATTTGGGAAAAAAAGAATGTTTAAATAAGGAAGTTAGAAGTGAATCAAAAATAACACTTGAATTTGAGAAGCCAGAAATGCCCACTTCCTTTAATTATAAAACTACTTCTGTTGACTATAAAGAATTGTAAACATGCATTATGATGATCAGTTGCATTGTGTAGTCTGTTAGTGGTTTGGTAGTGTCTCCATATTTGGACCCATTATTTGCAGCAGTGTAAGTGTTCTGTAAGAATGTTGGAGAAATAGAAATCATCTTTCTGTCTCCTCATATTTCTTTCCCTTTCTCCTGCTGTGTCTGCTAAATTGAATGTTTAATACTGTAACATTATTCTTATTAAATTACTTACATAAAAGAAGGTAGGACTGGAATGGATAAAATTATTATTTCACTCCTTCTAAAATTTTTTTTATTTCCATAGGTTTTTGGGGACCAGGTGGTATTTGGTTACATCAGTAAGTTCTTCAGTAGTGATTTGTAAGATTTTGGTGCACTCATCACCTAAGCAGTATACACTGGACCCAATTTGTAGTCTTTTATCCCTCACCACCTTCCCACTCTTTCTCCCCGAGTCCCCAAAGTCCATTGTATCATTCTTATGCCTTTGAATCCTCATAGCTTAGCTCCCACTTATGAGTGAGAAAATACAATGTTTGGTTTTCCATTCCTGAGTTAATTCCCTTAGAATAATAATCACCAATCCCATCCAGGTTACTATGAATGCCTTTAATTCATTCCTTTTTATGGCTGAGTAGTATTCCATTGTATATATACCACAGTTTCTTTATCCACTTGTTGGTTGATGGGCATTTGGGCTGTTTCCACACTTTTCTGCAATTGCAAATTGTGTTTTATTTCATTCTTTTAATTAGTAATGCGGCCTTTTAAACAGGGCTTTTATTTGGGGGAGCTGGATTTATTCTGGATTTGTACACTGGTGGTATTTCACATTCTAACATTTGACAAAATTGGTAATGATGTGAAGTTTTCTTGAAAAGTAGTTAAAAAACTCTGGTGGGTCTTAACATTTCACTGTAAATCTACAATTGTTTCTGCTATTGTATTATCATGAATGGTGTCATTGCCCAGTGAATTCTTATTTATTTTTTTTTTTTTGTGCTTTTGCCTATATAATCTTCAAAGACAAGCCAAGACCTCTCCTTCTCCATGAGGCCTTATCCAATAATTCTGGTCCATACTGTTCTCTCTATTATTTAAAAGAACAGTGTGGACCAGAATGGTATGGTCATATCATTTTCCTTTTGATTGCACACTTTGAGCATGTGGAAGACTGTTGAAGTACCACCTCCCAAACCCCCATGATATATGTCTCCTGATGTTCATGTTCTTGTATAATTTCTTCTCTTTAAGTGTGAGTGGTAACTGTGTTTTGCTACTAACCAATAGTATATGGAAAAGGTGATGGGTTGTTATTCCCTTGATTATGTTATGTTGTGTCAAACTCCATCTGGAATGAAGAATCACATTCCTAGAGCCACAAGGAAATAAATTATGCCAATAGCCTGAGTGAGCTTGGGAACAGGGTCTCCCTCAGTTGAGCTTTCAGATGAGAAGGCAGCTTAATGAACATATTGGTTGCAGTTTTGTGTGACAATGAGCAGCCTAGCCACTTAAACTATGCCTGAATTCCTGGCCCACAGAAACTGTGAGATAATAAATGAATGCTGTTTTAAGCTGCTTAGTTTGCATTAATTCATTACACAGTAATATATAGAAAATACAGGCACATCTTATTCTCCAAACAAGAGTGGGAAGACCTAAAGGACTGAAGTTCTTGGTATCTCAGGCAATATTATGCTATGTGTAGTAGATGACAAGCAAATATTTGTTAAATTTTAATCACATAATTGAATCTATTGAATACATATTGATCTTTTGAGGAGAGAGACCCTGTAATATTCATCTTTGTACCTTCTTTACCTGGCAGATGTCTGACACATCATTGGCACTGAACTATGTTGTGTCAATCAAGTCTTAGTCAGGGAGATATAACTACTGTGTGTTATGGCATAAGTTAGCAAATGATAACTCACCAGTCAAATATGACCCACTACCTGTCTTTGTACAGCTTTTGAGCTAAGAGTGGTTTTTTACTTTTAAAAAAATTGAAAAATAATAATCGTACATATTCATGGAGTACGTAATGATGTCTTGATACATTTAATTCTAGTGATCAGACCAGGATAATTAGTATATCCGTCTATCATCTCAAATATTTATCACTTCCTTGTGTTGGAAACATTCAATATATTCCTTTTTGCTCTTTGAAACTATATATTGTTAACTATAGTCATTCTACAGTGATACAGAATACAAAAAATCAAAATAATATTTCATGATGTGAAAATTATGAAATTCAAATTTCAGTGTCCATAAGTAAAGTGCTATTGGAGGGCAGCCACGTCCATTCATGTACATATTATTTATGGGAGTGTTCATGCTATAGTGGTAGAGTTTAGTGGTTGCAAGGCAAACCAAATGTAGTGCTCTCATTGGTTTGCCCAGCTGCCAATGGCAGGGATGCAATTATAACTGGACAGTGTTTCAATTGCCATCCATGTTGCCAGGTTGTAACATTTTGTTTGTTTTTAATTACCACTGCATATTCACTGAGCCAAAACAAGAAAATTAGATGTTGGATATTGTCCTTTAAGGGCCTGTGGAATGTACATTATTTTGTGATCAAATTAGATGGCAAAGCATTGTGGTTTCTGTGTAATAACACTATAGCTGTGCTAAGGCTACAATATGTGTCAGCATTACGAGACTAAGTGCTCATTACAATATTTTCAACTCAGGAATGCAATGGACAGAAAAATTAGAACATTTAAAATGAAATATCTCATCACAGAAGAATTTGTTCACAAAAATAAAATTGAAAATGAGTCTAAAACCAAAGTGTCTGGGTGTTTCGTTTGTTGGCAAAGCAAGGAAAGCTGTTTTACAATGATGATTTAATTAAATGCTGTTTGACAATAGCAACTGAAATGTGTTCACAGAAAATAACTGTTTAATACTACTAATTTTTTGGGAAGAACAGTTCCTGAAAGAGTCAAGGACATTGGGAGCAACATCAACGGTCAATTAAAAAACAAGGCAAATGATTCTGATTGGTTTTCATTGGCTTTTGATGAGTCAATAGATGTTACTGATAAACCTCAGTTGCTTATTTGAAATAAATACCAAGTGAATGCCAAGTTTAAGGTGGCTAAATAATGAACTACTATTAGTAGTCTGTGGGACAACTGTAGATGAGAATATTTTCAAAGAAGTTGAGAAACACTTATTCAGTACAACTTGCAGGGGAATCTGCTAAGATGTGTTACAACTTATGGTGATAAAACACGTGTGGATCAGAAAAAGAGTTGGACAAACATACAAAGTTTATTAAAAGGTAAGGTGTTTTGCTTCTGTTCCAAGATGGCTGAATAGGAACAGCTCCAGTCTGCAGCTCCCAGTGTGATCAATGCAGAAGATGGGTGATTTCTGCATTTCCAACTGAGGTACCTGGTTCATCTCATTGGGACTGCTCGGACAGTGAGTGCAGCCCACAGAGGGTGAGCCAAAGCAGGGAGGGGTGTTGCCTCACACAGGAAGCACAAAGGGTTGGGGGATTTCCCTTTCCTAGCCAAGGGAAGCCGTGACAGACTGCACCTGGAAAACCAGCACACTTCTGCGCAAATACTGCACTTTTCCCATGGTCTTAGCAACTGGCAGACCAGGAGATTCTCTCCCGTGCCTGGCTTGGTGGGTTCCATGCCCACGGAACCTTGCTCACTGCTAGTGAAGCAGTCTGAGATTGACCTGTGAGGCTGCAGTGAGATGGAGGGAGGGGTGTCCGCCATTGCTGAGGCTTGAGTAGGTAAACAAAGTGGCCTGGAAGCTCAAACTGGGCGAAGCCCACCACAGTTAAGCAATGCCTACTCCCTCCATAGACTCCACCTCTGTGGGCAGGACATAGCTGAACAAAAGGCAGCAGACAACATCTGCAGACTTAAATGTCCCTGTCTGACAGCTCTGAAGAGAGGAGTGGTTCTCCCAGCACAGTGTTTGAGCTCTGAGAACAGACAGATTGCCTCCTCAAGTAGGTCCCTGAACCCTGGGTAGCCTAACTGGAAGACACCTCCCAGTAGGGGCTGAAAGACATCTCATATAGGCAGGTGCCCCTCTGAAACGAAGCTTCCAGAGGAAGGATCAGGCAGCAATATTTGCTGTTCTGCAATATTTGCTGTTCTGCAGTCTCTGCTGGTGATACCCATGGAAATAGGGTCTAGAGTAGACCTCCAGCAAACTCCAACAAACCTGCAGCTGAGGGACCTGACTGCTAGTAGGAAAACTAACAAACAGAAAGGAAGAGCATCAACATCAACAAAAAGGACATCCACACCAAAACCTCATCTGTAGGTCACCAACATCAAAGACCAAAGGTAGATAAAACCACCAAGATGGGGAGAAACCAGAGCAGAAAACCTGAAAATTCTAAAAAGCAGAGCACCTTTTTTCCTCCAAAAGATTGAAACTCCTTGCCAGCAATGGAAGAAAGCTGGATGGAGAATGACTTTGATGAGTTGACAGAAGTAGACTTCAGAAGGTTGATAATAAAAAACCTCTCTAAGCTAAAGGAGCATGTTCTAACTCATCTCAAGGAAGCTAAAAACCTTGAAAAAAGGTTAGACAAATGGCTAACTAGAATAAACAGTGGAGAGAAGACCTTAAATGACCTGATGGAGGTGAAAACCATGGCATGAGAACTTTGTGATGCATGCACGAGCTACAACAGCTGATTCAATCAAGTGGAAGAAAGGATATCAGTGATTGATTATCAAATTAACGAACTAAAGTGAGGAGACAAGATTCCTTTCCATGTTTAGTGCTTCCTGTAGGAGCTCTTGTGAGGCAGGCCTGGTTATGACAGAATCTCAGCATTTGCTTGTCTGTAAAGTATTTTATTTCTCCTTCACTTATGAAGCTTAATTTGGCTGGATATGAAATTCTGGGTGAAAATTATTTTCTTTAAGAATGTTGAATATTGGCCCCCACTCTTCTGGCTTGTAGGGTTTCTGCTGAGAGGGCCACTGTTAGTCTGATGGGCTTTCCTTTGTGAGTAACTCGACCTTTCTCTCTGGCTGCCCTTGACATTTTTTCCTTCATTTCCACCTTGGTGAATCTGAAGGTTATGTGTATTGGGGTTGCTCTTCTTGAGGAGTATCGTTGTGGTGTTCTCTGTATTTCCTGAATTTGAATGTTGGCCTGCCTTGCTAGGTTGGGGAAGTTCTCCTGGATAATATCCTGAAGAATGTTTTCCAACTTGGTTCCATTCTCCACGTTGCTTTCTGGTACACCTATCAAATGTAGATTTGTTCTTTTCATGTGGTCCCATATTTCTTGGAGGCTTTTTTCATTACTTTTTACTCTTTTTTCTCTAACCTTGTCTTTTCACTTTATTTCATTAATTTTATCTTCAAACACATATAGGCTTTCTTTCACTTGATTGAATTGGCCACTGAAGCTTGTGCATGTGTCATGAAGTTCTCTTGCCATGGTTTTCATCTCCATCAGGTCATTTAAGGTCTTCTCTACACTGTTTATTCTAGTTAGCCATTTGTTTAACCGTTTTTCAAGGTTTTTGCTTCCTCGAGATGGGTTAGAACATGCTTCTTTAGCTTAGAGAAGTTTGTTATTACCAAACTTGTGAAGCCTACTTCTGTCTACTCATCAAAGTCATTCTCTGTCCAGCTTTCTTCCCTTGCTGGTGAGGAGCTGCGATCCTTTGGAGGAGAAGTGGCACTCTAGTTTTTAGAATTTTCAGCTTTTCTGTTCTGGTTTCTCCCCATCTTTGTGGTTTTTATCTATGTTTGGTCTTTGATGCCAGTGACCTACAGATGGGGTTTTGGTGCAGATGTCCTTTCGGTGATGTTGGTGCTGTTCCTTTCTGTTTGTTAGCTTTCTTTTTAGCAGTCAGGTCCCTCAGCTGCAGTTCTGTTGGAATTTGCTGGAGGTCCACTCCAGAACTGTTTGCCTGGGAACCACGAGCGGAGGCTGTAGAAAAGCAAATATTTCAGAACAGCAAATGTTGCTGCCTGGTCCTTCCTCTGGAAGCTTTGTCCTAGAGGGGCTCCCACCTATATGAGGTGTCTTTCAGCCCCTATGGGGAGATGTCTCCCAGTTACCCTACATGGGGATTAGGAACCCACTTGAGGAGGCAGTCTATCCATTCTCAGAGCTCAAATGCTGTGCTGGGAGAACCACTCCTCTCTTCAGAGCTGTCAGACAGGGACATTTAAGTTTGCAGAATTTGTCTGCTGCCTTTTGTCCAGCTATTCCCTGCCCTCAGAGTTGGAGTCTATAGAGGCAGAGGCCTTGCTGAGCTGTGGTGGGCTCCACCCAGGCTGAGCTTCCTGGCTGCTTTGTTTACCTAGTCAAGCCTTAGCAATGTCAGACGCCCCTCCCCCAGCCAGACTGCCACCTCGAAGGTGGATCTCAGATTGCTGCACTAGCAGTGAGCAAGGCTCTGTGGGTATGGGAGCTGCTGAGCCAGGCATGGGAGAGAATCTCCTTGTTTGCTGGTTGCTAAGACCTTGGGAAAAGTGCAATATTTGGGTGGGAGTGTCCCTTTTCTTAGGTACAGTCTGTCACGGCTTCCCTTGGGTAGGAGAGGGAAATCCCCTGACCCTTTGCACTTCCTGGGTGAGCTGATGCCCCACCCTGCTTCAGCTCACCCTCCGTGGGCTGCACCCACTGTCCAAGCAGTCCCAATGAGAAGAACCAGGTACCTCAGTTGGAAATGCAGAAATCACCTGTCTTCTGCATCGATCACGCTGGGAGCTGCAGACCAGAGGTGTTCCCATTTGGCCATCTTGTAACGGATCTATTTTTGATTTTTTGAGGAATCTCCAAACTAATGTACATTTTTACATTCTCACCAACAGTGTGTACACGTCCCCTTTTCTCCACATCCTTTCTAGCACTTGTTATTGCCTGTCTTTTGGATACAAGCTGTTTTACTGGGGTGAGATGATATCTCATTGTAGTTTTGATTTACATTTCTCTAATAATCAATGATGTTGAGCACCTTTTCATATGCCTGTTTGCCATTTTTATATCATCTCTTGAGAAATGTCATTTCAGATCTTTTGCCTGTTTTTTAATCAGATTATTATTATTTTTTCCTATAGAGTTGTTTGATCTCCTTATATATACTCTGGTTATTGATCCCTTGTCAGATAGGTACTTTACAAATATTTTCTCCCATTCTGTGGATTATCTCCTCACTTTGTTGATTGTCTCCTTTGCTGTGCAGAAGCTTTTTAACTTGACATAATCCCATTTGTCCATTTTTGCTTTGGTTGCCTGTGCTTGTGGGGTATTACTTAAAAATTTTTGCCCAGACTAATATCCTGGAGAGTTTCCCTGAGGTTTTTTTGTAGTAGTTTCATAGTGTGAGGTCTTAGATTTAAGTCTTATATACATTTTTATTTCATTTTTGTATATGGAAGCAGATAGTGGTCTAGTTTCATTTTTCTGCATATGAATATCCAGTTTTCCCCAACACCATTTATTGAAGAGATTGTCTTTTCCCTAGTGTATATTCTTGGTACCTTTGTCAAAAATGAGTTCACTGTAGCTGTGTGGATTTGTTTCTGGGTACTCTATTCTGTTTCATTTGTTGATGTGTCTGTTTTTTATGTCATTATCATGCTGTTTGTTTACTGTAGCTCTGTAGTATAATTTGAAGTCAGGTAATGTGATTCCTCCAGTTTCTTTTTTTTTTTTTTTAAACAGAATCTCACTATGTCACCCAGGCTGGGGTGCAGTGGGGAGATCTCGGCTCACTTCAACCACACCTCGTGGGTTCAAGCAATTCTCCTGTCTTGGCCTCTTGAATAACTGGGATTACAGGCACACACCACCATGCCCAGCTAATTTTTTGTACTTTTAGTAGAGATGAGGTTTCCCCATGTTGGACAAGCTGGTCTTGCACTCCTGACCTCAAGTGATCCACCTGCCTTGGCCTCCCCAAGTACCGCAATTACAGGCGTGAGCTACCACATCCAGTCTAGTTTTTGTTTTTTCTGTTTGCTTATGATAGTTTTGGCTACTCGGGGTCTTTTGTGAATTCATGTAAATTTTAGGATTTTTTTTTCTATTTCTGTAAAGAATGCCATTGATATTTTGATAGAGATTGCATTGAATCTGTAGATTGCTTTGGGTAGTATGGACATTTTAAAAATATTTATGCTTCCAATCCATGAACATGGAATATCTTTCCATTTTTTTGGTGTTGTCTTCAACTTCTTTCATCAGTTTTTATAGTTTTCATTATAGAGATCTTTCACTTCTTAGGTTAAGTTAATTCCTTGGTATTTAGTTTTACTGGTGTCTATTGTAAATGTGATTAACTTTTGGTTCTTTTTCAGTTTGTTCACTGTTGGCATCTAGAAATGCTACTGATTTTTAGATGTTGATTTTGTATCCTGCAACTTTATTGTACTTCTTTATCAATTCTAAGGGTTTTTTTGGTGTGCTCTTTAGGTTTTTCCAAATATAAGATCATATCATCTGTAAAAGAGTATAATTTGACCACTTTCAGTGCAAATTTGGATGCCTTTTATATTCTTCTCTTGTCTGGTTGCTCTAGCTAGGACTTCTAGTACTATTCTGAACAACAATGGTGACAGTGGCATCCTTGTCATGTTCCAGATCTTAGATGAAAGGCTTTCAGTTTTTCACCATTCAGTATGACACTAACTATGGGTCTGTCACATACAGCTTTTATTATGCTGAAATATGTTCTTTCTACCCCCATTTATTGAGGGTTTTTATCATGCAAGGGTGCTGAATTTTATCAAATAGATTTTCAAGCATCACTTTAAATAATCATATGGTTTTTGTCCTTCATTCTGTTGATATGAGGTATCACATTGATTTGTGTGTGTGGAACCATCCTTGCATTACAGGAATAAATCCCACTAAGTCATAATAAATGATCTTTTCAATATATTGTTGAATTCAGATTGGTACTTTTTATTGAGAATTTTTGCATTAATGTTCATCATGGATATTGGCCTGTAGTTCTCTTTTTTTGATGTGTCTCTGTCTGGTTTTAGTATAAAGGTAATGTTAGCCCCATAGAATGAGTTTGGAACTAGGCCATCCTCCTCTATTTTATTTGGAATAGTTTGAATAGGATTGGTATTCATTATTCTCTAAATTTTTGGTAGAATTCAGAATTGAAGTCTTTGGGTTCTGGGCTATTCTTTACTGGAAGACTTTTTATTACAGTTTCAAACTTGTTACTTGCTATTAATCTATTCAGCTTTTGGATTTCTTTCTGGTTCAATCTAGGTACGTTGTATGTGTCTAGGAATTTGTTCATTTCTTCTAAATTTTCCAACTTATTGGCATATAGTTGCTCATACTAGCCACTGATGATTTCTGTGGTATCAGATGTTATGTCTCTTTTTTTCATCTCTGATTTTACTTATTTGGATGTTTTTTTTTTATTAGTCTGGGTAAAGGTTTGTCGATTTTGTTTAACTTTTCAGAAAAACAACTTTTGGTTTCATTGATCTGTAATGCTTTCTTCATTTCAATTTCATTTATTGCTGTTCTGATCTTTTTAATTTCTTTTCTTCTACTAATTTTGGGTTTGACCCTCTTGCTTTTCTAGTCTTTAAGTGCATCATTAGATTGTTATTTGAAGTTTCTTTTTGGTGTAGGCAATTATAGTTATATACTTTCCTCTTGGTACTGCTTTTGCTGTACTCCATAGAGTTTGGTATGTTGTGTTTCCATCATTATTTGTTTCAAGAAATTTTTAAATTTCTTTCTTAATGTTTTCATTGACCTACTGATCACTCAGGAGCATATTGTTTAATTTCCCCATATTTGTATAGTTTCCAAAATTCTGCTTGTTTTTACTTTCTGGTTTTATTCTATTGTGTTCAGAGAAGATGCTTGATGTTATTTATTTTTGAATGTTTAAAGACTTGTTTTGTGACCTCACATATAGTCTATCCTTGAGAATGGTCTACATGCTGAGGAAAATAATGTGTATTCTTCAGCTGCTGAATGAAATCTTCTGTAAATGTCTATTATGTTCATTTGGTCTCTAGTACAGATTAAGTCCAATGTTGCTTTGTTGATTTTCTGTCTGGAAGATCTGTCCAATGCTGAAAGTGGGGTGTTGAAGTCTACAGCTATTATTGTATTGGAGTCTATCTCTCATTAGCTCTAATAATGTATGCTTTATGTTTCTGGGTGCTCCAATGTTAGGTGAATATATATTTAAAATTGTTATATCCTCTTGTTGAATTGGAACCTTTATCATTATATAGGGTCCTTCTTTGTCTCTTCTTATATTTTTTGTCTTAAAATCTACTTAGTCTGATATAAGTATAGCTACTCCTGCTCATTTTCTGGTTTCCGTTGGCATGGAACATCTTTTTCCATTCTTTTATTATCAGTGGATATGTGTCTTTACAGGTGAAGTATGTTTCTTATAGGCAAAGATCAATGACTCTTGTTTTTTAATTCATTCAGTCACTCTCTACCCCTCTCTATCTTTTGATTGGAGAGTTTAGTAAATTTAGATTCAGTGTTATTGGTGATAAGCAGGGACTTACTCTTGCCATTTTTTTATTTGTCTTCTGGTTGTTTTGTTGTGTTCTCTTCTTTCCTGTCTTCCTTTTAGTGAAGGTGCTTTTCTCTGGTGATATGATTTAGTTCCTTGCTTTTTATTTCTTGTGGAACTGCTGTATGTTTCTTTGGTTTGAGGTGACCATGAGGTTTCAGACACTATCTTATAACCCATTATTTTCAGCTGATAACAACTTAACACTATTTACATGAACAAACAAACAGCAAAAAGGAAACTAAGAAAGACCCTATTCCTTAACTTTACTCCTCTGCTTTTTAACTTTTGTTGTTTCTCTTTATATTTTATTGTACTATGTCTTGAAAAATTGTAGTTATTATTTTTGATTGATTTATCATTTAGTCTTTCCACATAGATAAAATTAGTTTACATACCACTGTTACAGTGTCATAATATTCTGTGTACTTACTATTACCAGTGAATTTTGTACCTTCAGATAATTTCTTATTGCTCAATAAAGTCTTTTACTTTCTGATTGAAATACTCCCTTTAGCATTTCTTGTAGGACAGGTCTGGTATTGATGAAATCCCTAAGCTTTTGTTTGTGTGAAAAGTCTTTATTTTTCCTTCATGTTTGAAGGATATTTTCACCAGATGTACTATTCTAGGGTGAAAGTTTTATTTTTTCCTTCAGCAGTCATACGCCATTCTACTCCTGGCCCGTAAGATTTCCATTGCAACGTCTGCTGCCAGACATATTTGTGGTCCTTTGTATATTATCTGTTTCTGTTCTCCCGAAGCTTTTAGGATTTCTTCTTTATCTTTGACCTTTGGGAGTTTGATTATTAAATGCCTTCAGATGGTCTTCTTTGGGTTAAATCTGCTTAGTGTTCTATAACCTTCTTGTACTTGGATATTGACATATTTATCTAGCTTGTAGAATTTCTCTGTTATTATCCCTTTGAATAAACTTTCTACCCAAAGAGTAGGTTCTCTACTTACTTAGATTTCCCCTTTTGAGGCAATTTTCTAGATCCTGTATGTGTGCTTCACTGTTTTTTGTTATTTTTGCTTTTGTCTCCTATGACTGTACATTTTCAAAGAACCTATCTTCAAGCTCACCAACTCTTTTTTCTGCTTGATCAATTCTGTTATTAAAATACTCTGATACATTCTTCAGTATGCCAGTTCCATGTTTCAGCTTCACAATTTCTGCATGATTCTTTTTTTAAATCTCTTTTTTTAACTTATCTGGTAGAATTCTGAATTCCTTCTGTGTTTTCTTAAACTTCTTTGAGTTTCCTCAACATAGCTATTTTGAAGTCTCTATCTGAAAGGTTACATATCTCTGTTTCTCCAGGATTGGCCCCTGGTGCCTTATTTAGTTCATTCGGTGAGATTATGTTTTCTTGAAAAAAAAATTTTTTTTTTTTGACATAGTCTCACTCTGTCACCCAGGTTGGAGAAGAGTGGTGCAATATTGTCTTACTGCAGCCTTCCCACCCTGGGTTCAAGTGATTCTCCCACCTCAGCCTCCAGAGTAGCTGGGATTACAGGTGCCTGTCACCACACTTGGCTAATTTTTGTATTTTTAGTAGAGACGAAGTTTCACCATGTTGGCCAGGGAGATCTCAAACTCCTGACCTCAAGTGATCCACCAGACTTGGCCTTCCAAAGTGCTGGGATTACAGGCATGAGCCACTGCACCCAGCCTTCCTGAAATATCTTGATACTTGTAGATGTTAATTTATATCTGGGCATTGAACCGTTGGGTATTTATTGTTGTCTTTTCAGCCTGAGCTTGGTTTTATCCATTCTTCTCGAGAAGGCTTCCCAGATATTCAAAATGACTTGGGTCTGTGATTCATGCTGTATCTGCTTCAGGGGGCACCCCAAGCTCAATAACACTCTGGTTCTTGCCGACTTGTAGATGTACTGCCTTGATGGTCTTGGACAAGGTCCAGGAGAATTATTTGGATTACTAGGCAGAAACCCTTATTTTCTTTTCTTACTTTCTCCCAAATGAATTAAGTCACTTTCTCTTTTCTGAGTCACCTAGGACTTGGGATGGAGTAATATGAGCATTCCTGTAGTTACCACAACTATGTCTATACTGGGTCAGACTTGAAGCCAGCACAGCCCTGTCTCTCTCACCCAAGGCCATCTGTAATGACTCCCTGGTTATGGCCTATGTTCACTCAAGTCCCTGGGGCTCTATAACCAGCAAGTGGCAAAGTCAGTCAGGCCTATGTCCTTCCCTTCAGGATGGTGAGTTCCCCTAGGCCCCAGGCATGTCCAGAGGTGCTATCAGGAGCCAGGGACTATAGTCAATATCCTTAGATGTCTGCCTTGTGTCCTTTTGTACTGCAGCTGAGCTGAAACTCAAGCCACAAGATGCAGTCCTTCCTACTCTTTACCCTCTCCTTTCCAAAGGTAAAGGAGCCTCACCCTTTGGCCACTGTCACCACAGATGCAGGACTACTGCCAGACTACCATCAATATTCCTTCAAGGCCCAGGGGCTCTTGAGTCAGCTGATGGTGAATGCTGTCTGGCTTAGGACTCACACTTCAGGGTAATGGGCCTCCCTTTCACCCAAGGCAGGCCCAGAAATGCCATCCAAGAGCCAAGTCCTGGAATCAGGGACCCAAAATCTTGCTTGGTGCTTTACTCTACTGCGGCCATGCTGGTATCTTTGATGCAAGTCAAAGTCTCCTTTACTTTTCCCTCCACTTTTCTCAAGTGGAGGGACTCTTGCCCCATATCTGCCTCAGCTGGGAATGTGCTGATGCTCACCTGAAGTCAGCTAGTCTGATAGTCTCATCCAAGGCCCTTGAGATAGTACCTGGATATTTCTGCTGATTGTTCTGGACCCAAGGGCTCTTCAGTTAACAGGTGATAAATCCTGCCTGGACTGGGGTTTTCTTTTCAAGACAGCAGTTTCCCTTCTGGCCCAGGGTGTGTCTGGAAATGCCATCTGGGAGCTAGGTCCTGGAAAGGGGGCCTCACATCTCTGATTGGTACCATATCTGGCTGTGGCTGAGCTGGTATCCAAGATGCAAGACAAAGTCCTCACCACTTCTCCCTTTCCTCTCCTCAGGCAGAGGGAAGAGGTCTCTTTTAGAGTCTGAAGTTAGAAGGTGGAGTGACTTAACAGTGTATTTTGAAAACACTAGTTTTTAATTTGATGAAGACTAGTTTATTGCTTTTATTTCCTTGATGGTTTGTGTGTGTGTTTGTGTTTTAGGAAATCTGCCTAATCCAATATTCAATAATAATTTCTCTTAGGTCTTCTTTTAGAAGTTTTTAGGTTGAGATTTTGTGTTTAGTTCTATGATCCGTTTTTTACACTTAATTTTTGTGTGTGGTATGATATAAAGATAAAGACTCCCTTTTGCCCCCTCATATATCCATCTGTTTCAGCACCACCAGTCATTGAAAAAGTCTACCTTTACACTGTTAAATTATTTTGGGACCTTTTGTGAATATCCATTAACTACATATTTATAGATCCATTTATGAACACTCTATTTTGTTTTGTTGATCTATATGTCTATGCTTAATAAAATATTACATTGCTCCAATTACCATAGCTTTATAATAGGTCTTGAAGTCAGATAATATAAATGCTCCAACTTTGTTCTTTTTCAAAAATGACTTGGTTAATCTAGGTATATTGCATTTCTATATAAATTTTAGAATTACATTTCAATTACTACTGAAAAACAAAAGAACTAAAGCAACAAAAAAGACCCCCCAATAATAAAAAACATTTTTTCTGGTATCTTTGAATAAGATCATATTAAATCTGCATATCATTTTGTGAACTGACATATTAACAATCTTCAATATCTCTTTTTTTATTTCCATAAGTTTTTCGGGAACAGGTGGTATCTGGTTACATGAGTAAGTTCTTTAGTGGTGATTTGTGAGATTTTAGTCACCCATCTCTTGAGCAGTATACACCAAACCCAATTTGTAGGTATAATTCTTCATCGCTTAGGTACTCTTTAAGTTCTCTTAGCAATGTTTTGTAGCTTTCAGTGCACAGGCCTTGCACATGTTTTCTTAAATTTATCCCTAAACTTTTGAATGTTATTATAATATATATATTTTTTCAAATTTTATTTTCGCACCTTTGTTAGTATATAGCATATAATTGATTTTCCATATTGACTATGTATTTTGTGACCTTGTTAGTACTAGTATTCCTTTTGTAGGTTTCTTATAATTTTCAATGTTTATTATCATGTCACTGAGTAGAGACAATTATTAATTATCAAATGCAAATATTCAGATCATTTACATTTAATGTAATTTTCTATATTATTGGATTTAAATCTGTGGTTTATTTCTTTTTTCTTTTATTCTATGTTTTGCCTATTATTTTGTTCCTCTTTTCCTCTTTCATTTTCTTTTTATAGATTGATTTTTTAGTGCTTCATTTTACCTTCTCTGTTGCCTTATTAGTTACGCCTCTTTACTCTATTTAGTGGTTATTTTAGTGTTTACAGTATGCATTTTAAGTTACCACAGTCAGTTAATATTGTACTACTTCTTAGTCAGATTTTTCACAAATTACTTTTTTAATCCTTTATTTTACTTAACCATTTATCATTATTTGTCAAAGGTTATCAGATGATTGCAATAATTGAGTTAATTTATTAATTCTTTTTAAAAAATGAATTGCTCAATCTTTAATGTTTTGCTTCTTTTTCACTATTTGTCTTTGTGTTTGTATCCTGTATACACAATCACCTCTTCCAGTGGGTCTCTTTATTTTCTAGGATGAGTCACCATCCTAGAAAATAGGATCATCATTCCTACTGGGCTTTATCTAATCTCTTTCTGAAGTTCTGCAGATGTTAACTTAAGCATCTTCACAAGCAAGTTTATTTCAGAGATGAGCTGCTCATACTGTGAATAAGAGTTATTACTGAGGGTAGTCTTCAGCCAGGCTTTGTTTGCTCCTGTTCAGATAAAGGGTATCTGCCCATTTTTGAATTACTTTATTTCTCTATTTGTTTGATTACAGAAAAAGCTGCTACTGGTTTTGTTGAGGATGAGATCCTTGCAAAGTGGGTTATTTTTTAAATTGGTCCCTGAAGAACATTGAGGAGGTTTCTTAAACCTCTCTGATGTTGAACATAACTCTGTATAGTATGAAATTTACCATATTCACTTCTGCTTAGAAGAAACTTTCAGCTGATGCTGTCTTTAAAACAAAATGCCAAATTCTCTTTCAAGACATCAAGATAGAAGCTCCTTGTGTCTTTAGTGTAATTTGTTGTTATGTGAAAGTGGTAATTTGAAAGAAGTTAGTGCTGAGTTAAATAATTCAACATTGTTGAAAAGTGTTTTTTTAACTGACATAACCTTTGAATTTTTGTATTTTACATATTCATTTCATCATATAGTGAAAATTAACCTACATGGTCTTCTTGTATTATCCAGTGGATTTGACATTTAACACCTTAGCTGGGTAGCCTTGGGATATAATTTAAATCCTCTGTTCTTTAGTTTCTGCATCTCTACAGCAGTGATAATGATAGCACTTGCCCCATAAGATTGTTTGGAAAATTAAATGAATTTATTATACATAAGGTGCTTGGAAGAATGCTTGACTTATAATTATTACTCAATATTTGTTAACTGCTATTACCTCATCTAATATTATTTTAAAACTATTCTTTAGTGAGCAAGATAAGAGAAAATAGAAAACAAAAACAATACAGAAAATTTTAATGTAGGATATGAACAGACACTTCTCAAAAGAAAACATTTATGTGGCCAACAAACATATGAAAAAAAGCTAATCATCCCTTGTCATTAGAGAAATGCAAATCAAAACCACAATGGGATACCATCTCATGCCAGTTAGAATGGTAATTATTAAAAAGTCAGGGGACAACAGATGCTGGCCAGGATGTGGAGGACTTGGAGAAATAGGAATTCTTTTACACTGTTGGTGGGAGCATAAATTAGTTCAACCATTGTGGAAGACAGTGTGGCAATTGTTCAAGGATCTAGAAACAGAAATACCATTTGACCAGCAATCCCATTACTGGGTATATACCCAAAGGATTATAAGGCATTCTACTATAAAGATACACGCACACATACGTTTATTGCAGCACTATTCACAATAGCAAAGACTTGGAACCAACCCAAATGTCCATCAATGATAGAGTGATTAAAGAAAATGTGGCACATATACACCACGGAATACTATGCATCCATAAAAAAGAATGAGTTCATGTCCTTTGCAGGGACATGGATAAAGCTGGAAAACACCATTCTCAGCAAACTAACACAGGAACAGAAAGCCAAACACTGCATGTTCTAAGTGGGAGTTGAACAATGAGAACACATGGACACAGTGAGGGGAACAATACACACTGGGGCCTGTTGGAGGTTGGGGGGAGCATTAGGACAAATAGCTAATGCATGTGGGGCTTAAAACCTAGATGACAAGTTGACAGGTGCAGCAAACCACCATGGCACATGTGTACCTAAGTAATAAACCTGCATATTCTGCACACATATCCCAGAACCTAAAGTAAAAGAAAAAAAATGTAATCTATCCAGTTAAGGGAATAAAAATGATCAATGATGGAATTTGGTAGAGTGTTTACCAGAAAAGACAGAGAATACATACAAGATTGTTCTGCTTAGTGAAGAAAGCCTATGACATTATCTTGTAAAAACAGCAATGATAACAACAACAGCAGAAAGCCAAAACCAAGCCATTCCGTTGGGAAGCTCAAGTTATTAATAGTTGAAAGCCAGTTTGGATTTTCTTTTTGAAAAAAAATCTTTCCCAAAATTTGATGTTTCCTTATTTTCATTACAGTTACACAATGTGATATTTATTTGCTTTTTAAGCAAATAATAGGAAAACAAGGAGTATTCAGTTTATACTTATCTCTGCTACATCAGTTTTTTTCCCATTTTCTTTCTTTTTTTAACTTTTTTTTATTGTTGTACTTTACGTTTTAGGGTACATGTGCACAATGTGCAGGTTTGTTACATATGTATCCATGTGCCATGTTGGTGTGCTGCACCCATTAACTCGTCATTTAGCATTAGGTGTGAATTTATAGTAAACTCATCAAATAACATGTTTTTTGGTTTGTCACCACTTGTTATGTTTGTTTTTTCTTTTTCTTTTTATTATTATTATTATGCTTTAAGTTTTAGGATACATGTGCACAATGTGCAGGTTTGTTACATATGTATCCATGTGCCATGTTGGTGTGCTGCACCCATTAACTCGTAATTTAGCATTAGGTATATCTTCTAACGCTATCCCTCCACCCTCCCGCCACCCCACAACAGTCCCCAGAGTGTGATGTTCCCCTTCCTGTGTCCATGTGTTCTCATTGTTCAATTCCCACCTATGAGTGAGAACATGCGGTGTTTGGTTTTTTGTCCTTGCGATAGTTTGCTGAGAATGATGGTTTCCAGTTTCATCCATATCCCTACAATGGATATGAACTCATCATTTTTTATGGCTGCATAGTATTCCATGGTGTATATGTGCCACATTTTCTTAATCCAGTCTATCATAGTTGGACATTTGGGTTGGTTCCAGTCTTTGCTATTGTGAATAGTGCCAAAATAAATGTACGTGTGCATGTGTCTTTATAGCAGCATGATTTATAGTCCTTTAGGTATATACCCAGTAATGGGATGGCTGGGTCAAAGGGTATTTCTAGTTCTAGATCCCTGAGGAATCGCCACACTGACTTCCACAATGGGTGAACTAGTTTACAGTCCCACCAACAGTGTAAAAGTGTTCCTATTTCTCCACATCCTCTCCAGCACCTGTTGTTTCCTGACTTTTTAATGATTGCCATTCTAACTGGTGTGAGATGGTATCTCATTGTGGTTTTGATTTGCATTTCTCTGATGGCCAGTGATGATGAGCATTTTTTCATGTGTTTTTTGGCTGCATAAATGTCTTCTTTTGAGAAGTGTCTGTTCATGTCCTTTGCCCACTTTTTGATGGGGTTGTTTGTTTTTTTCTTGTAAATTTGATTGAGTCCATTGTAGATTCTAGATATTAGCCCTTTGTCAGATGAGTAGGTTGCGAAAATTTTCTCCCATTTTGTAGGTTGCTTGTTCACTCTGATGGTAGTTTCTTTTGCTGTGCAGAAGCTCTTTAGTTTAATTAGATGCCACTTGTCAATTTTGGCTTTTGCTGCCATTGCTTTTAGTGTTTTAGGCATGAAGTCCTTGCCCATGCCTATGTCCTAAATGGTAATGCCGAGGTTTTCTTCTAGGGTTTTTATGGTTTTAGGTCTAACATGTAAGTCTTGAATCCATCTTGAATTAATTTTTGTATAAGATGTAAGGAAGGGATCCGCTTTCAGCTTTCTACATATGGCTAGCCAGTTTTCCCAGCACCATTTATTAAATAGGGAATCCTTTATCCATTTCTTGTTTTTGTCAGGTTTGTCAAAGATCAGATAGTTGTAGATATGAGGCATTATTTCTGAGGGCTCTTTTCTGTTCCATTGATCTATGTCTCTGTTTTGGTACAAGTACCATGCTGTTTTGGTTACTGTAGCCTTGTAGTATAGTTTGAAGTCAGGTAGGGTGATGCCTCCAGCTTTGTTCTTTTGGCTTAGGATTGACTTGGTGATGTGGGCTCTTTTTTGGTTCCATATGAACTTTAAAGTAGTTTTTTCCAATTCCATGAAGAAAGTCATTGGTAGCTTGATGGGGATGTCACTGAATCTATAAATTACCTTGGGCAGTATGGCCATTTTCACGATATTGATTATTCCAACCCATGAGCATGGAATGTTCTTCCATTTGTTTGTATTCTCTTTTATTTCATTGAGCAGTGGTTTGTAGTTCTCCTTGAAGAGGTCCTTCACATCCCTTGTAAGTTGGATTCCTAGGTATTTTATTCTCTTTGAAGCAATTGTGATGGGAGTTCACTCATGATTTGGCTCTCTGTTTGTCTGTTATTGGTGTATAAGAATGCTTGTGATTTTTGTACATTGATTTTGTATCCTGAGACTTTGCTGAAGTTGCTTATCAGCTTAAGGAGATTTTGGGCTGAGACAATGGGGTTTTCTAGATATAAAATCATGTCATCTGCAAACAGGGACAATTTGACTTCCTCTTTTCCTAGTCAAATACCCTTTATTTCTTTCTCCTGCCTAATCGCCCTGGCCAGAACTTCCAACACTATGTTGAATAGGAGTGGTGAGAGAGGGCATCCCTGTCTTGTGGCAGTTTTCAAAGGGAATGCTTCCAGTTTTTGCCCATTCAGTATGATATTGGCTGTGGGTTTGTCATAGGTAGCTCTAATTATTTTGAAATACTTCCCATCAATACCTAATTTATTGAGAGTTTTTAGTATGAAGGGTTGTTGAATTTTGTCAAAGGCCTTTTCTGCATCTATTGAGATAATCATGTGGTTTTTGTCTTTGGTTCTGTTTATATGCTGGATTACATTTATTGATTTGTGTATGTTGAACCAGTCTTGCATCCCAGGGATGAAGCCCACTTGATCATGGTGTATAAGCTTTTTGATGTGCTGCTGGATTCGGTTTGCCAGTATTTTATTGAGGATTTTTGCATCAATGTTCATCAAGGATATTGGTCTAAAATTCTCTTTTTTGGTTGTGTCTCTGCCGGGCTTTGGAATCAGGATGATGCTGGCCTCATAAAATGAGTTAGGGAGGATTCCCTCTTTTTCTATTGATTGGAATAGTTTCAGAAGGAATGGCAACAGCTCTTCCGTGTACCTCTGGTAGAATTCGGCTGTGAATCCATCAGGTCCTGGACTCTTTTTGGTTGGTAAGCTATTGATTATTGCCACAATTTCAGAACCTCTTATTGGTCTATATTGGAAGCATGAATATTGTTAAAATGTCCATACTACCCAAAGTGATCCACAGATTCAATGCAATTCCTATCAAAATACCAATGACATTCTTCACAGAAATAGATAAAAGAATCCTAAAATGTATATAAAACCAGAAACGACCGAGAATAGCAAAAGCTGTCCTAAGCAAAAAGAACAAAATTGGAGGAATCACATTACCTGACTTCAAATTATATTACAAATAATAACCAAAAGAGCCTGGTACTGATATGAAAACCGATATATAGACCAATGAAACAGAGAACTCAGAAACAAATTCAAACACTTACAGTGAACTTATTTTCAAGAAAGGTGCCCAGAACATACTCTGAAGCAAGACAGTCTCTTCAATAAATGATGTTGGGAAAGCTAGATAACCACATACAGAAGAATGAAACTAGGCCCCTATTTCTAGCCATATGCAGAAATCAAATAAAAATGGATTAAAGTCTTCAATATAAGGTCTCAAACTTTGAAACTATTACAAGAAAATGTCAGAGCAACTCTCCAGGACACGGCTCTGGGCAAAAAGGTCTTGAGCAATACCCACAAGCACAGGAAACCAAAGCCAAAATGGACAAATGGGCTCACATCAAGTTATAAAGCTCCTTTACAGCAAAGGAACCAATGAAGAAAGTGAAGAGAGAAGCCATAGAATGGGGCAAAATATTTGCAAACTATCCATCTGACAAGGGGTTAATACAAGGAGCTCAAACATCTCAATAGGAAAAAAATCGAATAATTCAATAAAAAAGGCAAAAAATGTAAATAGTTACTTCTTAAAAGAAGACATCCAAATGAAAATCAGGCATACAAAAAGGTGCTAAACATCATTGATCATCAGATAAATGCAAATCAAAACTACAATGAGATATCATCTCACCCGGTTAAAATGGCTTATATCCCCCTAAAACAGGCAAAATGCTGGAGGGGATGTGGAGAAAAGGGAAGACTTGTACACCGTTGATGGGAATGTAAATTAGTACAACCACTATGGAGAACAGTTTGGAGCTTCCCAAGAAAACTCAAAATTCAGCTACCATATGATCTAGAAATCCCACTACTTGGTATATTCCCAGAAGAGAGTAAATCAGTATATTGAAGAGATATATGCATTCCCATGTTCGTTATAGCACTGTTCATAATAGCTAAGATTTAAAAGCAACCTAAGTGTGAAATGACAGATGAATGGATAAAGAAAATTGGTACATATACACAATGGAGTATCATTCAGTCATAAAAAAGAATGAGACTCTGTCATTTGCAACAATATGGATGGAACTTGAGATTATTACATTAAATGAAATAATCTATGAACTCATGAACATAGCAAGTAAGTAGAAGGATGGTTAACAGAAGCTAGGAAGGGAACTGGGGGTGTGGGGGAAGAGGTGAGGGTGAATGATGGGTACAAAAATAATAGAAAGAATGAATAAGACCTACCATTTGATAGCACAACAGGGAGACTATAATAAATAATAACTTAATTGTACATTTTAAAATAACTAAAAGAGTATAATTGGATTGTTCATAACACAAAGGATACATGCTTGAGAGGATGGATACCCCATTTTTCATAATGTGATTATTTTACCTTGCATGCATGAATCAAAACATTTCATGCACCTCATATCTATCTATCTATCTATCTATCTATCTATCTATCTATCTATCTATCTATCATCTATCTATCTATCTATCATCTATCTACCTACTATGTACTCACTAAAATTAAAAAATAAAACAAACGTCACTGGTCATTATCTTATAACATTCATTTTTGAATTACTGCTCTAATCTCTGCCTTGGTCTGCCCAGGTTCCTTTCTAGTTCACATCTTCAAATTTTTTTTCTCTCCCATTATTTCAATAAGAAGTCAAAGCTCAGATGTCCACAATATTTAACATGACACTAATATCCCTTTGGCTCATTCTTTCTTTCACAAAATGTGCATCAGGAAAAGGGACAATCTTTATAACATGGCCATTTCATCCTATCCCACAGGCTTCCCTTATCCATCGAGGAGAGTGTTGTCTTGGCCTGAATCTTTTAATGCAGAATCAAGACAATTAGTGATGAGAAATGGGAAGATGGCTTTAAATAAAAATTATTACCCTGAATATTATTTATTATCTGTATAGATTAGAAACTTAATGTCATAGTTTAATGGCTTCATATATGTAAATCTTCTTTCCTAATCAAAATTTTGAGACTTTGATGGATCCAGTAACTATATTGTTTATTTCTTTTCCATCATCCCCAGAACCTGGAATGTTGTTGGATTTGTAACAAGCATTAAAAAATACTTGTTGGATACATATGTAACAAACCTGCATATTGTGCACATGCACCCTAAAAGTTAAAGTATAATAATAATAAAAAAAATACTTGTTGGCTTTAAGTATTAAAAAATATTTAGTAAAGATATTGTTTTCAGTAGAATGACAAAAAATTGATCTCTACTGAGGGAGATGGTTTATCTCTTGAACTCATGGGATACCACATTTAAAATGTTTCAAATGCTGTTTGATTCAGGAATTCCAGGAGGTATTTCTGTGCAAGAGAGAACAAATATCAATTCTTCCTTCTACTTTCACTCTCCTACCTGTTTTTCTTTACCTGTTTTTTTATAATTTCAATGTCTGAGATATTTTAAATTTTCAAACATTGCTAGTTTAAAATATGCTTTAAACTATCAGGAGAGAAGAAAATTCAGTATTGTTTATTTTTAGGTGTTTTGCCCATAGAAACTCAAATGAGATGGAAACATACTTATTCACTGTGAAAAACCATTAAAAAATCCGTATTTTTTTGGTATGAGTATAACTGGAATTTTTCTATTTTAAGTTGGAGTAAATAGTCATTTTGAGTTAACGTCAAAAAAATGCAATGCTCACCCAATGGTTACACCAAAGCCCATTAAACATGTGTGAAGTCCTTTCCTGACTGAGGCATCAGCTGTCTTGGGGTCTGTGACAAATTTGAGTTGTCATCCTTTCTGCAGTCATATATTGTTTATAGTCAGCTGGCAGTGAGGGGAAGAATGAAGTTACATCCCAAAGGAGGAAAAATGCTAAGCAGACTGTAAGTTCCAGATTCCACTTCAAACCATGTGATAACGTAATACAGGGTCAAAAATACCTGCCCAGAACCTGGGAGAAATACAGGTAGCCTGAAAGAAGATAGCAGTAATAAACTGCTTCCACAGGAGGGACCTCTCAGTTTGTCCCTATATAAAGTTATATGAGAAGTCACCATAGTTGCATTTTGTGGAGGCCGTGTTGTTTTTGTGGAGGGTGCATTGTTTACATTGTGGTCTGAATCATAATATTTTCAGGATGCCTAGAGTTTTAGATGTAATAATTCATCAGTATCACTTGAAAATCTCAACATTCTGGAGCCACTCCTCATAAAATGCAAATATCTAGGACAATTTTAGATTTTTTTTTTTACAAGTTCTAGAAGATAATGCTAGCATGAGTGATGTATAGTTCTCACTAATCCCTATTTGAGCAGGTAGTTTAGGTAACAACACAACTAAAATAATTTTCCATCATCTATTTTTCACCCATTTAACAATTTTTGGGGGTGCCTACTCTGTGCCACAAAGAGGCAGTCTGTGCGTTGTAGTGAGGTTTCAGCTCATTGTGATTATGTTAAAAATGAGGAAAAATATTTTGGTTAGTGATATACAGAAGCTAAGTTATCTCTATTTTTTTCAGAAAGACTTGTTATGTTAAACACAACTGCTTAGAAGTGCTCAAAAACTTTTATATTCCTTTAACAAGCAATTGCTATTAGAAGAAACCAGACTAACTGGTTTCTTACACTAAGCAGAAGAATTCAACAGCTTATAGCGTAGCAGGAGAAAAAAAAGAATGAAGCTTGGTGAATTAGTCTATAGGCCTATGGGAAGACACACTATATTAGTCTGTTTTCATGCTGTTGATAAAGACATACACAAGACTGGGTAACTTATAAAGAAAAAGAGGTTTAATGGACTCACTGTTCCATGTGGCTGTGGAGTCCTCACAATCATGGTGGAAGGTGAAAGCCACGTCTTATATGGCAGCAGGCAAGAGAAAAATGAGCACCAAGCAAAAGCAGAAACACCTTATAAAAACATCAGGTCTCATGAGACTTATTCACTATCATGCGAACAGTATGAAAAAAAAAACCACATGATTCAATTATCTCCCACTTGGTTCCTCCCACAACATGTGGGAATTATGGGAGCCACAATTCAAGATGAGATTTGGGTGGGGACACAGCCAAGCCGTATCATTCCATCCCTGGGCCCTCCAAAATCTCATGTCCTCACATTTCAAAACCAATCATACCTTCTCAACAGTCCCCCAAAGTCTTAACTGATTTCAGCATTGATACAAAAGTCCACAGTCCAAAGTCTCATCCAAGACAAGGCAAATCTCTTCTGCCTATGAGCCTGTAAAATCAAAACCAAGTTAGTTACTTCCTAGATATAATGAGGGTACAAGCATTGGGTAAATATAGCCATTCCAAATGGGAGAAATTGGCCAGAACAAGGGGGCTACAGGCCCCACACAAGTCCAAAATCCAGCAGGACAGTCAAATCTTAAAGCTTGAAAATGATCTCCTTTGATTCCATGTCTCACATCCAGGTCATGCTGATGCAAGAGGTGGACTCCTATGGCCTTGGGCAGCTCTGTCCCTGTGGCATTGCAGGGTATAGCCACTCTCCTGGCTGCTTTCACAGGCTGGAGTTGAGTATCTGCAGCTTTTAGAGGCACACAGTGCAAGCTGTCGGTGGATCTACGATTTGAGGTCTGGAGAATGGTGGTCTTCTTCTCACAGCTCCACTTGCAGTGCCCCAGTGGGGACTCTGTGTGGAGGCTTCAACCCCACATTTACCCTCTGCACTTCCCTAGCAGAGGTTCTCCATGAGGGATCAGCCCCTACAGCAGAATTTTGCCTGGACATCCAGGCATTTCCATACATGCTCTGAAATCTAGGCAGAGGTTCCGAAACCTCAATTCTTGACTTCTAGGCACCCACAGTCTCAACAACACATGGCAGCTGCCAAGGCTTGGGGCCTGCACCCTCCAAAGCCACAGCCTGAGATGTACCTTGGCCCCTTTTAGCTAAATCTGGAGTGGCTGGGATGCAGGCCACCAAGTCCCTAGGCTGCACACAACAGAAGGGCCCTGGGTCCAGCCCACAAAACCTTCTTTTCCTCATAGGTCTCCAAGTCTGTGATGGGAGGGGCTGCCATGAAGGTCTTTGACATGCCCTGGAAACATTTTCCCCATTGTCTTGGTGATTAACATTCAGCTCCTTGTTATTTATGCAAATTTCTGCATCAGTCTTGAATTTCTCCTCAGAAAATGGATTTTCTTTTTTATCGCATCATTAGGCTGCAAATTTTCCTATCTTTTATGCTCTGTTTCCCTTTTAAAACTTAATGTTTTTAACACCACCCGAGTCACCTCTTGAATGCTTTGATTCTTTGAAATTTCTTTCACCAAATACCCTAAATTTTCTCCCTCAAGTTCAATATTCCACAAATCTCTAGGGAAGGGGCAAAATGCTGCCAGTCTCTTTGCTAAGACATAGCAAGAGTTACCTTTACTCCAGGTCCCAAGAATTTCCTCATCTCCATCTGCAACCACCTCAGCCTGGATTTCATTGTCCATATCATTATCAGCATTTTGGTCAAAGCCATTCAACAAGCCTCTAAGGAATTCCAAACTTTTCCACATTTTCCTGCCTTCTTCTGAGCCCTCCAAACTGTTTTAACCTCTACCTGTTACCCAGTTCCAAAGTTGCTTCCACATTTTCGGGTATCTTTTCAGCAGCACTGCACTCCTGGTACCAATTTACTGTATTAGTCCATTTTCACACTGCTGATAAAGACGTACCTGAGACTGGGCAATTTACAAAAGAGAGAGGTTTAATGGACTCACAGTTTCATGTGGCTAGGGAGGCCTCACAATCATGGTGGAAAGTGGAAGTCATGTCTTACATAGTGGCAGATGAAAGAAGAGTGAGAGCCAAGTGAAAGGGATTTTCCCTTATAAAATGATCTGATCATGTGACACTTATTCTCTGTCACAAGAACAGTATGGGGGAAACCGCCCCCATGATTCAATTATCTCCCACTGGGTCCCACCCACAGCATGTGGGAATTATGGGAGCTACAATTCATGATGAGATTTGGATGGGGACACAGCCAAATCATATAACACACCAAAAAAACCAAGGGTGCTTCAGAGAGGCATACATCAGGGACAGCCAAGCCATCAAAGGTAATGTATCAGTTAAAAATGGTATGGTTACTAGGAGGCTTAAATTACATGTGATGAAAAATTTTGCATTTAGATGACAGCACAATAAGATGAATGTAGTTTTTTTCCTATTTTTTTGCATCACTTCAACATATGTACAGTTACCTCAGAATAATTCTGAAATAACGTATTGTATAAAATATAAAAATGTGTTGCATTATGACCCCTTCTCGTTTGGCATTTAGCAATGAATGGCTGTGCTTTCACTGTATGTCTTTAATTGTAGGGCTGGCAAATGACCTGCCTAATAGTCATGTGACTTAAGCTAGCAGATGCTGTGGCCAAGAAGTTCGACTTATTATTCAGTAACTTCTTGTCATAGAGAACAGCAAGTTAATAAGGTGTTCAAACCCTGTTTGGACACATTTACTATAAAATATGATGTGAGGGTGATAAAAACATTCCTATTGTAGTGCACATGGGCTCTCTATAGACTATTGGGAAATATTTGTTCAGTGTTGCTTATTTTGGAAATATTCACTTCAGTTAAAAGTTATGTACTTAATCACTGTTGTTTTTAAATTTTTTCCCTCTTGACATACTAAGCCATTAGGCTCAATGAAGTTTATTTTTAATTTAAGAAGGCAGAAACTTCAAAGAAAAGAGAGTGGGGTTGCATGTGAGTAACAGAGATGGCCAAGTTGATACAAAAAGTAGCAAAACAGTGTAGAAAAATATCAACATGTCTTGCATAATGAATCACTGAAAATGTGTCAATAAGAGTGAGGCCATCTTACATAGGTACAAATACAGCTAAAATAAATAATATGATAAAATAATATTGTGAATAATATGAAAAATCAGTAAATCTCCTAAACCCAACCTATCTCTTAAAAAGAAAACATGATGTGGTAAGGCCTCTAGCGAATGAAAATTTGTACAAATTACAATAAAGCTAAAATATTTCTTGTAGTGAGATATTTTCAGTTCTAAAATTTAGCCATCTGGAATTATTTTTAAAGCACCATACTATTAAATCTTTTGAAATAGAGAATATTTTTAATGGGAAATCTGTATTTGATCATAAAGATGGAACACTATGTCCTTGGCGTAGCTGTTCTTGAATTGTAGGCTTAACATATAGTATAGTGGGATTCCAATAAATTTATTTCAGGCATGAAAGCCTGAAGGAATAAACAAATACATGTGAATAGAGGAGGGTAACATTGTGATATCCCCTTCTTTCCTAATGAATTCCATATAAGTGATGCCATCAGACTCCTTGTTTTATTATTAGAGTGCTGTGAGAAGGGGGTGAGTCAATGAAGGCTGTAATTAGCTATTGGCAAATTAGGCTGTATAATAAGATGCAAAAGAGCTCAGTGGCAAGTTTATGCAATGAAACAGTCTGCCAAGGGACAGTATTTTGCATATGTTTTCATTCATAGAAAAGTCATAGACAAAGATTTATTTTAAAAGATGAGTTCAAGTAAACAGTATTTATAATATTGTTTCATTTTACGTTGGCAATGTGCTCCAATTACATTTTCTTTTCTAGGTTCTGATACTATTATTTTTGTGTTCCTCAAAGGAGCATGTTCCTAGCATCAAGGTTAAGTTTAACAGATTCTTTTCATTTCAAACTCACTTTTGTGGATTGCTTCATTTTGGGAGCATGAGCTTCTTTCATTTCTGTTTTCTTGTTGAGAGAAACTGAGTTTATCATTTCTCACACATCTTCCAGCTTCCTTCTTGAGTTACCAACTATTTGACTCCATTTCATTCTTCTTGGAAATATTCTTTTGGGAACTTCATTTTCTCTTCTAATTTGAACCCATTCGAGGCTGATATTCAACTAGTACATAGCAGTACAGCAGCACTCTTTTTTAAAATAATAAGATATTTCTGTATCAGAAAGAAAGTTTTTTTTAAAATTAACATTTATTATAGATTAAAAAGTACACATGCAGGCTTGCCAGATGAGTAAATTCCATGACACTGAGACTTGGAGTCCCAATGATTCCATGCCCCAGATAGTAATCATAGTATCCAAAGGTGGTTCTTCAGCCCACTTCCCTCCCTCTCTAATCTAGTGGTCCTAAGTGTCTGTTGTTCCCATGTTAATGTTCATGTGTATGCAATGTTATATCCTACTTATAAGTGAGAACATGTGGTATTTGGTTTTCTGTTCTTATTTTGTTTTACTTTTTTTTTTTTTAAGGCAAAGAAATCGTGTACCACTCTAAGACAACATGAATCTAATACACACCGTAAACTTAAAAGGAGAACCTGAAGTTCAAATATTACTCCAATATTTTTAAAAGAGGACTCTTTTTTTAAGAAGCTTATTCAAGAGGTTACTAAGTGGCCGTCAGTGCTGGTGTGTCTTAGCAAAGATGGACAGTTATTAAGATAAATCAGAAAGATGGCATAAGATTTATGAAAACTGAGAACAAGGTGTAGATTTGGTCTCTGGTCATTGAGTGTGTGGCCCTTCTCAGCTACACACACAGGCAGTGCCTCTCCTCATAGCTTATGGCAGAGATCCTGGTAGAGTTGGAGACTTCAAAGAAGATAAAGGATTAAAATGGGGAGATAAAATGTTGTGGAAAGAGAATAACTGTTGGCATCTTTATTGATAGATATCTCTAGAAGTTTCTGGCCTGGCTCTCTTCTTTTTTTCTCCCTAGGATCCTCAGCTTTTTAAGTGACATTTCTAAGACTTGTTATTTTATCAGTAACATTAAATTCCTTAAAGACTTTGCAGCTGAAAGAATAGAAGGAAGTAGGGAGGTTGTATTTTATGAGGGTTACCCATATCTAGGGTATGTATACAGTTGAAATTGAGCATTTTTTAAAGACTACCTAATGGATATTGGTAACTGATATGGTTTGGCTGTGTGCTGACTCAAATCTCATCTTGAACTGCAGTTCACCTAATCCCCACATGTCGTGGGAAGAACCCTGTGGGAGGTAATTAAATCATGGGGGCAGTTACCTCCATGCTGTTCTCATGATAGTGAGTGAGTTCTCACTAGATCTGATGGTTTTCTAAAGGGATCCCCCCCACCTTCACTCTGCACATCTTTCTTGCCGCCATGTGAAGAAGGACGTGTTTGCCTCCCCTTCTGCTATAAGTTTCCTGAGGCCTCCCCAGCCCTGCAGAACTGTGTGTCAATTAAACCTCTTTCCTTTATAAATTAGGCAGTCTCAGGTATGTCCTCATAGCAGTATGAAAATAGACTAATACAGTAACTAACACAGTAATCAATACCAGGGCAAAAGAAAAAGTGGGAATTCAAAGCTTTAAAAGCTTAAGCTTAGCCCTGGTTAGGGAAAATTTGCAATGCTTTTCTAGTTCTCACCTTTCTTATCAAACAGTGCAAATTTTAAGGTGATAGTATCATAGAATGTTAAATAATCTTATCTGGTATACTGAAGTGCAGGGGGTTAAGTAACTTGTCTAAAATCACACAAATATAAAATATAAATGTTTCTGACATAGAGGAGAAAAGAATAGCTACAGAGTTCCAAATATGTTTGTCATTCAAATAGAAGTTTGGTCAGAGTCTTTGCCTAACAAGATTTAGCAACTTTATTTACATATATTCAAATATTACTGACTTAACTATAAAAGGTTTGTTGTGTGGAAACCAGTCTGAAATTTTTGAAACTAAATATCTTTTTAGGATTAAAACAGTCCCATGAAAAAAAAATACAAGACAAAACTAGAGAAGAGAATAGTAGGGGTAGTCTAAATGCTTAAACAAAATACAAATCTTATCATAAATATTTAAAAAGTTAAATGCTTATGATAGCATTTCCTTATATAAAGAAGCTACTTTGACAAAGTCACTCTAGATAATATTGAAAATATTTTTTCAACATAAGATTTTTAAATATAATTTTTGCTGTAAGAAATAATCACGGAATAGGAACAGCTTCAGTCTACAGCTCCCAGTGTGAGTGATGCAGAAGATGGGTGATTTCTGCATTTCCAACTGAGGTACCAGGTTCATCTCACTGGGGAGTAGCAGAAAGTAGGTGCAAGAGAGTGGGTGCAGCACACTGAGCATGAGCCAAAGCAGGGCGAGGCATCACCTCACCCAGGAAGCACAAGGTGTCAGGGAATTCCCTTTTCTAGTCAAAGAAAGGGGTGACAGATGGCACCTGGAAAATCAGGTCACTCCCACCCTAATACTGCACTTTTCTAATGGTCTTAGCAAATGGCACACCAGGAGATTATATGCCGACCCTGGCTCAGAGAGTCCTAAGCCCACGGAGCCTCACTCATTGCTAGCACAGGAGTCTGAGATCAAACTGCGAGGTGGCAGTGAGGCTGGGGGAGGGGCGTCTGCCATTGCCCAGGCTTGAGTAGGTAAACAAAGTGGCTGGGAAGCTCGAACTGGGTGGAGCCCACTGCAGCTCAAGGAGGCCAGCCTGCCTCTGTAGACTCCACCTCTGGGGGCAGGGCACAGCCAAAAGAAAAGGCAGCAGAATCCTCTGCAGACTTAAATGTCCCTGTCTGAGAGCTTTGAAGAGAGTAGTGGTTCTCCCAGCAGGCAGCTGGAGATCTGAGAATGGACAGACTGCCTCCTCAAGTGGGTCTCTGACTGCCAAGTAGCCTAACTGGGAGGCACCCTCCAGTAGGAGCAGACTGACACCTCACACGGATGGGTACTCCTCTGTAAAACTTCCAGAGGAACAATCAGGCAGCAACATTTGCTGCTCACCAATATCCACTGTTCTGCAGCCTCCACTGCTGATACCCAGGGAAACAGGGTCTGGAGTGGACCTCCAGCAAACTCCAACAGACCTGCAGCTGAAGGTCCTGACTGTCAGAAGGAAAACTAACAAACAGAAAGGACATTGACACCAAAACCCCATCTGTATGTCACCATCATCAAAGACCAAAGATAGATAAAACCACAAAGATGGGGAAAAAACAGAGCAGAAACACTGGAAATGCTAAAATTCAGAACACCTCTCCTCCTCCAAAGGAACACAGCTCCTCACCAGCAATGGAACAAAGCTGGATGCAGAATGACTTTGATGAGTTTAGAGAGGAAGGCTTCAGACGATCAAACTACTCTGAGCTAAAGGAGGAAGTTTGAACCCATGGAAAATAAGTTAAAAACGTTGAATAAAATTAGATGAATGGCTAACTAGAATAACCAATGCAGAGAAGTCCTTAAAGGACCTGATGGAGCTGAAAACCAAGGCATGAGAACTACGTGACAAATGCATAAGCCTCAGTAGCCGATTTGATCAACTGGAAAAAAGGGTATCAGTGATGGAAGATGAAATGAATGAAATGAAGTAAGAAGAGAAGTTTAGAGAAAAAAGAATAAAAAGTAATGAACAAAGCCTCCAAGAAATATGGGACTATGTGAAAAGACCAAATCTACATCTGATTGGTGTACCTGAAAGAGATGGGGAGAATGGAACCAAGTTGGAAAACACTCTGCAGGATATTATCCAGGAGAAATTTCCCAATCTAGCAAGTCAGGCCAACATTCAAATTCAGGAAATACAGAGAACACCACAAAGATACTCCTCGAGAAGAGCAACTCCAAGACACATAATTGTCAGATTCACCAAAGCTGAAATGAAGGAAAAAATGTTCAGGGCAGCCAGAGAGAAAGGTCGGGTTACCCACAAAGGGAAGCCCATCAGACTAAAAACTGATCTCTTGGCAGAAACTCTACAAGCCAGAAGAGAGTGGGGGCCAATATTCAACATTCTTAAAGAAAAGAATTTTCAACCCAGAATTTCATATCCAGCCAAACTAAGCTTCATAAGTGAAGGAGAAATAAAATCCTTTACAGACAAGCAAATGCTGAGAGATTTTGTCACCACCAGGCCTGCCCTAAAAGAGCTTCTGAAGGAAGCACTAAACATGGAAAGGAACAACCGGTACCAGCCACTGCAAAAACATGCCAAATTGTAAAGACTATTCGTGCTAGGAAGAAACTGCATCAACTAACAAGCAAAATAACCAGGTAATATCATAATGACAGAATCAAATTCACACATAACAATATTAACCTTAAATGTAAATGGGCTAAATGTTCCAATTAAAAGACACAGACTGGCAAATTGGATAAACAGTCAAGACCAATCAGTGTGCTGTATTCAGGAAACTCATCTCATGTTCAGAGACACACATAGGCTCAAAATAAAGGGATGGAGGAAGATCTACCAAGCAAATGGAAAACAAAACATGGCAGGGGTTGCAATCCTAGTCTATGATAAAACAGAGTTTAAACCAACAAAGATCAAAAGAGACAAAGAAGGCCATTACATAACAGTAAAGGATCAATTCAACAAGAAGAGCTAAGTATCCTAAATATATATGCACCCAATACAGAAGCACCCACATTCATAAAGCAAGTCTTTAGAGACCTACAAAGAGACTTAGACTCCCACACAATAATAATGGGAGACTTTAACACCCCACTGTCAACATTAGACAGATCAATGAGACAGAAAGTTAACAAGGATATCCAGGACTTGAACTTAGCTCTGCACCAAGTGGAACTAATAGACATCTACAGAACTCTCCACCCCAAATAAACAGAATATACATTCTTCTCAGCACCACACCGCACTTATTCCAAAATTGACCACATAGTTGGAAATAAAGCACTCCTCAGCAAATATAAAAGAACAGAAATTATAACAAACTGTCTCTCAGACCACAGTGCAATCAAACTAGAACTCAGGATTAAGAAACTCACTCAAAACTGCTCAACTACATGGAAACTGAACAACCTGCTCCTGAATGACTATGGGGTACATAACGAAATGAAGGCAGAAATAAAGATGTTCTCTGAAACCAACAAGAACAAAGACACAACATATCAGAATCTCTGGGACACATTCAAAGCAGTGTGTAGAGGGAAATTTATAGCACTAAATGCCCACAAGAAAAAGCAGAAAAGATCTAAAATTGACACCATAACATCACAATTAAAAGAACTAAAGAAGCAAGAGCAAACACATTCAAAAGCTAACAGAAGGCAAGAACTAAGATCAGAGCACAACTGAAGGAAATAGAGACACAAAAAACCCATCAAAAAATCAATGAATCCAGGAGCTGGTTTTTTGAAAGGATTAACAAAATTGATAGACCGCTAGCAAAACTAATAAAGAAAAGAGAGAAGAATCAAATAGATAACACTGGATCCACCTGGATAACCCAGGATCAGCTCTCTATTTTATAATCAACTAATTAGCAACCTTAGTTCCATATGCAAACTTAATTTTCCTTTGCCATGTAAGGTAACTTTTTTTTCTTTTTTTTAAGTTATACTTTAAGTTCTGGGGTACATGTGCAGAATGTGCAGGTTTGTTACATAGGTATACGTGTGCCTTGGTGGTTTGCTACACCCATCAACCTGTAATCTACATTAGGTATTTATCCTAATGCTATCCCTCACATAGCCCCCACCCCCCGAGGCCCCAGTGTGTGATGTACCCCTCATTGTGTCCATGTGTTCTCATTGTTCAACTCACACCTGTGAGTGAGAACATGTGGTGTTTGGTTTTCTGTCCTGTGGTAGTTTGCCGAGAATGATGCTTTCCAGCTTCATCCATGTCCCTGCAAAGGGCATGAACTCATCCTTTTTTTAGCTGCATAGTATTCCATGGTATACATGTGCCCCATTTTTTTTATCCAGTCTATCATTGATATACATTTGGGTTGGTTCCAAGTCTTTGCTAGTGTGAACAGTGCCACAATAAACATATGGGTGCATGTGTCTTTATAGTAGAATGATTTATAATCCTTTGGGTATATACCCAGTAATGGGATTGCTGGGTTAAATGGTATTTGTAGTTCTAGATCCTTGAGGAATTGCCACACTGTCTTCCACAATGGTTGAACTAATTTAACTCCCACCAGCAGTGTAAAAGCTTTCCTGTTTCTCCACATCCTCTCCATCACCTGTTGTTTCCTGACTTTTTAATGATTGTGATTCTAACTGGCATGAGATGGTATCTCATTGTGGTTTTGATTTGCATTTGTATAATGACTGGTGATTATGGCCTTTTTTGTCATATGTTTGTTGGTTGCATAAATTTCTTCTTTTGAGAAGTGTCTGTTCATATCCTATGCCCACTTTTTGATGGGGTTTTTTGTTTTTTTCTTGTGAATTTAAGTTCCTTGTAGATTCTTGATATTAGCCCTTTGTCAGACGGATAGATTGCAAAAATTTTCTCCCATTCTGTAGGTTGCCTGTTCACTCTGATGGTAGTTTCTTTTGCTGTGCAGAAGCTCTTTAGTTTAATCAGATCCCATTTGTCTATTTTGGCTTTTGTTTCCATTGCTTTTGGTGTTTTAGTCATGAAGTCTTTTCACATGCCTATGTACCGAGTGGTATTGGCTAGGATATCTTCCAGGGTTTTTATGGTTTTAGGTCTTACATTTAAGTCTTTAATCCATCTTGAGTTAATTTTTGTATAAGGTGTAAGGAAGAGATCAGTTTCAGCTTTCTGACTATGGCTAGCCAGTTTTCCTAACACCATTTATTAAATAAAGAATCCTTTCCCCATTTCTTGTTGTTGTCAGGTTTGTCAAAGATCAGATGGTTGTAGAAGTGTGGTATTATTTCTGAGGTCTCTGTTCTTTTCCAGTGGTCTATATATCTGTTTTGGTATCAGTACCATGCTGTTTTTGTTACTGTAACCTTGTAGCATAGTTTGAAGTCAGGTAGCATGATGCCTCCAGCTTTGTTCTTTTTGCTTAGGATTGTCTTGGCTATGCAGGCCCTTTTTGGTTCCATATGAAATTTAAAGTAGTTTTTTCCAATTCTGTGAAGAAATTCAGTGGTAGATTGATGGGTATAGCATTGAACCTATAAATTACTTTGGGCAGTATGGACATTCATTGATATTGATTCTGCCTATTCATGAGCATGGAATGTTTTTCCATTTGTTTGTGTCCTGTCTTACTTCCTTGAGCAGTGGTTTGTAGTTCTCCTTGAAGAGGTCCTTCACATCCCTTGTAAGTTGGATTCCTAGGTATTTTATTCTCTTTGTAGCAATTGTGAATGGGAGTTCACTCATGATTTGGCTCTCTGATTGTCTGTTATTGTTGTATAGGAATGCTTGTGATTTTTGCACATTGATTTTGTATCCTTAGACTTTGCTGAAGTTGCTTATCAGCTTAAGGAGATTTGGGGCTGAGATGATGGGGTTTTCCAAATATACAATCATGTCATCTGCAAACAGAGACAATTTGACTTCCTCTTTTCCTAATTGAATACCCTTTCTTCATTTTTTTTTTGCCTGATTGCCCTGGCCAGAACTTCCAATACTATGTTGAATAGGAGTAGGGAGAGAGGGCATCCTTGTCTTGTGCTGGTTATCAAAGGGAATGCTTCTGGGTTTTGACCATTCAGTATGATATAGGCTGTGGGTTTGTCATAAATAGCTCTTATTATCTTGAGATATGTTCCATCAATGCCTAGTGTATTTAGAGTTTTTAGCATGAAAGGCTGTTGAATTTTGTCAAAGGCCTTTTCTGTATCTACTGAGAAAATCATGTGGTTTTTCTCATTGGTTCTGTTTATGTGGTGGATTAGGTTTATTGATTTGCATACATTGAATCAACCTTGCATCTTGGGGATGAAGCCGACTTGATCATGGTGGATAAGCTTTTTGATGTGCTGCTGGGTTTGGTTTGCCAGTATTTTATTAAGGATTTTTGCATTGATATTCATCAGGGATATTGGCCCGAAGTTTTCTTTTTGTTGTGTCTCTGCCAGGTTTTGGTATCAGGATGATGCTGGCCTCAAAAAATGAGTTAGGGAGGATTCTCTCTTTTTCTATTGTTTGGAATAGTTTCAGAAGGAATGGTACCAGCTCCTCTTTGTACCTCTTGTAGAATTTGGCTGTGAGTCTGTCTTGTCCTGGACCTTTTTTGGTTGGTAGGCTATTAATTGCTGCCTCAATTTCAGAACTTGTTATTGATCTATTTAGGGATTCGACTTCTTCCTGGTTTAGACGTGGGAGGGTGTATGTGTCCAGGAATTTATCCATTTCTTCTAGATTTTCTAGTTTATTTGCATAGAGGTGTTTATAGTATTCTCTGATGGTAGTTTGTATTTCCATGGGATTGATGGTGATATCCCTTTTATCATTTTTCATTGCACCTATTTGATTCTTCTCTCTTTTCTTCTTTATTAGTCTGGCTAGGGGTCTATCTATTTTGTTGATCTTTTCAAAAACCAGCTCTTGGATTCATTGATTTTTTTGAAGGGTTTTTTGTGTCTCTATCTCCTTCAGTTCCACTCTGATCTTAGTTATTTCTTCTCTTCTGCTAGCTTTTGAATGTGTTTGCTCTTGCTTCTCTAGTTCTTTTAATTATGATGTTATGGTGCTGATTTTAGATCTTTCCTGCTTTCTCTTGTGAGCATTTAGTGCTACAAATTTCCCTCTAAACACTGCTTTAGCTGTGTCCCAGAGATTCTGGTATGTTGTGTGTTTGTTCTCATTGGTTTCAAAGAACTTATTTATTTCTGCCTTCATTTCATTATTTATTCAGGAGGCTTTTGTTCAGTTTCCATGTAGTTGTGTGGTTTTGAGTGAGTTTCTTAATCCTAAGTTCTAATTTGATTGCACTGTGTTCTGAGAGACTGTTTGTTATGACTTCCATTCTTTTGCATTTGCTTAGGAGTGTTTTACTTTCAATTATGTGGTCAATTTTAGAATAAGTGCAATGTGGTGTTGAGAAGAATTTATATTCTTTTGATTTGGGGTGGAGAGTTCTGTAGATGTCTATTAGGTCTGCTTGGTCGAGAACTGAGTTCAAGTCCTGAATATCCTTGCTAATTTTCTGTCTCATTGATCTGTCTAATATTGACAGTGGGGTGTTAAAGCCTCCCACTATTATTGTTTGGGAGTGTTAGTCTCTTTGTAGGTCTCTAAGAACTTGCTTTGTGAATCTGGGTGCTGCTGTATTGGGTGCATATATTTAGGATAGTTAGCTTTTCTTGCTGCATTGATCCCTTTACCATTAGGTAATGTCCTTCTTTGTCTCTTTTGGTCTTTTTTGGTTTAAAGTCTGTTTTATCAGAGATTAGGCTTGCAACTCCTGCTTTTTTTTGCTTTCCATTTTTTTTTTGGTAAATATTACTCCATCTATTTTGAGCCTATGTGTGTCTTTGCACGTGAGATGGATCTTCTGAATATAGCACAATGATGGGCTTGACTCTTTATTCAATTTGCCCATCTGTGTCTTTTAATTGGGGCATTTAGCCCTTTTACATTTAAGGTTAATATTATGTGTGAATTTGATCCTGCCATTTTGATGCTGGCTGGTCATTTTTCTTGTTAGTTTATGTAGTTTCTGCATAGCCTCAATGGTCTTTACCATTTGGTATGATTTTGCAGTGGCTGGTACCAGTTTTTCCTTTCAATGTTTAGTGCTTCCTTCAAGAGCTCTTGTAGAGCAGACCTGGTAATGACAAAATCTCTCAGCATTTCCTTGCTGTAAAGGATTTTATTTCTCTTTCGCTTATGAAATTTAGTTTGGCTGGACAAGAAATTCTGTGTTGAAAATTCTTTTCTTTAACAATGTTGAATATTGGCCCCCACTCTCTTCTGGCTTGTAGGATTTCTGCCGAGGGATCCACTGTTAATCTGATGGTCTTCCCTTTGTGGGTAACCTGACCTTTCTCTCTGGCTGCCCTTAATGTTTTGTCCTTCATTTCAACCTCGGTGAATCTGACAACTATGTGTCTTGGAGTTGCTCTTCTAGAGGAGTATCTTTGTGGTGTTCTCTGTATTTCTGGAATTTGAGTGTTGGCCTGTCTTGCTAGGTTGGGGAAATTCCTCTAGATAGTATCCTGAAGAGTGTTTTCCAACTTGATTCCATTCTCTGCATCACTTTCAGGTACACCAATCAAATGTAGATTTGGTCTTTTCACATAGTCCCACATTCTTGGCAGCTTTGTTCATTTCTTTTTACTCTTTTTTCTCTAATCTTGTTTTCTTGCTTTATTTTATTGAGTTTATCTTCCATCTCTGATGTCCTTTCTTCCACTTGATTGATTTGGCTATTGACACATGTGTATGTCTCACGGAGTTCTCATACTGTGTTTTTCAGCTCCATCAGGTCATTTATTTTCTTCTCTAAACTGGTTATTCTAGTTAGCAATTTATCTAACCTTTTTTCAAGGTTCTTAGCTTCCTTGCATTGGGTTAGAACATGCTTCTTTAGCTCAGAGGAGTTTGTTACCCACCTTCTAAAGCCTACTTCTGTCAATTTGTCAAACTCATTCTCCATCCAGTTTTATTCCCTTGCTGATAAGGAGTTGTGATCCTTTGGAGGAGAAAAGAAGTTCTGGTTTTTGGAATTTTCATCCTTTTCGCACTGGTTTCTCCACATCTTCGTGCATTTATCTACCTTTGGTCTTTGAAGGCAGTGACCTTCAGATGGAGTCTCTGAGTGTACATCCTTTTGTTGATGTTGATACTATTTCTTTCTGTTTGTTTGTTTTCCTTCTAACAGTCAGGCACCTCTGCTGCAGGTCTGCTGGAGTTTGCTGAAGGTCCACTCCAGACACTGTTTGCCTGGGTATCACTGGCGCAGCAAAGATTGCATCTTGTTCCTTCCTATGGAATCTTTTTCCCAGAGGGGCACCTGCCAGATGCCAGCCAGAGCTCTCCTGTATGAGGTGTCTGTCGGCCCCTACTGGGAGGTGTCTCCAAGTCAGAATATATGGGGGTCAGGGACCCACTTGAGGAGGCAATCTGCCCTTATCAGAGCTTGGACGCTGTGCTGGTAGATCTGCTGTTCTCTTCAGAGCTGCTGGGTAGGTACATTTAAGTCTGCTGAAGCTGCGCCCACAGCCGCCCCTTCCCCCAGGTTCTCTGTACCAGGGAGTTGGGGGTTTTGTCTATAAGTCCCTGACTGGGGCTGCTGCCTTTTTTTTCAGAGATGCCCTGCCCAGAGAGGAGGCAGTTTGGCCACAGCGGCATTGCTGAGCTGGGGTGGGCTCTGCCTAGTTCCAACTTCCCTGCAACTTTATTTACACTGTGAGGGTGAAACCACCTACTCAAGCCTCAGCAATGGCGGACACCCCTCCCCCCACCAAGCTTGAACATCCCAGGTAGAGCTCAGACTGCTGTGCTGGTGCAAGAATTTCAAGCCAGTGGATCTTAGCTTGCTGGGCTTCATGGGGGTGGGACCTGCCAAGTCAGGCCACTTGGCTCCCTGGCCTCAGACCCCTTTCCAGGGGAGTGAAGGGTTCTGTCTTGCTGGCATTCCAGGCACCACTGGGTATGAATAAAAACTCCTGCAGCTAGCTTGGTATCTGCCCAAATGGCCACCCAGGTTTGTGCTGAAAACCCAGGGGCCCTGCTGGTATAGGTACTGGAAGGAATCTCCCGGTCTGTGGTTTGTGAAGACTGTGGGAAAAGCACATTATCTGGGCCAGCGTGCACGATACAGTCCCTAATGGCTTCCCTTGGCTGGGAGAGGGAGTTTCCTGGCCCCTTGTGCTTCCTGGGTAAGGCAATGCCCCACCCTGTTTTGGCTCACCCTCCATGGGCTACAACCAATGTCCAACCAGTCCCAATGAGATGAACCGGGTACCTCAGTTGTAAATGCAGAAATCAACCACCTTCTGCATCAATCTCACTGGGAGCTTCAGACGGGAGCTATTCCTATTTGGCCATCTTGCCAGCCAGGTAACATTTTCAAAGGTTACAGGGATTATGATATGAACATCTTTGCAGGGAGCAGGAGTTGTGATCATTATTCTGGCTACTATAATTGCTATCAATTTAACTTTTATTGTTAATGCAAACTATTAATTTTACTGAAGGAGCTGAGATGGTCCGCAATATGATGAAAATCTTTGTATGGTTGTGTCAGTTATAAGATTAGAGAAAAATTAAGTAAGAAATACTAATAAGGTAGGAGACATGAGTTGGGTTGGGGGTCTGCTTGGTGCCCCTAAGTGGCTAAACTGGTCTGCTAGATCCATTGGGCCACTACTGATGCTGGCCAATATATTGCAGACCTGAATGCCATACTAATCAAAGTCCATATTTTTCCTGATTCAATAGTTACAAAATGTCACCTAAAAATCATATAGTATTTTAAAAAATGGAGATAAAATTTTCTCTTACTCTGACAAGTCTTTTATTGAAATTAGTGCTGTCTGTTTTCTCCTTAGATGTAGATAAAATGTGGAATGAAAATGTGCAGTGGTAAAATTTCAGTATTTCTTCACTTTGTAACTCAGTGAGAAACTGGAGATGCCAGACTTGGGTGTTGTCTCTTCTACCTTTTCTGGCTAATTCACATGATTATTAAGAAACTGACAGAGAGGCCAAGGCTTGATCACATTCTGGAAGAGTGGTAGCACTACAGTGATATTTCAAAAGGGCATAAGACTTGTACTTACCAGGGCAGAAGAGAAAGTGGGGGTTCAAAAAGTAATGGGGGAAAAAAGAGAACAAGAGTATTTTTAAAATCCAGTAAGAATAAAAATGCAAAAATACAGTCTAATGATATATAACAAAAACAACACTAGAGGAGAAAAAGTTACAGAAGGAAAATAATAGTTACACAAAAAGTGCAGAAACTTAATGGAGTTTGAGGAAAAACAGATGTAGGGGAAAAAAAGTACAGACCCCCAGCATTGGGCAATGCAAGAGAAAGTCCAGTAAAATGGTGAAGTAAATGTGAGCCAGAAACATAACAAAGGTTAAAATAATGTTTGTTTTGCTTAGCCTTAATAATAGGAAAGGGTCTTGCTGCCTTCTTATAGTTTTCCATCCAAAAATAAAAATTTATTGCCAGTTCTACAATGCCTAAGACAGCCATTCACTCCTAAATTTTTTTTTTTTTTTTTTTTTTTTGAAATGGAGTCTCGCTGTGTCACCCAGGCCGGAATGCAGTGGTGTGATCTTGGCTCACTGCAAGCTCTGCCTCCTGGGTTCATGCCATTCTCCTGCCTCAGCCTCCAGAGTAGCTGGGATTATAGGTGCCCACCACCACACCCAGCTAATTTTTTTTTATCTTTAGTAGAGACGGGGTTTCACCTTGTTAGCTAGGATGGTCTCAATCTCCTGACATTGTGATCCACGTGCCTCGGCCTCCCAAAGTGCTGGGATTACAGTTGTGAGCCACTGCTCCCAGCCAAAAATTTCTAGTTTTATATTGTCATTTGAAAGAGTTTTTGGGAGTTTATTACGATATGGTTTTTGAGTGAGTAGAGACAAAATATGTTCAGACATGTAAAATTATCATGAGGTAATCTTCCTGCTAAGAGATGAACAAAATAGAGGTTGGTGATATGCTCTGGCTCTATGTCCCCACCCAAATCTCACCTTGTAGCTCCCATAAGTCCCACATGTTGTGGAAGGGACCTAGTGGGAGATGATTGGATTATGGGGGCAAGTCTTTCCCATGCTGTTCTCATGATAGTGAAAGGGTCTCACAAGATCTGATGGTTTTAAAAATGGGAGTTTCTCTGCACAATCTCTCTCTTTGCCTGCTGCCATCCATGTAAGATGTGACTTGCCCCTCCTTGCCTTCCACCATAATTGTGAGGCCTCCCCAGCCATGTAGAACTGTAAGTCCAATAAACCTCTTTCTTCTGTAAATTGCCTGGTCTCAGGTATGTCTTTACCAGCAGCATGAAAATGGATTAATACAGTTGGCATAGAACTTGGCTAAACACTGAGGCCTGTGTATTTGGGCATAGTTGAGACATGTACTGCTTGCAAGCAGAGATATGGAGAAAATAACATTTTGGGGTCCCTTCTAGTCTTTTTTTTTTGAGATGGAGTATTGCTCTGTCACCCAGGCTGCAGTGCAGTGGCACAATCTCAGCTCACTGCAACCTCTGCCTCTTGGGTTTAAGCAATTCTCCTGCTTCACCCTACCTAGTACCTGGGACTATACACATGCACCACCATGCCCGGCTAATTTTTGTACTTTTTTTTAGTAGAGATGGGGTTTCACCACGTTGGCCAGGCTGGTCTCAAAATCCTGACCTCAGGTGATCCATCCACTTTGGCCTCCCAAAGTGTTGGGATTACAGATGTAAGCCACAGAACCCAGCCCCCTTCTAGTCTTAAAATGACTGTTAAGATTACAATCTAAGAGACAGTTTGTTATAATTTCTGATCTTTTACATTTGCTGAGGAGTGCTTTACTTCCAACTATGTGGTCAATTTTGGAATAGGTGTGGTGTGGTGCTGAAAAGAATGTATATTCTGTTGATTTGGGGTGGAAAGTTCTGTAGATGTCTATTAGGTCCACTTGATGCAGAGCTGAGTTTAATTCCTGGTTATCTTGTTAACTTTCTGTCTCATTGATCTGTCTAATGTTGACAGTGGGGTGTTAAAGTCTCCCATTATTATTGTGTGGGAGTCTAAGTCTCTGTAGGTCACTAAGGAGTTGCTTTATAAATTTGGGTTCTCCTGTATTGGGTACATATATATTTAGGATAGTTAGCTCTTCTTGTTGAATTGATCCCTTTACCATTATATAATACCCTTTTTTTAGAAACCTTTTTTGATCATTTTTGGTTTAAAGTCTGTTTTGCCAGAAACTAGAATTGTAACTCCTGCTTTTTTGTACTTTCCATTTGATTGGTAAATATTCCTTCATCCCTTTATTTTAAGCCTATGTGTGTCTTTGCATGTGAGATGGGTCACTTGAATACAGCACAATGATGGGTCTTGACTCTACCTCATTTGCCAGTCTACGTGTTTTAATTGGGGCATTTGGCACATTTAAATTTAAAGTTAATATTGTTATTTGTGAATTTGATCCTGTCATCATGATGCTAGGTTTTTATTTTGCACACGAGTTGATGCGGTTTTTTCATAGTATCATTGGTCTTTGTATTTTGGTGTATTTTTGCAGTGGCTGGTACCAATTTTCCCTTTCCATGTTTTGTGCTTCTTTCAGGAGCTCTTGCAAGGCAGGCCTGGTCATGATGAATTCCCTCAGCATTTGCTTATCAGAAAATACTTTTATTTCTTCTTCACTTATGAAGTTTAGTTTGGCCAGATATGAAATTCCAGATTGAAAATTCTTTAAAGAATGTTGCATATTGGCTCCTACTTTCTTCTGGCTTGTATGGTTTCTGCTGAGAGATCCACTCTTAGTCTTATGGGCTTCCCTTTGTAGGTGGTCTTTCTCTCTGGTTGTTCTTACATTTTTTCTTTCATTTTGACCTTGGAGAATCTGATGATTATGTGTCTTGGGATTGATCTTCTTGTGGAGTATCTTAGTGGGGGCTCTCTGTATTTCCTGAATTTGAATGTTAGCCTGTCTTGCTAGCTTGGGGAGGTTCTCCTGGATGATATCCTAGAGTGTGTTTTCAAACTTGTTTCCATTCTCCCTGTCTCTTTCTGGTACTCCAATCTGTTGTAGGTTCAGTCTTTTTACATAGTCCCATAGTTCTCGGAGGTTTTGTTTGTTCCTTTTATTCTTTTTCTTTAATCTTGTCTGCCTGCCTTATTTCAGCAGATAGTCTTCAATCTCTGATATTCTTTCTTCTGCTTGATCAATTCAGCTATTGATATCTGTGTATGCTTCACGAAGTTCTTGTGCTGTGTTTTTCAGCTCCATCAGGTCATTTGTGCTCCTCTCTAAGCTGGTTATTCTAGTTAGCAGCTCCTGTAATGTTTTGAGATGGAGTATTGCTCTGTCACCCAGGCTGCAGTGCAGTGGCACAATCTCAGCTCACTGCAACCTCTGCCTCTTGGGTTTAAGCAATTCTCCTGCCTCACCCTGCCTAGTACCTGGTACTATACACATGCACCACCATGCCCGGCTAATTTTTGTACTTTTTTTTAGTAGAGATGGGGTTCTTAGCTTCTTTGCATTGGGTTAGAACATGCTCCTTTATCTCAGCGAAGTTTGTTATTACCCACCTTCTGAAGCGTACTTCTGTCAATTCTTCCATCTCATTTTCCATCCAGTTCTGTACCCTTGCTAGAGAAGTGTTACGATCATTTGGAGGAGAAGAGTTACCTGGCCTTTCGGGTTTTCAGCGGTTTTTTGTTGATATTTTTTTCTCATTTCATGAATTTGTCTAGTTTTGATCTTTGAGGTTGCTGGCCCCTTGGATCAGGTTTTGTGGGAACTTTTTTTTGTTGAAGCTGTTGTTGTTGCTTTCTCTTTTTCTTTCAATAGTCAGGTCCCTCTTCTGTAGGACTGCTGCAGTTTGCTGGGGGTTCACTTCAGGCCCTATTCAACTGGTTTGCTCCCATGCCTGGAGATGTCACCTGGGGAGGCTGGAGAACAGCAAGGATGGGTGCCTGCTCCTTCCTTGGGGATTTCTGACCTCAAGGGGCACTGACCTGATGCCAGTAGGAACATTCATGTACAGTGTATCTGGCCACCCCTGTTGGGGGTTCTTACCCAGTTGGGGGGCACAGAACAAGGACCAATTTAACGAAGCACTTTGGCTATCCCTTGTTGGAGATGGTGTGCTGTGCTTGGGGGATACCCACATATCTGGGCTGGCGGGATTCCTCAGAACTAGCAGGAGGAAAGATTAAATCTCCTCCAGAGACTTTAGTCACTCATCCCACTAGAGGCTCAGGCCTAGTGGTCAGAGTTCTGTCCCTGAGCCCCTGGCTGGAAGTGGTTGGGGTTCCTGCAGAGAGGCCCCACCCAGTGAGGAAGAATGGGTTAGGGTCCAGCCTAAAGGGCAATCTGGCCATGGCAGTGTGCTGTGCTGTGGGGAATACCTCTTGGGACAAAGCCATCCAGCCTCCCTGGCTCCAGTAGGGGAAAAGTGAATCCTGGAGCTATAGTGATGGCTGCTGCCCTTCCCTCCCAGGAGCTTAGTGTTTTAGGTAGCTAGCAGCTGCAATGTTGGCTGCTGCCCCTTCCTCAGGGAGCTCAGACAGCTTAGACAGCAGGCAGCAGCAGCAGTGGTAATGGCCGCCCCCTCCCCCAACTTACCCTGCCCCAGGGAACTCCGCAGGCTTAGGCAGGTTCCAGCTGAGTGGCTGTTGAGAATCTGTGCGGCTCTGTGGTTGGGACCCAATGCCCCCGTGGCATGGGCTCACGAGTGAGATCTTCCAATCCATGAGTTGCACAGTACCATGGAAAAAGCACAGTTTCCCAGGCTGGGTAGCATGCTCATTCACTGCCTCCCTTGCCTGGGAGTTGGGGGCTCCCCTGCCCTGTGTGGCTCTCGGGTGGGCTGCTGCACCAGCGTGCTCTTCCTTCCTCTCTGTGAGTCGCCCCAGCTGCCTAGTCAGTCCTGATGACAGAACCTGGATACCTCGGTTGCCAGTGCAGGATTCACATGCTGTTTTGTTTCTTTTTGGTGGGAGCCTCAGATAACTGCTGCTTTTGGTTGGCCCTATCAATTTTTTAATTTAATTTAAATTAATGAAAACTAAATGAAATTAAAAATTTACTTTCTCAGTTGAACTAGCCACATTTCAAGTACTCAACAGTAATTTGTGACTAGTAGCTATCTTATTACACAATGTACATCTTAGAAATTCTATATGGCTTATATACCTTCAGTGAATCTCATCTACCAGGGTCAGCCTTGGTGAGTAGAAGCTCAAGTTGCTTTCACTATGGTGACTTTGTTCATGAACCCACTGGGAACTAACATGGATAGCTGGGGAAAGAAGCTGACTGGTATGTACAGAATGGGTCATTCTATCCATTTGATCATGACAATCATCCTCTGCTGATGTAATCATTTGGTGAGCATTCACATGAAACACAAATATTTCCATGTTTTTTGTCCATTCCGAGAGTTCCATCCACATACTTCTCAAATTTATTTGTCATAATCTTCAAGTCATTTTCCGTCTAAGTCCCTCATCATCCAGCCAAACCATTGAATTGGTATATAATCACGTCTGACCATTTCTCCTTCCAAGTAAAGTAAACAACCAGATACATTGCTCAAAGTTGACTGGGAAGATTTTCTTTCTCTGTTTTTTTTTTTTTTTTTTTTTTTTTTTTTTTTTTTTTTTGAGATGGAGTTTTGCTTTTGTTGCCCAGGCTGGAGTGCAATGATGTGATCTCGGCTCACCACAACCTCTGCCTTCTGGGTTCAAGTGATTCTCCTGCCTCAGCCTCCTGAGTAGCTGAGACTACAGGCATGGACCACTATGCCCAGCTAATTTTGCATTTTTGTAGTAGAGATGGGGTTTCTCCATGTTGGTCAGGCTGGTCTCAAACTCCCAGTTTCAGGTGATACCCCGCCTCAGCCTCCCAAAGTGCTGGGATTACAGGTGTGAGCCACCACGTCTGGCCAAGATTTTCTTTCACTACTGTCCATCAGGGATATTTCAGAGAGGGGCCATAGTGCTGAAGCTCCATTTTCCAGTGGTACCTGTGTATCATACAGAACCATCTATAAACCTGGCCTGAGTCTCTTCTTCTGTCAACTAATATTAGGAAACACTCTATGAGGACATAGGTGCAGGCTGGGAGAAAAAAATAAGTGGGGACTGTGGGTATTTGGGAACCTTCTTTTTTTATTTTATTTTATTATTATTATACTTTAAGTTTTAGGGTACATGTGCACCACGTGCAGGTTTGTTACATATGTATACATGTGCCATGTTGGTATGCTGCACCCATTAACTCATAATTTAGCATTAGGTATATCTCCTAATGCTATCCCTCCCCCCTCCCCCCACCCCACAAGGGTCCCCAGAGTGTGATGTTACCCTTCCTGTGTCCATGTGTTCTCATTGTTCAATTCCCACCTATGAGTGAGAACATGCGGTGTTTGGTTTTTTGTCCTTGCAATAGTTTGCCGAGAATGATGGTTTCCGGTTTCATCCATGTCCCTACAAATGACATGAACTCATCATTTTTTATGGCTGCATAGTATTCCATGGTGTATATGTGCCACATTTTCTTAATCCAGTCTATCATTGTTGGACATTTGGCTTGGTTCCAAGTCCTTGCTGTTGTGAATAGTGCTGCAATAAACATACGTGTGCATGTGACTTTATAGCAGCATGATTTAAAATCCTTTGGGTATATACCCAGTAATGGGATGGCTGGGTCAAATGGTATTTCTAGTTCTAGATCCCTGAGGAATCGCCACACTGACTTCCACAATGGTTGAACTAGTTTACAGTCCTACCAACAGTGTAAAAGTGTTCCTATTTCTCCACATCCTCTCCAGCACCTGTTGTTTCCTGACTTTTTAATGATGGCCATTCTAACTGGTGTGAGATGGTATTTCACTGTGGTTTTGATTTGCATTTCTCTGATGGCCAGTGATGATGAGCATTTTTTCATGTGTTTTTTGGCTGCATAAATGTCTTCTTTTGAGAAGTGTCTGTTCATATCCTTCACCCACTTTTTGATGGGATTGTTGGTTTTTTTCTTGTAAATTTGTTTGAGTTCATTGTAGATTCTGGATATCAGCCCTTTGTCAGATGAGTAGGTTGCAAAAATTTTCTCCCATTCTGTAGGTTGCTTGTTCACTCTGATGGTAGTTTCTTTTGCTGTGCAGAAGCTCTTTAGTTTAATTAGATCCCATTTGTCAATTTTGACATTTGTTGCCATTGCTTTTGGTGTTTTAGACATGAAGTCTTTGCCCATGCCTATGTCCTGACTGGTATTGACTAGATTTTCTTCTAGGGTTTTTATGGTTTTAGGTCTAACATGTAAGTCTTTAATCCAACTTGAATTAATTTTTGTATAGGGTATAAGAAAGGGACCCAGTTTCAGCTTTCTACATATGGCTAGCCAGTTTTCCCAGCACCATTTATTAAATAGGCAATCCTTTCCCCATTGCTTGTTTTTGTCAGGTTTGTCAAAGATCAGATAGTTGTAGATTTGTGGCATTATTTCTGAGGGCTCTCTTCTGTTCCATTAATCTATATGTCTGTTTTGTTACCAGTACCATGCTGTTTTGGTTACTGTAGCCTTGTAGTATAGTTTGAAGTCAGGTAGCATGATGCCTCCAGCTTTGTTCTTTTGGCTTAGGATTGACTTGGTGATGCAGGCTCTTTTTTAGTTACATATGAACTTTAAAGTAGTTTTTTCCAATTCTGTGGAGAAAGTCATTGGTAGCTTGATGGGGATGGCATTGAATCTATAAATTACCTTGGGCAGTATGGCCATTTTCATGATATTGATTCTTCCTACCCATGAGCATGGAATGTTCTTCCATTTGTTTGTATCCTCTTTTATTTCATTGAGCAGTGGTTTGTAGTTCTCCTTGAAGAGGTCCTTAACATTCCTTGTAAGTTGGATTCCTAGGTATCTTATTCTCTTTGAAGCAATTGTGAATGGGAGTTCACTCATGATTTGGCTCTCTGTTTGTCTTTGATTGGTGTACAAGAATGCTTGTGATTTTTGTACATTGATTTTGTATCCTGAGACTTTGCTGAAGTTGCTAATCAGCTTAAGGAGATTTTGGGCTGAGACAATGGGGTTCTCTAGATATACGATCATGTCATCTGCAAATGGGGACAATTTGACTTCCTCTTTTCCTAATTGAATACCCTTTATTTCCTTCTCCTGCCTGATTGCCCTGGTCAGAACTTCCAGCACTATGTTGAAAAGGAGGGGTGAGAGAGCACATCCCTGTCTTGTGCCAGTTTTCAAAGGGAATGCTTCTAGTTTTTGCCCATTCAGTATGATATTGGCTGTGGGTTTGTCATAGATAGCTCTTATTATTTTGAGATATGTCCCATCAATACCTAATTTATTGAGAGGTTTTAGCACGAAGGTTGTTGAATTTTGTTAAAGGCCTCTTCTGCATCTATTGAGAAAATCATGTGGTTTTTGTCTTTGGTTCTGTTTACATGCTGGATTACATTTATTGATTTGCATATGTTGAACCAGCCTTGCATCCCAGGGATGAAGCCCACTTGATCATGGTGGATAAGCTTTTTATGTGCTGCTGGTTTCGGTTTGCCTGTATTTTATTGAGGATTTCTGCATCAATGTTCCTCAAGGATATTGGTCTAAAATTCTCCTTTTTGGTTGTGTCTCTGCCAGGCTTTGTTATCAAGATGATGCTGGCCTCGTAAAATGAGTTAGGGAGGATTCCCTCTTTTTCTATTGGTTTGAAAAATTTCAGAAGGAATGGTATCAGCTCTTCCTTGTATCTCTGGTAGATTTCGGCTGTGAATCCATCTGGTCCCAGACATTTTTTGATTGGTAAGCTATTGATAATTGCCTCAGTTTCAGAGCCTGTTAGTGGTCTATTCAGCGATTCAACTTCTTCCTGGTTTAGTCTTGGGAGGGTGTATGTATTGAGGAATTTATCCATTTCTTCTAGATTTTCTAGTTTATTTGCGCAGTGGTGTTTGTAGTATTCTCTGATGGTAGTTTGTATTTCTGTGGGATCGGTGGTGATATCCCCTTTATCATTTTTTATTGCATCTATTTGATTCTTCTGTCTTCTTTACTAGTCTTGTTAGTGGCCTATCAATTTTGTTGATCTTTTCAAAAAACCAGCTCCTGGATTCATTAATTTTTTGAAGGGTTTTTTGTGTCTCTATTTCCTTCAGTTCTGCTCTGATCTTAGTTAGTTCTTGCCTTCTGCTAGCTTTTGAATGTGTTTGCTCTTGCTTTTCTGGTTCTTTTAATTGTGATGTTAGGGTGTCAATTTTGGTTCTTTCCTGCTTTCTCTTGTGGGCATTTAGTGCTATAAATTTCCCTCTACACACTGCTTTGAATGTGTCCCAGAGATTCTGGTATGTTGTGTCTTTGTTCTCATTGATTTCAAAGAACATCTTTATTTCTGCCTTCATTTTGTTATGTACTCAGTAGTCATTCAGGAGCAGGTTGTTCGGTTTCCATGTAGTTGAGCAGTTTTGAGTGAGTTTCTTAATTCTGAGTTGTAGTTTGATTGCACTGTTGTCTGAGAGACAGTTTGTTATAATTTCTGTTCTTTTACGTTTGCTGAGGAGTTCTTTACTTCCAACGATGTGGTCAGTTTTGGAATAGGTGTGGTGTGGTGCTGAAAAAAATGTATATTCTGTTGATTTGGGGTGGAGAATTCTGTAGATGTCTATTAGGTCCACTTTGTGCAGAGCTGACTTGAATTCCTGGGTATCCTTGTTTACATTCTGTCTTGTCGATCTGTCTATTGTTGATAGTGGGGTGTTAAATTTTCCCATTATTATTGTGTGGGAGTCTGTCTCTTTGTAAGTCACTAAGGACTTGCTTTATGAATCTGGGTGCTCCTGTATTGGGTGCATATATATTTAGGATAGATAGTTCTTCTTGTTGAGTTGATCCCTTTACCGTTATGTAATGGCCTTCTTTGTCTCTTTTGATCTTTGTTGGTTTAATGTCTGTTTTATCTGAGACTAGGATTGCAACCTCTGCCTTTTTTTGTTTTGCATTTGCTTGGTAGATCTTCCTCCATCCCTTCATTTTGAGCCTATGTGTGTCTCTGCACATGAGATAGGTTTCCTGAATACAGCACATTGATGGGTCTTGACTCTTTATCCAATTTGCCAGTCTGTGTCTTTTAATTGGAGCATTTAGCCCATTTACATTTAAGGTTATTATTGTTATGTGTGAGTATGATCCTGTCATTATGATGTTAGCTGGTTATTTTGCTCCTTAGTTGATGCAGTTTCTTCCTAGCCTTGGTGGTCTTTACATTTTGGCATGTTTTCGCAGTGGCTGGTACTGGTTGTTCCTTTCCATGTTTAGAACTCCTTCAGGAGTTCTTTTAGGGCAGACCTGGTGGTGACAAAATCTCTCAGCATTTGCTTTACCGTAAAGGATTTTATTTCTCCTTCACTTATGAAGCTTAGTTTGGTTGGATATGAAATTCTGGGTTGAAAATTCTTTTCTTTAAGAATGTTGAATATTGGCCCCCACTCTCTTCTGGCTTGTAGAGTTTCTGTCGAGAAATCCGCTGTTAGTCTGATTGGCTTCCCTTTGTGGGTAACCCAACCTTTCTCTCTGGCTGCCCTGAACATTTTTTCCTTCATTTCAGCTTTGGTGAATCTGACAATTATGTGTCTTGGAGTTGCTCTTCTCGAGGAGTATCTTTGTGGTGTTCTCTGTATTTCCTGAATCTGAATGTTGGCCTGCCTTGCTAGATTGGGGAAGTTCTCCTGGATAGTATCCCGCAGAGTGTTTTCCAACTTGGTTCCATTCTCCTCTTCACTTTCAGGTACACCAATGAGAAGTAGATTTGGTCTTTTCACATAGTCCCATATTTCTTGGGACTATTTCTTCCAGTTGATTGCATCAGCTCCTGAGGCTACTGCATTCTTTACGTAGTTCTTAAGCATTGACTTTCAGCTCCATCAAGTCCTTTACGGACTTCTCTGCATTGGTTATTCTAGTTATACACTCATCTAATTTTTTTTTCAGAGTTTTTAACTTCTTTGCCATTGGTTTATATTTCGTCTTGTAGCTCAGAGTTGTTTGATCATCTGAAGTCTTCTTCTCTCAACTCGTCAAAGTCATTCTCCATCCAGCTTTGTTCCATTGCTGGTGAGGAGCTGCTTTCCTTTGGAGGAGGAGAGGCACTCTGCTTTTTAGAGTTTGTAGTTTTTCTGCTCTGTTTTTTCCCCATCTTTGTGGTTTTATCTACTTTTGGTCTTTAATGATGGTGACGTACAGATGGGTTTTTGGTGTGAATGTCCTTTCTGTTTGTTAATTTTCCTTCTAACAGACAGGACCCTCAGCTGCAGGTCTGCTGGAGTTTGCTAGAGGTCCACTCCAGACCCCGTTTGCCTGGGTATCAGCAGCGGTGGCTGCAGAACAGCGGTGGCTGTAAAGCAGCACATATTGGTGAACTGCAAATGCTGCTGCCTGATCGTTCCTCTCGAAGTTTTGTCTCAGAGGAGTACCCGGTTGTGTGAGGTGTCAGTCTGCCCCTACTGGGGGGTGCCTCCAGGGTAGGCTGCTCAGGGGTCAGTGACCCACTTGAGGAGGCAGTCTGCCCCTTCTCAGATCTCCAGCTGCGTGCTGGGAGAACCACTACTCTCTTCAAAGCTGTCAGACAGGGACATTTAAGTCTGCAGAGGTTACTGATGTCTTTTTGTTTCTCTGTGCCCTGCCCCCAGATGTGGAGCCTACAGAGCATGCTGGCCTCCTTGAGCTGTGCTGGGCTCCACCCAGTTTGAGCTTCTGGGCTGCTTTGTTTACCTAATCAAGTCTGGGCAATGGCAGGCACCCTTCCCCTAGCCTCGCTGCTGCCTTGCAGTTTGATCTCAGACTGCTGTGCTAGCAATCAGTGAGACTCCGTGGGTGTAGGACCCTCTGAGCCAGGTGCGGGATATAATCTCCTGGTGTGCCATTTTTTAAGCCTATTGGAAAAGCTCAGTATTAGGGTGGGAGTGACCTGATTTTCCAGGTGCCATCTGTCACCCCTTTCTTTGAGTAGGAAAGGGAACTCCCTGACCCCTTGCACTTCCTGAGTTAGGCAATGCCTCACCCTGCTTCAGCTCATGCATGGTGTGCTGCACCCACTGTCCTGCACCCACTGTCTGGCACTCTCTAGTGAGATGAACCTGGTACCTCAGATGGAAATGCAGAAATCACCCATCTTCTGCATCGCTCACGCTGGGATCTGTAGACCGGACCTGTTCCTATTTGCCCATCTTTGCTCCACCTCTGGGACACTTCTTCATGCCACTTCCTAATGCCTTCAGGGCCTGACTAGGCCTAATCATGTATATACCACTTCTACTTCCATTTGATGATGGACTTTTGCTGTGCATGGCCAAATTTATGGCTTGGTCATCAGATAACACCTAGTTTATGAAGGGCAGCTCAGGTTGCATGGTAACTTGGTGATCTATGTTTAAGGGTTCAGTCTATAATAGGGTCCAGTATGGGGGCCAAGAACTCTTTCTCAAAAGAGAGTAATTATCTGGATATGACTGGGCATTTTTTCCAAATTCCAGAAGAATTGCCCTGGGATTCAAATATAGTAATCTACCAAAGGCTCCAAACAAAATTCATATTTGTCACTGAGACTTCAGGCACCACAGGACTTGCTGAATCTGCCCAAGTGGCAGAGCACCTTGCACAGAAGCCTGGATCTGTTGAAGAGACTTCTCTAATTCTGGGCCTCCCTCAAAACTTGAAGCTTTTTTGGTCACTTGGTAAATGGGCTGAAGTAACACACCTAATAAGGTGTGTGTTGCCTCCAAAATCCAAAGAGGCCCATTATGCTTTGTGCCTTGTACTGTATTAGTCTGTTATCACTCTGCAAATTTCTGCGGTCAGCTTGAATTTCTCCCCAGAAAATGGGTTTTCCTTTTCTGCATTGTCAAGCTGCAAATTTTCCAAACCTTTATGTTCTATTACTTTTTGAATGCTTTGCTGCTTACACATTTCTTTTGCCAGATACCCTAAATCATCTCTCTCAAGTTCAAAGTTGCACACATCTCTAGGGCAGGGGCAAAATGCCACCAGTCTCTTTGCTAAGGGATAGCAAGAATCACCTTTATTCCACTTCCCAACAAGTTCCTCATCTCTATCTGAGACCACCTTAGCCTGGATTTTATTGCCCATGTCACCGTCAGCATTTTGGTCAAAACCATTAAACAAGTCTCTAGGAAGTTTGGAACTTTCCTATATCTTCCTGTTTTCTTCTGAGCCCTCCAAATGGTTGCAACCTCTTCCTGTTACCCAGTTCTAAAATGGCTGCCACATTTTTGGGTATATTTATAGCAGCACCCCATTGTCTATGGTACCAATTATGGAGGGACCAGATGCAAGAACTTATCCTTCACTTTAAAGGAAATATCTCAACATGTGCCACACCACTGGATCCCTAGAAATTTTACTGAGGTAGAAGTTTCCTAAATTTTAGTCATGTTTTTTTCCCACCTCTGACACACAAAAGATTTACCAATAAGTCTGGAGCAGCTGCTAATTCTCTCAGTAGGTCCCATCAGCATAATGTCATCAATGTAATGGACCAGTGTGATATCTTGTGGAAGGGAAAGGTGTTCAATCCCTGCAAATGGAATTATGACACAGGACTGGAGGGTTAATACACCCTTGAGGTATGCCAGTAAAGGTGTATTTCTGGCCATTCCAAGTGAAAGAAAAGTGCTTCACTAATACGCACTGACAAAAACTTATTTGCCAGACCAATACAAGTACCAAGCAGAAGTGTTAATTTGCCCAAGCAATGTGTCCATATCTGGTATAGCAGCTGCAATTGGAATTTTCCCCTAGTTAAGCTTGCTATAATCCACTGTCATTCTTAAAGATCCATCTGGTTTCTGCACGGGCCAAATAGGTGAGTTGAATGGAGATGTGGTGGAAATTACCATACCTGCATCCTTCAGATCTTTGATGGTGGCACTAATCTCTGCAGTCCCTCCAGGAATGCAGTATTGCTTTTCCATTTTTTTTTTTTTTTTTTTTTTGAGACGGAGTCTTGCTCTGTCACCCAGGCTGGAGTGCAGTGGTGCGATCTTGGCTCACTGCAAGCTCTGCTTCCCGGGTTCACACCATTTTCCTGCCTCAGCATCCTGAATAGCTGTGACTACAGCTGCCCACCACCACGCCCAGCTATTTTTTTTGTATTTTTAGTAGAGACGGGGTGTCACTCTGTTAGCTAGGATGGTCTCGATCTCCTGACCTCGTGATCCGCCTGCCTCTGCCTCCCAAAGTGCTGGGATTACAGGCGTGAGCCACCGCGCCCGGCTGCTTTTCCATTTTTTACTTTGTTTTAAATTTTAATTTTTTTTTTTTTGTGTGTGTACATAATAGTAGTATTGTTTTTGATTTACTCTTTTCCCAGATAGAGACAGTTCTAATGGCTTCCACTGGCCTTTCCCACCATAATAGCTTACACTCCACATCAGTGGGTGGACATGATGTGGGGATTCTGCCAGCTGCTAAGTATGTCTATTCTAATTTTGTATTCTGAAACTTGAGAAATAACCAGAAGATGGATTTAGGGACCCACTGGGCCCACTGTGAGACAGACCTAAGCTAAAACTCCTGTATCCATTCTTGCATTACTATAAAGAAATACCTGAGACTGGGTAATTTATAAGAACACAGGTTTAATTGGCTTATGGTTCTGTAGTCTGTACAGAAAGCATGGTGGCATCTGCTTCTGGGGAGGATTGAGGGAACTTTTACTCACAGCAGTAGGCAAAGCAGGAGCAGGCGTCTCATGATGGGAGCAGGAGCCACAGAGTGAGGGGGGAGGTGCTACACGCTTTTAAATGACCACATCACAAGAGAACTCACTATCACGAGGACAGTATTACAGGGATGGTAAGACAGGAATAATACAGGATGGTGGCAGAATAGAAAATTTAGTTTCCTTTTGCTAGTCGTGTGAAACTCCAGGCATTAGTTCACATGACTAGCAAAAGGAAACCTGTTGAACTCACTGCAGAAGCTAGGGCCTGATAAGTTCCTGAAAAACCAGTGTGTGTGAAAAACCAGGCTGGCTAAGACTGACTGGACACAACATGGTGCTGGATTTGACCTAGGTTTCTCCGAGGACCTCATTATATGCTTATGAACATCCTAAATCACACATCCCATCAGCGCCATAACAGCTCTGAGAACACTCAAATTTGTTGTAAAAATGAGTGGCACCACAGTTCTGAGAAATTTCTACCTTTTCCCAGGAATTTTCATGAATATTTCACCCCTTGGATCCATAAAGATAGAAACCCCAAATCCCATTGCCCGACTCTGTCTTCAGTACATCTGCACTCCCTTGAGTGTACACTTTTCTCTTGCAATAAATCTCTGTACTTTCACTATTTTCTGACTCATCCTTGAATTCATTCTCATGACCGTGTCAAGAGCCTGGACACCAGCTGGGGTTGAGTGAGGTCTCATGGGTGTTTGAGGACCTCCTCCAGCCCACTGATAGCAATGGTACTAAACCACTCATTAGAATCCCCCAACCTCCCACCAGGCTGCACCTCTAATACTGGGGATTAAAATCCAACACGAGATTTGGGCAGGACATCCAAGTCATATCAAATCCATTGATAATCTGATCTCTATAAGTGTTTACTCTTACTCATGGACCACAGAGACATTATGCATCTCCTGGAATTAGTGTCAGATTCCAGTGGTCCCAAATATCTGTTATTTTCTTTCCCCCAATGTGCAGTTACCTTGGTAAAAGGTTATAGGTCTCTTTGAGGAAAATCAAAAGAAGAATTAATAGTACAGGTGCTTCTTAGCTTATGATGGGGCTGCATACCAACAAACCCGTTGTAAGTTGAAAGCACCATGAATGAAAAGGGCATTTTTAACTTATGATATTTCCATTTATGATGTGTATTGTTTTGCTTCACATCATAATGTCAAAAAATTGTAAGTTGAACCATCCTAAGTCGGGGACTGTCTGTATACATTTTTTGTAGTGTATTGGGGTCCTTACTCAAGGGGACCTGGCCTCCCTTCATTTAAGGGATTCGGGATCTGTAGACTGACTCAAGTCTGGGAATTTATTGAGGGGCCATAACTCTGCTCTTATGATTTGGCTTAGAGTTTTATTCATTTGACTTAGAACTTTTCTGTTTACACAGATCGGGTAAGAATTCAGTAGGCTTCCTATCTATAACTTCCAGAAAAACATAATCGACTAGCCAACAACATAAGTATGCTCCAGTCAGACTATTCTGATTGGAGACTATGCTTTGGTTCTCCTGTTCATCATGGTAACCATGGCCATCTTGCCTTTGAGGTTGAGTACTGCTCCTTGGCCCCTACTCTTATAGAATTCAATTACTACCATTGCAGTTAGTTTTCCCAGTTTAGTGACTACAGTTCCCACTGTGTGGTCTGGCCTACAGAGAAGAGCAATCACAGTACTCATCAAGGATGCCAGGGCAAATTTATTTCTATGATATTGGTGAAAGATATGTCTTCTGGACCCAGTATGGGTGAGTAGATCTTAAATGACAAAAACACTCTCACATTCCAGTTTCCCTAAGCCTTTGTATTCCTTCCTCTACATTAAACCAAGGAATGCCTGGCATTTTCACTTCACTCACTGTGGGCTACCTTTTGGTCCATGTTTCAGTCAACCAACCAAATTAATTATTAGCGCCTTTTAAAACTCCTATTTCCATAGAGTCTGCATTTTGCAGTTCTTTCAGCTATAATCCACGGTTATTATACTGAAGCCCTGTTTGTGTGGCTGTCAAGTGTGAAGAAAAGAAAAGGTTCTACAATATTATGATTAAATATAACTTTTTTATTATGTCTCTGTCCCTGGGCTGTGACCCTCACAAATATTTCATAGCTTTTGTCCTACCTTAGGTGAAATAGCAAGGTTGGAGGGGGGCTGTAGTATGGGAAATTTTCTCCCCAGGTAGGGTGAGGCTCTGTTACAGGCTTTTAAAGTCTTTCTCCCTGGAGAGTAGGCCTTTGCTATAAAGAACATTCTGAGGATATTTCACAATATTTTCTCCTCCTGCTGCCAGAACCATGAGATTTTTCTTGATTTTTCACTGTGAGAACCGGGTGGGAGTCTAAAAAGTAAAACCTATGACTGTGGGAGATTTCCTGAAACTGTGGCCTTCAGGAGCTTCTCACTCTCACGCTAGTCCACATTCAGCCTCCAGCAATATGTCAAAATGAACATTTAAATATTTCTACCAGTTTATGGCTCTAGTGGCTTCTTCCCCAGTTAAGCCATAGATTGTGACTCTGGATTTTCCTGCCTCTCCAGATCTCAGGGTGGCAGTTTCTGCAACGTCAGTTCTCTAGGAGTTCTAAGACAAGTTACTGATTTTCAGTTTGCTCAGCTTTTCCCTTGTTGTAAGGATGAAGGTGACAACTTTTAAGCTCTTTACACACTGGAGCTAAAAGCACAAATCTTCTCACCAAAAGCATACCAAAGGTAAAATTCTAAAAGATGGATAATATAAAATAAAGATATAGAGAGGTGAGAATTCTTATACAGTGAGTCCTCACTTAACATCATTGATAAGATCTTGGAAACAGCAACTGTAAGCAAAGTGATGTAATGAAAAACATTTTTTTTTCTCATCCATGTTACAACAAAATGATGTTGAATGAAATGACATTATTCAAGGACCTGCTGAACAATGTTTTGCTTAAAGTTGTAGTTTCCAAGAACCTATCAACACCATTAAGTATTTACTGTACAGTTCTATAGAGAGTATAAACAGGTACAGTAATTTTATAGACACCTGTCAGTCTTATTTATCTATTTAGGCTCTTTGAATCAGCAATTCCACTCCTGGGTATATAACTGTACAAAAAGGATATTTAGGAGAATGTTTATTTTGATGTGGTTTATAGCAGCTGAAAGTTATCAACATAGGTACCCGTCACTGGAGGAATGGATAAGTAAAATATGGTAGAGGCAAACAATAGAATACTATGCAGTAGTTAGAATCACCATGGATTGGATATTACAAAAACAGTGCTAAGAAAGTTTGAAAGAGAATTATATCTATACAAACAATACTAAATAAAAGCATATATGAATATTTAAGGACACATTTCAAATATATTAGAGTTGAGTTCCATGAATGGAACAAAAATGGGGGTGGAGAACAAGTGAAAAAATAAAACAAACAGGAGAATAGCGTTGTATGGCTGATAGGATAATATGCTATGAACCCAAGAGCGTGATTAACTCAGCTCTTTGCAGCAAAGTTCCAAAACACCAAGCAGCCAACCAACCAATCAACCACCAGAAAATAAAGTAAATAAGCATGCAACTTATGAAAGCAAAGTCTAAAATAAATTTGGTGGTATGAAGGTGGGCTCTCTATATTTCTAGAAATTAGCAAAGCATAATATTAACATACTTATGGAGCTTGAATTTGCCTATATATTAGCCAAGAATTTGTATGGCTTATTTTGCACTGCATGATGTAGTTGGCAGCTTTAAAACTGTTTAAAAGTGATGAAGAAAACAATTCTTTCTGGGATTAGATTTTACTTAGTCATTTTTTACATTTGTTTAGCATATATGTAATAGGGATACATTGGACAGTCCTAAATTGGTTCACTTACCGCCACTTTGGCCAAGGGTAATATTTCCTATCATGTCACCATTATTTTTCATGGTAGGCAAGCCTATCATCCTCCATATGAAGGGTTTACATGTGTCCTGTTGGACTGCAGTTATTCAAAGGAGAGCACCACTACGTAAATTAGACAAGGTAATGGAATTAGAACCCTCTGAATCTAGGTCTTTGACTCCAACACCCATAATTTTTCCCTTTGTCCTGCTGCCTCTGTTTAGTTATTTTAAAATATTAATTTTTCTGTGATTATAAAAGTAGAATGTATTAAAAAACATAAAGATGAAAACAGAAATCACCAATATTCCCACATTCTTTAGGCCCAATATGTTAGCCACTAGCCATTAGTGGCTATTGAGCACTTGGAAAGTGGCTAATCTGAGATGAGATATGCTGTAATTATAAAATACACACCAAATTTTAAAGACATAGTTTGAAAAACATCTTATTAGTAATTTTTATAACAATTACATGTGAAAACGATAATATTTAAAACATACTGAGTTAAATAAATTATATTATTAAAATAATGTTACCTGTTTCTTACCTTTCTAATGTGGATATTAGAAAATTAAAAATTACATATGTAGCTTACACCGTATTTCTTTTTTTTTTTTGAGACGCAGTCTCACTCTGTCACCAGGCTGGAGTGCAGTGGTGTGATCTCACCTCACTGCAACCTCCGCCTCCTGAGTTCAAGCAATTCTTCTCCCTCAGCCTCCTGAGTAGCTGGGACTACAGATGCATGCCACCACACCCAGCTAATTTTTGTAATTTTAGTAGAGACAGGGTTTCACCATGTTGGGCAGGATGGTCTCGATCTCCTGACCTCGTGATCCGCCTGCCTCGGCCTCCCAAAGTGCTGGGATTACAGATGCGAGCCACCATGCCCGGCTGTTTACCATATTTCTACTGGACAGCATCGATATATAGGATATATGCTGAACCTTTTTCCTATGCATTTACATAAATTAAAATTTGTGACTAAATTATCCTTACTGCGTTATAGCCTGCTTTTTCATTTAACATACTATAAAGAACACTTTCTAATGCTGTTCAATTTTTTTTTTCTTTTTTGAGACAGAGTCTCACTGTTGCCCAGGCTGGAGTGCTGTAGAATGATCATAGCTTATTGTAGCCTCAAACTCCTGGCCTCAGGTGATCCTCCCATCTTAGCCTCCCAAAGCACTAAGATTTACATATTTTATGATATCATTTTGAAGTACTAAGTCATGTTCTAGCCTATTGGATGTGGCATATTTGTTGAACAAATTTCTTATATTGGGACGTCAAGGTTATTTCCAGTAGTAACTCCACAATAAATACTATTGTATGTAATTCTTTCTCTGTAGCTCAGCTCACTTATTAGGAAAAATCCCTAGAATTGGAACTACCATATAAGTTTTAAACATGTTTAAGGCTTTTGTTAATTTTTCTAAATTGCTCTCCAGAAAAGCTGTGCCATTTTTTACTCCCAAAAAGAGTGAAGGGCAAGTGTATGCCATGTATTATCCTTGTTGGCTTTGATTGCTGTTTGACTGCCTTTATCAATATTCCTATTTATCTGGGACACTTGGAATTGAAATTGTTTTTTTAAGGTAGAAATATAGGAAGAAGCACAATATTTCCAAAACAAAGTCCTAGTGACAAGAGGAATTTAAAAAAAACAATGTGGTCGTGTGTGTGTGGTTTTAACCCAATCAATCCTACACATATTGTCCAACTTATAATAAACTCAACTTGTTTGGGGGTTCTTAATTATTTTGTTGTGACTAAATATTATGAGCAAAAACTGTTTTTAAACATATATTTTGGGGGGCTGGGTGTGGTGGCTCACGCTTGTAATCCCAGCACTTTGGGAGGCGGAGGTCGGCAGATCACTTAAGGTCAGGAGTTCAAGAAGAGTCTCGCTAACATGGTGAAACCTCTCCCCTACTAAAAATACAAAAAAATATTAGCTGGGCATAGTGGTGCACACCTGTAATTCCAGCTATGTGGGAGGCTGAGGCAGGATAATTGCTTGAACCCTGGAGGCAGGGCTTACAATGAGCCGAGATTGTGCCACTGCACTCCAGCCTGGGTGATGGAGTATGACTCTGTTTCAAAAACAAAACAACACAAAACAACAACAACAAAAAACAAAAACATTTTGGCCACAGTGAAAATTTGCAGTAGTAAACTTTGAGGGGAAGTTGAAGATGACACATCAAGGGAAATGTTTATTTCTTCAAATTCAGCCACTGGCTGAATATCTAGCATACAGAGCAAGGTTGTCATATTTGTTGCTTACCTAATGTGTAGTTCTTCATTGTCTTGTGACATCTTTCTTTTAGGGATTAATTCTGTACACCTAGCTATGATTTTTCTCAATGTGCTTCTATCTCAAATATAAGCTTATAATCAAAATTCAGGAGAGAATAATATGTGCCATGTCTCCTTAGCTATTAGCATAGGAAAAACTAATTGAGATTATTCATAGAATAAGATTAATGTTCGTGTGGTAAAAAGCAAGCAGAGGGATGGTAAAATCTAATTAGCGAGTAGGGAAAGTTTCCATATGCTATTAGAAGAGAATTCTTATTGCTGGTGATACTGCAAGACTCTTAAAATGTTAGAACCTCTTATTTTCTCCTTTTGCCTATAGTAGTTAACTAATTATTTCTCCAGTCCAATCTTATGACATAAGCACATTTTTGGTATGATAAACACTAAAAATATCTGGCTGCAGAAGCCAGTAATATTAGTAAATTTATAAATGAACCAATTCTTACGGCCAATGCCCTTGAATTTTTTCTTTAGTATATACTTAGTAGGGATGAATGAAAACAGTATTTTTAAGAAAACACTATTTTTTAAGTAAAACGCCCCCAAAATTTACACTTCTTGTGATGAATTGTTTTAATAGGAAAATAAGTGTGATAGTTTAAATCATTTTAAAAGGTAATACGTTTAACAGAGCTAACCATTTCTATATTAATTAATAAATATGGAGCAAAGACTCAAGGAACATTAGCAATTAAGTGCATGAATAAGGACTAGGAAGATGTAGAATCTTTTACTTTTTGATGAAAAAGGATATTCTGGCAATAAATACATTTTATGCCAATTAATTTATTTCATCATATATCATTAATATTTTTAGAGGAGATATATAACTTTAGTGATTCTATCAAAACAGTCTAATATAGGGATTTTAAAGTGAGGATATAAATATTTTTTCTTACATTAACAAATGCAGTCTGGGCAAATTTGACTAGATGTTGCTTTCTAGAAATCAATCTTTCTCAGCTTATTTTTCTGATCCACCCCAAACATTAGTGACTGGTCAATTAAACCAATACTTATTAAGTACCAAACATTAATTCATTCATGCATTTATCAAAAAAATCATGTGCCAAACATCTACCATGTACACAATACTCTTTTAATTTCAGTAAGGAATACAATTAGACATAAATTATTTTGTGTCTTAGGGGAATTTACAATCTCCTAGAGAAAGAAGAAGACATTAGATCAATTGAAGAAAGTTAGGCTAAGTTAAGAGACTGGTGAGAGAGCTAATGAATAGCCTGAATGGGAAAGAGGGAGAAACACTATGAGTTGAGCTAGTCAAGAAAAACATCAAATTGAGAATGGAGGCATGAAATTCATGAGCAGCTTTGCACAACTTCCATAATATCTACGAATACGTTGGTTCTAGAAATCCTCTACTCTAACCTAGTTTTACTGATGAAGAAATTGAGGCCCAAAGAACATAAGAAATTTGGCTTAGGTTGCAGTCAGGTAGGGTCTACAGTGGGGCTGGAATTCAGTTTCCCAGACTATTGGTCCAAGGTGCTTTCTGTCTGGGGAATTTAAGAGATGAACTCATAGACCAGCACAGACCTTTGTTGCTAACCTTTCTTTTATTGCTAAAATTTCTCTCAGATTTTCAAAATTTTAGGTTTGAAGTTATAGTTCTGTTTTGCTGTTCAAAACTGATTTACTGTTTACTGAGAAAAGGCATGACCATTTATGTGCCATTTTGCTGTACTGTGAAAGTGATTTTCACAGAAGGTAGGATGAATGTGCAATTTAAAATAAGGCTATGTAAAAGAAAATGTTTCAGTTTTGTCATCTCTTCACCCTTGTCCTTGACCTTTCATGATCCTAGTGACCTCCATTTTTTCCCTCCTCCACGAAGAGATCTTTCAACAGCTCTCATACATGCCTGCATTTTCTTGACAAAAACTACCATGAAAGCAGTGTTTGAAAAGTTCAGTACGGCCTCCAATCTCAGGCTTTATCTTTGAAATTTTGCACACTGAGTTAAAATATTGCTACATTTGTGGCCTGGGATAGTCCCTGCTAATTCCATATGAAGTAAGAGTGCCAAAGAACTCTTAAAACTCCCCTTGTGAATTTGCCTGGTGAGCGGTTCTGGACTTGGCGGTTTAATCTCTCTGTCAGGATCAACGTGATCCTGCGTTAAAGCCAAGGTCAAATGGGATAAGCAGTTGAACTTTCTTTGTTTTGCGTGGCTTGTTGAAACATGTAACCTTTACAGGCTTGGTTTCTGCTTTGGAGGGGAATCTGAAGTCCAAGCAGATGTTTCTTTCCTTCTTTTGAAAACCCCTTTTCATTTTACTAGGCATGATGTCAAAGAAGCAATTGGGGGTAGATTAGGTAGGAGGTGGAAGGTCAGTGTTTTCTTTGCTAATATTGCAAAATAAGAAGTTTTTGTGTTTGTTTATTTTTATTTCTTGCCAGTTGGGCCACTGAGAGCGAGCCGTTGATTCTAAAGACATAGATTTCCTTCTTGTGTCAGCAATGGCTGTGGAGTCAAGGTATGTGCAGCCAAGCCAGGGCAGCAGCCATCCGATCCCTTTTGGTTGGTAGAAAATAAAACCCTCAAGCAACCAACTGCCACATTTTAAGGTTTTTTCCTGTAATCCAGTCAACGTAAATGACTCCCTTCTTCCACGAAATAATATTTTTGGTTACAAATAACTTATGAATAAAATAGTAGTTGAGCTGCTGTTCCTCTTCTAATGTAATTCCGTTTTCTTAAATGAACCACCATGCATGCAGTATCTTTAACTACAAGTGACATTTATGGCCATCTTTACAGCTCTGTCATTTCATGTGGCTCACTAACAAGACCCTTAAAATAACTGTTCTTTAATAACCTCAAGTGTTTGGCCTTCTGCTTCAGAACAGCATGTGGGACAACCTATCAAACTGGCTGTGGTGTCTGAAGGCAGAATACTATACGTCCAATTCCATCTTTCTTTGCCTGGAGGCAGTAGTCTAAAACCTCTAATTCATATTCTCTGAGAGTATCTGGAAAGTACTGCTAAGCCTTTGACTGAGCAAATGGTATGACATAGGTAATTAGACAGAAGAGGGATTTTCAATCCTCAATGCATATTAGAATTACATGGTGAGCGTTTAAGAAATACTGTTGTCTAGACTTCAAGTCCCCTTCTGACTGAATTGAGGTGAGAGAAGAGTGATGTTGAGGTAGTGAGGTGGGAGAAGAGTAATGTCGATTCTTTTTAAAAGATCCCAGATGACTGTAGTGGGCCAAGACTGAGAACCATAGCAGCTAGAGGATGTAGACGCTACTACCTATATTAGGGCGTTTTGACTGGCAAAAATAGATTCTCCTTTCAGAGAACAAGAACAAAAACAAAAAGTCATTTCTTTTTCACTATATTTTCAACCCCATATTAGACAAGTTGAAAAGTTTTGATGAAACTAAAATCAAACCTGTGTTTTATTCTTCACAAACAAAAAATGTATAGTGACATTAGTAACTATTTCTATTAAGAGAGTTTGCTCTTTGTGTCTGGACTGCAAATTATAATGAATTTACAGAAAATGTTTGTAAATATGAACCAATAAATTCTACTTTTTGCCTAAGCTAATTTGAGTTTCTTCTGCCATTTGCAATTAAAAGATTTCTGTCAAAATATGCAATACACCATTTTTTTTAAGACATGGAGGAAATGAGATTGGTGATTGGAAACAAGTGAAGCCTTCATATGAGTGATACTACATAAGCTGGAAGAATTTAGATTGACTTAAGAGAGAGAAAAGAGAACACTGAGTGATAAATAATTCACTAATTTAACTGGATCTTCATGCAGATGGTGAAGTAAGTTTTTTAATTTGCAAAAAAACAAAAAACAAAAAACATAGGTGTAGCACAGTGGTAGGTACTAAAGATACAGCAGCTATTACAATGTTATTATTTCTTAACCAGGACTTCAGAGGTTTCTGACACCGCATCTTTCTCTTTTTTGAGCATTTTACACTTTTTGAGTGTTTTTGATTTGAGCATTTGAATGTCTTCTGCTATCATCTGAAATTATGTATTTTAGTGGGACTATGAGCTCCTTGAAGGTGGTTTAATGTCTTTTGATCTTGTTCTTTGAAATGTGTGGCACAGTGCTTGGCCCATAGTGGGCACTTAATAAATACTTCTCAAATGACTTTTTAAACCAAGAAAAAGGATAATTAAATAGCTGCTTGATATAAGGTGGAGAACTAGCTCATCTTACATTAGTTGACTATTAGTTGGATGTATATTAATTGGATATTAATTGGATATTAGTTGAATTCAGCCTTCACAAGACTGAAGACAATTTATTTAAAAAACGATTCAGAAACCTAACGGTAGATCTAAATGCAGAGATGAGAAGATCTAGCATGAGTTAATTAACTGAACAAGTTGCTGAAGATCTTTAAGAGGTTCTGACAATTTCTCACTTAGTTTTAAGTGCAGACTTTATGCCAGTGTAGTATGATGCCAAAAGCATGGGCTCTGGACTCAGATATACTCACCCTCAAATCCTACCTCTGCCACTCACTAGCAAGATGACCTTAAACCAATTACTTAGTTTTTGTCAGATTCCATTTTATCACGCAAAAATGAAGAATACAATCATATTGACCTTATAGGACTATGAAGCAATTTTGAGTTGCTAATGTGCAGTATATATAATTGGTGGCTAATATTGTTATTTGGCCATTATCGTAGATTTCTGGAAAAGACAAGTCTGTGAAGGATGGTCTAAGTGAGTGGCTCTTTTGTGCATTTTCTGGGCATGCACTGGGGACCTCCCCTCTCTGAGTCATTATAAATAAAAAAAAAGGCTATAAAGATCTAATGCAAAGCTGTTATTGTAATTCAGCTCCCCACCTTTGCATAGAGACAGCATGGTGTAGAGGAAAGAGTGTGGAGATTGATATCTGATGCCCTAGGTTTGAGTCCCAGCTTTGACACTTACTATTTCCTTTGCCAAATATGGGCTGTAATTCCCTATGGTCCACCTATCAAGGCTGCTATGGGCAATAATTACAGAGCCAATGAGAAAGTAATTTTTCCATTGCAGAAAGCTGCTCAATATAATTATATAAAAAAAGAGAGGACATTCCCATTTTTCTAACTTAGAAAAATCTGGAAATAGAAGGGTATGTTCATTTGTTTGCATTGCTATAAAGGAATACCCGAGTCTCGGTAATTTGTAAAGAAAAGAGACTTATTTGTCTCACAGTTCTGCAGACTGTACAAGAAGTGTGATGCCAGCATTTGCTTCTGATGAGGGCCTCAAGAAGCTTAAATTCATGGTGGAAGGCAAAGGGGAGCCAGTGTGTCTCATGGAGAGACGGGGGCAAGAGAGAGAGGTGGAGGTGCCAGCCTCTTTTAAACAACCAGTTCTCTCATGAACTTATTACTGCAGGGAGATAACCACGACTTTCATGAGAGATCCGCCACCATGACCCAAACACCTCCCACCAGGCCCCACCTCTAACACTGGGGATTACATTTTAACATGAGATTTGGAGGGGACAAACATCCAAACTATATCAAAGGGCCTGATCACTCAGATTTGATCCAGAGATGACAAATATACCATGGAAGACGCAATAGAGGAGATGTCATTCAATTTATTGTATCTTTTATTTGGAATTAACATTGGGAGTCAACATGAAGTTCAAAAGTATCTTTGGCTGCATATAAACAGGGATGACAAAATAGTCTATGATCTTATACATAACAACAAAATTCTCACTTGGGCACAGTGACCCACCAAATTATTTCTTTATTTGGAGGTAATTACCTACCTTGTGGCTGACATGTTTATAAAGTAAACCCAAAGCATTTAGTTTCTGTTTGCTTTTGTTTAAATTTGTTTTCCACTGTCTTACCCTGGATCGAAAGAAACCCTACTCATAATAGGAATGGCATGGAGCTATTTTTACAAAATGCAGCCAGAGGAGGAGCAAGGGTTGAAGAACCACCACTGCAGAAGTAAACAGTATCTACTTTTAAGACGACTTTCATAACAATGGGACCCACAGAAAGCCTCCCACCTGCCGCAGGCAGGGCATCACTGCCCTTTATTCCACAGTTGCATGTGTCCACCCACCAAAGGCACCTATTGCTACATCTACTTCCTACACCACGAGTGTTTACTTTTCTCCCAGTGTGCAGGTTTGGATATACTTTCTTTCTGGAAATAAATCAAAGTCAGTCTCTGGCCTGTGGTCTAGAGGGCAGAAAAGTTTAGTCATAGCTTGAGCAATGATATTAAGCTTATGATTTCTGAAATGTTTATGTTAGCTCTAGCCATGCCGTTTACTGCAATTGTTGACACTAACACTGTTCGGTCCAGATGAGAGAACAAGATCAGCAACTGAGATTGTTTTGCATTGTAAGTTCTACTCACAGATGTCCTCATACTAATGAAAGCCAGAGTGTATTGCTTTCTCTGATCACATGACCAGATAGCCAAGGTTGTTGCAAACATTCAGGACAGCTTTATTGTCCAAGGTTAACAGTTACTGGGGAAAAATAAGGTGAAAATCATGTGTAAGAGGTAACTTGCTTTCTTGAGCATATTTCAGACGCCCCTCAAAACATTATATTTCAAAAAGAGTGCTGTATTTAGTAGTGTCTGCTTTGCAAGTACTTTTAAATCTCCAAGGATACAAATCATTTGTGGTATGTAAAACCAGCATTGAATTCAAGTAGTTTTCAGTCAGCTAAAAAAATTGCTTTATTTTCACAACAATTTTGGCTGTTGTAGACATGGTTTTGGAGCATACACCGCCTGGTCTTAGAAATATGCATAGAAAGAACCTTGCTTCATTTTTCCTTTTGGCTTTCATTTGTTTAATATTATACTAATGGACAAGTTGGGCCAACTAAAGAGACAGAAAAAGAGGCAAGTTAGGAGAAGGGTGATTTTAATTAACTCTTTTTAAAGCTGCTGAAATCTGCCCTTTGGATTGGCAATGCTTTACCATTAGAACCAGACTCTGAAGAATCTTGAGCTATTCTTTCACTTTAGATTTTTTAAAAAGGAATTTATTTAACAAGAAGGGAATGATTTCTTTACAAAGTTTTCTGCATTGCCCTTGAGTGATAGGTGTAGTTTTTGATATTTACTTGAAGAAAATTATGTGACATTGGTGGACCGCATAGGCCTTACTTCATGATAGCAAACAATGTTATGACGGGAACTTGACACATACAACAAAAATTATTTTCAACCCTCACACCATGGAAGCTGTATGCTTTGCAACAGGATGATAATGCAGCAAAGGAATTTGGACAGTAGCTTGGGGTTTGCTATAATAGGATTGGAAATGCATCTGTCTAATTAGGGATTTTAAGCTAATCTACTAAGCTTGAATCGTTGAACATTTGATGTCTGAGACAGGCCTGTTTGGTTCTTTTAGCATGGCATTATTCAAGAATATACATAAATAGTCTTTTGTTTAGTCTATTTGATATATATATATAGGCACTAAATATATTGTTTTTTTCTTCTAAAACATTTTGCTGTTGTGTTTTTTTGACATAATTTTCTCTTAGCTACATAATGTAGTAAATATGCAGAAAAATATGTATTCAGGTGCCCTGCCAATGAGGTCAGAGTTTCCTAAGGTAAATGTCTTCAATTAAGAGAAATTATTAATAATGGTGATAGCTAACATTTATTGAGTACTTAGTCCTATGACTGGAAGAGTACTAGGAACTTTACATGTTGTGACAAAGAGTTGTTAGTTTTCTCCCATTCTGTTTCTTTTTCTTCCTGGCAACCCAACTAGTGGCATTTCCATCCTTAGCTGTGACTGCATGTGGCCATATGAGTTTGTTCTTTTCAATGGCAATAAAATAGTGACATGTACTATTTCTAGGTCTAGTGTGTAAAATATCATATGTGATGCTCTGTACTTTTTTATTTTCTGCTGCCTTGATGCAGACAAGTATAGCAATCTTAGAAATGATATGTTGAAAGAGTGGGGTTATCAGAACAATACTGTTATTTCCAACATTTCTGCTAAGAACAAAACCTCCTGACAATGAAGAATACCCAATTAGGACTGAATTTTTGTCATGTTTTGTATCATTTGAGCATTTATTTATTACAACATCTAGCATTACTTCAGCATACATATATTGCTTAATTCTTTGCTCTTTGAGATAGGGATAATATTTTACTCACTTTACAGATGATGAAACTGGCTCATAGGGATTTTTAAAAAATATCTAAGTGGAAAACAGTTTCTAAATGGTAGAGTTGGGACTTGATCCAAGTTCTCTTTGTGGAGAACTTTTTCTCTTGTTATAGTTATTAGATAAGAGATAAGACAATTCTCTTATAATTTCCAAGTCACATACTTTGCACTATGCAGATAAACCTTTTAGGATTGAAAACATGTTTGCATCCTAGGCTCACAATAAATTCCTGTATTCACTAACCTTTGCTTTCAATTTGAGGGTTGCACTCAATGAAATTCTTTGTGTAAATAATTGGTAAGTTTTTCAAAGAAAATAGAGACATTTAAAGTTTTACAATCTCAAATATTTTAGATTTAAAGAAGAGTTAAAAGGAATTATTCACTAGATATACATATCTATTACACATAGATGATATATTTGAGGGTTCATAACCAATGTTATTGAATAATCTTAATCTATAGTGAGCACTTTAAAAATGTCTGTTTTTGTAGTTTAAATTATTGAGAACATATTAACAGCAACCATTTTTGTTACTGTTTAATATTTTACTCAAGTTATTTTCAATGAATTATTTTATGATTTCAATCATAGGAGATCTTCAGTTACCTTGAATCTTGATGAGGTCTGTATTTTTAAATCCTGTGCCTCGTTGTCATTCAAGAAATTTTAGGCTTTCTGCATCCATCAAGGGAAAGTACTATAACTGCGTCATATTGTTTGGATGATTGGAAAAGATATTTTGAACTGTTGCCATATTATATGCACAATCGAGTTAATAAGCACAGTAAATACATCACAGTATAATATAGTTTTAAATGTAGAGATCTTGCATGCTTATTAAAAATAAAGAGCAGAAGAACCAATATTAGTAGTCTTGGGAGTTAAGCAAGCACATACCCAAAGAGAAAAAGCCCACAGGTTAGTGGAGAAACTGAAACATAATTAGATAAAGAATAGCATTCTCAAAGTCCGAAACAAGTAGTGAAGTGCATGAAGGCAACGAGGAAGCTCACAGTCTGCATAACAAAATGCTTGAAATACCAGAGGAAATACACTTTTGCTATTGTATTATAAAATAAAATATTTATTCTTGGTTGATAACTAAGTATAACATTCCATGCTGAGGACCAAAGTCCATTTTCTTTTTGAAAAAATATTGACATCGTTTTCCATAATAACAAATGAAAACAAAAACTGCATCTCAACAACCGAATGCTGAGTTTGTTTCACTGGAGAGCGACAGTTTTCTCTTTATCGCTCCCTGCTAATTCTCAGTGTTACCTGTTACTCTTGACTTCGCTGCTCCAGGAGTAGAGTCTAGTGTATGAGCCAAACTTCCTAGAGGAACACTAGGTCCTCTCTTTGCAAATAAAGTTCCATTTAGTCCTGGCAATGCAAGGCTTTCTGGTTCAAAGAGAAGAGTCTTATAAGACTTCTTGGACACCAAATAACTCTTACAAAACAACATTTTGATGAATTAAGTGTAAATGAATCAGAAACATATGGATTAAATTTCCTTTCAAATATGCATGCCTTTTCCTAATTAAGGGGGAAAATGTTTGGCAAAATGTATTTTGCTGAACCCAAAATACTAGAATAAAACTCAGTGTTTTCCTGGACCCCCAAATTATGCTGGAGCCTCTTTTCTTTTAAAATTAATTCATGTTTAGACTTAATACTGTTTATTTTTTTAAATTTGAAAATGACTTTATTCTGAGCTGTAATTACTTCCTTGGATTTGTGTTTTTTTTCAGTTATTGATAAAACCCTTGACACTCAGAAGTATACTTCCAGCTTTATATTTACATGTTACCAAACTTTTGGTAGAAGGAATGTATTCTGCTTCTCTGTCAATAATTGTGCAACCTTAATTTTGCATCTTGTTCAAATGGTAAAAGCACTGTATAAATTGTCTAGAATTTTTTTGCCATGCTGTGGTCACTTGGAAAACGCATAGACCAGAACAATTTTTGAAGATGCTGAACAAAGAGACATCAGTTCCAGCTCCAAAGAGACACCAGTTCCTGCAGAGACACCCAGGGAGAAAGTGTGTTGTGTGGTACTGCACTCATTCTTCTGCTATAAACATGTCCATTCCTTCTCTACCCTCCTCATTATGCCATGGCAATAGAGGAGGAAATGAGCACAGTTGGTTTTTACTAAGTTCCAGTAATCTTTTTCCATCCTCTTAATTTACCTCTTTGGGTAGGCATACGCTAAGAGGGGACAAAAGGGTAAATGCTTACTGAATTAGCTGTGCTATGTGCATTGGCAGTTAAGGTCCTACTGTCCTTTCACCGAGAGTTCTAGCTAAGGAACATAAGACTTCTGATCTCTCCAGCCTACTTTGGATACTTTTTCTGTTTTTCCCTAAACTACGAGCAAGCAAGTCTTCATCATTTTTCCACCTAAACTAAACATTCCCTGCTCCCCCACCCTCTGCCCAGGGCCTTTGCACATGCTGTTTCCTGAGCTTGGAACACTTCCCTACTTCCCACCTCCCAGCCACCCCGTCACTAATCATGTTAAGCTTTCAAGTCACAGTTCAAATGTTACCACTCCAGATAGTTTTTTTGAACAGGTATGTTCCCCTCTCTTGCAAAGCTTTTTGTTTTCTTTACAGCATTTAAAATCACAATTGGTAATTATTTTAGTGATATGTTTGTTTCCTTGTTTTCTATTTCTTCCACAAAGGCAAGGATTATATTTGCCTTGTTTATGACTTTTCATCTCAGTGCTTAGCAAAGGACCTGGCACACAGAAGTACTGAATAAATATTTGTTGAATGAATGAATCAAAGAATGAGTCATTAGGTGGTCTTGTCCTCCTTTAGGGCTTTGGCATGCAACCCTGTGGCAAACATGTTCTTGAGTAAATAGAAAGTGGGTTTGCTGGGACACTCATAATTTGTGTCTGCTGTTTCAGTTTAATTATTACTAGTAGTCTCCTCTGCTTTCAGCGGCATCCTGGTTCAGGTGATTAATTATATAGTCCCTCCAGTTATCTAGTATTTTGAATCTTAGTTATTTCTTTTAATGTAAAGACAGTGTCTACTGAATTTGTCATAGGGATATGGTGCTCTGGTTGGATATATCTGAAGAAAACATGTGACTGTGCCTATCTATGGTCTGGAAGACAGTATATTGTCCATAGAGGGTAAAGAGTATTGGTTGATCATATATAACCAAGATGAGAGATGGTTCACAAAAGAATAATGAAGTTGTGCATCATCTGGCTTCTGAGGCAATATATAGCAATGATCTCAAGAATTCTGATATGAATAGAAGAATAGACAAATTGAGATTGATGATTGAGGCAGGAAAAGGAAAGTCTTCATGACACGTACCATGTTAGTTGTTGAAGTTACAAAGATTTATAAGACTTTATTGCTGCCTTTTGGGGACTAAATTTGCTTCTAGAAAAGAGATATACATGTAAAAAGGATAAATAGACTATGTGTACAATATATAGAGAAAATGTGGTGTAAGATCTTAATGGGTAGATTCAGAATGTTTGGTGGCCAGGAACTAAAAGGAAGGATCTTCAGCAAAGTAGATGGAGATTAGATTGATAAGTCAAACCTTGTTTGACTCAGAATGTGTAACTTGAGGACAGTAGAAATGGAGAGAAAAGAGATTACTCTGAGAAGTATTTATTCATCACTTTAGTAACCCAGAAGTAAATTTAGTAAAACAACAACAACAACAACAAACTGCAAAGAAATATAAAGTAGTTAACTGTTTTGTTTTGGGAAAATCCTGATGCAAATAGTTGTAAAAATTTATAATTTCGATATCAACATTTTCCCCCAAATTTTTAAGGATACACTGAATTAGAATAAGTTAACTTGTATAAGTTTCTAATTCATTTTATTATGATGCTTTTATAGATTTCTATTTGCAGGACAAGTTTTCAGAAATGTTTATTTTTTCTTAGGGGATATATCTGAAATATGGTAAGCTGCTGCTTGGTTAGTATTTCCCAAAGTGTGTTCACAGGATATGACTTCTGTGGGATGTTTTGGGTGTTAGGAAGAAAAGGGGTTCATGGTCAAATTATTTTAGGAAGCTCCTGAATAAGCAAAGTTGAACAGATTTCCTTTTTGCTAGAATGTTCAGCAACTTTATTATGTTAATTTATCTTGTAATTGTAAGAATGGGACACAAGATGCAGAGTTTCTGGCACTTTTTGAAAGATAGAAACTTGTTTTAAAAGATAAAAAATAAGAATCAGATACTGAGATGAAGTTAGAGTACATAGATTTATTGGGGGGTAACCTATGAAAGGAAAGGGAAGAAAACAAGATGGAGCCGTGGGAGCTCTTGGGCTTATCTGAAAAAGCCTCTGTTAGCTCCACAGAGAGCTCTGGAGCAAAGATTGCCATTAGAAGAGTCCTCAGTTGGGTTGTCATGGTGAGGCCTTTGTTTCAGAGTCTGCTCAGTCATTGGCTGGTGCCACTCTGAAAAGATTATGACTTTGATTCAAAAACTAGAGGAAGAAATGAAGGAGTTAACAGTTGGAAGTTGTTTAAGCAAATTCCTTGCAGCTAGTCCACATGTCCTTTCTTGCAGGGGGGCCCAAGCGGTCCACTTCTTTCACTACCTCACACACGTTTGAGCAACAGCTCCTCGAGGGTCACAGTTGGTCTCTCTTTCTGAGGGGAAACTTGGAAGAGGAAGGTTAGAGGGACAACCGCTAACCTTCAAGTTGGTCTTGAAACAATAACTCTGTTCATCCTCTCCCTCTACCACTACCTGTCCTAAATTCCCTTTGCCTTCAGCCTTCACCTCTCCTAACACAGGTAGATATCCTAATGGTTCAAGACCATCTGTTCTCAGTCCGATGCTGTTGCATTTGTCCATTCACGATCATGACTGAGAAGGGAATACCAACAAGTACTGAAGTGGGTCATCTAAGTTCCACACGTATTCCTCTCTGTGGCTATTTGTGTAACAGCAATCTTACCTTTTTTTTTTTTTTCCTTGAGATGGAGTCTCACTCTGTCGGCCAGGCTGGAGTGCAGTGGCATGATCTTGGCTCACTGCAATATCCACTTCCTGGGTTCAAGCAATTCTCCCTGCCTCAGCCTCCTGAGTAGCTGGGATTACTGGCATCTACCACCATGCCCAGCTAATTTTTGTATTTTTTAGTGGAGACAGGATTTTGCCATGTTTCCCAGGCTGGTCTTGAACTCCTGACCTCAAGTGATCCACCTGCCTTGGCCTCCCAAAGTGCTGGGATTACAGGTGTGAGCCACTGTGCCTGGCCTCTTACTTCTTGAGGATCAAGATCAATTTGCCTTGCCAAAATGCAACTTGTTTTTGCCTATTGACCCCTGGACACAGCTATAGCTTTTCAGTCTCTGGTACTCTGCTGTGTCTTGCAGCAGAGAGTTTCCTCTTTGGGGACCAGGAATTCTAACCTTACAGAGCTCAGAGTTGCAGCGCCACAAAATTTCCCCCTTAGTCATTTGGAATGATGGTAAATAGGCCATTATTTCTTCCATCTCATCTTCTCATATCCATATAGCTTTCCTACTGGGACACAGTGTCTCTCATTCAGCACACTCTGCTTCCTGGTGGATGGCACCACATCCTTGCAGAGTGTGGTTTTTAAGCTGGTCTTCAGCTGTGATTTAAACAGGTCTTTCCAGTGTTCTATGAGGCCTGCTGCCACAGGGTGGTGTCAAATGTAATACACTAGTGGCTACTTTGGTGATAGATCCATTCCTGCACCTCCTTCACTGTGAAGTAGGTTTCCTGGTCAGATGCTATGTTTGTGGAACAGATACTTCATAAGCCCCAGATATGGTACTGGCTGAGGATCTGTGGTTAGGAAAGGCAAACCCATAACTGGAATTAGTGTTTATTACTGTGTGACCAAATCATTGGCCTTTAATGATAACAGAATCTGGTGTAGTCAACCTACCATCATGTGGTTGGTCAATCTCCTTAGGGAATATTGGCATATTGGGGTTTCAGCTGTAGTATCTTTTGCTGGTAGTCTGGGTATTCAGAGGCAGCAGTAACTAGATTGGCCTCGGTCAGTGGGAGTTCATGTTGTTGGGTCCATGCTTAGCATCTCTGCCACCATGGTCATTTTTTTCCAGTTGCTTATTGTGCCAGCATTGAAGTGGCCACTGACAGTGTCTAGCTATTATCAACTGGTGATTCATTTGGTCTACTTATTTGTTTAGTACATCTTACGTAGTGGGTGCTTTTGATGGGTATTGAAGTATAATATAAGTACCTAATCTTTTATGTCTTTCTGTGTGCTTCTATCCCAGATCTCCTTGTCTTTAATCTTCCTTCTCTCAGGCTCCTGACCAACTGGCCAGGCCATTTGCCACTGCCCATAAATCCATATATTTTCTAACATCAGGCCACATCTCTCTATAGAAAGTAGATGACTATGTGCACCACCCAAAGCTCTGTTCATTGTAAAGATTTTTCTTCTCCATTTGACTTTCAAGACCACCCCTGAGTGAGCCAGTGATGAAACAGTGTTGTATTTTTGACTTCACCTGCATACTGAGCAAAACCATCCATAAATTAAGCTCAGCCTTTTCTTCCTCCTTTAGCAAGCTGCTAGTGTTAAATTTCCCATACGGCCTGAATATGAGCTTGAAGGAGAAGGGTGCTGGTGCAACCATTTTGGGCAACGTGAAGCACAAGCTACCTCTTCATGCAGCTTGCTTGTGTCTTCTGATCCTGTAGGTACCATTTTCATCTTATTGTGTCTGCAATTGGTTCCTTCCAGTGGGTTCTTGGTCTCGCTGACTTCAAGAATGAAGTCGCAGACCCTTGCGGTGAGTGTTATAGTTCTTAATGATGGTGTGTCCAGAGTTTGTTCCTTCAGATGTTCAGATGTGTCCAGAGTTTGTTCCTTCTGGGGGGTTCGTGGTCTTGCTGACTTTAGGAGTGAAGCCACAGACCTTCTCAGTGAGTGTTACAGCTGTTTTTTTTTTTTTTTGAGACGGAGTCTCGTTCTGTCGCCCAGGATGGAGTGCAGTGGCGCAATCTCAGCTCATTGCAAGCTCCACCTCCCGGGTTCACGCCATTCTCCTGCCTCAGCCTCCCAAGTAGCTGGGACTACAGGCACCTGCCATCGTGCGCAGCTTATTTTTTGTATTTTTAGTAGAGACGGGGTTTCACCGTGTTAGCCAGGATGGTCTCGATCTCCTGACCTCGTGATCTGCCCATCTCAGCCTCCCAAAGTGCTGGGATTACAGGCGTGAGCCACTGAGCCTGGCGAGTGTTACAGCTCTTAAAGGTGGCATGTCCAGAGTTGTTTGCTCCTCCTGATGGATTCCTGGTCTCACTGACTTCAGGAGTGAAGCCGCAGACCTTTGCAGTGAGTGTTACAGCTCATAAAGGTAGTGTGGACCCAAAGAGTGAGCAGCAGCAAGATTTATTGTGAAGAGCAAAAGAACAAAGCTTCCATAGCTTGGAAGGGGACCTGAGCAGGTTGCCGCTGCTGGCTGGGGTGGCCAGCTTTGATTCCCTTATTTGGCCCCACCCACATCCTGTTGACTGGTCCATTTTACAGAGTGCTGATTGGTGTGTCTTTACAGATTGCTGATTTGTGCATTTACAAACCTTTAGCTAGACACAGAGCGCTGGTTGTTGTGTTTTTACAGAGTGCTGATTGGTGCATTTACAAACCTTTAGCTAGACACAGAGCACTGATTGGTGTGTTTACAATCCTTTAGCTAGACAGAAAAGTTCTCCAAGTCCCCACCCAACCCAGAAGCTTAGCTGGCTTCACCTCTCATTATGATTTCTGCTGGACACACTCAATTCTGTGACTTGGCATGTATGACAGGACCTAGACTGTGATAGGAAGTTCTGGATGCAAAATTGCCTGAGATTCCATGGCCAAGCATAATACACTGCCTAACCCCAATAGCACTCCAAGAGCTGTTTCTCAAAAGCATGTAGTTCTATGTTGTGGATGGAAGGCTATACTTCAGGACTCAAAGAATCTGTATTAAGATTCTCCTACTAAGGCTTGAAAAGTACTCCACACTATACCTTTTCCCACCAATGACTTTTAACACTGTTGGTTCTTGTGGATTTCATGGCTCAGGTAGCATGGTTACTTGCACCATAGCTTGAATGTATGCAGTGTACCTGAAAAGGCCTGCAAGACATTATGCGTCCTTCTTTGTATTAGAGGATATAAGATGCAACAATTTGAATTTTACTTTACAGAGGATATCCTGATATGTACTTGATCACTGGACCTCCCATAACTTTACTGGAGTGGCAGGTCCCTGAAGATTTGTAGGGTGTATCTCCCACCCTTTGAAGTACACATTTTTTAACAAGGTCTGCAACTGCTTTTTGCTCACCCTACTCTACTAACTTGGTGTCATTGATAAAATACTGGAGCAATGTGATATTCAGTGAGGTATACAAAAATGCTCAGATTTCTTCAGTTTATATTATGACAGACGGCAGGAGAATTAACAAAGTCCTTGGACGAAATCATGAATATATATCGTTGTCAGTTCCATGTGACTGTAAACTGTTTCTTATATTCTTTCTTGACTGGAATAGAAAATGGCACACTTGCAGAATCAGTAGCCACACATCATGTATCTAGGGCTGTGTTAATCTGCTCTGGTAGTGATATCACATCTCATAATGCAGCTTGTTTGATCTTGTGGTAGTCATGGCCATTCTCCAGGATCCAACTAGTGATTGCTGGGACTAGACTAGAAAAATGTTATAAACCACTATACCTGCATTAATTTGATCTTTAAAAGTGGCATTAATCTCTTCACCATTCCTGGGATACGATTTTTATTTTTTGATTTTTCACTTTCTGTGGGTAGAGTAAGGACAGTTTTGGAAGTTTCAGTTGGGCTTCTCAACTAAGACAGCTTTTACCCCACAAGTCAAAGACCCAATGGAGGGTCACTCCAAGTGCCAAATATGTCATTCCTAATCATTTATTCGGAAGCCAGGGAAATGACCAGCAGTGGGGTCGACAAACTCAGTGGGCACCTTGTAAACTCAGTTATGGCCAGTCTTGCCCTTTTTCCTGGAGACCCGGCACCACTTAAATCAACAGTTTCCAGATTTGAAAACTGGCTCAATTTTGGGAACTGATCAAGAGATCATGACATTCTATTGATTGATTGATTGATTGAGACAGGGTCTCACTCACTCACCCAGGCTGGAGTGCAATGGCATGATTTTGGCTCACTGCAATCTCTGCCTCCTGTAGTCAAGCCATCCTCCCCTCTCAGCCTCTCAAGTAGCTGGGAATACAGGTGTATGCCACCATACCTGGCTAATTTTTATATTTTTTGTAGAGATGGTGTTTCATCATGTTGCCCAGGCTTGTCTCGAACTCTTGGGCTCAATCGATCCCACCTTTGCCTTCCAAGATGCTGGGATTACAGGCATGTGCCACTGTGCCTGGCCAGATCATGACATTTTAATGGGGCAATAGCTGTCTGAATTCTGCTTGTTCATTCTTATATGCTTATTTATATTTATTCCTTGACTTTTATTTTAGCTTGTGGGGGAAAATGTGCCAGTCTGTTACATGGATAAATTGTATATTTCTGAGGTTGGTGTACGAATGATCCCATCACCCAGGTAGTGAGCATAGTACCAAATAGTACCACACCCCTTTCCCCTACTTCCCCTGAGTAGTCCCCAGTGTGTATTTTTGCCATCTTTATTTCCATGTTTACCCAGTTTTTAACTCCTGCTTATCAGTGAGAACATGCTTCTGCACAGCAACAGAAACTATCAATAGAGTAAACAGATAACCTATAGAATGAGAGAAAATACTCAGAAGCTATGCATTCAACAAATATCCAATGTCCAGAATCTATAAGGAGCTTAAACAATTCAACAAGCAAAAAACAAACAACCCCATTAAAAATGAGTAAAGGACATGTATACTTCTTTTAAAATCAGTTTTCTTGTGGTAGAATTGATGTTAAATAAAATTATATTTTAAGTGTTAAATTTGATGAGTTTTGAAGTATAGTCATGTACCTTTTACACAATCATCATATCAAAACATTTCTAACACCCCCAAATTTCTCTCATGGTCCTTTACAGTAATTATTCACCCCCATCTCCAGCCTCTATTAACCACTGTTTTGCATTCTGTTGCTACAGTTTTGCCTTGAAATTTTTATTAGACAGTACATAGTCTTTGGGGACCTAATGTCTTTTTATTTAGCATAACGCTTTTGATGCTTATCTATGTTGTAGCATGTATCAGTAGTTCCTTCTCCTTTTGTTGAATAATATTCCATTGAATAGATAGCCCACAATTATAATTATCAATAAAGATGATATAAGTTTTCAAGTAAAATCTTTGTGTAAACTTACACTTTTACTACTCCTGGGAAAATACTTAGAATTCCTGGGTCGTATAGCAAGTATATGCCGAACTTTGTAAGAAATGACCCAACTTCTTTTCCAAGTGACTGAACATACCAGTGAAATATGAAAATTCCAGTTGCTCTACATCTTTTCTAACAGTTAGTATAGTTAGTTTTTAAAATTTAACTGTTCTTGTGGATGTGCAGTGATATCTCGTTGTCATTTTAATTTGGATTTCTCTATCAACTAGGGAAGCTGAGAATCTTTCTCTTCCAAACCATTTGTGTATCTTCTTTGGTGCAGTGGCTACTCAATTGGCCCATATTTTAATAAGATAGTTTCTGTTCCTATTATTGAACTGTAAAAGTTTTTAAATATAATCTGGATAGGTGTTTTTGAAATCAGATACATTTAAAAATATCTTATCCAAGCCTGTTGGGATTGACGTTTCATTTTCTTGGTAAATTTTGAGGAGCAAAAGATCTTAATTTTGATAAAGAACAATTTACCAATTTGTTATTTTATGGTTCATACAGAACAGTTTATCAATTTGTTATTTTATGGTTCATACTTGTGTCCTACGAAGTACCTGTCAGGCTGAAGGGCAGAACAATTTTCTTCTATAGCTTCTTCTAGAAGTTTTATAACTTTGCTTTTACATTTAGTGTATGATCCTTTTGGAGTTAGCCTTTGTTTATGGTGTGAGATAAGAGTTGATTTTCTTTTATTATTTTTACTTTTTTGCATATGAGTATTTTTACTTAGCCTAATGCTTTTGATGCTTATCTATGTTGTAGTATGTATCAGTAGTTCCTTCTTCCTTTGTTGAGTAATATTCCATTGAATGGAAATAAATGTGAATATTGATGTTTTTCAAGATCATTTGTTGCAAAATTAATATCTGTGTCTCTGTATCCATCACCCTTTCTCTACCTATTTGTCCTCCATTCATTTTAACTTTGTCATTTATGTTGATTGCAACCCTGGTTTCTGGTGGTTAAGTACCCTTCTCTGGCCTCTATTGCTTTAGTGCCCCATTATCTTCATTGCTATCAATGAGACAAATTCTGTTATGGTGTTTTCTATATCAGTTTTTATCCACAGAGGAGAGCCATTATGAACTTTTAAATAATGATAGTGTCTGTCTCATATTCTTGATGGCTTTTGTCAATTGTGTACACTCTGGGCCTCTTTTGTGACATAGAATCTTCTGATGGGGTTATGTATAATCTCCTCAGGTCTTACATAACATAGACGCCCCAGTATGCATGATTTCTTAAGCTTTTTTTTTTTTTTTTTGAGACGGAGTCTCGCTCTGTCGCCAATTCCTTTCTCAACCATCTGCTATGGCAATTCAAGCATTTCAATTTTCCTCAGTGTGAATTATTACTTTCTCCAGGCTTATTGGCACCACCCTGGCTGCAAACTGACACCATCTTTCGAGTACTTTCCAGGGTGTTAAATCTATATTGTGAGACAGTGTTCTAAGCCAATTAGCATTCAATGTATCTAGTCCTGTAATCCAGCCCCCTTTATCAAACACTCATTAAACCCAGGCAATAGGTACTATTCTGGTTTCTGCTAATACATACTGGCTGGTTCTTTCATGTCTTTGTGGATATAGTTCCTATTCCTCTTTTATCAGGTCCAGCACTTCTGATTGGATTATTGCTGCAACTTAATCCTATTTGTTTTGACGATTTAGCATAAAGGAGGTGAAGGCGGGTGCTGAGTGGAGGTTCCTGTTGCTTTGCAGGGTAGGGTCTTCTGCAGGCTATTCTTGGATTGGGGAAGTGCTAAGTCTTAACAGAGAGGGCTAGGGCATCTTAGCATGTTCTGAACTTAAGAGTAGTCTAGGCTGGGCATGGTGGGTCAAACTTGTAATCCCAGCACTTTGGGAGGCTGAGGCGGGCAGATCACGAGGTCAGAAGTTCGAGGCCAGCCTGGGCAATATGGTGAAACTCCGTCTGTACTAAAAATACAAAAATTAGCTGGGCATGGTGGCGTGCGCCTGTATTCCCACCTACTCAGGAGGCTGAGGCAGAAGAATCACTTGAATCCAGGAGGCAGAGGTTGCAGTGAGCCGAGATCATGTCACTGCACTCCAGCTTGGGTAAGAGAGCAAGAATCTGTCTCCAAAAAAGAAAAAAAAAAAAGAGTAGTTTTGGGAAACAAAATCCTAGGAGGAATCCACCCGGATGTTATCATTTCATGCATTAGGGTCCCAGGTGTTTCTAAGCAGGGTCCTAATCTTGCGTCAATTGAGCATTCAGACCTGCTTCAGTTGAACATTCATTTTTCTTTGAAACTGGGAGACTCTTCGGATGGGTCCTTATTGTCAGTCAGGGAGTTAGTGATACAGTTGCTAAACTCTATTTTGCCAACTGCTTTCTAAGACTTTTGATTGTTCCACTATATTAGATTCTCTGGGAAGCAGATGCTAAGCCAGAGTTAGGATTGGAAAGATTTATTGGAGATTAACACCTAAGACAGGAAAAGGGAAGAAATAAGATTGACAGTAGGGAAATAGGATTGCAATGCAGATCTGGCAGTCTCCTAACCCACTGAAGAATCTGAAGTGAAAATGTGCCTGTTTTAGAGGTGTCTCATGTTGAGTAGTAAGTGGCTGGGTCCTTTTACCACATTCTTGCTCAGCCATCAATTGATGCCACCTTGAGAAGAGCATGACCTTGGCATGAAAGCTGGAGCAGACGTGAAGAAATTAATAACCACAGTCTGACAGCTAACTGCACCTTCTGGGGCTGGGTAAACATCCCTTCTTGAAAGAGGATCCAAGTGGCACATTTCCATTTTTATCATATGGGATATCTTGCTGGTCTAGTGTTCTGTGGAACATATTTGCATCCTTTTCTATTAATTCTGCTAATGATAATAAAATAGTTTAGTAGTAGATAAGCATAATTATTGTTACTATTAGTATAACTTGGCAATATTTAAATACTTGCACAAATTTGGATACAACTGGATGCTTTATACCTACTAAACCTCTACTTCCTATTCAAAATTTTTATTTTAAATAAAAACTTTAACTTTCTCTCTCAGCTTTGGAACTTAAAGAATTATGAGGGCTGGGCGCAGTGACTCACACCTATAATCCCAGCACTTTGGGAGGCTGAGGTGGGCAGATCACCTGAGGTCAGGAGTTTGAGACAAGGTTAGCCAACATGGTGAAACCCCATCTCTACTAAAAATACAAAAAAATTAGCTGGGTGTGGTGATGGGCACCTGTAATCCCAGCTACTCAGGAGGCTGAGGCAGGAGAATCCCTTGAACCTGGGAGGTGGAAGTTGCAGTGAGCCAAACTTGCACCATTGCACTCCAGCCTGGGCAGCAAGAGGGACACTCTGGCTCAAAAAAAAAAAAAAAAAAAAAAAAAAAAAATCACTATCCCTAGTTTTATTCATTACTTTTAAAGACTGTTTTGGAGGTAGAGCCAAGATGGCCAAATAGGAGCAGCTCCAGTCTACAGCTCCCAGTATGAGCGACACAGAAGATGGGTGATTTCTGCATTTCCAACTGAGGTACCGGGTTCATCTCACTTGCAAGTGCCGGACAGTGGGGGCAGTGCACCGTGCATGAGCCGAAGTGGGGTGAGGCATTGCCTCACCCGGGAAGCACAAGGAGTCAGGGAATTCCCTTTCCTAGTCAAAGAAAGGGGTGACAGATGGCACCTGGAAAATCGGGTCACTCCCACCCTGATACTGCGCTTTTCCAACAGGCTTAACAAACGGCACACCAGGAGATTATATCCCGAACCTGGCTCAGAGGGTCCTATGCCCACGGAGCCTCACTCATTGCTAGCACAGCAGTCTGAGATCGAACTGCAAGGTGACAGTGAGGCTGGGGGAGGGGCGCATGCCATTGCCCAGGCTTGAGTAGGTAAACAAAGCAGCTGGGAAACTCGAACTGGGTGGAGCCCACCACAGCTCAAGAAGGCCTGCCTGCCTCTGTAAGCTCCACCTCTGGGGGCAGGGCACAGACAAACAAAAGACAGCAATAACCTCTGCAGACTTACATGTCCCTGTCTGACAGCTTTGAAGAGAGTAGTGGTTCTCCCAGCATGCAGCTTGAGATTTGAGAACAGACAGACTGCCTCCTCAAGTGGGTCCCTGACTCCCAAGTAGCCTAACTGGGAGGCATCCCCCAGTAGGGGAAGACTGACACCTCACACAGCCGGGTACTCCTCTGAGACAAAACTTCCAGAGGAACATTTAGGCAGCAGCATTTGCGGTTCACCAATATCCGCTGTTCTGCAGCCACCGCTGCTAACACCCAGGCAAACAGGGTCTGGAGTGGACCTCTAGTAAACTTGAACAGACCTGCAGCTGAGGGTCCTGACTGTTAGAAGGAAAACTAACAAACAGAAAGGACACCTACACCAAAAACCCATCTGTAGGTCACCATCATCAGAGACCAAAGGTAGATAAAACCACAAAGATGGGGAAAAAACAGAGCAGAAAAAGTGGAAACTCTAAAAATCACGGGCCTCTCCTCCTCCAAAGGAATGCAGCTCCTCACCGGCAATGGAACAAAGCTGGACAGAGAACGACTTTGACGAGTTGAGAGAGGAAGGCTTCAGAAGATCAAACTACACCGAGATAGAGGAGGAAGTTTGAACCAATGGCAAAGAAGTTAAAAACTTTGAAAAAAATTAGACAAATGGATAACTAGAATAACCAATGCAGAGAAGTCCTTAAAGGACCTGATGGAGCTGAAAACCCCAGCACGAGAACTATGTGACGAGTGCACAAGCCTCAGTAACCGATGTGATCAACTGGAAGAAAGGGTATCAGCGTTGGAAGACGAAATGAATGAAATGAAGTAAGAAGAGAAGTTTAGAGAAAAAGGAATAAAAAGAAATGAACAAAACCTCCAAGAAATATGGGACCATGTGAAAAGACCAAATCTACATCTGATTGGTGTACCTGAAAGTGACGGGGAGAATGGAACCAAGTTGGAAAACACTCTGCAGGATATTATCCAGGAGAAATTCCCCAACCTAGCAAGGCAGGCCAACATTCAAATTCAGGAAATACAGAGAACGCCACAAAGATACTCCTCAAGAAGAGCAACTCCAAGACACATAATTATCAGATTCACTAAAATTGAAATGAAGGAAAAAATATTAAGGGCAGCCAGAGAGAAAGGTCAGGTTATCCACAAAGGGAAGCCCATCAGACTAAAAGCAGATCTCTCAGCAGAAATTCTACAAGCCAGAAGAGAGTGGGGGGCCAATATTCAACATTATTAAAGAAAAGAATTTTCAACCCAGAATTTCATATCCAACCAAACTAAGCTTCATAAGTGAAGGAGAAATAAAATCCTTTACAGACAAGCAAATGCTGAGAGATTTTGTCACCACCAGGCCTGCCCTAAAAGAGCTCCTGAAGGAAGCACTAAACATGGAAAGGAACAACCGGTAGCACCCACTGCAAAAACATGCCAAATTCTAAAGACTATTGATGCTAGGAAGAAACTGCATCAACTAAGGAGCAAAATAACCAGCTAACATCATAATGACAGAATCGAATTCACACATAACAATACCAACCTTAAATGTAAATGGGCTAAATGCTCCAATTAAAAGACACAGACTGGAAATTGGATAAAGAGTCAAGACCAATCAGTGTGCTGTATTCAGGAGACCCATCTCACGTGCAGAGACACACATAGGCTCAAAATAGAGGGATGGAGGAAGATCGACCAAGTAAATGGAAAACAAAACAAGGCAGGGGTTGCAATCCTAGTCTCGGATAAAACAGACTTTAAACCGACAAAGATCAAAAGAGACAAAGAAGGCTATTACATAATGGTAAAGGGATCAATTCAACAAGAAGAACTAACTATCCTAAATATATATGCACCCAATACAGGGGCATCCAGATTCTTAAAGCAAGTCCTTAGTGACCTACAAAGAGACTTAAACTCCCACACAATAATAGTGGGGGACTTTGACACCCCGCTGTCAACGTTAGACAGATCAACGAGACAGAAAGTTAACAAGGATATCCAGGAATTAAAGTCAGCTCTGCACTAAGCAGACCTAATAGACATCTACAGAACTCTCTACTCCAAATCAACAGAATATACATTCTTTTCAGCACCACACCACACCTATTTCAAAATTGACTACATAGTTGGAAGTAAAGCACTCCTCAGCAAATGTAAAAGAACAGAAATTATAACAAACTGTCTCTCAGACCACAGTGCAATCAAACTAGAACTCAGGATTAAGAAACTCACTCAAAACCTCTCAACTACATGGAAACTGAACAATCTGCTCTGAATGACTATTGGGTACATAATGAAATGAAGGCAGAAATAAAGATGTTCTTTGAAACCAACAAGAACAAAGACACAACATACCAGAATCTCTGGGACACATTCAAAGCAGTGTGTAGAGGGAAATTTATAGCACTAAATGCCCACAAGAGAAAGCAGGAAAGATCTAAAATTGACACCCTAACATCACAATTGAAAGAACTAGAGAAGCAAGAGCAAACACATTCAAAAGCTAGCAGAAGGCAAGAACTAACTAAGATCAGAGTAGAACTGAAGGCAATAGAGACACAAAAAACCCTTTAAAAAATCAATGAATCCAGGAGCTGTTTTTTTGAAAAGATCAACAAAATTGACAGAGTGCTAGCAAGACTAATAAAGAAGAAAAGAGAGAAGAATCAAAATGACAAAGGGGATATCACCACTGATCCCACAGAGATACAAACTACCATCAGAAAATACTATAAACACCTCTATGCAAATAAACTAGAAAACCTAGAAGAAATGGATAAATACCTCGACACATACACTTTCCCAAGACTAAACCAAGAAGAAGTTGAATCTCTGAATAGACCAATAACAGGCTCTGAAATTGAGGCAATAATTCGTAGCTTACCAACCAAAAAAACTCTAGGACCACATGGATTCACAGCCAAATTCTACCAGAGGTACAAGGAGGAACTGGTACCATTCCTTCTGAAACTATTCCAATCAACAGAAAAAGACGGAATCCTCCCTAACTCATTTCATGCAGCCAGAATCATCCTGATACCAAAGCCTGGCAGAGACACAACAAAAAAAGAGAATTTTAGACCAATATCCTTGATGAACATTGATGCAGAAATCCTCAATAAAATCCTGGCAAACCAAATCCAGCAACCCATCAAAAAGCTTATCCACCATGATCAAGTGGGCTTCATCCCTTCGGATGCAAGGCTGGTTCAACATACGGAAATCAATAAATGTAATCCAGCATATAAACAGAACCAAAGACAAAAACCACATGATTATCTCAATAGATGCAGAAAAGGCCTTTGACAAAATTCAGTAACCCTTCTTGCTAAAAACTCTCAATAAATTAGGTATTGATGGGACATATCTCAAAATAATAAGAGCTATCTATGACAAACCCACAGTCAATATCATACTGAATGGGCAAAAACTAGAAGCATTCCCTTTGGAAACTGGCACAAGACAGGGATGTCCTCTCTCACCACTCCTATTCAACATATTGTTGGAAGTTCTGGCCAGGGCAATCAGGCAGGGGAAGGAAATAAAGGGCATTCAATTAGGAAAAGAGGAAGTCAAATTGTCCCTGTTTGCAGATGACATGATGGTATATCTAGAAAACCCCATTGTCTCAGCCCAAAATCTCCTTAAGCTGATAAGCAACTTCAGCAAAGTCTCAGGATACAAAATCAATGTGCAAAAATCACAAGCATTCTTATACACCAATAACTGACAAACAGAGCCAAATCATGAGTGAACTCCCATTCACAATTGCTTCAAAGAGAATAAAATACCTAGGAATCCAACTACAAGGGATGTCAAGGGCCTCTTCAAAGAGAACTATAAACCACTGCTCAATGAAATAAAAGAAGATACAAACAAATGGAAGAACATTCCATGCTCGTGGGTTGGAAGAATCAATATCGTGAAAATGGCCATACTGCCCAAGGTAATTTATAGATTCAATGCCATCCCCATCAAGCTACCAATGACTTTCTTCACAGAATTGGAATAAAACTACTTTAAAGTACATATGGAACCAAAAAAGAGCCCGCATTGCCAAGTCAATCCTAAGACAAAAGAACAAAGCTGGTAGCATCTCGCTACCTGACTTCAAAATATACTACAAGGCTACAGTAACCAAAACAGCATGGCACTGGTTCCAAAACAGAGATATAGACCAATGGGACAGAACAGATCCCTCATAAATAATGCTGTATATATACAACTATCTGATCTTTGACAAACCTGACAAAAACAAGCAATGGGGAAAGGATTCCCTATTTAATAAATGGTGCTGGGAAAACTGGCTAGCCATATGTAGAAAGCTGAAACTGGATCCCTTCCTTACACCTTATACAAAAACTAATTCAAGATGGATTAAAGACTTACATGTTAGACCTAAAACCATAAAAACCCTAGAAGAAAACCTAGGCAATACCAGTCAGGACATAGGCATGGGCAAGGACTTCATGTCTAAAACACCGAAAGCAATGGCAACAAAAGCCAAAATTGACAAGTGGGATCTCATTAAACTAAAGAGCTTCTGCACAGCAAAATAAACCACCATCAGAGTGAACAGGCAACCTATAGAATGGGAGAAAATTTTTGCAACCTACTCATCTGACAAAGGGCTAATATCCAGAATCTACAATGAACTCAAACAAATTTACAAGAAAAAGCAAACAACCCCATCAAAAAGTGGTCAAAGGATATGAACAGACACTTCTCAAAAGAAGACATTTATGCAGCCAAAAAACACATGAAAAAATGCTCATCATCACTGGCCATCAGAGAAATGCAAATCAAAACCACAATGAGATACCATCTCACACTAGTTAGAATGACAATCATTAAAAAGTCAGGAAACAACAGGTGATGGAGAGGATGTGGAGAAATAGGAACACTTTTACACTGTTGGTGGGACTGTAAACTAGTTCAAACATTGTGGAAGTCAGTGTGGCGATTCCTCAGGGATCTAGAACTAGAAATACCATTTGACCCAGCCATCCCATTACTGGGCATATACCCAAAGGACTATAAATCATGCTGCTATAAAGACACATGCACACGTATGTTTATTGCGGCACTATTCACAATAGCAAAGACTTGGAGGCAACCAAAATGTCCAACAATGATAGACTGGATTAAGAAAATGTGGCACATATACACCATGGAATACTATGCAGCCATAAAAAATGATGAGTTCCTGTCCTTCGTAGGGACATGGATGAAGCTGGAAACCATCATTCTCAGCAAACTATTGCAAGGACAAAAAACCATACACCGCATGTTCTCACTCATAGGTGGGAATTGAACAATGAGAACACATGGACACAGGAAGGGTAACATCACACACCAGTGAATGTTGTGGGGTGGGGATAGGAGGGAGGGATAGCATTAGGAGATATACCTAATGCTAAATGACGAGTTAATTGGTGCAGCACACAAACATGGCACATGGATACATATGTAACAAACCTGCATGTTGTGCACATATACCCTAAAACTTAAAGTATAATAATAATAATAATAATAATAAAAGATCAGAGAAAGGCAGTCAAAGAAAAAAATGAGTTCTTGAAATATACCTCACATAAAAATCACTGACTTTCAAAACTGCTCTCAGAAATCTGTAAGAAGATATCAATTTTTCTGTTAACTGAAATACTTCAGTTATTTATTTTAAAACATATGTGTTAAGTAAAAACAGAAAAAAGAAAAGTGGAGAAATTTCACATCTTAATTAATTATGAAACAATTTTTGCCCTTCATGTGAAAATAGATTTATTGCTGTTAAGTACTACTCCAGCATCGTTGTATTTCTGCAACTATAGGCAGGAATGGGAAATAGCATTATTGATTTCAACAGTGCTAACTCCTCAGGGTCTTATTTTTCCTTTTGCTTGTATTTTCATTTTGTTGATCCCAAGATTTTCTCCCATCTCAAGATAAGTTGAGATGCGAGAATTTGAAGTTAAAATGTAGAAATATAAAGTGGAAAATGTTTTGTAAGATAATTTTGTCAGTATGTTTCATAAGTCCTGAAATAGATCCTGTTATGTCACTTTCAGAATATTACCCCTAATGCCCTGATTGTATGTCCTCAAATATTCAAATAGTGTTATTAACAATAGTGAAAACAACTATTTTAGTCTATTAGGAAAAAGCTCATAATATATTGCTAAACAAGAAAATCAGATTACATAGAAAGTATCTACAAAATGATCTACCAGGCTATAAAAATTGCTAGCATTGGCAGTATAGAAGAAAAAAACTTTGTAGGGATATATGCGTTAGGAAAAAATGGAAAAAAAAAAGATTCTTTCAAGTCGATGTGTTTTAACAGTGGCAGTTTTTATTCAGCTTTCTTTTCCCCATTTATGTACTGGAGTAATTCTCCACTTTTTATAGAGTACTTTCTCTTTTTCTCTTTTCTCTGGCTTTGTAGAGAGAGATTATTACTGCTAGGTAATTATATCTGGGGTTTTTATAATTTTTCATGGTGTCTCACCAAGGACCCTTTCTAGGAGAGTGTAGGAAGATGGGAATTCCTTCCCACACCAACTAGAAGACTGTAGCGGGATTTCCTCCTGACTAATTCTTTTAGCAAATATTCCTGAACATTTTGCCTTGCCACCTTTCCCCCCTTTTAGTGAGGAACTTATTTAATGCTCATTTATATTTAAAATATAATTTCTTTAATACTATTTGAAGTTTGCAACTTTCATTTCTTTATATAGATTTACTTTCAAAGCAATTATGACCTTTTTTTCTGGAAATTAAAATCACTGAAAGGAAATTTAATTAGCATTTTGATTCTTAGATTTCTTTGAATTAATGACATCCTTGTGACGAGAAAAGAAAAGGACTGCAAAAGGAAATAGAGAACAATTCTGAATTTAAGCGGTGGTTAGAAAGAAGAATGGAAATAAATACAAATTATAACATTTTGTTTTTCTCTTTCCACATGGATGCTTTCCAAGACAATAAAAATAATGGCTTTATAGCCAGGGGCAGAGTTTAATACTAAGATGCAAATCATAAATATGGATAGGAATTTTGAAATGGCAATTGAAAATATTACTGGAATTAGAGAAATTCAGTGTGTATACATGTGTATGTGTGTACGTTGTCAACTTCTGCCTTTAAACTTGTATTTTAGAACTTCTCGTTAGCGGGCATATGTTATAGGATTGTATTGGGACATGGAAACTTCTCTATCTTTATGTTTGTTTCTAATCAATATCATCCAAGTCAAAGCAATTATCATCTCACTTTTAAATTGCTTTTAAAATAATTGGGAACAAAGCTCATTATTTTTCACACAATCATACTAATCAAACTGATGTGTGTGTGTGTATATATAATATATATACACATATACATATACATTTGCCTTACATCTGAGAAAAAAATTAAAATACTGTAGCAAGTAATTTGTAAGAGAATTAGAGTTAATAATAATAATTCCCAAGTGCCATGGTTTGAGTGTGAAAATTGGTCATGGGTGAGGTGTTGCTGTAACAAATACCTGAAAATGTGGAAGCAGAAAACAGTTCTGGACTTGGATAATGGGCAGAGGCTAGAAAAATTTGGAGGAGCAGGCTAGAAAAAGCCTGGATGACAATGAATGAAGCTTTAAGACAATTCTCGGGAGGACTCAGAAGAGTATAGCTATAGGGAAACTCTGAATCTTTTTAGAGATTGTTTAAGTGGTTGTGATCAGAATCTTGGTAGAAATAGGGACAGAAAAGGTCATTCTGATGAGGTCTCAGAGGGAAATGAAGACTATCTTATTGCAAACTAGAGTAAATGTCATCTTTTTAAAAAGGTTGTAAGTAACTTGGCTGCATTATGTCCATGCCCAAGGGCTTTACAGAAAGCAGAATAAAATAGTGATGAACTAGAATATTTGGTGGAGGAAATTCCTAAGCAAAATATTGAAGGAGCTGTATGAGTACTTTTAACCACTCATATTAGGTTGGTGCAAAATAATTGTGGTTTTTGCCATTGAAAGTAACGGCATGTCTTTTAAAGACATGAAAGGAAAGGAATGATTTGAAGACAGAATTGAAATTAAGACTTAAGCAGAGTGAAAATATTTGGAAAATTAATAGCCTGGTCATGTAAATAGTGAAAAGGCATTTTTAAGAGAGCAAACCAAGGTTAGGGCTAAGCAGCTGTTTGCAAAAGAGATTAGTGTAGATAGAAGGGAGCCAGGTGCTATTCATCAAACAATAGGAGAATGACCCTGAAGGCTGTTCTTCAAGGCTGCCATGCCCATCACAGGCCCAGAGCTCTAGGAGGGCAGACTGATTTTAGAGGATGATATCAGGGCACCTTCCATGGGCTCACTACAAGAGCTGCCTTGGCACTTCACTCCCCCACCTTCCAGTGCAGTGTTCCTCTGCTGGCCCATCCACAGCTCAAGTAGACCCAGGTGTTGCTAGTGCAAGCAGTAAGCCTTGGTGATGCCCATACGGTGCTGGCTCTGCATATGGACAGACTGTCCAAGTTGTGGGGCCATGGCAGCCTCTACCTAGGCATCAAAAAAATGTACTGGACAGTCTGAGGGCCCAGGCAGAAATCTGTTGCAGGGGTGGAGCCACTGCAGAGAGGATCCTCAGTAGGATAATGACTAGTTGAGCCATGGAAGTGGGGCCACCCCTGAAACCCAAGAACTATAAAGCTACCAGCATGAAACTTGCACATGGGAGAGCTGTAGGCATGAGATGGCAACCACAAGAGTGCTGAGTGAGCTGAGCTCAGCAAAGCCACAGGGGTGGATAGGGGTGGGGCTGCCTAACCCCTGCCTGAGTGTGTCAGAGAGGTGAATGATTATCTTTCACATGGAGTGAAAGATTATTCTGAAGCTTTAAGGTTTAGTGTTTTCCCTGTTAGCTTTTAAATTTACTTGGGGCCTGGAATGGGAATGTCTATCCTATGCTTGTTCCACCATTGTATTTGGAAGCATATACATATCTTGTATGCATGTACAGGATGAATCATATCTTGAGTCTCACCCATATCTGATTCAGATGAAACACTGGACTTCAGACTTTTGAGTTGATGCTGGAAAAAGTTAAAACTTTTGGGGTCATTGGGATGGAATGAATGTATTTTGCATGTGAGAAGGGCATGAATTTTGGTGTCAGGGGTGAAATGCTATGGTTTGAATGTGTCCACCAAATTTATGTGTTGGAAACTTAATCCCCAGTGCAATAGCATTGAGAGGTGGGACTATTAAGAGGTGATTAGCTCTAATATCCTTATTGCCAGAGCAAGTTCATTACTGAAGGAGTGAGTTTCTTATGAAAGGATAAATCTGGGTTTCTTCCCTCACTCTCTCCCCATACAATGTCTTCCATCATGTTATAACGCATCAAGAAGGCCCTCACCAGGTGCCAGTGCCTTGATCTTGGACTTCTGATACTCCAGAACCATGAGGAATAAAGATATCTTCTTCTTTTTTTTTGTATAAATTGCCCAGTCTCAGGTATTTGGTTATTGTAGCACAAAATGGACCGAGACACCAGGTTTCTATTTTTTCAAATTATCATGCTGTCTTTTAGAACTCTCATATTTTCATTAATTGAAAAAATTCTTTGCTCCATTACAGATATGCTTTTCAATTACTCAATACAATTTTAAGCACAAGATGGAAGTTATTATCTAGTGATGGCTAGCTAGAAAAATATATACTTAACTTCTGTTAAAAGATGTTGTTTGGGATTTATATAAAAATTACAAATAAAGCTGTATAAATTCTAATCTTATTACTTTAACTCTAATCATAATATAATCCTTAATGTGATGTTATTGCAGATGTATCTTAATTGCTTATTCTCTCCCATATATACTGACATTTAGACACATAAAACATGGTTTACCTTTCTCACAATTAAAGAGAGTGATCTAGTAGATAGATGAAAAGAATTCTAACTACCTACTGGACTTTAGAGAAAGGAGAAAACGATAAGATATTTTGAGGAATTCATAGCTTTTATTGCCATAGAGTTTTCTAATTGTCAGGGAAAACTCTTAGGCCCATCATAGTATTGTAATAATTACCTTAATGCTGAATTTCTTAAAGCAACTCTGGATATTGTTGTTTTTACAGCTTTTGGGGGAACACATAATCTCCTTGGATATCAAGTACACTGAGTAAGCATTTTTCATTATTGCATCTCCCTTTACACACAGATACATACTATGATAACTTTTATTTTCTAAAGAGGCCTCAATAGTACTTGATGAATGAATCAATTACTGGCAGCCAGTTTTTCTCTCCCACATACTTTTATTCAGAATTTAAAAACAAAATATAGATAACTATTTTTTCAAACACTTTTTGCCTACAGGCATAAGATGATGTGTTAATTTTCTTATTTTACAGAAAGTAAATTTAGGACTTTAGGCAAGGTAAAGGAGACTTGTTTTCTTTAGTATTTTTCTTATTTTGTTTTCCTTGACTGGGTTTGTGAAGCACTTCATGAGATGTCATTTTATCATTAAGCCAAAGACCAAAAAGATGCACACCTTCTTAGAAGGTGTTATGTCTAAAATTTTATGTGAGTGAGACAGTAAATCTGATGCCCAATTTATACCTGCACTTTGATGGATCACATGATTCATAGCTTTTCACTCTTGATGCATCAAGGCCTTGTTAATTTCATGTAGGTACTCATATCCAGGACTATGAAGTTTCTAGGAGAAATGAACACAATGTTTAAGAGAATGGAACATATAACGTTTTATCTGTATTTATTTAAATAGTTCTATAATTTGAGAACGAAGCCTATTTAAGTGTAAACTATCTACAAATAATTTTTTAAAAGCCCATCTCTCATATTTAGTATTTAATAATGAAAACGACTGCTAGAAACAACAAATTTAAATGTCTCTGTGATGATGCTAGTACTAGGAAGTTTTTAATGACTATAGTGAATATATTTTTCTTCAGAAACCATATTGTTTTTCAATAAAACAAAAATGCACCTTTACTGAATTACATTTTGAATTTAATTCCATAGCATCACTATCTGAATATAACAAAAATGTAATTCATCTTTGTGTTTGTGAGGTTGTAATTGAAAAACTTTTACTGTAATCTCAGATGTACAAGAAAATAGAAAATCACAGATTTTATAAGACTATGTAATAAAGAATTGTATATAGTGATTAGTATGTTTAATATATGTTTAAATTAAAAATTCAAAACTTATTAACTATTAGATACTGATTTTACTTGGTAACATTTAATACACACACTATTGCTTACTGTGTTAGGTGCCAATATGTTCCTTAAATTTAATTTGAACCACAACAAAAACAAAACACTGGATTGTCTTCACTTCTCATATCATCTAAAATATTGTCTCACAAAATAGATTATATTTTGTGATTTATAATTTTTCTCCTTAATATAAAATTGATTATATAATTCAATTTACATGAAACGTTGCATTCATTGAAAAACATTTTCTAATCCCTTTTTCTGCTTAGTAAGATCTCTCTGTACATATTTATGAATTTGCCCTTTAAACAAAACAAAAAAGAAATTTTCAGACTCAAAGCAAAACACAACAAAAGAAACAAATCAGGAAAGTAATTTTTCCTTGGCAAGAGATCTTTTTATGAATATTTGGCTTAGGACACAATTGAAAATTGCAAATTTTTTTTCTTCTTCTTGGGCAAGGGTTTCCCTCTTTCTTTTTCCAGTGTAATTCTGGGTGTTGGTCTGATCTCTATGTTTATTCTTATGCAATGATGACAGCACATCTTTATGTTGACCAACTACTGACAAAAACAATTTTATGTAAGCAGTGACAGTTGTGATAGCAAATCATTTTCCAGGCTGTAAATTTAGTCTCCTGTGGCAGTTTTCTTTGGTACTATCTTTCAAATTTCCCATATGCTTTTAAATTTGTTCCATTATCATACTATAAATCACTATGGTTCCTGAGAGTGTTAAATATCACTCTCTTGTAAGATAAGTTTATTCCATGAATGTTAGAAGACAGACAAATTCTTAATTACAATCCACTTACCCTATCAACCTTCCAAGCTCCTAATTCTGTCTTAATTGATATCCCCAGTGTCTTTTTATACATGATGCTATAATATGCTGTTACCTTTTTGAAAAACCAATTTAATCAATATTTCTGCTGAACTGATGTGTTAGCTTTGTATTGCACCAATTTAGAAATTACTTGAATTTTTATTCATCTGTTTCATTATTTTTGCCTTTTGAAGGTGTAGTCACAAAGTGCATGTTCAAGGTTTTACTCAAAAGGAAAGACCACATGAAATGTTTTGATTTTTACATTGCACTTACGTAGATTAGAATGAAAGACTGGAAACCAAAGTCATATTGTTGACTGGAATAAGACCTATACTTTTAGAATTGGAAAGCAAATATTTTTATGTTTTCTTAGGAGTAGAATACAGGCATTTTATTTTTATTTTTATTGTTAACTTTTATTTTAAGCTCGGTGTACAAGTGCAGGTTTGTTATATAGGTAAACTTGTGTCATTGGGGTTTGTTGTACACAAGTTTCATCACCCAGGTATTAAACCTAGTACCCATTAGTTATTTTCTGACTTCTTCCTCCTCCCACCCTCCACCCTCCAATAGGCCCCAGTGTGTTTTGTTCCCCTCTATGTGTCCATGTGTTCTCATCATTTATCTTCCACTTATAAGTGAGAGCATGTGGTATTTACTTTTCTGTTCCTGCATTAGCTTGCTAAGGATAATGCCCTCCAGCTCCATCCATGTCCTTGCAAAGGACATAATCTCATTCTTTTTTATGGCTGTATAGTATTCTGTGGTGTATATGTACCACATTTTCTTTATCCATCTATTATTAATGAGCATTTAAGTTGATTCCATGTTTTTTCTATTGTGAAGAGTGCTGCAATGAACATACATGTACATGTGTCTTTATAATACAATGATTTATATTCCTTTGGGCATATACCCAGTAATGGAATTGCTGGGTTGAGTGGTATTTCTGTATTTAGGTCTTTGAGGAATTGCCAGACTGTCTTCCACAATGGCTGAACTAATTTACACTCCCACCAATAGTGTATAAGTGTTCCTTTTTCTTCACAACCTCGCTAGCATCTGGTTTTTTTTTTTTTTGACTTTTGGATAATAGCCATTCTGACTGGTGTGCATTTAATGTTTATAGAAGATCTTCAACTTTGTGAAGAACGTGCCCTGCAAATAGAGTTATTAAGCATTAGAATAGCTTTAGGAAGAAGATTACCTTTAAATGACACTTTAGAATAGATGGGACACTCACCTTTCTGAAACTCTTTTGAGAATACACAAGGGCAGAGGCTAGAAGCATTCTTTTGGAGGTTTGTCATATTTTCGTCTATTGATAATAATATATAAAAAATAAACACTCCTGTAACAATGTTTAGCAGTCTTGATCCACTGGGATACAGATGTGGACTATGTGTTTTTTTGCACTACTTCTGTAGTCTCTGAAATCTCCATGCATTTTCTGTTATGTAGTGAGCCCTTTTAATGACATCCAGTTTGATTCATAATGTCTTTCTTACTTTCAGGGCCTGCAGAATTGTGGAGTCTCTTCTTGCTATCTCATTGGCCTGAAAGCTTCCTTCTCTCACTCTCCTCCACATGCACCCCTTCCACCCAAGGCTAGACTAGTGGCCTGGAGAGCGTGTGCTTCTTTTTACAAAATGTGTTCCCAACCCCATTCCCTGCCCTACTCCTCTGGTATTTGAGAGGTAGGGCCAGTTTTCTCCTTAGAGGGTTTTACTTGGCAATATCATTTTTCTCTCCTTTGTAGGTTGTGATTGCTTTTCGGCTTTTCTACCAGGTTGCTGTGGCTCAGTGTCTAGGAATGATGGTACCTCTAGCTCCACAAACAATCTTGATGGGGCTTTATAGACTTTGTGATTCTAATTTTTGTCTTCTAACTAACGCCCAGCTAGTGGTTGCATGCTGCCCTCCTGATTCAGGTATCTCTTTCCCTCCTTTCAAAGTAGACTGTTGAGCTTCAAGATACCACAATCAGATTTATTCTCTGGGGCCCTGAAGCTGGGATAGGGACACATGCCAAACATGCCTCGTTTATCGGCGTTGGAGAAAGTAGTAATGTTTTTCCTAATGGTGTGCTATATCTACTGTAATCCCTGCATTATTTGGCTTTAGAAAAGATATCTATCAGCACTTCATCCCTTTAGCACTCTAAGATAAGGTAGGCATTAGAGAGAATAACTTCCTATTAAAAATTAATCACTTTTTAAGAAAAAAATACAGGAAAAGCAGTTAAGTAATCATTCCCATATAGTCCCATCCTCCCTTTTTCCCTCAGTTTTTTTCTCTGAAGTGATTGTTTTCATTTCTAGTTGAGCATTACTCCCCAGAACTTTCCCAGTTTTGTCCCCCTGCCCTGTTGAATTCTGCTCTTGCCAGAGCTATATTAGGTAGACAAAATCAGTTCTAAGTAAGCAAGATCTACAAAAAATAGCCTCAGATTTTTTTTATTAGCTCTTCTAAGCCAAATTCTCTGTATGGTTATCCAAACTTAGATTTGCAGACTTATTAGAAAAATATTACTAAATATTTGTGTCCGTAGGTGTTGCAGATGATGTAGGATTAGGAAGAATGCAGGTATGTTTATTTATTTTTGTGCTTTTTACTTCCCTTGAGTAAAAACTTTAGAGATGATTGAACAGGGGAATATTCAAGTACTCATAAATCCTATCCTAATAGAGACAAATTGTATTCACAACTCAAAATACATGGGGTTTTCTGTAGGAAGGTTGCATTTTTTTTTCTCTCTATTTAGTTACCCATGCCAGGTAACTATTTTCCTACTGGTGTGCTATATCTGGTGCAATCCCTGTATTATTTGATTTTGGAAAAGATATTGATCAGCACTTCGCCCCTTTAGTACTCTGAGATAAGCCAGGCACTAGAGAAGAGAGAATGACTTTATATAAAAAATTATTCACTTTAAGGAAAAATACAGGAAAAACAGTTAAGTAGTCATTCATTTTTTTTAATTATTATACTTTAAGTTCTAGGGTACATGTGCACAACATGCAGGTTTGTTACGTATGTATACATGTTCCATGTTGGTGTGCTGCACCCATTAACTTGTCATTTACATTAGGTACATGTCCTAATGCTATCCCTCTCCACTCCCCCACCCCACAACAGTCCCCAGAGTGTGATGTTCCCCTTCCTGTGTCCAAGCATTCTCATTGTTCAATTCCCACCTTTGAGTGAGAACAAGTGGTGTTTGGTTTTTTGTCCTTGTGGTAGTTTGCTGAGAATGATGGTTTCCAGCTTCATCCATGTCCCTACAAAGGACATGAACTCATCCTTTTTTATGGCTGCATAGTATTCCAGTATTCATTCTAATACACTCCCTTCCTCCCATTTTCCCTCAGTTTTTTCTCCGAAGTGATTGTTTTTATTTCTTCTTGAGCATCACTCCCCAAGGCAAGGAAACAAAAGCTGGGAGACTTGACAGGAAGATTCATATTCTTCCTACAGAGATAGGTTTTATCGAGAGGAATCAAGTAGGCCAAGGAATCAAGTAGGCCAAGAGGCTCACTGAGCAAGTCCATCAATATCAGTAATCAGTAGGACTAGGAAGTGCATGATTATGAGGCTAAGCAGCACAGAACTACACTTAGTTGGGGTAGAGATGATTGAACGGGGAAATATTCAGAAGTACGATAGGAGATGGCCAATTTGAGATGTCAGTAAGGTAGAAGGAAATATCCTGGGGTGGTCTAGCCCTAGAAAAGAAAATTTAAACACAGTGCAAATGGTTCAGTTTTATAAGGGAAGTTGGGGTGAGAGGCATGCTAGCTGAAGTTACCATAGAAGGGAAATGGAAGCCAAAGTCTAACCAGTCAGCATACATGGAAAGAGTACAGGTTCTGGGCCTGTACGTATGCTGAGATGAGACTTGGCCATGGTACTTCCTAGATCTGGTTAATAGGTATAAAGAGAATTTAGGATGACCCAGCAGTTCAAGTCTGTGAAACATGATTTCATTCTAGCCTAACTGGTATACTAATTCCTACAGTTAGGCCTGATCCTGCAGAAGGACTTACAGTGTAATCCAAATGAAGAGGTAGTAGAGGAGGCAAAAAAGGAAATAAAGGCTTATGTTACAAAGATACCATTCATTTTTTTCTCCTTAAATTTTGGTTTTAGAGAACATAATTGTAGGATAAAAGAGTTCACTAATGTCTAAAACTGACCCAGGAGGTATTTGACTATAAGGCATAACATTTTAAGCTTATTACTATATATTATATTATAATATATAAATCATATCATATCATACCATATTATATTACATTTATTATATATTTCCTTGAGGGAAAGCAAAGTGTAGATAGATACCCTTGGATAACTTTCAGAAAAGTTCTATAGGACAATAAGGGGGCCAATAATTTAAAGCAACAAGTCTGGTAGGAGGTCCTGCTATGACAATGTAGTTAGAAAAACAACACAGTATTTTATAATTTAGTTATTAGTGGGTAAGGCCTGAGACACACAGACTGTGCAAAACGTGGTTATACATAAGTAAGATTTCCTTAGTCACAATTTTAGCTTAATTTCATTTGTCTTTGCTTTTAGTTGGTGAATTCTTTGCAGTACATTTCATGTTAGAGCAATGGGCCCACAACTTAGCAGCATGAGTGTTCATCTATGCTGTCAAAATCACAGGCACATTGAAATTTATTGTCCCCTCGTCTGTTTTGTTAAATAACTATTTAGATAACATTCATTCAGATTGTAATTCCAGAATTAATTTTATTAATTTAATTTTGTTAATCCAAATAAAATGATCAAGAAACTAAGAAACTTCAACATGGGTACTTTTTATTAAGAAAAGTATATTTAATTTGAGGATTATAATATTTTTTAGTGTTTTCTGTCTGAAGCCATAAGATATTTGAATTTGAAATGATACGTTGTTTTATTTTTAAAAATGTTTCGTTTGTTTGTTTCTTTTTAAAGAAATATTGCGTGATATCCATCACATCACTATTGCTTCCTTCTTGGAAAAATTATTTGCTTGGTTGAATTTCTCAACCTTTAAAGAGAACCTTGTAAATATATAGGTTATAGTTATTTTAAGAGGATTGCAACATCTCTCATTTCATACCATTATTTCAGTGAGGTCTTTTCCCTTCCTGCCCCTCAATCCTACTTTATTTCTTATTTCTGCACTGGTTTGTAAAATCTGCTTAAAGATACAGGTTTGTCAGATTGTTTTTGTCCACTTAAATTATTATCATTTGGGAAGATGATCAGACTCAATGACTTAATTTACCTAATCCCAAGTTTCTATTTGTGGTCATTGAGTCTTTCCAGTTTTAGACCACTACATTAAATTCTGGAGATAAGTTGAAGACAAATGCATATTTGCTATAAAGTTAATTAAGAGGGTTAGACCAGAACTAAGACATTCATGGTTTCCTTAACCAATGAATTTTTTTAATTTAAAAAATAATTAAATTCATACCAACAAAATTCATGGGATCATGATGAAACATAAAATGGTGAGCAAGTTTAGAAACAAATTCTTCTGTTCTATTATATTTGGAAGCAGACTTGTAAAAAACCTTTTCCCTGCTCAGTGCCAATCAGCTTACAATGCCTAATTGCTTTTAAACATGACTTGTGGAGGGCATCAGGGAAGAGATGAAAAGGATTCAGAGATGGTGTAATAGGGTAGTGGTAATGTGGTTGAGATTGTAGAAGACGTTTTTCTAACTGTGTAGAAAAACATGGCTAAAAACTGTGTTTGCTGATTTTTAGTAAGTTAAATCAGTACTAAGTAAAACTAAATGTCAAACTGTTTTGAAAAGCTAGAAAAGATGCCATCTCCCTCTTTGATTTGAGAAATTGCCATTGGACAGAACCACAATAGAGTTTCAATTTAAGATTCAACTTAAATTAATTCACTAGAAAGCTTTTGTCTATGGATGCTTTTATTTTAACTAAAATATTTAATACATGTTGTTGGGTAATAATTTGAAATTGAGAAATTTTAAAAAATAATCAAGTTTTCAAATTGTGGTTATTCTTCTTTAGAGTACTCTGCCAAATACCTCTAGATTATATTGACTAGAGTAGAGTTTAGAATTTCAAGTGGCCTTTTACTGTTTGTTTTTGTATTTTTTTCTCTCTAGCCCAAATATTTTACTAAATTTTTCCAATATGTAATGTATTTAGATGGTTCACAATTCATAGAATAGAGAGTTCAGAGAAACATCTCTCCTATTCCTGAACCTCAGCCACTCCTCTTCTCACAGACAACCAATATATTTCTTTTCCGAAACATTTGTATTACATACCTATATACACACTGACTTTTTTCATATTTTATTTATTGACAGGACCCTATACTTTTTTTAACCTTAGAAGATATTAGAGATCCTCCCATATAGTAACTTCTTATTATTTCTTATGGCTGCATGTTATTCCACTGTATAAATGTATCATAATTTGGGGAGACAGGTTGTATTAGCCCATTTTCACACTGCTGATAAAAACATACCCCAAACTGGGCAATTTACAAAAGAAAGAGACTTAATGGACTTACAGGTCCATGTGGCCTCACATGATAGAAGGGGAGGCCTCACAATCATGGCAGAGAGTGAAAGGCATGTCTTACATGGCAGCAATCAAGATAAGAGAGCTTATGCAGGGAAACTCCCCTTTCTAAAACCATCAGGTCTTGTGAGACTTATTCACTCTCATGAAAGCAGAATGGGAAAGACCTGCCCCCATGATTCAGTTACTTCCATTAGGTTTCTCCCATGGCATGTGGGAATTCAAGATGAGATTTGGGTGAGGACATAGCCAAATCATATCACAAGTGGAGGAAGATGGTACAATAGAAGGCTCCACTCATTGTCACCCTGGCAAGGACACCAATTTAACAACTATCTATGTAGAAGAAACACCTTCATAAGAACCTAAAATCAGGTGAGCCCTCATAGTACCCGGTTTTATCTTCATATAGCTGGAAGAAGCACTGAAGAGATAGAAAAGACAGTCCTGAATCACCAACACCACCCCTCCCCAGCCCCTGGCAGCAGTATGTGGTGCAGAGAACATCTCTAGGCACTGGGGGAAGGAGAACACAACAATTGTGAGGGATTGAACTCAGTGCTGTCCTGTTAGAGCAGAAAGGAAAGCTGGACCAAACTCAGCTGATGCCCTCCCACAGGGGGAACGTTTAAGCCAGCCCTAGTGAGAGTGGAATTGCCAATCCCAGAGTGCCAAACTTGAGTTCTAGCAAACTTTGCCACCATGGACTACAGTGCTCTGTGTCTCTAAATGAAGTTGAAAGGCAGTCTAGGCCATAAAGATGGCAAATTTTAGGCAAGTTTAAGTGCTGAACTAGGCTCAGAGACAGTGGACTCCAGGGGCACATGACCTACTGAGACGCCAGTCAGGGTTGCTAAGGGAGTTGGTGGCATTAGCCCTCCCCTAAATCCAGGCTGCATACCTCATGGCTCCAAAAGAGACTCCTTCTATCTGCTTGAGGAGAGGAGGGGAAAGAGTGGGTAAGACTTTGTCTTGCATCTTCGATACCAGCTTAGCCACAGCAGGATAGGGCATCAGTAAGAGTCATGAGGCCCCCGCTCCAGGATCTAGCACCTGGACAACATTTACGGACACACCCTGGACCAGAAGGGAGCCCACTGCCTTGAAGGAAAAGACCCAGTCCTGGCAGCATTAATTACCTGCTATCTGAAGAGCCCTGAATAACCAGCCCCAATACCCAGGTACTATGTCAAGAGCCTTGAGGGAGCCTCTGACTTGCTGGCTTCAGGTGAGACTGAGCACATTACCAGTTGTGGTGGTTATAGGGCAAAACTTTTTCTGCTTGAGAAAAGCAGAGGGAAAAGTAAAGGGAACGTTGTCTTACACATTAGGTACCAGCACAGTCGCAGCAGGGTAGAGCATCTAGTGGGCTCTCGGGGTCCCTGACTCTAGGACTTGACTTGACTTTACTTTTGGATGGCATTATTGAATCTACCCTGAGCCAGGGGAGAGCTCACTGCCATGAAGAATGAGTCCCAGGCAAGGCAGAATTCACTACAAACTGACTTCAGAGACCTTGGCCCTTAAGGGACATTGGTGGTAGTCTGGTGTTACTTCTTGTGGCCTGGGGTGGGGGTGGCTATAGAGTGAGGTTCCTCTGCCTTTAGAAAGGTGAAAAAAAGATGGGAACTAGTGGTTTGAGTGCCAGCTCAGCTACACTACAGTAGAACAACAGGTAGACTTCTAAGGTTTCTGATTCTAGTCTCTGATTACTGGATGGTACCTCTGGACCCACCTGGGGAACAGAAGACCTTTCCACCCAGAAGGGAAGGACACAGGCTTGGCTGGCTTTGCCACTGGCTGATTGTGGAGCCCCTGGGCTTTGGCTGAACATAGGCAGTACACAGGGAGTTGTTACAGTAGGCCTTGGGTGAGACCCAGAGCAGTTAGAGTGGTGGTGGCCATAGGGGTGCTTATGTCTTTTTACCCGCAGCTTCTTCACCCCCAGTATTAGAACAAAGAGAGAGACCCTGTTTGTTTAGGAGAAAGTGAGAGAAGACAAGAGTCTGCGCTTGATAATCCAGAGAATTCTCCCAGATTTTGTCCAAGACCATCAAGGAGGTGTCTCTAAGAATCTGCAACAACCACAATGTTACTGGGCTTGGGGTGATCCCTAAAGCAGATACAGCTTAGATCACAACACCCAACTTCTTTCAAATATTTGGAAATCCTTCCCAAGAAGAAAAGCTACAAATAAGCTCAGACAGTGAAGACTACAATAAATATCTAAATCTTCAATGGCCAGACACCGACAATGTCTACTAGCATCAACATCATCCAGGAAAATATGGCATCACCAAATGAACTAAATAAGGCACCACAGATCAATCCTGGAAAAACAGAGATATGTGACCTTTCAGACAGAGAATTCAAACTAGCCTTGTTGAGGAAACTCAAAGCATTCAAGATAACACAGCAAATGAGCTCAGAATTCTATCATATGAATTTAACAAAGATATTGAAATAATTAAAAAGAATCAAGTAGAAATTCTGGAGCCAAAAAATGCAATAGGCATACTGAAGAATGCATTAGAGTCCTTCAATAGCAGAATTGATCAGGCAGAAGATAGAATTAGTGAGGCTGAAGACAGGCTAAATGAAAATACAGTCAGAGGAGACAAAAGAAAAAATAATAAAAAACAGTGAAGCATGCCTACAGGATCTAGAAAATAGCCTCAAAGGGGGCAAATCTGAGTTATATACCCCTATACAGAAAGAGATAGGGGTATATAGTTTATTTAATAGGATAATAATAGAGAACTTCTCAAACCTGGAAAAAGGAATGAACATCCAAATACAAGGTTATAGAACATCAATGAGATTTAACCCAAAGAAGACTACCTCAAGGCATTTAATGATGAAATTCCCAAACATCAAAGTTAAAGAAAGGATTTTAAAAGCAGCAAGGGAAACAAAACAAATAACCTACAATGGAGCTCCAATATGCCTGGCAGTAGAATTTTCAATGGAAATCTTACAGGCTAGAAGAGAGTGGCATGACATATTTAAAGTGCTGAAGGAAAAAAAAAAAACCTTTCACTGTAGACTAATATATCTGGCAAAAATATCCCTTGGACATGGAGAACTAAAAACATTCCCAGACAAACAAAAGCTAAGAGATTTCATCAACACCAGACCGGTCATATAAGAAATGCTAAAGGGTGTACTTCAATCAGAAAGAGAAGGACATTAATAAGCAATAAGCACCCACCTGAAGGTACAAAGCTCACTGGTAATAGCAAGTACACAGAAAACCTCAGAATATTATAAAACTGTAACTGTGGTCTGTAATGTACTCTTATCCTAAGAAGAAAGACTAAACAATGTACCAATCAAAAATAATAATTACAACAACAATTCAAGACATAAACAGTACAGTAATATAAAAATAAAAACAACAAATGATTAAAAGCCAGGGGGAGAAAGTTAAGGTGTAGAGTTTTCATTTTTTTTTGCTTGTTTTTTCATTTGTTTATGCAGTGTTGTTATCAGGTTAAAATAATGGGTTACAAGATAGTATTTGCAAGCCTCATGGTAACCTTAAACTAAAATTATACAAGAAATACAAAAAATAAAAAGCAAAAAACTAAATCATATTACCAGAGAAAATCACCTTCACTAAAGGAAGACAAAAATAAAAGAAAGAACCAGAAAATGACAAGATTGCAGAATAAGTCCTTACTTATCGGTAATAACGTTGAATGCAAATGGACTAACCTCTCTAATCAAAATACAGAGACAGGCTGAATGGAGGATAAAACAGGATCTATTGATCTGTTGCTTAGAAGAAACACACTTCACCTATAAAGATATACATACACTGAAAATAAAAGGATGAAGGAAGACATTCCATCCCAATGGAAATCAAAAAAGAGCAGGAGTCACTATACTTAACATCAGACAAAATAGATTCCAAGAGAAAAACTATAAGAAGAAACAAATAGGATCACTACATAATGATAAAGGAGTCAATTCAGCAAGAGGATATAACAATTTTAAATATATATGGACTTAAGAATGGATCACCCAGATATATAAAGCAAACATTATTAGACATAAAGAGAGAAATGGGCCCCAATACAATAATAGCTGGAGATTTTAACACCTCACTTTTAGCATTGGACAGATCTTCCAGACAGAAAATCAACAAAGAAACATCAGACTTAATCTGCACTGTAATGGATCTAATAGATATTCCCAGAATATTGCATTGAAGAGCTGCAGAATACACATTCTTTTCTTCAGCACATGGATCATTCTCAAAGAGAGACCATATGTTAGGTCAGAAAACAAGTGTGAAAATATTCCAGAAAAATTGAAATAATATCAAGTATCTTCTCTGATCACAATGGAATAAAACTAGAAATTAACAAGAGGAATTTTGGAAACTATACAAATGTGTGAAAATTAAACAATATGCTCCTTAGTGACCAGTGGGTTAATGAAGAAATTAGAAGGAAATTGAAAAAATTTTTGAAACAAATGATAATGGAAACACAACATACCAAAACCGACGCGATATAACAAAAGCGGTACTAAAAGGCAAGTTTATAGTTATAAGTGCCTACGTCAAAAAAGAGGAAAACCTCCAAATGAAAAGTCTCACCATACATCTTAAATAACTAGAAAAGCAAGAACAAACCAATCCAAAATTAGTTGAAGAGAAGAAATAATAAATATCAGAGCAGAAATAAAAGAAATTGAAATTTAAAAAACCCAAAAGATTAATGAAACACAAATTTGGTTTTTTGAAAAGTCAAACAAAATTGACAAACCTTTAGACATACTCCTTAAGAGAAAAAGAGAGCAGATACAAATAAAATCAGAGATGAAAAAGGAGACCTTATACCTGATACTGCAGAAATTCAAAAGATCTTTAATGGCCAATATGAGCAACTATATGCCAAGAAATTGGAAAATCTCAAAGAAATGGAAAAATTCCTAGACACATAAAACATGTATAAATATGTAACTAACCTGCACGTTGTGCACATGTACCCTAAAACTAAAGTATAATAACAAACAAACAAACAAAAAACTTACCCAAATTGAACAGTGATGGAATCTAAAAGCTGACCCTCCCAAAAAAAGTAATGATATTGAACCCATTATAAAAAGTCTCTCAGTAAAGAAACGCTTGGGGCTTGATGGCTTCCTTGCTGAATTCTACCAAACATTTAAAGAAGAATTATTATCAATCCTCCTCAAACTATTTCAAAAAATAGAGGAGGATGGAATGCTTCCAAACTCATTCTTCGAGACCAGATTTACCCTGATAGCAAAAACAGACAAAGACACATCCAAAAAAGAAAACTACAGGCTAATATCTCTCAGGAATAGCGATACAAACATCTTCAGCAAAATACTAGCAAACCTAATTCGACAATACATTAAAATGACATGACCAAGTGAGATTCATCCCTGGGATGCAAAGATGGTTCAAAATATGCAAATCAATCAATGTGAAACATCGTATCAACAGAGTGAAGAATAAAAACCTTATAACCATTTCAATTGATGCTGTAAAAGCATTTGATAAAATTCAGCATACAATCATGATAAAAACTCTCAAAATCTGTGGATAGAAGGAAAAATACTTCAACATAATAAAAGCCAAGTACAGCAGACCCACAGCTAGTATTATACTGAATGGGGAGAAACTGAAAGCCTTTCCTCTATGATCTGGAACACGATAAGTATGCCAAGTTTTACCACTGTTATTCAACATGGTATGGGAGGTCCTAGCTAGAACAATCAGAAAAAAGAAAGATGTAAAAGACATCCAAATTGGAAAGAAAGGAGTCAAATTATCCTTGTTTGTAGATGATATATAATCTTATATTTGGAAAACACTGAAGCTTTGCACAAGAAAGCTATTAGAATTGATACACAAACTCAGTCAAGTTGCAGGATACAAAAACAACATGCAAAAATCAGTAGCATTTCTATATGCCAACAGTGAACATGTGAAAAAGAAATGAAAATGTAATCACACTTGCAATAGCCACAGAAAAAACTAAACACCTAGGAGTTAACCAAAAAGAAGTGAAAGATCTCTACCATGAAAACTATAAAACACTGATAAAAGAAATTATACAGAAATTATCAAGAAATGGAAAGATATTCCATGTTCATGGATTGGAAGCATGAATATTGTTAAAATGTCCATACTAGCTAAAGCACTCTACAGATTCAATGCAATCCCTATCAAAATACTAATGATATTCTTTGCATAAATAGAAAATACAATTCTAAAATTTATATGGAAAAACAAAAGCCCCAGAATAGCCAAAGCTATCCCAAGCAAAAAGAAGAAAACTGGAGGAATCACATTACCTGACTTCAAATAATTCTTAGAGTAATGGTAACCAAAACAGCATAATACTTGCATAAAAACAGACACATCAACCAATGGAACAGAATTGTGAACCGAGAAACAAATCCATACATCTACAGTGAACCCATTTTCTACAAAGGTGCCAAGAACATAGATGGAGGAATAGACAGTCTCTTCAATAAATGGTGCTGGGAAAACTGGATATCCATATGCAGAAGAATGAAACTAGAACCCTATCTCTCACCACATACAAAAATCAAATCAAAATGAATTAAAATCTTCAATCTAAGACCTCAAAATATGCAACTACTACAAGAAAACATTGGGGAAAATATCCAGGACATTTGTCTGGGCAAAGATTTCCTGAGCAATACTTCCCAAACAGAGGCAACCAAAACTTCAATGAACAAATGAGATCACATCAAGTTAAAAAGTTTCTGCACAGCAAAAGATGCCATTATCCAAGTGAAGACACAACCCACAGGATGAGATAAAAAGGTTGTACACTGCCCATCTGACAAGGAATTAATAACCAGAATATATTAAAAACTCAACACTATTGGAAAAAAACTAATAATTTGATCACAAAATGGGAGAAAGATCTGAATAGACGTTTCTCAAAAGAAGATATTCAGATGGCAAACAGGTGTATAATAAGGTGCTCAACATCATTAATCATCAGAGAAATGCAAATCAAAACCACAATGAGATATGATCTCCAGTTAAAATGGCTTACGTCCAAAAGACAGGTTATAACAAATGCTGACAAGGATGTAGAGAGAAGGGAAAACTTGTACACTGTTGGTGGGAATGTAAATTAGTACTATGGAGAACATTTTAGAGGCTCCTTACAGAACTAAAAATTGACCTATCACATAATTCAGCAATACCACTGCTGAGAATGTACCTGAAAGAAAGGAAATAAGCATATCAAAGAGGTATCTGCATTCACATATTTGTTGTAGTACTGTTTACAGTAGCTAAGATTTGGAAGCAGCCTGTGTCCAATAACCTAAGTGTACATCAACCTAAGTGTCCAGCAGCCTAAGTGTCCATGAATGGATAAAGAAAATGTGGCATATATACAAAATGGAGTACTATTCAACCATAGAAAAGGAGATCCTGTCATTTGCAACAACATTGATAGAACGGTAGATGATTATATTAAGTGAAATATGCCAGACCTAGAAGACAATCATTGCATGTTCTTATTTGTGGGATCTAAAAATCCAAACAATTGAACAATTGACATAGAGAGTAAAATGATGGTTACCAGAGACTGGGAAAGGCAGTAGGGAGTTGGGGGTGGGGGAAGATGGGATATTTAATTTGTACAGAAAAATTAGAAAGATGAATAAGACCTACTATTTGATAGCACAATATAGTAACTGTTGTCAATAATAACTTAACTGAACATTTAAAAATAACAAGCGTAATTGGATTGTTTGTAATACAAGGGATAAATGCTTGAGGGGATGGATACCCCATTCTTTTGTCTTCTCTGTGTGTATTCAAATAGCCTGTCTTCAAGTTTACTAGTTATTTATTCTGCTGGATCGATTCTGCTATTGAAGGACTCTGATGCATTCTTCAGTATGCCTATTGCAGTTTGCAGCTCCAGAATTTCTGATTGGATTTTTAAAATTATTTGATCTCAGTTAAATTTATCTGATAGGATTCAAAATTCCTTCCCTGTATTATCTTAAATCTCATTGTGCTTCCTCAGCACAGCTATTTTGACTTACATATAAGGTTGCCTATTTCTGTCATACTAGGATTGGTCTTTGGTGCCTTATTTAATGATTGTTTGGTGAGGTAGTATTTTTTCTGGATAGTCTTGTTTCTGGATGCTTGTTGATGTCTGCTCAATTAAGAGTTAGGTATTTATTCTAATTTTCATAGTCATGGCTTGTCTGCTCCTGTCCTTCTTGAGAAGGTTTTCCAAGTATTCAAAGGGAATTGAGTATTGTGATCTATGTTTTTGGTTACTGCAGACATATCTGCGTTAGGGACTACCTCAAGTCCAGTAATGCAGTGACTCTTGCAGGCTCGTGGAGGTATTACGTTGGTGCTTTTGTGTAACATCTGGGAGAATTTCCTAGATTACCAGGCTGACTCTCTGCTTCTCTTCTTTTACTTTACCCTAAACATTCTATAAACATTCCCATAAAAACTGTTGTGTGGACATAGGTTTTTATTTATCTTGGGTAAATATAATATCTACAAATGAACCTTTTCAGTTATATGGCAAATGTATGCTTAATGGTATAAGAAACTGCCAAACTATTTTCCAAATTGGCTATACTATTTTCATTATTTTTAACAATGTACCAGAGTTTCATTCTGTTGCTTTCACTCTCCTCAAGAACACTGGGTATTATCAGTCTTACTCATTTTTACTTTTCCAGTTAGTGTATATAGTGTCTCATTATTGTTTTGATTTTCATATCCCTGATGACTAATGATATTAAGCATTTTTTTCATGTGTTGTCATCAGTATGTCTTTCTAATGAAATTACTTTAAAATTATTTTTGCATTTTTATTAATTTGTCAGTTTTCTTCAGTGGAAATATTTCTTTAAATATTCTAGATAGAAGTCTATTTTCAGATATATATTTTGCAAATACTTTCTTCTAGTCAGTGGCATTCTTTTCATTTTTGAAAGTGACTTTGAAGGGCATAAAGATTGTAATTAAAGTTCAATTTATCAGCTTTCTTTTACAGTTTGTTTTGCGTCCTATTTAAGAAATCTTTGCCTAACTCAAGGTCACTAAAGTTTTGTCCTACATTTTCTTCTAGAAATTTTAGATTTTTAACTTTTACTTTCAGATATTACACCATTTTGAGTTGATTTTTTAATATGCTGTGAAATAAGTCCCTTCCTTCCTTCCTTCCTTCCTTCCTTCCTTCCTTCCTTCCTTCCTTCCTTCCCTCCTTCCTTCCCTCCTTCCTTCCTTCCTCCCTGACTCTCTTTCCTCCCTGACTCTTTTTCCTCCATTCCTCTCTCTTCCTTCTTCATTTCTCATGTTTATTCATTTCTACCAGCCCCATTTTTTGAAATAATTATTTTAATTAATTGGATTGTCTTGACAACTTTGCCAAAAATCAATTGATCATATTTGTGTCAGCCTATTTCTCATCTTTGTATTCTGTTTTATTAATCTGCTTATCAGTTTTTATGTAAATATCACACTTCTGTGATTACTAGAGCTTTATAATAAGTCTGTAAATCAGGTAATATAAGTCTTTTATTCTTTTTCAGAATTCTCTTGGTTCTTTTAGTATGTGTTAAAATAATATTTGATTCTGCATGAAACTTTCTCCAATAATGGCTGTTGATATTTACTTAGAGATTATCTTTGAGTTGTTGATCAAATGTGAGAGAACTGAAGTCTTAGAGATATTTAGTTTTCCAAGCAATGAACATTGTGTATCTTTCTGTTTCTTTGGGCCTTCTTTATCTCAGCAATGTTTTGTAGTTTCTGATGTACCAATCTTATACCTACTTTGTTAAAAATTTATTCTTAAATATATATTAGAAATTATATACATTTTTAATTTCAAAATTCAATTGTTATTGCTAGTATACAGAAATGCAACTGATTTTAGTACATTGATCTTTTATCCTGTGACTTTGCTAAATTAACTTATTGGTTTTAATATCTTTTTTTGTAGGTTTCTTATGAGGTTCTTTGTCAGGGGTCAGCAAACTATGGTCTGTGGGCCAAATCCAGCTCACCGCCTGTTTTTGTAAGTAAAGTTTTACTGGACATAGTCCCATTCATTTACATATCTAGAATATTCTGGCTACAATAGGAAAATTGAGTAGTCACAATGGAGGCAATGTGGCCTACAAAACCATATTTACTATCTAAACACATTCATAGATTCCAGAGATTAGGGTATAGATTTTTGGGGGTCATTTCAGAATTCTGGCTATCACTGTTATGATAGCATAAATGTACTGTCTTGCTATTCGCTTTCCATCTGTCCCTTGTGTATGTGTGTGTGCATGCACTTTTGTTCTTAGTTTCCTATTTGCTTTTGTATTGTTTCTTAATGATTTTATTTTAGCTTTATTTTAGCTACTGTGCTTTGAGTTTTTACTCAAAGATTTATAGTAGACAACTTTAACTTATTATAGCTTACCTGTAAATAATATAACACTTTATGTACAGCATGAGAAGCTAAGAACAATACATACCTATAAATTATTTGTATTTCTCTGAATATTTTTGGGTTTTGTTGTGGGATATCATTGAATTACTCAGAATCGATTTGATTTTTTCAAGATCTTTTCAAGACTTTTTATATATGGTAGGCTTTATATTTTTATATATGGTAGGCTTTATATTTTTATATATGGTAGGCTTTATATTTTTATATAAGCCTTTAGTTGAGGGTTACTTTGGCCCCATTCTGACACAAAATTGCTCTTTGTGTAATTTCTTTTCCTTTCAGCACTTTTATTAGATATTTTTATGTTGACTTGTCTTCAAATTCACTAATCCAGTGTTCTGTTGCTTCGAGTCTGCACTTGGTATGGTTTGGCTGTGTCTCCCCATGTGTTGTGGGAGGGACTGCGTGGGAGGTAACTGGATCATGGGGGCAGATTTTTCCCATGCTGTTCTCATGATAGTGAATAAGTCTCACGAGATCTGATGGATTTATAAAAGGGCAGTTCCCCTGCACAAGCTCTCTTGCCTGCTGCCATGTAAGATATGTCTTTGCTCCTCCTTTGCCTTCTGCCATGTTGTGAGGCCTCCCCAGCTATGAGGAACTGTAAGTCCATTAATCCTCCTTTTTCTTTAATAAGTTACCCAGTCTTAAGTATGTCTTTATTAGCAGTGTTAGAACAGACTAATACAGCACTGAAGTCTTTAGAATGCATTCTTAAGTTTAGATAATTTTTTTTCTAGAATGTCTATTTCTTTTTATAGATTTTAATCTGTGATTAAAATTCTGTATTTTTTATTCATTGTGACTATCTTTTTTCTCTTTTCTTAAATATATTCATCTTAATTATTTTGAATTCCTTATCTGTCAGTCTGTTAGCTGTATTACTTGAATCATTTCTGTTTCTGATTCTATTATTTTATCTCTCAATTATTGAATATTTTAAAACTAATTCTTAGCATATTTTTTTCTTTTCTGTTTTTTTTTTTTTTTTTTTTTTTTTTTTGAGACAGAGTCTGCTGTTTTTGCCTGGGCTGGAGTGCAATGGTGTGATCTCGGTTCACTGCAACCTCTGCCTCCTGGGTTCCAGCAGTTCTCCTGCCTCAGCCTCCCAAGTAGCTGAGATTACAGGTGCCTGCCACCATGCCCAGCTAACTTGTATTTTTAGTAGAGACAGGGTTTCACCATGTTGACCAGGCTGGTCTCGAACTCCTGACCTCAGGTGATCCACCCATCTCAGCCTCCCAAAGTGCTGGGATTACAGGCATGAGCCATCACTCCTGGCTATATTTAGTAATTTTTAATTGGAAAACTGACATTGTATATATATTGTAGATACTTTGATTTATGTTATCTTCTAAATAGTGCTAAATTTTGTTTGGTCAGAGACTAAAATTACTTGTAGATCACTTTTATTTTGCCTAGGTAGTTTGAAGTTTTGTGAGAGCAAGTCTATTTTAGTTTTGCTCTTTCTTTTTGGGCACAGCCCTTATACCTAGGGAAATGTCACATCCATATCCTAGGATTGTGACATTTGAGACATTTCTGTGGTGTAAAATGAATGCTTTAGGTCTCTAATCCCTGGCTGACCTAAGGGATTTCCATGGCCTTGGAAATCTCTCCTCTGCTCTCTAGCATCAGTGGCTGCTCTCAAATAGGTTGCCAAAGCTTTTCCCTGCATATATACACCTTAGAAGTTGACTAACAACCTAAGGGAAAAGGTTATGCAAATTATTAGGGCACTTTTCTGTAGCTTTTTCCTCTCTGAGACTCAGCCACTCCAATCCTAGCTCTTTTGGCTACCCGGAACTCTGATTTTGGTTTCTGCTGTCCAGCAAGACTACCTGTCTTTACTTAGGCTCTATTTTCCTGAGCTATAATTTGGAAAATGCCCCCAGGGAGAAATCCTTGGTTTATGTGATGTTTATCTTGTTTGCCTCTTTTCTCTCAAGGACCATAGCCCTGCACTGGCTGTGGTCCAATGCCTGCAAACAGTGGTTATATATGTTTTGTCTAGATTTTAAACTTGTTTATAGCAACAAGTTAAGTCCAATAATAGCTGTTCCATCATGGATGAAACTGGAACATGCCCATGTTAACTCCTTTTATTTCTCTTCGTACCGTCTATTGCTTCAGAATACATTTCTTTCTACCATTCCTGATCAGTTTTTTTCTATTAACATTCTATAACCAGCTGCAAGTGCTTTTTTTTTTTTTTACATCTATGGGTTTGGCTCCTGAGGCTATACTATTTGGATGTAAGAAGTATAAAACAGTTGCCTCAGAATAGAACTTGTGTTCTAGACTTTTGACCATAGCCAGCTTTGACTTCCATTTCCTACTATCACTCCTTTTAAATCTATTGGCTATGGCTGAGTTCCTGGTTACTACTTGATTTCTTAGATGCCAGACCTTTGTATTAAATGCTAACTGAGTCTCATTCAGTTATGACCTCATCTTGGGCTCTCACCTCGTGTATCATGTCCTGTGGTGACCCCTGCTCTGATGTGAAAAGAAATATTAGGTAGGAATTCATATTACAAATTATACTTATTGGTATAAATATTTTATAATGACATTTAATGAATATCTTTTTTTGCCTTGAGAATGGACATATAACTCTATATTTACATTAGAAATTGTGTGGATGAGTATTGAAAAACCATCTAGACTGCCTGATGCTATGTAATTGCTAATATTTAAGTGAATCTTTGAGTAAATAAGAGCTGGTTTCCTTTTTTGTCTGATTAAGAAGATAAATGAAGGAAAATTATGCCCATCTGCTGTGTCCAGCAAGATTACCCATCTTTACTTAGGCTGGAAAAATAAAACCAACAGGAGACATGCTAAATCAGCTACAACTATCTCAAATGATAGATTACTCTCAAGACTGAGTCATAAAGCCTGTGTCTATGCAATTTTCCTGTTGCATTAAATTATAATAAATAAATACAATGTTAAAAATATGGGAAAATTTCTAAATACAAAGAATTGACAAGGTCTTGGGGACAGAGTAGCCATTTAAGAATGATGGGTCAGGGATATTAATCTTGGAGGATTTTATTGACTCAAAATAATTTTCTTTTCTTTTTTCTTCAACTTATATTTTACATTTCAGGGTACATGTGCAGGATGTGCAGGTTTGTTACATAGGTAAATGTGTGCCATGGTGGTTTGCTGCACAGATCAAACCATCACCTGGGTATTAAACTCAGCATCCATTAGCTATTCTTCCTGATGTTCTCTCTCACCCCACCCCCTCCGACAGGCCCCAGTGTGTGTTGTTCCCCCCAGTGTGTTCATGTGTTCTCATTGTTCAGCTCCCACATGTGACAACATGCGGTGTTTGGTTTTCTGTTCCTGCACTGGTTTGCTGAGGATAACGGTTTCCAGCTCCATCCATGTCCCTGGAAAGGACATGGTGTCACCTTTTTATGACTGCATAATATTCTATGGTGTATATGTACCAAGTTTTCTTTATCCAGTCTATTGTTGATGGGCATCTGTGTTGATTCCATGTCTTTGCTATTGTGAATAGTGCTGCAATGAACACACATCTGCATGTATCTTTATAATAGAATGATTTATATTCCTATGGGTATATACCAAGTAATGGGATTGCTGGGTCAAATGGTATTTCTGCTCCTAGCTCTTTGAGGAATCGCTACAATGTCCTCCACAATTGTTAAACTAATTTACATTCTCACTAACAGTGTAAAAGCATTCCTTTTTCTCTGCAACCTAGCCAACATCTGTTGTTTCTTGACTTTTTAATGATCACCATTCTGACTGCCATGAAATGGTAACTCATTGTGGTTTTGATTTGCATTTCTCTAATGATTAGTGATGTTGAGCTTTTTTTCATATGTTGGTCGGCCACATGAATGTTTTCTTTTGAGAGAAGTGTCTGTTCATGTCCTTTGCCCACTTTTTAATGGGGTTGTTTTTTCTTATAAATTTATTTACATTCCTTATAGACTCTGGATATTAGACCTTTGTCAGATGGATAGATTGGAAAAAATTTATCCCATTCTGTAGGTTGTCTGTTTACTGTGATGATAGTTTCCTTTGATTTGCAGAAGCTCTTTAGTTTAATTAGATCCCATTTGTCAATTTTTGCTTTTGTTGCAATTGCTTTTGGTGTTTTCATCATGAAATCTTTGCCCATGCCTATGTCCTGAATGGTAATGCCTACCTAGATTTTGTTCTATGGTTTTTATAGCTTTGTGTTTTATATTTAAGTCTTTAGTACATCTTGAGTTAACGTGTGTATAAGGTGTAAAAAAGGAGTCCAGTTTCAATTTTCTGCATATGGCTAGCCATTTCTCCCAGCATCATTTATTAAATAGGGAATTATTTTCTCATTTCTTATTTTTCTCAGGTTTGTCAAAGATCAGATGGTTGTGTTAACAGGTGTGTGGCCTTATTTCTAAGTTATCTATTCTGTTCCTTTGGGCTATGTGTCTGTTTTTGTACCACTACCATGCTGTTTTGGTTACTGTACTCTTGTAGTATAGTTTGAAATTGGGTAGCATATGCCTTCAGCTTTGTTCTTTTTGCTTAGGATTGTCTTGGCTTTCGAGCTTTTGTTTCCATATACATTTAAAATTTTTTTTTGTCTAATTATGTGAAAAAGTTCAATGGTAGTGTAAAGGGAATAACATTGACTCTATAAATTACTTTAGGCAGTATGGCCATTTTCACGATATTGATTGTTCCCATCCATGTGCATGGGGTGTTTTTTTATTTGTTTGTGTCCTCTCTGATTTCCCTGAGCCGTGGTTTATAGTTCTCCTTGAAGAGTTTCTTCACTTCCCTTGTTAGCTGTATTCCTAGGTATTTTAGTCTCTTTGTAGCAATCATGAATGGGAGCTCATTTGTGATTTGGCTCTCTGCTTGCCTTTTGTTGGTGCATAGAAATGCTAGCAATTTTTGCTCATAGATTTTTGTATTCTGAGACTTTGCTGAAGTTGCTTATCAGCTTAAGAAGCTTTTCAGCTGAGACGATGGGATTTACTAGGTATAAGATTATGTCATCTGCAAACAAAGGCAGTTTGACTTCCTCTCTTCCTACTTGAATACCTTTTTTTTTTTTTATTGCCAGATTGCCCTGGCCAGGACTTCCAATATTATGCTGAATAGGAGTGGTGAGAGAGGTCATCCTTGTTTTGTGCTGGTTTTCAAGAGGAATGCTTCCAACTTTTGCCCATTCAGTGTGATACTGGCTGTGGGTTTGTCATATATGGATCTTATTATTTTGAGATATGTTCTTTCAATACCTAGCCTATTGAGAATTTTTAACATGAAGGGATGTTGCATTTTATTGAAGGCCTTTTCTGTGTCTATTGAGATAATCATGTGGTTTTTGTCTTTAGTTCTATTTATATTATTAATCACATTAATTGATTTGAATGTTGAATGAAACTTTCATCCCAGGGATGAAGCCAACTTTATCGTAATGGATAACCTTTTTGATGTGCTGCTGGATTCGGGTTGCCAATATTTTATTGAGGTTTTTTTGCATCAGTGTTCATCAGGAATATTGGCTTGAAGTTTTCTTTTTAGCTGTTGTTTTATCTTTGCCAGATTTTGGTATCAGGATGATGTTAGCCTCATAAAATGAGTTACAGATAAGTCCTTCCTTTTCACTTGCTTGGAATAGTTTCAGAAGAAATAGTACCAGCTCCTCTTTGTACCTTTGGAAGAATTCAGCTGTAAATCCATCTGGTCCTGGGCTCTTTTTGGTTGGCAGGTTGTTTATTACTGCCTCAATTTTAGAACTCATTATTGGTCTATTCAGGGATTCAATTTCTTTTTGGTTCAGTGTTGGAAGGCTGTATGAATCCAAGAATTTATTCATTTCTTCTAGATTTTCTAGTTTATGTGCATAGAGGTGTTTATATTATTCTTCGATAGTTTGTATTTCCGTGGGGTCAGTGGTGATATCACCTTTATCATTTCTGATTGTGTCTATTTGATTCTTCTCACTTTTCTTCTTTATTAGTCTATCTAGTGGTCTATTTTATTAATTTTTTCAAAAAGCCAGCTCCTGGATGCATGGATTTTTGAAGGGTTTTTTTTTTGTGTGTGTGTGTGTGTGTGTCTCTATCTCCTTCAGTTCTGCTCTGATCTTGGTTATTTCTTGTTTTCTGCCAGCTTTGGGGTTTGTTTTCTCTTGGTTCTCTAGTTCTTTTAGTTGTGATGTTAGGGTGTTGATTTGAAATCTTTCTAGCTTTTTGATATGGGCATTTAGTGCTATAAATTTCTCTCTTAACAATGCTTTATCTTTGTCCCAGAGATTCTTGTACATTGTCTCTTTATTCTTATTAGTTTCAAATAACTTCTTGATTTCTTTTTTATTTTTATTATTCACCCAGTAGCCATTCAGGAGCAGGTTGTTCCATTTCCATGTAGTTGTGTGGTTTTGAGTGAGTTTTAAAATCTTGAGTTCTAATTTGATTGCAGGCTGGTGAGAGAGACTATTATCATTTCAGTTATTTTGCATTTGCTGAGGAGTGTCTTACTTATAATTGTGATCAAATTTAGAGTAAGTATGGGGCGATGACAATAACTTGTATTCTGTTGTTTTTGGGTGGAGAGTTCTGTAGATCTATCAGGCCCACTTGATCAAAGCTGAGTTTAGGTTCTGAATATCTTTGTTAATTTTCTGTCTAAATGATCTGTCTAATACAGTCAGTCAGGTGTTAAAGCCTCCCACTATTATTCTGTGGGAGTCTAAGTCTCTTTGTAGGTCTCTAAGAATTTGTTTTATAAATCTGGGTACTCCTGTATTGTGTGCATACATATTGAAGATAGTTCACTCTTCTTGTTGAATTCAACCTTTTACCATTATGTAATGCCCTTATTTGTCCTTCTTGATCTTGGTTGGTGTAAAGTCTGTTTTGTCAGAAACTAGCATTGCAATCTCTGATTTTTCCTCCTTTCCATTTGCTTGGTAAATATGCCTCCATCCCTGTATTTTAAGCCTATGTATGTCTTTGCACATGAGATGTGCCTCTTGAATATAGCATACTGCTGGGTCTTGGCTCTTTATTCAGCCTGACATTCCATGTCTTTTAACTGGGGCATTTAGCCCATTGACATTTAAGTTTAATGTTGTTATGTGTGAATTTGATTCTGTCACTATGATGCTAGCTGATTATTTTGCAGACTTGTCTATGTGGTTGTTTCACAGTGTCACTGGTCTGTGTACTTAGTGTATTTTCATAGTGGCTGGTAACAGTTTTTCCTTTTCATATTTAATGCTTTCTTCAGCAGATCTTGCAAGGCAGGCCTGGTGGTAATGAATTCCCTCAGCATTTGCTTGTCTGAAGAGCATCTTATTTCTCCTTTGCTTATGAAGTTTAGTTTGGCTGGATATGAAATTCTAGTTTGGAAATTCGTATCTTTAAGAATGTTGAATATTGGCCTCCAATCTCTTCTGGTTTAAAGTGTTTTGCTGAGGGGTCTGCTGTTAGCCTGATGGGCTTCCCTTTGTAGGTGACCTGGCCTTTCTTTCTGGCTGCACTTAACATTTTTTCTTTCATTTTGACCTTGGAGAATCTGATGATTATGTATCTTGGGGTTGATCTTCTCATGGAGTGTCTTATTGGAGTTCTCTTCATTTCCTGAGTTTGAATGCTGGTCTGTCTTGCTAGGTTAAGCAAGTTCTCCTGGATGATATCCTGAAGTATCTTTTCCAACTTCGTTTCACCCTCCCCGTCTCTTTCAGGTACTCCAGTCAGTTGTAGGTTTGGTCTCTTTACATAATCCCATATTTCTTGGAGGTTTTGTTCATTCCTTTTCAATCTTTTTTCTCTGTTCTTGCCTGCCTCTCTTATTTTAGAAAGATAGCTTCAAGCTCTGAGATTCTTTCCTCCACTTGGTCTGTTTAGCTATTGATACTTGTGATTGCATTGTGAAGGTCTCGTCTTGTGTTTTTCAGCTCCATCAGGTCATGTATATTTCTCTCTAAACTGGCTATTCTGGTTATCAGCCCCTGTAATGTTTTATCATGATTCTTAGCTTCTTTGCATTGGGTTAGGACATGCTCCTTTAGCTCAACAAAGTTTGTTATTACCCACCATCTGAAGCCCACTTTTGTCAATTTGGCTATCTGAGCCTCTGCCCAGTTATGTGCCCTTGCTGGAGATGTGTTACAATCATTTGGAGGAGAAGAGGAACTCTGGCTTTTTGAGTTTTCGGTGTTTTTGCTTTGATTCTTTCTCATCTTTGTGGGCCTATCTACCTTTGATTTTTGAGGTTGCTCATCTTTGAACAGGGTTTTTGTGTGGTCTTTTTTGTTGATGTTGTTTTTGTTGCTTTGTTTGTTTGTTTTAACAGTCAGGATCCTCTTCCATAGTGCTGCTGTGGTAGGCTGGGGGTTCACTCCAGACCATAATCACCTGGGTCCCTCCCACACCTGGAGTTATCACCAGTGAAAGCTGCAAAACAGCAAAGGTGGCAGCGTGCTTCTTCCTCTGGGAGCTCTGTCCCAGAGGGGCACCAACCTGATGCCGGCCTGAATGCTCCTGTAGGAGTCTGGAGACTCCTGTTGGGAGGTCTCTCCCAGTCAGGAGGAATGGGATTAGGGATCCAAGTAAAGAAGACTTTGGCTGCCCCTTGGCAGAGTAGGTGTGCTGCACTGGGGTGGGGGAACCCCTCTTGTCCAGACCACCTGGACTATCCAGATTCAGCTGGGAGGAAAGACTAAGTTGGCTGAACCACAGAGACTGGCTGCCCCTTCCCCCAGGGGTTCCCTCTTAGGGAGGTCAGAGTTCTGTCCACAAAATCCTGGCTGGAGTTTTTGAAATTCCCACAGAGAGGCCTTGCCCAGTGAGGAGGGATGGATCGGGGTCCCTCTTAAAGAAGCAGTCTGGCCATGATCTGCCGCAGTAGTTGTGCTGTGCTGTAAAGGAAGTCCTCACAGACTGCCCAGACTCCCTGAAGCTGGCATCCAGAAAGGTGGGCTTAAGCCACAGAAATGATGGCCACCCCTTCCCCTGATCCTTGGGTTGCAAAGATCCATGCCAAAAGCATGGTTTCCCAGACGGGGTCGCACAATTGCTCACCACATTCCTTGGCTGGGTGTGGGAGCCCCAGTGGCATTGTATTGCTCCCAGGTGGGCTGTTGCCCCATCCTGCTTTTCCTTGCTCTCCATGGGTCATGCCGATTGCCTTATCAGTCCCAGTGCAAGAACCTGGATACCACAGTTGAAGGTGTAGAATTTACTCCCTGTTTTTTTTCTCTGTGACAGCCACAGACCGCAGCTGCTTCTAATTGGCCATCTTGGCCCACCCCCAAAACAATTTTCAACTTGACATTTACCATTTGTTTTTCTGTATCTTTCCTCTTTAGTTTTATAGAAGATAATCAATTAAAACAAAATTTGGCTATGTATTTAGATTGTGATTCTTCTGCCTACTTGAAAATTACATGTCTTTACATGATATAACTTCTTTCACTTTATTGAACACCCTCAATAAAGTTGCAGAGATAAATACCTTTTGGGGGCAAAATCAGAATTAACTTACCTTCTGAAATGCAATATGGTCATAATATTATATTTTTACGCTAACTAAAAATAGTATCTTTCCTTACTTTACTTGATCTGGGACACACACACTTGCAAGTGTGTGTTTAAAGATAATCCCCTCACAAGGATTGATACTATTTTTTTCTGCATCTCTACTATATTTAATTTCTTCTGTATTACAATAATGCTGTTGAGCTACACTTTCATATGTCCCACTAGTGTGTAGGAATTTATTTTACATTGAAGACAAAAAGAAAGCCCTTTAATTTGAGGTTATACATCTTTATTTTTGTAGCCTCTTTTGAATTAAGGTTAAATTGAGAAGGAAGGGAAGGTGTTTTTATTTATGTTGTTAAATAAATTTTTAAAACTTACTAATTAAAAATTTCCCCCCATTAGAATTCTTTCTACCACCATGTTATTTTCTTCTTTGTCTGATTTATTACATTTTAAGTAAGAAAGAAACATCTTTGGTTTTAGAAGTCATTAATTTGCCAGGGTTGTTGTAACAAAATACCACAAACTGGGTGTCTTCAACACAGAAATTGTTAGTTCTGGAGGCTACAAATATGAGATCAAGGTATTGGAAGGGTTGTTTTCTTCTGAGGGCTGATAGAATCTGTTCCATAATCTCTCCTAATTTCTGGTGGTTTACCTGCAATCTTTGGTATTTCTTGACTTTTAGAAGCATTGATGAACGTGGCACCAGTAAAACTGGATCAGGCAGTACTTTAATGACCTTATTTTAACTTGATTACCTTATTTCCAATTAAGGTTACATTTTGAGAACCAAGGAGTAGTACTTCAACCTATTATTTTTGGTAAACACATTTCAATCCACAGAAGAAGAAATTTTAGAATATTGTTAATAACAATACGGGCCTTTTGCTGACTAGCTTTTATTAATTATTTCAGGTATCATTTTGTAGATAGGGACAACTTTTTAAATGTTCTTTTCTGGGAAGGCCTATTGCCCCTTCCAAAAGCTAAGTATACAAAGGGAAGGGTGATGCCTGTTTTCTTCTCTGCTCTATTTCCAGGACTTAACAAAATCTTATTAAGTGCTCGATAAGGATTTGTTTAGTAACTAAATGAATTAATGTATTAAAAATGCACAAGTGAGGTATAAGAAGGGAGAAACTGTTATAAAATGTGAACTACCATAGAATTATTTTTAAAATGGGCTGTTATATGGCATGGTTAAAATTATCTTACTCCACAAAGTCTTTTGACTAATTATAATTGCCAAAAGCTTTGACTAAGTTTAATCTTCTAGAGAGAGAAATAAACTCTAACTGTTCGGTGAAACACTAAATGCATTGTAGAATTTATTTGCACACCAATTTCAATGAGGAAGAAAGAGAGAGAAAAAGGGGAGACTGCTTCACAAATGTACACACACATGCATGGATACACAGAAACACACACACACACTTTCAGGTTGCACTGAATCTATTTTAGTGTATAGCTCCAATTCAAATGCTTGTATTATTGTCCTAATTGGAACACTCGTTTCGGAAGGCTGTTCAGAAATGTGGCTATTCGCCACCTAATCTGCTCTGTACTTTGATCTTTTTGCCCATGCTTCCAGATTGGGGGAGGGAAGTAATTTATGAGGCTCTCCTATCAGGCTCTGCATCATTGCAGCCTCCGTGATTGAAGTAGTAGAATGATTGGAGGAGGCCATGCCTGAGTTAGGGTTTGACAAGCATGACAGGGGCCTAAGTTCCTAGGCACATGTGCTTGTGCCACGAGATGGCATTGGGAGGCCTGATCTCTAGTTGTGACACATTGTTCTTACACATTGTACTGCTCTATTTACTTGAACACATATGTATACACATTCTCTCTCTGGATAAGGCTTAGAATATGCCTGCAAATTGGGCTTTTAAAACTAACAGCAACCTAAAATGAAACTTTGCATTTAGTTTTTAAAGAACAAACCTGTGACCTCAACAAACTATTGGCAAAAAACGAGACAACGCCATGAATGTGTGAATGCAGAAAAGATGGTTTCCAGTTAAAATATCCTAAGCTATGTACCTGTCTTGACTGATGGGCTGTTGTGAATACTCTGGATATTTCTGGACTCTGGCTGTGTACCTTTAACTTAGTGATTCATAGGAAAGCCAGATGGGAATCTGGTAATGCTTCATGACAACGTGTTATTTTTCTGTTTCCTTTTACAGTAGCAGGCTCTAGCAGTAACCTACAAGTTGTTTGGTCTGTGGAATTCAGGCAACACAGAGAAAGCAGAACGATACATATAGATATTGAGAAGTTTAATACCAAACAGTGTTTATGGTTCTTATGTTTATGGGAAGTTAAAAAAAATAAGAAATCTCTTTTTTAAAAAAAGATTGGTGTTCAGGTTATAGGGATGTGAGTAGAGAGACTTTTTAGAAACCAGTGCAATTTTAGAGTCTGTGCTTAAACTCACTTTGTAGAGTGGTTGAAAATGTAGCATGATTGTTCACTTACCTATGGATATTTGACATTTTAGAGGACTGGGTGACAGAAGATTATTTTTTCCTTATGTAAAAATTGTCTCTCATTAAATGTGAACATTTTGGTAAGTGGCTTATTATGAAATTTGCCAGGCCTCTGAAAAAGCAACAGTTCAAAATGAGGTTGAGAGAGTATTTCTGACGAGGATGTCCTATTTTGTTCGTTTGGCTGCTTTGATTAAAACCTTCTGTGAAGCAATGGTCATTGCGTGATAGGCCCAGACACAAATTAAGATGACAACAGTCTGTTGACCTACTAAACAAAAAGTACAACAGCTTGGTAACTATGACCAGATAGAGTTACTTTACTGCTTAGTTAAAACTACACCCCCCACCCCCTACCCAAAAGAATAAAAGCCCTGTTTCAACAGTGGCTTCTTTTGGGCGTATGTAAATCCCTTCATGGAAAGTTACAAAACCCCAGGAAATCCCACCTGTGAATGATTGTAGTATTTAACCCTGGGGTTAGTTTCTATAATGCTTATTTCATTAAAAGCCTCCCCCCATCCCCATTTTTAGTGGTTGGTTTGTATAAGGCAAGCTCAAAACTGTAAGCCTGAAAACCACAATTTTCCCAAATAGGCAGTATTTCCAGTGATGTAATGTGAAGGTGACAGGGTTAACAGGTTAATCTCATAACTCAGAGAAGCAGAAAGTCTCCTCTAAATATGATGTTATAGGCCATGATAATCTCAGAGTCTTTTGAATGAGTTTTTGCATATGATATAAATAATCACATATATAATCAGAGTAGTCATTAACCTGTTTCTGATATGGATATTTGATATTTGTATTTATGTTTTAAAAGCCCCGATTCTGCCTTTGTCTCTGCATGAGACAGTTTAAGTGAGTTGCTACTATAAAGACACTGTTCTGTTCTGAGGGTCACATTTTTGGCAACTTACTAAAAAAATGTTGGACAATGTTTTTCGTTATCCCTAATTTTTTTAAACCATAGTTTTATATGAAACTATTTAATCTGTCTTCTGGTGGTACGGTATTTACAACAGAAAGGTTGTATGTTAAATGGTCGACTTTTCAAGCAACTCAAACACCTGGTCAGCATAAATCTTTTAATAAAATTTTACTCCATTAACTCCTTTCTTACCAGAACTTCTGAAAATCCCTTGCTAAAAGGCTGAAAAGTGACTAGTCATATAAGCCCCAAAATATTACACAGCCATGAGAATTAAGAAATACTGCTTACATTAGTTTATGAAACTTTATGAAGAACAAAATCAAGTGGTTTCTGGGCTTCGGTTATTAATCTCATTGTCAAACAGTCTGTTTAGTTTATGACTTCGTTTTTCCCATTTCTAAATTCCATATTCTAGTGCACTAATGATTTCCACATTGAAAGTAATTTCTTGGATGAAGAAAAAGAGCTTTCTCAGTATGAAAAAAATCCAAAATAATTAAGATGGAAACACAAGGAAGAGGTACACCTTGAAAAATCTTGCCTAGGAAAATAGTTACTCATATTTTTGTGTGTACAATGAAGTAAATGTATACAAAGTTAGGTTTGAACATGAATGTATTTTTGTATCGTCTGTTATAGAATGTTAATTAAATGTAGTCAATGGTTGTTTTAATCTTTTAATGATGCTTACGTACTCTATTGTAAAGATACTCATTTTTTATTATAAAAAGTTAAAATGAGTGAATGTTAATTGCATTCTGCTAAAGGAGTTTAGTGTTTCTATTATTTTAGTCAGAATTCCATTATCCAAGTGTATATGAAGTATACACTTATATAAACACTATCAAATGTATACCAAAGGGACAGAGACTATGCTATGATAGGATCCAGAGTTTTGTACATTTCTTCATTAATTAATTAGTACAAATGTTTATATAATTGATACAAATAATTAATATAAACTACTATATAAGTAATTAATTATACAAACATTTATGAATGTCTATTTTGTTTCTAACAAAAAACTGATTCTCGGGATGCTAAATCCCTAGGAAAGAGAGGTGGTCTCGACACAACATAGGGAGTCTATCAAACTATGTAAGCCAAAAACCCTGACCAAGATGGTCAAGAAAATCGTCTCTTTGTTATTGATTCCCAATACATATCTTAACCCTGACATCACTCATGAGCTCAAAATTTCTCACATTTTAAATTTCTGTATATATTTTGCAAAAGCTTATTAATTAATTTGAACAAGATATATTCAGAGCTTTCCCTATGCCATGTGTTACGGTGGTGTTACAATTCTTGGCCGAAGGAGGCACAAAATATAACTTGTTAAAATTAACTTCCTTTGTCAGAAGTGTGCAGTTCTTTAAAGTCTGCAGGTTCTTGGTTCTTAAAATTAATGTCCATGGTCAGGGGTTTGTGGTATAATGATGTAGAATAATGTACATATGCAGTTAGTGGCAGCAGACATGTAAACACATAGTGACAATGTGATGTGAAAAAGGCTAAGACTACTCTGTGAGATTATATAATATACAGAGGATATGATAAATAGCTCTGTCTTATGAGAGTATCAGGGAAGACTTTACACTGAGGATGATTTTATTATCTGGGATTTGAATGATGAGAGATGGTGGAGGGCACTAGAAGCAGAAAGGTTAGCAATTCCAAAAGCTCAGAGGCATGAAAGTAAACATCCAGCTTGGGTAATTGTGAGTAGTCTAGAGTGGCCTTAGCAAAGGTGGTACCCAAGAAAGGAGGGTATGTGGCTGTCTGACTTCCTCTTGATAGTCAAGGGCTGTCTCCCCAAACCACAGTCTATCTCAGTTTGTGCCAGTTCCTCCAGGGCAATAAGAACCAGAGATGGTTAGATGATACTCTCAGCTTCAAATTCAGTGGAAATTTGTAGTGCTCCCTGTTGAAAGTATTGTTCTTCTAATATTAACAGTTTTTTCACTAGTAAACCCTAGAGTCTCAAAGATGGAAAAGCAAAATATTTCAAATGTGTCATTTGAAGTTGAGAAGCATCACTCTAATATCTATCTCTTTGTTCCAGACTCAAATATGCTTGTTATAAGAGAAATATATTGGTCATTGGTATAGAACATAGATCTCATGTTTTGTGCCCATGTTCCTGGCTTGCAAGGCCTTTTTTTTTTCTGAGACAGAGCCTTGCTCTTTTGCCCAGGCTGAAGTGCAGTGGTGCAATCTCTGCTAACTGCAACCCCCGCCTCCTGGATTCAAGCGCTTCTTGTGCTTCAACCTCTCAAGTAGCTGCGATTACAAGCACCTGCCACCCTGCCCAGCTAAGGTTTGTATTTTTTTGTAGAGACGGGGTTTTGCCATGTTGGTCAGGTTGGTCTCAAACTCCTGGCCTCAAGTGATCCACCCGATGCAAGGCCTTATTTCCAAGCTGCAACCATAACCAAATCTCCCTTCAACAGGAAATTCCATCATTAAGAGAAGTACTTCTGTAAGATGGGGTTTATAAAAAACATAGTGATATCCATGGACAGTAGCCCCTTGACCTTCATGTATATTAAGTTCTTTGGTAGAAACAATGTTATAGGGTTTCCACAATAGTACATGAGGTATAGAGTAGGTCTGTGGATACTAGGGCTGGCATAAGCACGGAGTTAAAAAAAAAAGAACTATAAATCTGATATTGGTATATCTTTTAGAGAGGTCAAAATGCTAACCTTTTCATGATGGAAAGGATCCACTCATTTATCAGCAGGTACTCAAATTCCCACTCACTGTATAGAACTGTGTTGGAAGCCTAGTGTTGGTTATTGATACTGGAAAATAGGCAAGAAGATGGCAAGAATCTCTTCAAGGAAAATCCATGCTGAGCTCATGTGTAGCCTCTATCCTTGCCAACACATTTTTATGAGCGTATTATTTATTGAATAGATATTTGGGAAGGAGGCAAATTGACATCTATAAAGTAGTCATCTTATTCCGCTGATTATTAAGCACTTGCTCTTCAAGGGTCTTTTCGGTAAATATTCACCTAGCATACAGCATTTTAATGTTTATTTCAAAAAAAAAAAAAAAAACCCACCCATGTAACACATCCAGAGGCATTTTGTCAATAGTCCTCCAATATTGCTCCTTTTATATCCTTGGCTATTCAATAAAATCTTTAGCTACCAGCCAGAATCCATGATCTGTTTCTCAAATCGTGCTGCTCTAAATTCTGTCTTCTTCAGAGTCAGTTTGTTTTCTGGTGCTATGCCTCCATAGCAAGCCACTTTTAGCTACTGTCACAGATGTCTAGAAATTAGGCTTAGGACTGTCCTACTCAGTCTACTAGTCATATGGTTCACCTCATAACGGCTGAATGTGAATTGAATAGTGGATGGAAGTGTTGTGGGGGTAAGCACATGGAGTGTATCAATGCCCTGCTCCTAAAATGTACATCTTTCTGATGTAGTATGTTGATTTGATAATGAAATGCTATAGCACTTGCCTGATTCAGGGCTGGGTTTTTCAGAAAACTATGTGGCAGACTTCTAGTTGTCATGGGAAATCCATTCTTTCCTCTTTCCATATTAATAGCATTTTTTTGGGTATATGACAACTTCATCTAGAAAATAAATTTTCAGACTCCTTTGTAGCTAATAGGGCCAATGTGTCTAACTTTTTGCTAATGGAATGTGAGTAGAAATAATATTTTATATCACTTTCCTCAAAGTAAATTGTCCTAGACTTTCTCTCCTTGCCACTTTTCACTAGTGGGCACGTAGACGTGGAGCTGGGGCAACTTTGGTCATAAAGATGAGGATTACACTAGGAGCTGGTAGATAAACAAGACAGAGAGAACTTTCTAGAACAGAGCTATCTCTTAGATGTGGATCATTTCTAGATGCCTCTGGACATCTGAACAATTAAATGTGACAGAAAATGAGCTACTAAATTTTGAATTTCTTTGTTGTAGCAGCTTGGTCTGTATTATACTGCATATATCCAATTTACTCTTGGAAGCTCTAATCTCCTGATCACTTAGCGCCTCATTCTGTTAGGGCCCAATGGTAAGCCAGAAGAAGTTCTCAAAATTATATTTACTTGCTGAAATAATTACATTCTGAATATGGCGTGACTTCTCTTCAAAACCTTAGAGACATTGCTTTGCTTTGGGTCAGAATTTGCCATGGGTGGTATTTACCATTTTATCTTTACCACACTGTGAGCACCATTATATAAAGCATCTGGGTCCTTTGTTGCAAACCAGAGAAACTAGCAGTGGCTAAGCAGAAAATGAATTCACTTGAAAGATATTGCATGACTCACAGAATCAAAGAGATGGTAGAAGAATCAGGTTTGGTCATTAGAGAATATTTGTAGAATATTCATCTGACCATATTATTAATAAACAGAATATATGAGGATTTCAAACAACTCAATAGCAAAGTAAACCAAATAATTCAATTAAACGTTAGAAAAAAATTGGATATTCCTCAAAAGAAGGAATACAAATGGCAAACTGTTATATGAAAAAATACTCAACACCACTAATTATCAGAGAAATGCAAATCAAAATCACAATGAGATATCATTTTACCCCAGTTAGGATGGCTATTAGCAAAAGGATACAATATAACAAATGCTGTCAAGGATCCAGAAAAAGGGGAACCCTCATACTTTGTTGGTAGAAATGTAAATTAGTCACTGTGAAAAACGGTATGGAGGTTTCTCAAAAAATGGAACTACCATATAACCTAGCAACCCCACCACTGGGTATATATCCAAAAGAAAGGAAAACAGTGTTTCAAAGTGATATATATGCTCTCTTGTTTATTGAAGCAATATTCATAATAGCCAAGATCTGAAATAAATCTAAGTGTCCATGAACAGATAATTGGATAAAGAAAACATGGTATGCATACACAGTGGAATATTATTCAACCATAAAAAGAATGAAATTCTGTCATTTGCAGCAACATGGATGGAACTAAAGAAATTATGTTAAGAGATATAAGCCAGTAACAGAAGGACAAATATTACATGTTTTCACTCATTTGTGATAGCTAAAGAAAACTGATCGCAAGGGGGTGGTGAATAGAATGGTGGTTACCAGAGGCTGGGAAGGGTAGTGAAAAAGGTAGATGGAGGGGGGTTAATTGATAGGTACAAAAATATAGTTAGATATAAGGAATAGCATATAGTGTTCAATAGCACATTAGGGCAAATATGGTTAACAATAATTTATTGTACACTTCAACATAGCTAGAAGATATTTATTTTTATTGTTATGTTTTATTTCAACAGTTTTGGGGGAACAGGTGGTTTTGGGTTACATGGATAAGTTCTTTAGTGGTGATTTCCAAGATCTTGGTGTACCCATCACCTGAGTAGTGTAAACTCTACCCAATGTGTAGTCTTTTATTCCTCACCCATCTCCCACCCTTTCACCTGAGTCCCCAAAGTCCAGTATATCATTCTTATGCCTTTGCTTCCCCTTACCTCAGCTCCTATGTATGAGTGAAGACGTAAGATATTTGGTTTTCCATTCCTGTGTTACTTCACTTAAAATAATGGTCTCCAACTCCATCCAGGTTGCTGAAAATGCCATTATTTCATTCCTTTTTATGGCTGAGTAGTATTCTGTGGTGTATATATGTCATATTTTGCTAGAAGAGATTTAGAATGTTTCCAAAACAAAGAAATGATAAATGTTTGAGGTGTGGGTATCTCAGTTACCCAGATTTGATCATTATACATTGTATGCTTATATCAAAATATCACATGTACCTCATAAATATGTACAACTATTATGTATCCATACACATTTTTTAAAACTGGCTATATTTACACAATGGAATACACTTCAGCCATAAAAAGAAGGAAATCCTGCCATTTATAACATGGATGAATCTGGAGAACATTATATTAAATGAAATAAGCCAGGCATAGAAAGACAAACACTGCATGGAGTCACTCATGGAATTTATAACAGCTAATCTCACGGAAGTAGAGAGTAGAAGGATGGCTATCTGAGACTGGGGTGGTTAGGGGGCAGGGGGCTGGACAGATACTGGTCAAAGAGTGGATATTTACAGTTAGGAGGAGTAAGTTTAAGAGATCCATTGTACAGCATGATGACTGTAGTTAATGACATTGTATTATTGAGAAACGCTAACAGAGTGGGTGTTGTTTTCACCATAAAAATGATAACTATATGAGGTAATGCCTATGTTAATTGCCTAGATTTAACCATTCCACAATGTATATACACAATCATTTGTTGCATAACTACATTTCAGTCAATGACAGACAGCATATACGACAGTGGGTCCCAAAAGATTATATTGGAGTTGAAAAATGTTCATGTCCAGTCACGTTGTAGCTGTAGTAAATTATAGCACGATTACTTTATTTTTAAAAATTAATTTAGTGTAGCCTAAATACACAGTTTTCATAAAATCTACAGCTGCGTACAGTAATATCCTAGGCTTTCCCGTTCACGTACCACTCACTGACCCAGCCAGAGCAGTTTTCAGTTCTGCAAGACTCCATTCATGGTAAGTGCCTTATACAGGTGTACCAGTTTTGTCTTTTATACAATATTTTTACTGTGCATCTTTGATGTTTAGATACACAAATAATTACCATTGTGTTATAATTGTCTACAGTATTCAGTACAGTAATGTGATATAGAGGCTTGTAGCCTAGGTGTCTAGTAGGCTATACCATCTAGGTTTGTGTAAGTACACTGTATGACGTTTGCACGATGATGAAAGCATCAATGCGGCATGTCTCAGTAAGTATCCTTGTTGTTAAGCTACATATGTTTGTATTTCCAAACATCATGCTGTACACAAGAAATAGATACAATTTTATAAGTCAATTCAAAACATAAATCAATTTGGAAAAAAAGTAGATAAAATCCCAAATCCATAAAGCAAAATTCAAATCCTAGGTGAAAATATTTAATTGACTGAATCCAGGCCAAATTGGAGGTAAGGAGCATATAGACAAAAGGGAGTATTTGATACTTTTGACTTCTGTAACATAAGGTGGCTCTTTATCTCTTTCAGCAACTCATAAAATAGAGAAATTTTCAAAATGTAGAACTACTATTTCAAACTTTATTATTTTTATTGTTAAAAAGCTATCTAGAATATTGCAGTATCTTTCTGTTTTCCCCACTTCCTTACAGTAGACAAAGAAGAGAGAAAGGGAGGGTTGAAAGATAGAGGAAGAAGCCCTTCAAATTAAACAACTAATCACAACACTCCGTGTTAGCCATTTGACCAAACAATGCCTTACCACTCTATTATTTCAAATCAATCACTTTACTATAAGAAAGTCATTGCTTTGAGGAGTTAATTTCCAAAGTAAACATTAGACTACTAACATTTCTATACTCCACTTTTGCCAAACAGCAGATTTCACATCTTGGACAAATATGGCAAGTTTTTAAGAAAGTTAATTAGAATTTTACATGCTAACCAAGTCCTAGGAAATGCAGTGTTTGAATAGATAAATGTCAAATAAAAACTGTGATTTATAAAACTCTAAAGCCCAACTTTTTTTTCTGAAATGGATAGATTTCAACATGTCAGAACAAGCCTAATATTGTTTCTACAAAGTCACATATTAATTTATCTCTCTCTTTCATCATTTTTATTCTTCTCTTAAATTTTATATGACTTAAGACACTATCAACATGGTGCAACTATTTGCAACTGTGCAGCTGCACTGTATTCCCACCAGGGAAGGGGGGCACCTTATGACTGCTCCATTATTTCCTCATGCAGGTCATAAGAGATATTCTGTTCTCAATGCACCTCTTTCTTCCACTTTTCTGGGGAAAAAAATAAAGCCACCCTAGCTAATTCCTTAAGCCAGCACTAGATTAAGATGGGTGACTACATGGCATTCCAGGAAGCAGACTTTACCAATCCTTGTTTGAATTTTTCCCCTAAAAAATTGCTTGTGCAAGGTTCCTCAATGTGTAGAAACTTCTAGCACCTCAAAGAATCACTTCCAGAACTTTATTTAGGCACTATATGTAACCTGGTGTTTATCTAAAGCCATTCCTTTCAGGAAAATCAAGTCATTAAGGTGAGGATGAGTGTGGGAAGAACAAACAGAGAACCATATATGGGATGCAGGTGTTTGGCATTCATTTTAAACCAGGGGCTCTAGCAAGTCTTATTTGTTTTGACAACTCTGTCTCTAGAATGTTCATTCATTCTTTATTCACTTATTCATTCACTCAGTCATGTATTGTGGATGTTTGCCATGGCTTAGTCACTGTGCTAATTACTAGAGATACAAATAACAATAATAATTGTCAGGCCATCAGATTTATATACTTTTCTGAAATTAGAAACAGCCACAGTGATAGGAAATAGTTTTCAAAGGTAGTTTTTAATTTTTACATGATAAAATGGAATAATCTTATTTTACATTTTTTTGTGCTTTTTTTTCTCTTTTTTTTATTATTATACTTTAGGTTTTAGGGTACATGTGCACAATGTGCAGGTTTGTTACATATGTATCCATGTGCCATGTTGTTTTTCTGCACCCATTAACTCGTCATTTAGCATTAGGTATATCTCCTAATGCTCTCCCTGCCCCCACCCCACAACAGTCCCTGGAGTGTGATGTTCCCCTTCCTGTGTCCATGAGTTCTCATCGTTCAATTCCCACCTATGAGTGAGAACATGCGGTGTTTGGTGTTTTGTCCTTGTGATAGTTTACTAAGAATGATGTTTTCCAGTTTCATCCCTGTCCCTACAAAGGATATGAACTCATCATTTTTATGGCTGCATAGTATTCCATGGTGTATATGTGCCACATTTTCTCAATCCAGTCTATCATTGTTGGACATTTGGCTTGGTTCCAAGTCTTTGCTATTGTGAATAGTGCCGCAATAAACATACGTGTGCATGTGTCTTTATAGCAGCATGATTTATAATCCTTTGGGTATATACCCAGTAATGGGATGGCTGGGTCAAATGGTATTTCTAGTTCTAGATCCCTGAGGAATCACCACACTGACTTCCACAATGGTTGAACTAGTTTACAGTCCCACCAACAGTGTAAAAGTGTTCCTATTTCTCCACATCCTCTCCAGCACCTGTTGTTTCCTGACTTTTTAATGATGGCCATTCTAACTGGTGTGAGATGGTATCTCACTGTGGTTTTGATTTGCATTTCTCTGATGGCCAGTGATGATGAGCATTTTTTCATGTGTTTTTTGGCTGCATAAATGTCTTCTTTTGAGAAGTGTCTGTTCATGTCCTTCACCCACTTTTTGATGGTGTTGTTTGTTTTTTTCTTGTAAATTTGTTTGAGTTCATTGTAGATTCTGGATATTAGCCCTTTGTCAGATGAGTAGGTTGCAAAAATTTTCTCCCATTCTGTAGGTTGCCTGTTCACTCTGATGGTAGTTTCTTTTGCTGTGCAGAAGCTCTTTAGTTTAATTAGATCCCATTTGTCAATTTTGGCTTTTGTTGCCATTGCTTTTGGTGTTTTAGACATGAAGTCCTTGCCCACGCCTATGTCCTGAATGGTATTGCCTAGGTTTTCTTGTAGGATTTTAATGGTTTTAGTTCTAACATGTAAGTCTTGAATCCATCTTGAATTAATTTTTGTATAAGGTGTAAGGAAGGGATCCAGTTTCAGCTTTCTACATATGGCTAGCCAGTTTTCCCAGCACCATTTATTAAATAGGGAATCCTTTCCCCATTTCTTGTTTTTGTCAGGTTTGTCAAAGATCAGATAGTTGTAGATATGCGTCATTATTTCTGAGGGCTCTGTTCTGTTCCATTGATCTATGTCTCTGTTGTGGTACCACTACCATGCTGTTTTGGTTACTGTAGCCTTGTAGTATAGTTCGAAGTCAGGTAGCGTGATGCCTCCGGTTTTGTTCTTTTGGCTTAGGATTGACTTGGTGATGCGGGCTCCTTTTTGGTTCCATATGAACTTTAAAGTAGTTTTTTCCAATTCTGTGAAGAAAGTCATTGGTAGCTTGATGGGGATGGCATTGAATCTATAAATTACCTTGGGCAGTATGGCCATTTTCACGATATTGATTCTTCCAACCCATGAGCATGGAATGTTCTTCCATTTGTTTGTATCCTCTTTTATTTCATTGAGCAGTGGTTTGTAGTTCTCCTTGAAGAGGTCCTTCACATCCCTTGTAAGTTGGATTCCTGGGTATTTTATTCTCTTTGAAGCAATTGTGAATGGGAATTCACTCATGATTTGGCTCTCTGTTTGCCTGTGATTGGTGTACAAGAATGCTTGTGATTTTTGTACATTGATTTTGTATCCTGAGACTTTGCTGAAGTTGCTAATCAGCTTAAGGAGATTTTGGGCTGAGACAATGGGGTTTTCTAGATATACAATCATGTCATCTGCAAACAGGGACAATTTGACTTCCTCTTTTCCTAATTGAATACCCTTTATTTCCTTCTCCTGCCTGATTGCCCTGGCCTGAACTTCCAGCACTATGTTGAATAGGAGTGGTGAGAGAGGGCATCCCTGTCTTGTGCCAGTTTTCAAAGGGAATGCTTCCAGTTTTTGCCTATTCAGTATGATATTGGCTGTGGGTTTGTCATAAATAGCTCTTATTATTTTGAGATACGACCCTTCAATACCTAATTTATTGAGAGTTTTTAGCATGAAGTGCTCTTGAAGTTTGTCAAAGGCCTTTTCTGCATCTATTGAGATAATCATGTGGTTTTTGTCTTTGGTTCTGTTTATATGCTGTATTACGTTTATTGATTTGCATATGTTGAACCAGCCTTGCATCTCAGGGATGAAGCCCACTTGATTATGGTGGATAAGCTTTTTGATGTGTTGCTGGATTCAGTTTGCAGTATTTTACTGAGGATTTTTGCATCAATGTTCATCAAGGATATTGGTCTTAAAATTCTCTTTTTTTTTGTTGTGTCTCTGCCAGAGATGGTATCAGGATGGTGCTGGCCTCATAAAATGAGTTAGGGAGGATTGCCTCTTTTTCTATTGATTGGAATAGTTTCAGAAGGAATTGTACCAGCTCCTCCTTGTACCTCTGGTAGAATTCGGCTGTGAATCCATCTGGTCCTGGACTTTTTTTGGTTGATAAGCTATTAATTATAATAAGCTCTGACTCAATTTCAGAGCCTGTTATTGGTCTATTCAGAGATTCAACTTCTTCCTGGTTTAGTCTTGGGAGTGTGTATGTGTCCAGGAATTTATCCATTTCTTCTAGATTTTCAAGTTTATTTGCATAGAGGTGTTTATAGTATTCTCTGATGGTAGTTTGTATTTCTGTGGGATCGGTGGTGATATCCCCTTTATCATTTTTTATTGCATCTCTTCGATTCTTCTCTCTTTTCTTCTTTATTAGTCTTGCTAGTGGTCTATCAATTTTGTTGATCTTTTCAAAAAACCATCTCCTGGATTCATTGATTTGTTGAAGGGTTTTTTGTGTCTCTATTTCCTTCAGTTCTGTGCTGATCTTAGTTATTTCTTGCCTTCTACTAGCTTTTGAATGTGTTTGCTCTTGCTTCTCTAGTTCTTTTAATTGTGTTGTTATGGTGTCAATTTTGGATCTTTCCTGCTTTCTCTTGTGGGCATCTAGTGTATAAATTTCCTTCTACACACTGCTTTGAATGTGTCCCAGAGATTCTGGTATGTTGTGTCTTTGTTCTCCTTGGTTTCAAAGAACATCTTTATTTCTGCCTTCATTTTGTTGTTTACCCAGTAGTAATTCAGGAGCAGGTTGTTCAGTTTCCATGTAGTTGAGCGGTTTTGAATGAGTTTCTTAATCCTGAGTTCTAGTTTGCACTGTTGTCTGAGAGACAGTTTGTTATAATGTCTGTTCTTTTACATTTGCTGAGCTGTACTTTACTTCCAACTATGTTGTCAATTTTGGAATAGGTGTGGTGTGGTGCTGAAAAGAATGTATATTCTGTTGATTTGGGGTGGAGAGTTCTGTAGATGTCTATTAGGTCTGCTTGGTGCAGAGCTGAGTTCGATTCCTGGATATGCTTGTTAACTTTCTGTCTCGTTGATCTGTCTAATGTTGACAGTGGGGTGTTAAAGTCTCCCATTATTATTGTGTGGGAGTCTAAGTCTCTTTGTAGGTCCCTAGGGACTTGTTTTATGAATCTGGGTGCCCCTGTGTTGGGTGCATATATATTTAGGATAGTTAGGTCTTCTTGTTGAATTGATCCCTTTACCATTATGTAATGGCCTTGTTTGTCCGTTTTGATCTTTGTTGGTTTAAAGTCTGTTTTATCAGAGACTAGGATTGCAGCCCCTGCTTTATTTTTGTTTTCCATTTGCTTGGTAGATCTTCCTCCATCCCTTTATTTTGAGCCTATGTGCATTTCTGCACATGAGATGGGTTTCCTGAATACAGCACACTGATGAGTCTTGACTCTTTATCCAATTTGCCAGTCTGTGTCTTTTAATCGGAGCATTTAGCCCATTTACATTTAAGATTAATATTGTTATGTGTGAATTTGATCCTGTCATTATGATGTTAGCTGGTTATTTTGCTCATTAGTTGATGCAGTTTCTTCCTAGCATCGATGGTCTTTACAATTTGGCAAGTTTTTGCAGTGGCTGGTACCAGTTTTTCCTTTCCACGTTTAGTACTTCCTTCAGGAGCTCTTTTAGGGCAGGTCTGGTGGTGATGAAATCTCTCAGCATTTGCTTGTCTGTAAAGGATTTTATTTCTCCTTCACTTATGAAGCTTAGTTTGGCTGGATATGAAATTCTGGGTTGAAAATTCTTTTCTTTAAGAATGTTGAATATTGGCCCCCACTCTCTTCTGGCTTGTAGCCTTTCTGCCAAGTGATCAGCTGTTAGTCTGATGGGCTTCTCTTTGTAGGTAACCCGACCTTTCTCTCTGGCTGCCCTGAACATTTTTTCCTTCATTTCAACTTTAGTGAATCTGACAATTATGTGTCTTGGAGTTGCTCTTCTTGAGGAGTATCTTTGTGGTGTTCTCTGTATTTCCTGAATTTGAATGTTGGCCTGCCTTGCTAGGCTGGGGAAGTTCTCCCAGATAATGTCCTGCAGAGTGTTTTCCAACTTGGTTCCATTCTCCCCATCACTTTCAGGTACACCAATCAGACGTAGATTTGGTCTTTTCACATAGTCTCATATTTCTTGGTGGCTTTGTTCATTTGTTTTTACTCTTTTTTTCTCTAAACTTCTCTTCTCACTTCATTTTATTGTTTGATCTTCAATCACTGATACCCTTTCTTCCAGTTCATTGAATCAGCTATGGAAGCTTGTGCACGTGTCATGTAGTTCTCGTTCCACGATTTTCAGCTCCAACAGGTTATTTAAGGACTTCTCTACACTGTTTATTCTAGTTAGCCATTCGTCTAATATTTTTTCAAGGTATTTAGCTTCTTTGCCATGGGTTCGAACTTCCTCCTTTAGCTCGGAGAAGTTTGAACATCTGAAGACTTCTTCTCTCAACTTGTCAAAGTCATTCTACGTCCAGCTTTGGTCCATTGCTGGCAAGGAGCTGTGTTCCTTTGGAGGGAGAGAGGCGCTCTGATTTTTAGAGTATTCAGCTTTTCTGCTCTGTTTTTTCCCCATCTTTTTGGTTTTATCTACCTTTGGTCTTTGATGATGGTGACATACAGATGGGGTTTTGGTGCAGATGCCCTTTCTGTTTGTTAGTTTTACTTCTAACAGTCAGAACCCTTGGCTGCATGTCTGTTGGAGTTTGCTGGAGGTCCACTCCAGACCCTGTTTGCCTGGGTATCAGCAGCGGAGGCTGCAGAACAGCGAATATTGGTGAACAGCAAATATTGCTGCCTGATCGTTCCTCTGGAAGCTTCGTCTTAAGAGGAGTACCTGGCTGTGTGAGGTGCCAGTCTGCCCCTACTGGGGGGTGCCTCCAAGTTGTGCTACTTGGGGATCAGGGGCCCAATTGAGGAGGCAGTCTAGTCAAACTTTTATAGTTTAAAGGAAATCATATGGTCAGAGAAAGAGATAGAAATGACCATGGATTCAGCTAAATATTTTGGGTGTTGGCTATATGCTAGGAACTGGGCAATCTGCTTTCCGTATAATTTATCTTATTGCTCCAATATCCCAGTGAAGATGAGTGCCCCATTCTACAAATGATAAAACCAAGGCATGGTAAGGTCAGGTTTCTCACAGGATTCTTTTTCACTTCTTTGTAGAAGCAAGTTGTATGATTGAAGGTAGGGAAGTCCAGACAGTTAGAAAAGGACCACTAGTCAATCAAAGTGACAAATGCAAGAGATGGTACAAAACTAGTGAATCCTACATTAGGATTTCAATTAGAGTCCCAGTAAGAACTACTCACTGTCCCTTCTGCTTGACCTTGAGGCTCTTGGAAGGACCAGTAAGTATTTTGATTCTCTTGATCCAGTAAAGCCTTTCAGGGTTCCTGGCCATAATCCCTAGAGCCCTTTTCTTGTACTGGCTGAAAACATTGAGCTATGGATTTTTATTCCAGAATAGGGAGCTCAAAGTCATATTTCAAGTTGCATGTGTGGATATGTGTCCTGTTTGTGGGGGAAATGTGAACTCAGATACCCAGGGCAGGTATCAGAGTGGCTTGGAACATTTTCTGTCCTACTTTTTCAGCATAGCTTCTCCTTCCCAAGTATGTGTGTACAGCATCAGGCCCTTGTTTTCCTAACTATCCTTCCAACCTTGTGTTTGTTGGCTTCTCCTTGGGAAGTACAATTTATTTGAATTCTGAAGAAAATCAAGAATAATTTCCTGGCTGTTGTGGGCTGCCAAATGATGTAGTTTTTGAGCATCTACTTCACGGCATATTTCTGGGACAGTCTGCAGAGAAAGGTCCCTTCTATATTGCCACATGAGGATAACTACCTACATTCTTTTTCCTCAACAAAAGAAGCTTCATGATGGCTGGGTAAAATCTCCTTCCAAATAACATAAAGGAAATTTTGATACTGTAAAATATCGGAATAAATATTCAATACTATACATAGCTTCACTGAATTGTATATAAGGCAATGATTCTGACTTTTATCATTGGTTCCTCTTTGTTTATGGCATCACTACACCTGACCAAAGAAGATGTGAACTCATCACACAAAACTCAGTCAATGGTGCAATGTATATATTTTTTTCAAGATAACATAAATCTTTTATTGTAAGTCCGTTTATTTATGTTACAATGAGAGTATCATAAAAAACAGAAGTATCTTATTAATTTAAAAACATATGGGGTGCTTCTTGAATTTGTGTGTAACTCTTGTGCAATGGCCATGCAACTCTTTTTCTGTATCATTCCAATTTAGTATATATGCTGCTGAAACAAGCACAACATGTGTATTCTTGTTTATGACATATATGGATTTTCTGTATAATCAGTTTTACTTCATCACTGAGGAGGAAAGCCCTATACATTTAAAAAGAGAGTACCATGTTTATACTAGGAAAGAGAAGAAAAGACACTGTAATTCATGGAATACTTAATGATATAAGTGCTATGTGATGTATTTCATACAGATTTTCTCTTTTAGCCTTTATTTAAAGACTATGAGAACATTTTAGTCTTCCCATTTTACAGATTAAAACTTAACCTAGAGAGGTTACATATTTTCTCAAATCCAAGTTGAGAGAATGAATTAATGAACTAGAAAATAAACCTAGCTCTATTTTTGGAAAAATTTTATGATTTTCATACTAAACCATGCTACTGCTCCCCTATATAATTTATTTATTCATTTATTCACAAATATTTATTTACTACCTACTTTATGGCAGACATTATGCTAAATTATAAGGATAGAGAAATAATCAATATATGTTTTTCAATGGTAGAAAAATGACAATTAAAATTAATTTTAAAATATTGTGACTATTCTTCGAAGGGAGGAAAGATCTCTTCTTATGTAGTAATATCCTAGATAAATGCAAGAAAATTTTGTTACACAGTGAAACTTTATTCGTGGTAGTGATTTGTGATGTCTCACAAATGCTTCTTGCTACACTATTGTATGATTTAAGAGTATTTGGTATGAATTGCTAGACAGCAAGATCTAGTTTATGTTTAGATATATTGATTTTTCCAGACTAGATATCATTTTTTCAAAATGGAACTTTTAGGAGAGCTGTATTTGAACTTGCTACACATGGGTATGAATTCCGGCTAAGCAGAGAAATCCATCTTAATGGAGGTAGGGTTGAGAATTGGAACTCTAGGCAGTGGCTCTCCACACCAGTGGTTCTCAAACTGAAACATGCATCAGAATCTCATATAGGGGTTGTTGAAACACAGATTTCTGGCCCTACTCCTGAAATTTCTGATTCAGTAAGTCTGAGATGGGGCAAAAAATTTTATATTTCTAAAAAGTTATATTTATATTTCTAATAAGTTCCTAGGTGATATTGATGCCATTAACCTGAAAAAATTTATATTTCTAATAAGTTCCTAGGTGACATTGATGCCATTAACCTGAGGACCACACTTGGAGAATCACTGCTCTATAGGAAATATTTTCATATCTTCTTATACAGAATAGGCAAAAATGGGAATAGTTGATATATTCCCTGGGCCAATTTGTTCTAACCACTACCAACTTCTGCCTTGGCCTCACTCATGAGATCTGGTGACCTTTCAGTGTATGCATGAGGAGGCAAAGAACTCACAAGATGAACATTAGTAATCTCCCTCTTTATAACAGTTTAATTTTATTTATTTTTATTTTTAAGTTTTTTGCAGATATGATTTAGAGTTTGTTCATTTATGCATTCATTAAAATTAAGGTAAACATCAGAGGACTTTGTTAAATTAGAAAATATAGACAGTTATATAACACAATTTTCCCTGTTTTCTCAGGGAAGTAAAAGCCAGTTGCACTAAAAACATTTTGAGGAAACAGATATGTATGGGGTGATTTGGTGCACATCTGTGGTACAAAGGAAATTTTATTAACTTCAAACAGAATAAGTGAACTCCAAAAGGAGTGACACCTCTCCACATTTCAGAGGAGCAAACTGTGTTTTCTTGTACCTGGCACTTAATCCAACCATCAAACCCAATGGGCATGAGTTTTGCTAACTTGAGTGAAGCGATAACTAAACATTTCAAACTCAGACTTGAATGTTTTGGTATAAAATATAAAGTGCATTCAGCTGAAACCCTAATCTACAGCATTTTGATTTTTCCCCCTTGATTTATGTTTAGTACTTTGTTAGAAGGTTCGCTTTTCATTTGATTCCACATGGATGCAATGTTTCCTGTCTCATAGCCAAAGTCAACCTTTTAAGGTCTATAGGAGTGTTGTAGGCATATAAATTTTAAAAAGTAGAGAGAACGCTAAAATTCAGGACCACCTGGATTGCCAGCAGCAGCTTTAGAACCACACAGGTCAGTCAGTGTCCAAGTGGTCAAAATAAAGACTACTCAGGGCAGAGCCTAGGAAACCTGACAGTCGCAAAGCTTGTGGAGTAGCTTTCCTCATAATGGAAGGCAAAATGAGACATCAGTGTAATCAGTGAAGGTTAAACAGACCTGGGATATATTAGTCATGGATCTTAAAGCAAAAAAAAAAAAAAAAAAAGGAGGGGTGCTTTACACTATTTAAAGAAGAGATTTCTGCAACTTTATTTCTAAAACTTGGCAGCCTTAGGAGGTAAAGAGGCTAGTTCATAGGGCCAGAAATTTTATGCAAACTTTTAAAAAAAGTTCTTACCTTGGCTAATTGAGATTGGAATGCTGAAACAGTGCTATGGAAGAAAGCCATGTACGAATAAGATGGAATCAAGTGGCTCTTCTGGGTTCATGTAATTATTTTCTTCTTGCGGTTATGAAGATGATTGATGATTGATAATGAAGTTAAATTATTAAAACCCACCTTGCCTTTTGATTATATTCTTTTTTTTTTTTTTTTTTTGAGATGGAGTCTCACTCTGTCACCCAGGCTGGAGGGCAGTGGCACAATCTCAGCTCACTGCAGCCTCTGCCTCCTGGGTTCAAATGATTCTCCTGCCTCTGCCTCCCGAGTAGCTGGGACTACAGGTGCATGCCACCACACCCAGATATTTATTTATTTATTTATTTATTTATTTATTTAGTAGAGACAGGGTTTCATCATGTTTGCCAGGTTGGTCTCGAACTCCTGACCTCAGGTGATTTGCCTGCCTCAGCATCCCAAAGTGCTGGGATTAAAGGCGTGAGTCACCACTCGCAGCCATTTTTTGATTATATTCTTATTAGATCTTTCCAACATTTCCAAAATTTCCAATGTGTGCTATGTGTAATGGTTTATAAACAAAGTCTGTTATTGTTGATATAGAATTGGAGGCAGCAGATGCATTTGATAAACAATTTTAACACTTTTGAGAAAAGAACTTTGCAACATAATAAAAATTACAGCACCCAAAGAAGAAAATTTGTGGATCCCATTAAAGCTATGTATAATCCACAAATAATTCTTTTGAATTATCCCCCTAAAGAGTCATTTAATTTAAAAGGAGAGAAAAATGCTTTTTATTAATTTTCATCACCACATCTTCCCTGCCCCCTTCAAGAATGCTGGAATCAAAATGGGAAAAAAAACTGGAATGTTTACTGCAATATGTCCAAGTATTTGAAGGGTCTTACCAAAAGTAATGAAACTGTCAACATGGTTTCTTGTAAGTTTATTATGCGTCTATGAACTGACAAATGTTGCACATTTGTTAGAAGTTTTCTAATATTCACCTTCAGAGTTCCTTTGCTGAAAATAATTCAGAAAGTCAGAGGTCCAGGAGCTAAACTGGAGTTTTTATTGATCATCAGGTGTCAAGTACTTAAAACTGATCTTGCTCCTTCAACTAGTCACATCCTTCAACTAGTCACACAGAATTAGGTTTAAACAATTTCCAGATCATTTGCCTTTATATTTCTCAGTTTCCTTGTAATTCTCAGCAATTTCTTGTAGGATTTCAAAACTTATGCTTAAGAATAAAAAATAGAATACAGGAAATTTTATTTTTTGAGCACTGACACTTTCATTTTATAGCAGTTACTGGGGGTGTTGATCTCTTCCCCAGAAATAGCAGGAGTGATTTAATGAAGATTGTGAATGTTTCTTAGTTTATGTCTCACCCTAGCCAAAATCAGAAAGTAAGTTATTGTTCTTCTATCCAGTCTTCATTTTATCCCCTCAGAAATATTCACACTATTTTATCACTAAGTATTTCTTTTTGTTTTCTAGGCTCATTACACAGGCTTGATCTCCCTGACCTAATACTCTAGCATGAACCAGGTCTTAGAGTACTCATTTGGCCAATTCTGTTGGCTTCATGTTGTCCTGTTCTCCCAATGTTGTGCCACTCCTGGCCTAGTGGTTTTTTCAAAACATGTAGGCATCTAGGGTGTCATTTTCTCTTCTGTTGATGTGCTACAGGCACATTTAGGAGGATGGGCCCCAGAATACTTAAAAAAAAATACTTTCAATAGAGAGATAACAAGGTATAAGTATGTTGTGGTTGTTCAAAACATACTTGTTGTATAAAATTTCCTATTTAATGCTGGAGATAATCCACCTTGCCTTTGCACCTAACTCAAGTGGGTATTTTAATGTCTTCAGGTAGGTTGGATAGTGCCATAATTCAGTGCCATGGAAAAGACTTTCAGGTAGGGTGAAGAATGCCCTACCGTCAGGCTGTCTACCAACTTTCCCAACATATTTTAACTGCAGCCTGCTGATAATTCCCTAAAGATTATGGGAATATAAAGACGCTATTTTGGATTAAGTTACTCTGTCCTTATTCTTAGAAAGTCATATTATACAATGTCAACAAAAACTAGAAGCAAGACAAAAGAGGACATATGGGATGCTATAGGAATGAATAGCAGAGTGATCTCATCTCTTTAAGGGGTCAAGGAAGGCTTCCCAGGGAAGAAACATCCATAGTGAAACCTGAAACATAAGTAGATATTAATAAATGGACTCAAAGGAATCCAATATTGCAGAATCATAAAGTCAAGGGGTCATGCATTTTAGATGAGACTGAAGAGACAAGCAGGGACCAAGGATCACAAGGTCTGATAAGCTTTGAAAAGGAGTCTATTTATCTTAAGGGAGAGGGAGAACTATTGAAAAACTTTCAACTGGCAATGACATGAATAGATTTGCATTTTAAAGGCTATAGTATCCTCATGCTGTGCTGTTAATAATAAACACCTTAATGCCAATTAATTCATAATCCTCTTTTACTAACCCATACATTAAATTATTACATAGCAACTACCGGGTAATGAGAAGAAAAGACAGGCAGAATGGTGGAGTCTGGGGTGACAAGGAGCATCACAAGATATGAGGTATAGGGAAAGAGGGAAGCATAGAATGATATACTTGGGTGAATGAAAGAAGGAAGGAAGGACAGAGAGACCTAGAGGAAGGTGAGCAGACAGGCAGTCAGACCAAACTAGGTGATTTTACATTCATGCACAAACTCTTTTAAGTCTCACAATCCATTTTGCAAAAGAGAAAACTGAAACTCAGAGCAGTTCATAGCTCAAGAGAGGTAAATTTTCTCAAGATCACATAGCAAATGGCAGAGCTGGAATTTTAGTTTAGATTCTTCTACTGTATATTCAATGCCTTTTCTGATCAGGAATCTTGTCTTCAAAGTTGGGAACATAACAAGAGTGAGTGGAGGTATAGTCTATATTCCAACATATAGCTAGAAGATAGAAATTACCTGTTGTCATAATTTTGCCAGTGATTACCCCTCATTGTGCGACAGATATTCAAAATCAAATGCTTGCAACCCAGTGGAAGAACTGTATGATGTTCTCTACCGGGTGAATCCTTGTGTGATTTTCAAGGTAGAAAATTGATTAACATTTCAATGTTCTCCCCTTCCAGGGATCTTTGTAATACCATGTAGACTGTCAGCTGCTGAACCACATCCAAATTTCGTTTTTGTATTCAGCAAGGCTATGTCATTTCTTGTTTAGTCCGTTGTTATTTGATTATTAATTTTATAAATATTTATTAAGCCTAATGTAATCCAGGTACTGTTCTATGTGCTGGAAAACATCAGTGAAAAAAACAGAACATCTTCTTTGTTCTCATTTATTTAGTGTACTTATATATTTTAGTCTTTAATTACTCTGTGTCAAACAATAACACATTTAAAATTGACTTAAACTTTCCATTTTTAAATTTCAAAGGCCTCCATTTTTTTCCCTGCCCCCACATCTAGTTCCAGAATATTGAGATTGGCAAAAATGTACATGCTATCCATCAATACACTTGACATTTTGAAGATTTTGATTCTTCCTTCCTAGATTTCATTGTTAAAAAGGAAAGAGAAGTGAAGTTCTTTTAATGATTAAACATGCTATGACTCTCATCAAGTATTTACCTTCTGATTCAATCCTTGCTCTTCCTTGTGTCATGATGTTCCTATATTCTAATTCTCCTTAGGCAATATTGAAGATATTTTGCTGTCCTATTATGTCTTTATTATTATTATTGTTATTACTATTATTTATTGAGACAGAGTCTCACTCTGTCACCAGGCTGGAGTGCAGTGGCGTGATCTTGGCTCACTGCAACCTCCACCTCCTACGTTCAAGCAATTCTCCTGCCTCAGCCACCCCAGTAGCTGGGACTATAGGCATGTGCAACCACGCCCAGCTAATACTTGTATTTTTAGTAGAGATGAGGTTTCACCATGTTGGCCAGGATGATCACCATCTCTTGACCACGTGATCCGCCCGCCTCGGCCTCCCAAAGTGCTGGGATTACAGGCGTGAGCCACAGTGCCGGGCCTTATGTCTTTTTAATATGTGGTGTCTGCATTTGTAGCATGAATGATAAGGAGCACAAACCAAATCTTGGAATTTGATAAAATATCTTCTTTCTAAACTATATGAGTTCATTTTCAGAGAGCTAATATAACAATCCCAAATACCTGTCATTTAAACAAGTTAATTATTCTCTAAGGATACATATTATAGCCAATATATTTTATGGATAACCAGAGATGGGTTCTAAATTGTGATGATTTCAACCATATTCTATCTTACCTAAATTTCCAAACTGTGACATTTACCTCATTGTTGTCCGTCATCATCTATTTCTATAGATGTCCTATAGATATCTATTCCTATCTAGTCCATCATCTTATTCCTATATTACTTCCAGAAAGGAGCATTCAGACATTGAGTTTATGTTGAATTGACATATTTATCTATAGTTCCTGACTCCAACTACCAAAAAAAAATCTTGTAGATTAGAATATAGTTTTTTTGCAGAACTAAAAGGCATTAATCCAAAATAACTCCTGACCTTGTATTCATTGGTTGGTAAGGTTTGGAATACAATTACTTCTCCAAGAGCTAGTAAACAAAGGAGGGATCATAAGGCTAGTTATCGACTAGATTGATGGCTGTAGGAAAAATTCCAGATTGGTTGCTTTCATTGCCCCACTGGTTGTCAATTGCCACATTGGTTGATATCACAAATGTGCAGAGTAGCAAGAAGATAAGATGCCCAGAAAATAGAGAAGAAGAATACTTCCTTGACCTTTACTTTTGCTGAAAAATTGTGCTAATATCTTTTTGGATGGAGTATTGGGGCTATATTTCTGATTACAGATGAAGAGAGGAAGCATGATTAAAGGCATGTAAAATGGAGCATGTGTGGAGAGCATTCGTGACAGCCCTTATAGGCTTGAGCTCTGTGGTGACCAGAGCTACACATGATAATCTTTAGTGGATCTGCATCACGATTTTATACAAAGGTAAGGAAGTGGTTTTTTCTTTTGATTTCATTTCCAAATTGAACATTATCAACATTGTTATTTTTTTTTTTTTTTGCTTGTAGGAATACATTGGCCAGGTATCTCTGAGAACATCATGTCCTGGTGCCCAGGTCTTTTTCCTGACATTATGGAGTTCAATACACTTTATGTACAGTTGGGATTTTCATTCCCAACTTTTAAGCATATTGTTATGGAAGTTTAACTGCTAGTTTTCACTGATTTATGTAATTTCCTAAAATCCGTTTGCAGTTATTCCCTGCTACATACTGAGCAAAAAGAAGAAGGAGGAATAGATAAATCCAGCGTCTCTCTTGAAAACCACAGTTTATGCAATTTTTTTTTTTTTTTTGAGATGGAGTCTCACACTGTCGCCCAGGCTGGAGTGCAGTGGCGCGATCTCAGCTCACTGCAAGCTCCTCCTCCAGGGTTCACGCCATTCTCCTGCCTCAGCCTCCCACGTAGGTGGACTACAGGCGCCCCCACCACGCCCGGCTAATTTTTTGTATTTTTAGTAGAGACGGGGTTTCACCGTATTAGCCAGGATGGTCTTGATCTCCTGACCTCGTGATCCGCCCACCTCAGCCTCCCAAAGTGCTGGGATTACAGGCGTGACGCACCGCACCCAGCAAATTTGCCTACTCTTAATCTGAAATATAAAATCATCTTCCAAGGGATAGGGATTCTACTTACTTATACTGAAACGTCGTCATGGTCTCTTTTTGTTATTACTATTGTTGTTTTATTTTGTCTTATGTAATCAAGAACAAGGGAAGTAATCATCCTTAGCTGGTTGCCTCAAAAAAATTTCAAGAAGGCCGGGCGCGGTGGCTCACGCTTGTAATCCCAGCACTTTGGGAGGCCGAGGTGGGCGGATTACGAGGTCAGGAGATCGAGACCACGGTGAAACCCCGACTCTACTAAAAATACAAAAAAGCCGGGCGTGGTGGCGGGCGCCTGTAGTCCCAGCTACTCGGAGAGGCTGAGGCAGGAGAATGGCGTGAACCCGGGAGGCGGAGCTTGCAGTGAGCCGAGATTGCGCCACTGCACTCCAGCCTGGGCGACAGAGCAAGACTCCGTCTCAAAAAAAAAAAAAAAATTTTCAAGAAAGTAGTGTTTTCTTAGCCGGGTGCAGTGGCTCACACCTGTAATCCCAGCACTTTGGGAGGCTGAGGCGGGTGGATCACTTGAGGTCAGGAGTTAAAGACCAGACCGGCCAGCATGAAGAAACCCCATCTCTGCTAAAATAAAAAAAAAGAAAAATTAGCCAGGGATGGTGGCCGCACCTGTAGTCCTAGCTACTCAGCAGGCTGAGGCTGGAGAATCACTTGAACCTGGGAGGCGGAGATTGCAGTGAGCTGAGATCATGCCGTTGCACTCCAGATGGGTGACAGAGCAAGACTCCGTCTCAAAAATAACTAAATAAATGAAAAATAAATACATAAATAAATAGAAAAATTGTGTTTTCTTTAAGAGGGGTGAGGCAAACTGGGGTGGGCACACAGAACAGTGACCAGGATAGGCAGGAAACATGGTGTCTTCCCTCTGGAGAACAGTTGAGGAAACAGGGTTGATTAGTCTAGAGAAGTGACTTGCTGCAAACTTTCATTTATTTAAATGATTCCTATGCAGCAGAAGCCTAAGACTTAATCTTGGGCCGCTTCAGAGGATAGGATTAGGACAAAAAAGTGACAATTATAGAAAATTTAATTTGAACACATTTAAAAAATCGGTTTATTTCTATTGGTTTGAAATGTGAAAAATGGAAAAGGCTGTCTTGAGAGTACTGCCCTAAATGAGTAGATAGTAGTAGTAGTAGTTCCCACGCGGAAGCTGGGAAGCTGGCTGACAACTTCGCTGGAATGTGCTGAGGAAATTCATACATCAACTTGAGGGTTAAAGAGATAAACTTGATGGTCCTCTCCAACTCTGAGATTAAGTGTGGGTTAATAATTCTTATGTAGCAACTGAAACAAGATATTAAGAAACTTAAAATATTTATTTTGTGAGCTCTTAAAGCGCACTCAGTGCTCAACAAGATGTTCACTTACCGGGAGTGAAGCATTAGACAGAAGACTATTATAAGACTTCTTTGAAGAATATTTGTCCTCTCTATTTAAAGGTAATTATTTTGGGCACTATTTGTGAAATAAAAGGTAAGTTCTTCAGGCAGTATTCTTCACTCATGGTCAGGAACAGCTTGCTTTTTGTCTGATGATGCTAGCTCATTTCTCCACACTCATGTGTCTTGCATTGTGGTCAACAATGATCATAAAATGAGCTCTTCTGTCTTTAGAAACTTCACACTACACAGATCCATCTGTTCCTTTTTACCTAAGCCACGTTGGTCCTATGGCTTCCAGCTGTGTCTCAATTGCTAATTCATTCTTAAAGGAGATTGGTTGGCTAGATAACTTTAATAGCCTTGTTGATCATTCTATACCCTATGTTGACTTAGAATTATACGGTTTTCTCCAATTTAACTTTTTTTTTCTGGTAAGCTTTTCAGCTAGCTGTATTTTCTTAATTTTCAGATAAATTAAAAATAATACATTCTTTTCTATTTTTGTAGATCCCTATATATGCTTTAGGTAATTGATAGCTTCTTGCATTCTGTATGAAACAAGCTCCATTCTTTTTCTGATCCTCCAGTGAAAAAAATAAAGCCAAATATTTAAGCAATTAAAATATTAAACTTGCTCTAGTTTAGTTGTGACATTAAAAAGTGCAAATATATGAAACAAAATAAACATGCCTTATAATAAATTGAATTCTCCATCTCTGTGCAACTGGCATTAAAGGGAATACAACTTCAGCTATTATCTCTACTTACTGCTTTGTGAGCAGTTATCATAATAACTGGAAAATCACTCTTTCATCTCTTGATGTTTTACAAGTTAATCATTTAAAAATTTGTCTAGACATATATGACATTTATTTTTCATGGTTCTCAAAGACCTTGTCAACAGGAAGTCTCAGTTATTGCACATTTTATTTAATTGTTTGCTTGATTATTTCTTCCCTTCAGTTCTGTCTGTTATCTCCCTGGGCATTCCTACTAAATAGATGATGTCTAGATTTCAACATAATTGAGAAAATATGAGAAACTCTCATATTTTAATCACTTGTGCTTATAATGATCCATTCAGGGAAAAATCTAGATATGTATAATAAGTACACATGTGTGTGTTAATGCTTAGAAATGAGACTAGGATATACTGCAATATATTAACAGTAATTAACTTTGGACTTTTTAATAGGTCCTTTTTAATTTTATTTTATTCTTCTGTGTCTGATTTGTCATCAAGGAAAGCCTTTTGGGGACTTGTTATTTGTCCCCCAAATCATGTATGTGCTTCTCATTGACTTCCTGAACTGTGTCCATGGGTAGAGCTGACTACATGGCCTTGAGACCAGTGCAGCTGTACATAGCCTCCTACTCAGAAGTTTAGGGTTTAATACTCTGCAGTTGCCAGCTTAAAATTTTTAGCAATTTTATCTTTGGATCTATATTTTGTTAAGTGGAGTCAAATAAGACAGTGAAGAATACATGAAACTTGAGATCACACATAATCTTGCCTTCATGTCTTGGCCTTCTGCTCTTGTCCATTTTGTGCACTTTTGTTCCTCCCTCACTTTATCTTCTATCCTGCTCTGTAACCACTGCCTCCTTTCCCCTTTAGTGGGTGCTTGGACACAGACATGAGGAAGGTCAAAGTCAGTTAAGGCTCAGGTGATGTGTGTTGTGTAGCCTCTGGGCATGGGCCATGGAAGTGCCCAAATCTGCCCAAGCTAGCAGCACCATGTTAGGAATGGCAGCCTGTAGGAAGCAGAGGTTTACTTCTGCATCATAGGCTGGGCACAGTGTGTTGGCTGGGTGACTGACAGATGGGGAAATTCAGCTTCAGCAGTAAATGGGTTGTGTGTGAGGAGTCATGGGACTAGGTCCCCCAGGGTGATTGTGAGGGTCTGAACTCATTTAGATACCATTCTCATACCCAAGCAAGTATGATATTGTATAATAAATGAAAAAAACAAAACAAAACAAAACAAAATGATGCAGTTTGAGAGAGAAACCAGAAAAATATTTTCTATTTTAGTACCTTAAAAGGCACCTTTTTCTGCTTTTGAACATGGCCCCACATTTTCATTTTGTGCTGGGCTCCATAAATCATGGACCTGGCCCTACTTGTGATGCCCTTCAGATATCTCCCGTCAGAACCCAGTCTAGAGGGCCGATGGCATAGGTTTACATTGATCAGTATGGTCATCCATCTGCCTCAACTGTGAGGATCAGATAGGTAACTCCAAGGATCTTTCTTTCTGTAAAATTGATTCTTTTGAATCATTGAAACAACTGGTATAAGCAAACTCAATTAAGTTTAAGGAATTTTACTAAGCAGTGGCTTAATAAGGAGAGACAGTGATTTCCTTGTTAGGGATGTGTGGTTTCTTCCCCTTTTTGAGATGAGTTTCTCATGGCAAACTCCAGTTAGGGAGAAGCCCACCGCCCTCCTGCCTTAGAATGGTGAGACACAGGTGCTTTTCTTTTTGAACCTGCTTTTGATATTGTTGTATCAAATGTGTCAGTAGATCTAAGTGGAATGTTTCACGCCTCTTCCATCTTTTTCTTGGCCTCCACCAAGCACATTTTCAAATTAGGGTTGAGTTTCTTTCATGTGGGTATAGCCAAAACAACTATTCAGAAGATGTGTCTGAGAAATCCAAGGCACTAAGAATCCTTGCCTTCCTTTCCTAATATGTTTGTGGTTTCTGCGATTATTTACCTGTACTGTAATCCTTTCTCTAAATTGGGGCATGTAAATAAGATTTGATACATTTTCCTTTACATATTTTCTGTAATACTACATTAATGTACTGAGAATGTCAACTTGGTTAAACTTGTGCTAGATATAGAACTTTAACGTATGTGGTTGACATAATTTCTTCATTTCCCTTGTGATGAAGTGGTTTTTCTTTTCCTCATGGTTCCCTTGGTTTGGATTGTGAATTTCTGTTAGAGGGTGTTATAAGTCACTTAGTTCGTTGGCTTTCTCAGAAGTCCTATCTTGTCTCGAGTTATTTAAAACTCTGTAAACATTAAGCTAAACAGCCAGACAACATTCTAATTGTCTTAATATACTTAGGTAATCTCCTGTTACTGGACAATAGTTTGCTGATCATTTTTTCCATTCCAATTAATGTTTTAATACGTATTATATATAATGTATATTAATATACATATATAATATATAAATATACATTATATATTATATATGTTTTAACAAACATATGTTTATATATATTTTATATATGTATATATAATGTTTCAGAGTATTTCTTCAGGATTGGTCTCCCATATTGGAAAAATACAAGTATTTATGAAGGCCTTGATAATATATTGCAAATCGGCTCATTAGAAAGATTATACCAATTTAGATTTCTACCAGCATCCTCAAGTTTGACTGTCTGATCAGCTTTAGTTATTATCACTTAAGTGATGGAAAATGGAATCCTGTTTTGATTTGCATTTCTTTGACTAGTAAGATATGAAGTTTGCTTAAATGTTTTTCAGCCCCTTGTATTTTCTTTTTCAGGCATTTTATTTAATAAAAACGTAGTCTTCAGAGCACAATAGACTTTAGAAAATATATTAAATTGTTTATGATTTCCACCATGACTCTTTTGTATGTGTTAACTTGCACAAATGAAAAAACTGTATCTTAATAGGGATGTCTTTCATGGTTGTCTGCAACAGCCATAGCTTACTAATTCTATTGAGGGGAGATGGCTGAGGCTAGCCAGCTGTCTAAAAGAGAGATTTGACCAAAGATAGACAAGAGTGCATAATGTAGCTTCCTAGTCGTAACTTTGTCAACTCCTGCTATTGCCCATATGATTTCTTAGCAGTTGTTTAAGGGCTTATATTTTTCTAGAGGGGGAGGAATGTACTTTTCATCAAAGGTTTATTTGGTAATTCATATTTCCTTTATGGTCTACATTGATTGTCAGTTATAGCTCTTACCCAGTGTGTGTTTTTTGAAATGGAAATTTAATTGGGTGAGCATTTGTGATGAGATGTTTAAGTGACTTAGGAATATGCATAACACACATGTACATGTTGTTTAATCAAAAGTGTAAAGTAAGTAGAATTAGAATTTAGAAACAGTAGTCTCCTAGTGCTAAGACTGAACATTTCTTATTTTCAGTTGAGCAAGGAAAATTAAACTACTTACAGTTATATTATTATTTACCCTGGTGATTTAACCTTACAAATATTTTACAAAATAATATAAATAGAAACATATGTGAAGTGTAGGCAACTGGAAACATGTCACATTTTCTAAGTAACCATGAATGGATGAATAGTAAATCTTATATGTTTATGATCTCTAAAATATAAGTCAAATACTGACTCTGTGTGTGTGTGTATATAACGTATATACATACAATTAACATTTGTTTAGCAAGTTATAGCTTTGTAATATATTTCTATGCACATAAACTTATTCGATTCAATAAAGAGAAATTACTATTACCAAAAGACTTTTCAGTTTCTTGGTTTAAACCTAAATATATATATATATATTTTAGCCTAAGTATATATATATATATTTTAAATAATATATAAACCTAAATATATGTATTTTAACCTAAGTGTGTATATATATATTTTAACCTATATATATATATATATATTTTAACCTATATATATATATATATTTAAATGGTTTATATGGTCATAGATATATTTAAATTGTTTATATCAGCATATATATATATATATATGTGTGTGTGTATAATAGATATATTTAAATTTAAACCATGAAACTAAAAAGTCTTTTGGTAATAGTAATTCCTTTTTAGTGAATCAAATAAGTTTATGTGCATAAAAGTGTATGAAATGTTTAATAAGAATTTTCAAAGAGGCAATAAGTATGACTCAGTAACACAAGCCCAGGGAGAGTAGATTCAGAAGCCGAGGAATTCTCTTGAGAAAATACTTTTGTATATAGGAGCTTGAGTATCATCCTAAATTGAAAATAAAAAGGGAGTTTTAATGATAATTACAAAATGTTACAAAATTAAGCTAATAAATGACCTTAAAACAATTTTTGGTGCAAAACAAAACTATTTCATGCTTGTGGATGCCTTCATTCATGGAACAAATAATAATTATTGATCTTTTCTATGGGCTAGACACTATTCTAGGAACTTCGGATGGATCAGTTAATGAAAAGAGAAACATTCCTGCCCTCATTGTGCTTGCATTCTATCAAGGAGAGATACAAAATGAACAATAAACTTGATAAATAGGCCCATATTAATGCCTATGGACAGCTAAGTGTTATGGACAGAAGAAAAATTAGAAGCAGCAAGGGGAATTAGGAGTCAGTGTGGGAGAAGAGAATACATTCTCAGTATTAAATAAGATGATAGATAAGGGAAGGCCTTGTTGAGAAGGTAAGTTCTTAGTGAAGACATGAAAGAGATAAGAGGATTAGTCAAGAGGTTATCTGGGAAAAAAAATATTCCAAGTAGAAGTAACAGCAAGAGCAAGCACACAACCTGCGGACATGCTAGAAACATGTGGGAGGCCAGTGCCTAGAAGAATCAGGGATGATGCAGAAGCAGATGGGTTCAGAGAGCCAGTGGGGATGGGGAGCAACCCCATAGGACCTTATTAGTTGTAATGATTTTAGATTTTATTCTGAATGAGATGGGAATCCAATGCAGAGTTTTAAGCAGAGGACTTGATCAGGCTTGATTTTTTTTTTTTTAATTATACTTTAAGTTCTAGGGTACATGTGCACAACGTGCAGGTTTGTTACATAAGTATACATATGCCATGTTGGTTTGCCACACCCATCAACTCATCATTTACATTAGGTATTTCTCCTAATGCTATCCCTCCCCCAGACCCCCACCCCCCGACAGGCCCCAGTGTGTGATATTCCCTGCTCTGTGTCCATGTGTTCTCATTGTTCAACTCCCACTTTTGAGTGAGAACATGCAGTGTTTGGTTTTCTGTCCTTGTGATGGTTTGCCGAGAATGATGGTTTCCAGCTTCATCCATGTGCCTGCAAAGGACATGAACTCATCCTTTTTCATGGCTGCCTAGTATTCCATGGTGTACATGTGCCACATTTTCTTAATCCAATCTATCATTGACAGACATTTGGGTTGGTTCCAAGTCTTTGCTATTGTGAATAGTGCTGCAATAAACATACGTGTGCATGTGTCGTTATAGTAGCATAATTTACAATCCTTTGGGTATATACCCAGTAATGAGACTGCTGGGTCAAACGGTATTTCTAGTTCTAGATCCTTGAGGAATCACCACAGTGTCTTCCACAATGGTTGAACTAATTTACACTCCTACCAACAGTGTAAGAGCATTCCTGTTTCTCCACATCCTCTCCAGCATCTGTTGTTTCCTGACTTTTTAATGATTGCCATTCTAACTGGTGTGAGATGGTATCTCACTGTGATTTTGATTTGCATTTCTCTGGTGACTAGTGATGATGAGCATATTTTTGTATGACTGTTGGCTACATAAAAAGATTTGAGAAGTGGATCAGACTTGAAGTTTAAAAGACTACTTCTTGCTTCTGTGCTGAGATTACATTGAAAAAGATTAGGTTAAAAATCCAGGCAAGATATGGTAGAGGCTTGAACTAGGGTGCATATGATAAATAGTGACCAGATTCTGAATATATTTTGAAGATTTTACCGATGGGATTTGCCAGCTTGTAACATAGGATGTGTGGAGAGTGGCTTTCCTGATTGCTAGACAGTTCCTTGGACTCCATGCTGCTAACTGTCCTTGGTGTTGAGGCTCCTGGTGTCCTCTTTGGTTTGAGTCTTTGTCTCTGGTCATCCCAGGTTTCAAACTAATGCTCGTCTGGTTGGTACTGATGTACAGCTTCTTTGTGTACCACTCAACTTGTTTTAGGTGTCCTGTTCCAACATTTGAACCCTTACTATCTATTCAGCCCTCTATCATGTTCATTATTTGCCCTAATACCTGTTTATCTTCCAGCCATTTGGGCCTGAGATTTTTCCTGGAATCTGTTACTAGCTGCCAGCTATGATACAAGTGTGAACTAGAGCTGCAATTATTATTATTTTATCAGTGAAGCCACGATGAAGGGAACGGGCTAGGAGTTATTCAGGATTTTTTAAAAAGTAAGGAAATTTTGATTTCATTAATCCCTAGCTAAACAAGACTCTATGTTGTCATCACTTTAAGTTAAATAAAATGTTCCAGCAGAATAAATATATTCATGAAGGTTTCCATCTTTATGACATATTTTTTTCTGATATGACCAAAAAATCCATGTAGCTATAGAAAATATGTTCAGTTAAAATTCCTTAAAAGCATTTTGAAACTCAATTGTTTTGTAATTTGGTTAGTGATAATTAGGATATTTAAACAGTAACGATTAAAATAAAATTTATAAACTATGAAAAATAATTCTTGCGTAACCATGTTTTGTCACACTGAGGTAGAAATTTTTGGTTTGCTTCATTCATACATTTACTGGTACAAACTCATCTGAACTCCATTTGACCTCATCTTACTTGAAATGGACTCTTTAGAAAAGCAGAAAATACTTTACTTTCAAATAAACATCTCCTAAAATGCATTTTAACTTTGCATCTGGAAATCTATAAAAGAATACCATTTTTTTAGTACATTGATAACATAGATAGAATTCCTTACAGCTGAAAATTATGGTATTTAAAGGTTTCAAGATGTCTTTCCAGGTTTCAAGTTGGCAGCAAGCCAGTTACTGAGTGGCTATATTTTAGAAGCCCATCTTGCCTCCACTTCCTTAGGTTTTCTAATTTTTCATATCAGTGCTTGGCTCTGAGAAAATATTGAATATATTCTTTAAAGTTCATCCACTTTTCTGTTGCTCTGGATACAAGCTTTGCCTCAAAAAAAAAATCCTCAAAAATAAGTAAAAGATACAACAAATCCTTGCAAATCCTAGGGAACCTGACCGTCCTTAACTGTATAAGCACAAACGTTTTGGATTAGTTCCTCATAAAACTGAAATAAATGTTGACATAAGAATCTTAGTATAGTGTCATTATTTTCAGATCAACTTCTAAACTGGTTTGTAACAAACATATCTTTTTGTATGTGTGTGGCTTGCTAAGCAATCTTAATGGCTTAAAGCATCTGTGTTACATACAATTTAAATACCTTTGAATTCTCTTTCCATAAACCATTGATTGACTACATCATGGGGCACTTCCAAACCCCATTCTTTTGGATAGTGCTTCATGTTCCATTTTGTGCATAGAAATGTGGTAATATCCTATCCAGTAGAGGTTTTCATTGGGTAACCACAGGAAAGACTCAGTGTAAAAGCTCTGAGACTTTTACTATAAAAGAAAGGGAGAGAGATTTGTAACATTTTACAAAAATGTGTTTTTATTGTGTCTGAATATTGCTCCTCCAGAATCAGTGATTTTTTTAAGTTTTACTGCTGGATGATGGAAAGAAAAAAAAAAACTTGATATTTATTTCTTAGACTGCCCAAGAATTGTAATGACTGTAAATGAACTTGCCTCCTGTGGTCATTTGTAAATTAAATTTATTGCAGAGGATATGTGTATAATCCTTCCTGGGGACCGTTTATATGAAAGTTAATAAAGTCTACTTATGGCCTTAAACAAGCAGAATCAAGAGTATCTAGAGAACTTTTAAAAAATAAGGAAAAATGGAATAGTAAGAAGAACAGAAATAAAATCAGGTGCTTTTAGAAACATAGTTCACCTTGACAGATTGGAAAATTTACATACAAAATTAGGGAATGTACAACTAAGAATTGTTCACAGATGGCTACCACACTTATGGTAGGTTAATTACATAGGATTTGACTTTATGTCTGTTTTTACATGTCTCTTTCTTTGGTTAGAAAACCCCTTTCTCCTCATATATTGCCAGTTCATACCCTCTTAAAATTTGGCTTAGTTTTTTCCTTTTCTCAAAATATCCTCAAGCGATTAAGTTCTATACCAGCAAATGCTTTATTAATGTTACATCATTCTGCATTTGTTGCCCTGTCTGCTTTTCCAGCTACTGTATATTTGTATAATTTTGCTTGTAGTTCAAGCCTAATTTCCAGGCTTATGAGGGGGAAAAATCCATCTTTTGTTTTCTTCTATTTCCTTTATATTTTCCAGTACAATAATCCTCTCATAGCAGGAATCTTTAACTGTGGAATTTACTGTATTAGATAATTCAACTAGGCATATGATTTCTCAGTGGGGCACTATCATCACTTTGGATTGGACAGATATTTGTTTTGTGGGACTTAACTTTCTGCCACCTTCCCTTTCTCCATATTGCAACATTTTTAACATCCTTGGCTCTGACAGTAAATGCCATTAGTCTTTTAAGTCATTTGACAACCCATGATGCCTCCTAAGAAGAAAGTATTATTGCCCCAATTGAGTCTCAGTTCCTTTCATAATACTAAAGACAATTTAGGATTATTTTATTTATTGGTTGCTGTATTTGTTCTTCTCCCACACTAAGATAAAACTTCAACAGTACATGTACTGATTTTTTTTTCTGTGTCATTCATTGTATATGGTATAATACTTAGGACAATGCCTGGCACATGGTAGGTGCTTAATAATTTATAGAAAAAATGTGTGCCAAAGCCATTTCATAGGTCTTTGTAAACTATTTTAAGCAGCACATAATTTTGGCAACAACTTACTAAATAGGTTGTAGATAGTCTGAGTTAAAGATCATCTACTAGTTCCGAGCACAGATTAGCTTAGATATTGGCAGAATGTGGCTTTTGTTAAATTTTTTTTCCTCTAAACTTACTATAAAACCTTGGGAATGTCAGATACTCTTTTTTTTTTTTTTTTTTAATTTGAGATGGAGCTTCACTCTTGTTGCCCAGGCTGGAGTGCAATGGTATGATCTCGGCTCACTGCAACCCCCACCTCCTGGGTTCAAGTGATTCTCCTGCCTCAGCCTCTGTAGTAGCTGGGATTACAGGCACTTGCCACCACACCCGGCTAATTTTTGTATTTTTAGTAAAGACAATATTGGCCAGGCTGGTCTCAAACTCCTGACCTCAGGTGATCCGCCCGCCTCGGCCTCCCAAAGTGCTGGGATGACAGGCATGAGCCACTGCACTTGGCCCAGATAGTCTTTTTATACCTGGTTTCTCTTACTATGTAATAAGATAATTAGTAACACTTGGCTTTAATCTGTGATGGTTACTGTTAGGCCAACAGTAATAATTCCTATCAAGATACAAGAAAGAAAAACATTTTGTATGTAATAAAGAAAGCCTTAAATGGTCATTACCATTTAACAGTGTTCAATATTGCCATCTTTTACTTTTGAAACAATGGAACACATCCACATGACCTTTAGTGGTCCCACTGATTGACTTCCCAGCTAGTCAAGGTTGGAGATTCCAGAGGAAATGTTATAAGCAGAATGTCTTGCAATTACCATTCAGGTATAATGTTAATAGTTATCAATCTTGCACATATGTTATATTTAACCCTATTTTTTTGCTGTAACCAGTGTCTCAAATATCTAGGATCTGTGTTGAGGAGTTAAATCAACATTATCCTTTGTCCTTTATCACCTCTGTCACTTTGAAGTATCAGAAAGTTCTTTTCTCTAGGCAGTTTTCAAAGGTTTATACAAGTATATATCTTTCTTTTGATTTTTTCAGAATCTGGTCTCAAAAGCTTACCCAAGGTCAGAATTCATTCAGATGCATTGGTCTCTTTTTGAGCATTAGTTTCCACCAGTTATGCACATTCTGGGACTAGTAGCGGTTTGAGTTTCCTGGTAGCTTGGCAGCATTATTTTCAGTGTTTTATTGGGCTTACTATTTCGCTGAAGGCTTAACAGGCTCATTTTCAAATTCTTAATCAAGAACAAGTTTAATGATTAAAGGTAATTATCTCCAGATTAGAAGGGCTTTTAAAAATTTATCAGCATTCCAAAATTTAACAAATAACTCTTGATAATCTAATTAAAATCCTACTTTTGCTGCCAGACTATTTCAAGTCAGACACTCATTCAACTTCTTGTAGCAAATCATGATCAATTTAAGCAGTTTCTGACAATTCAGACATAGAAGTTGACCTGTTTTAATATTTAGATTGTTCCCTGGAGGATGATCATCTGCGAGAATTAGTTTTGCCTTCTTACTTATTTTTAACAGGAGATAATGTTAGTTATCTCTAGTTATTAAGAAGTTAAAATCACCCTAAAGTAGAGGGTCTATTGGCTGTGTAATATACCTAATATACCTATGTGTATATAACAGACAAAATTGTTTCCAGCGGCAAATCAGAATCAGCTGCTTCACATCATAGTGAAAGGCCTTTCACTTTCCATTAGATTTGCACCTTAAATAGTAATTAAATTTAGAGGCCATATTATAAAGGAATTCGGTCTAGTTTAGAACCATGGAATTTTGATGGGTAATTAAACACACACAGAAAATCCTACACTATTCATGGGAGCTGTTTATATAAGCTGGGGGGCAAAATTATTTTTTTATAGTTCTTAAAATAATTTGGACTTCTTGAATAAGCCTTATTTACCCAAAGATATATTTAACCTGTTAGTAACCAGCTAATGTTTTAGAACCAACTTAAAGTTTGAATTCTAACAATGGGAGTTATATGCCATCAAGCAACCAGAAACGGTGCAATCATGGTTAAGTGAAGACTCCGGGAGCACAATCTGTCTGGCAATCCATGTTATTTATTTTAATTTCTATTGCTTCTAGAAAGCTTTTTGATAGTCTTGTTTTCATTTTTAATTTTTGTGAGTACACAGTAGGTGTATATATTTGTGGGGTACATGAGATGTTTTGATACAGGCATGCAGTGTGAAATAAGCACATCATGAAGAATGGGGTTTTTTCATTTTTTCAGGGTTGCAAACAATTCAATTACACTCTTTAAGTTATTTAAAAATGTTCAGTTAAGTTATTAATGACTGTATTCACTTCGTTAGTCTCTTCTTGCCCTTCATACTCTTCTAGGAGATTTGGTGGCAGAATTGAAAGTGGATGAGGCCGAGAGACATGTAACCTAGGCAATGGCAGCACTTTCAGACCTCATCTGCGTACATATTTATGTGCTTCCAATTATCAATGTGTGGGAGTTTTGTCAAAAAAAGCTGGGCTTGTGGTTCCTTTTGTTCTTCAGTGTCTATTGTGGTTTATGTTTTAAATGGGATGCAAATGTGATTTATAGTGCATGGCATGATGCAGTTAAGAGAAAATTGGACTTTACAAGGCAATGCAGACTTTAGCAGGGAAGGGCTGCGTGTGAGCAACATGTTCCTGCGGGTGACGAAGGAACAACCCAGCGTTGTTCATAAGTTCTCTCCAGACTTATGGTGAGGCTGGAGAGTAAAAAACATGTGAAGGGTTGTTCTGCCCAAGGAACATGGCTTTCTTCCCTGTGGTCTGGGAGAGCAGAGCTAAGTCTCTTAAAACTGTTTAGAGAGCTGTTAAGTAATGTTGCTATATGGTTGAGAGAAGCACAGACAGAGCAGGAATGTTTTCTCACTGGGCAGGGCTGATTCTAACAGATATGTAAGGAGCATATTTATCACCATTCCGGATAGCCACACAATCAGTGTCCACATTAGCACTTTTTGATACCACATTCCCAAGAACTTTTAAAGTTCTGAACAAATGGCCATGTTGTCTGAACAGCAGTTATGCAGCCCAACCATCCTTAAAGAGCAGAGACTCTTTGGAATCAAGTTTACCAACTCAAAGTTCCTGCAGGAATGGAATGACATTAAATCAAATTATTCAAACCTAATTCATTTAATCATTCAACAAATCTATCCTGAGCATGTTCCATGAGCTGGAAAATAAATATGCGTTGGTGACAAAAAAAAAAAAAAAAAAGCATCATGGATCAGGAAAAAAAAAGTGGGTTTTGGTTTTAATCTTGGCTTTTATATTTGTGTAAATCTTATTTCAATAATGCATATATATTATAGCTTCTAGTATTTGAGACATATCTCAACACATATTTAAAATGGCCATGTTTCTTTTAACACATTATTATACATTTAGGACCTTTAGTTTTTAACTGTGAGATGAAGCAGTTGAATTAGTATTGTCTTTGGGGAAAATAGCTGGGTTTCAAATCCCATCACCGCCACTTAATCTTTGAGGGAGTCTTGGAAAAATTATTTAGCTCCACTAATTTTCTGTTTTTGTGTCTTCAAAATCATAGCTACTTCATGAGGCTATTGTAAGGATGCTAATACATGTGAATTTCTTGTTCTTATGGCAGAACAAGTGACTACCATAAAGTTAGCTCACAGTAAATTCATACAGTTCTACAAATATTTCTGAGGCCAGCTAGGGTAGCCATTTGGGTTGTAAAGGGATTGATGTGTATGGGTGGAGTATAAAGGTTTACTAGCGGCCTTCCTACTCAGGGTGTCGAGCAGGTCCGTCTACAGAGGGCTAGGAGGAAGATAAACTTTATCCCACTGACCTAAGTTAGGTTTCTACTGGAGACCCAGTGACTAAATGGTGCAATTTCCAACACACAGAGTCTGGATCTGGGGGTTTTAAGAATTTCCAAACTGCGAGAGGGCCTTGGTCATAGTTCAGGGAAGAGAAAGTTTAATTTTTGGCTTGCTAGTAGTCTAAGGACAGTGGTGTCAGCTTCTTTGGATTCAGCTTTCAGCAAGCATCTATCTGGAATCTTTCTTTCATCAGGAAGCAGCTGGAGCATGCCTATAGGGAAAGGGGAAACAGGGTATTTAGGAACAACAGGAGGAAAAATGATTTCCCAGAAAAGCACAAAAATCTAACATAAATCATTTTGCAGACACTGAGAACTGAAGGGTCAAGACTTCCAGTTGATGCAGGTGGGGAAATGAGGCAAAAATTGGACAAAAATATCACTCTGCCAGAGTGGCAGGGACATAGGTCGTGGGGCAGGAGGAGCATGCCACTGAGTGAGCACAAGTAGGGAAAGCTGCCCAAGAAAACTTTTTGTGCTTCCTAGCTTTCCCCTTGGTCTTCTCCCCAGAGACTTTTTTTTCAGCTTGGCTGTTTTTCGTTTTCCCTGCTTGGAGAAATGAGGCCAGAGAGGACAAGCTGTAGTGAGCTGATTCCACTGTGTTGTTGATGCAAAGAAGGGGCTAGTTTGGGGATTAGTGAGTTTTGTGTTTGCACCTGCAGTTAGCTCATTGGGTATGCTATTGCAGGTGAATGTTCCTTGCAGATGTCACCGTCCATCTGGCTTCTGCATCTGGATCTGCCACTTTACCTTGGTGTAACATGCAGTTATTTAATCCAGTTTTTTTTTTTTTTTTTTTTTTTTTTTTTTTTTTTTTTTTTTTTGAGACAGAGTCTCGCTCTATCACCCAGGCTGGAGTGCAGTGGCGCGATCTCGGCTCACTGCACGCTCCGCCTCCCGGGTTCCCGCCATTCTCCTGCCTCAGCCTCTCCGAGTAGCTGGGACTACAGGCGCCCGCCACCACGCCCGGCTAATTTTTTTTTTGTATTTTTTTAGTAGAAACGGGGTTTCACTGTGGTCTCGATCTCCTGACCTCGTGATCCGCCCGCCTCGGCCTCCCAAAGTGCTGGGATTACAAGCTAAAGTTTCTCCCATATCAAGCACTGGATAGTTTCAGGAGAATTTTACTAATGTTTTATATGTGAGGGATGGAATGTGGGATGGACAGTGGAGGGGAGGAAGCAGTGTGAATATGTGGGGTCAATTATAGGAAGGTTCACAGGCCAATACACAGAATGTCACCATCTGCACTGGATTTTTTCCTCCGCCTCCCCACTATTCTTCCTCTTCCTTGTCACTTAGCATATGCGGTGATCTAGCATCATGTGTAGCAGTTTACCAACTATCTTCTAATATCTGCTGAATTCTATCTACCAAATAAATACTGAATTTATTGATTAGCTATTAAGTTACCTCTACCAAATAAATATTTAACTCTGTAAAAGGTAAAGTTTTTTAAGCCAAATTTGTTTTTCATCTAGTTACTTTTATAAAAAGACAGTGTGTCTTTTTTTAACATACATATTACACAGAACCTGTGTCGATATTTGTGAATATTTGGTTGTAATCATAAGTTAATCTAAATTTCTATAAAATATACATTGAGCATATACTAAACGATAAAAATTACACAATAGTTGATTTTCTAATGGTATTTTCTTGAAAATATTCTATAATTAAAAGTGAGTATGATAGAATTTTTTTAACAAAAGAAGATAATAGGTTAGTCATTTTCTGCTTAATGATTTTTGTAATGAGACTTTTAATGGTCACTTTAAACTTGTCTGTTACTGACACCAATACCACAGAGAGGAGCTATGATAAAACCAGTCACTGGAATGAAACCAAAAAGAAAATATATAAATAACAGTTTAATAAAAAAGCATTCCCAGAGCTGACCACACTGCTCTATGGGAAAGCTGATAACTGAGGAGGACTCATAAGAAATATAACTCATTTTTTCTAATTTTTCTTCAACCATTTTTAGTTGATCTGTTTGGATCTATTTTTTTGCTCATTATAAATTAAGATAATCTTCTGATTATAAACAAAGGTCACACTAATTATATTCTGTTTAGAAAACTTTGAAGGCGTGAAAGGAAAAGATCAATATCTGTATTCGTCTTACTGTCTAGTTTTTGCTTTGTTATAAACCAAGCCCAAAACCTAGTGGCTTAAAAAACAACAACAACAAAAACAAACAAACAACAGCAACAACAAAAAATAGTCCTTTAGCTCACAACTCTTTCAATCTACTGGCAAGTTGGCAGGTGACTGGCCGCCCTTGGGTGGCCTCATTCCTGTGCTAGGCACTGGCTTCTGGTTGTTCTAGGAGCAGCGGCTGGGATGGCTTGTCTCTGTTTCATAGAGCCTCCCACTTTCCTGAACATGATCTCAGGCTTCTTTACATGGTGGTCCCAAAGTTCCAAAAAGCAGTATCAAGGTGAATTTACACATGCCAGCCCTTATTAAGCCTTTGCTTTCTTCTCATGAGCTAATGCCTAGCTGGCCACAGCAAGTCTTATGGCCAAGTTCAGAGTCAGATGGGAAGATATGATTCAAACGTCATCAATATGAAAGGCACTTACTGTGGCCATTTTTGCAAACACTGCAAAAAAATAAACTTGGCTATAATCTATATACAGCTTTGTATCCTGCATTTTTTTTTTTTTTTTTTTTTTTTTTGAGACAGAGTCTCATTCTGTCACACAGGCTGGAGTGCAGTGGTGCGATCTCAGCTCACTGCAACCTCCACCTCCTGGGTTGAAGTGAGTCTCCTGCCTTAGCCTCCTGAGCAGCTGACACTACAGGCGTGCACTACCACACCCAGCTAATTTTTTTGTATTTTTGTAGAGACGGGGTTTCACCATGTTAGCCAGGCTGGTCTTGAACCCCAGACCTCAGGCAATCCATCTGCCTCGGCCTCCCAAAGTGCTGGGATTACAGGCGTGAGCCACCATGCCCAGCCTGTATCCTGCATTTTTCACTTATAAAATTATAGTATGAGAACTTACCTATTAAATATTCTTTAGAAGTATGATCTTTAATTGTTATATAATATTAAAATACGTAGTTATACCACAATTTGTTTATCCACTTTTCTAATAGAAATTAGAAAATTGCCCCCCTGGAAAAACTAAAGCAATTATTTTTTAGCAGCAATATTTGAGAATATCAAATTTTCTACAACGTCATCAACACAGCTTAGCATACATTTTGAAAATCTTTGTCAATTTGATAGGCAGAAAACTATATTTTCAAATTTTTTTACAAATTTTAATTAAGTCTCAAGCATTACCTTTTTTATAAGACAACATTTTTAATTGTTGTAAACCATTAGTTATCTGTTTAAGAAAATGTATTTCATTAAAATAAAAATAAATTTATATATTCATAAAATATATGATAGAAGAAGTATATAAGGGATGGAAGAAGCTTGAAAAATGACTTTATTTACATGGTACCACATATTTCATTCAGTGTTTTCATCCTATAATACTAAGAGCAGTTCTCAGAACTGTGAAAATGTTTTATGCTCCTTGAGGACAGGTCAAATAAAGCATATTGGGAAAAAAAACAGACATTGAAATTAGATGCTGGACATAATACATAATATATATGTATGTTTTACAGTGTAGATTAGTAACATAAAATCTGCATTTTTGAAAATTTGTTTTCAAGGTAAGGGTAGGAGAAAAATTTTTCTTTTTTTGGTATGAGACTCAAAACACCTATGATCTTTATTTAAAAAACAGAAACAAAAAGAAACCACAGCTTATAAAAATACCTACTCTTAGTCAAGCAAATATTCAGGAACAACACTGGAATAGTACTTTGGAAAACAATTTTTTTTCACTACCATTTTTGTGTTGGAAAAAGGGGTCATAGATATAGATGAACTAATTCTGCTAATCTTAAAATGTTGTTTTTACTTTGAATGCTGAAAGAATATAAAGACTAAATTTTAATAGAAACATTGGGTATTATAGAATGTCAGAGAAACATTAGCTCTTCAACATTGAATGCATATAATATTTTTGGTCACAGGTCAGGTGACAAAAATTCAAGCTTAATATATACAATCTGTGCAACATGTGTGAGTTATGGATGTTGTGAGAACCTTAACTTTTGTACTTCCTGACTTTTTTATTGGATAAAGTAGTGTTTCAAAATGTTTCTGAAGTGGAACTTTGAGAAAATATTTTGAGGACAAGACACATAGCAAAAGGAACGTGCAGGAGAGAATTCATAAGTAGCCGGTTGGGGAGCTCACTACTGGATGTGCTTCTGGTTGGGGCATCTCCTGATGACAATATGGTAAACAACTCAAACTCAAGTGACTTTGACCAGTTTTTAGACCTAATAAGATGGCCAAGATTCTTATCCCTCATTAGCAGTTGCCAATTTCATAACACATGACTCTAAATAGGAAAGAGGAAGAAGGAAGAAAGAGAAAAATTTTGAATTTAATGCAGGAGAGAAGGTAATTTCTTCAAGCTGTTGAAATGCACTGATTGTGTCTTGTGGTGAGGAGGAGGATGTACATTATAGAAAATAAACCACTTGTGAGAACGGAGCAAGGAAAAAACCCCAATGGCAAAAAACTCACCTCCTACATCAAATATTTCTGCTATGGTACAAAAAAAGGAAAACTTTTTTCTTCGGCCTTAGGATATGTATGTTTTTACAGTGTAGATTATATTGTTTCGTTCCCCAATCTCTTTACTTATTCAAAGTTGTTTGCAAACATTAATTCATGTAGTACAATTCAAAACATATGCCACTGGAGATCAAATGCTTTATTCCCCCGTTCTTATAAAGTTTTCAGGTATTTGCAGTTTGTAGACATAATAATGTCACATTATTTCAATGTTTACTTTGAGGACTAAAAGATGTTCGAGAAGTGTGTGTCATATTTGGACAATGAGAATCCAATTGAGTTCTTTGTTCACAAATATTACAGTTCCTTCAGAATTATGCTTTCTGAGTAAAATAATTCTTTCAAGAAATCGTAATTTTATGTTTTATAAAATTTGACAAGGTTGGTTGCTTAATTATTTCTGAAACAAAACAGCAAGTAATCACCTACAATAATAAACACAAAACAAAATAAATAAAACACTTTCTTCTTAATCAAAAAAAAAATCTTTTCTTTTTGTTTTTGAGACAGTCTCGCTCTGTCACCTAGGCTGGAGTGTAGTGGTGTGATCTCAGCTCACTGCAACCTCCACATGCTGGTTCAAGTGATTCTCCTGTCTCTGCCTTCCGAGTAGCTGGACCACAGGTGTGTGCCACCACATCCGGCTAATTTTTGTTACTTTTAGTAGAGACAGGGTTTTGCCATATTGGCCAGGTTGGTCTCGAACTCCTGACCTCAAGTGATCTGCGCCTCAGCCTCCCAAAGTGCTGGAGTTACAGGCGGTGAGCCACCATGCCCAGCCTTAATATAAAACAATCTTTTATAAACATTTTCCTTGCCCATTTTTATCTTTCATTTGTGTAATAATGTTGAAAAGTAGATATAAGAATAACGCCTCTAAAGAGTGAGAATTATCTTTCAAAGAAGAAAACTTAAGAAGATAAATTAGTGCCTGAGTAAGCGCGGCAGTTTATCACACAAGTAAAATATGGAAAATATAACGTTACAATAATATGGGCCTTGGTAAACTTTTAAATAATTACCATTGGCTTTGTAGAATCTTTAATTTATTGGATTCCCTTCCCTCTGATCTCCCCTATAATAATCTAATGAAAAGAGTTTATATTGTATTAGGATTAAATTCCACACATTTAACAGTAACTTGGAAAAGTGACTTGAGCAATAATCTCTCCAGTAAGATAGGTGTGAAGATAGTTCAGAACTGGCATGACAGCTCATCAGGGTCTAAATTTATCTCTCTTTCCATTCTGCCTTTCTCAACCTTAACATGTGGTTTCCATTCCTATGGTTGCCTAACGGTTTAATGTGGCTGCTAGAGGTCCATCCATCACATCAGCTATCCAGTTAATTGGCAGGAAGGGGAGCATAGCAAAAACGGGCATGCAACAATCATCTGTGGTTCTTTAAAGGAGCTATCTTAGAGCACCAAGGTAAAACATTTAATTACATCTTTTTGGCAAGAACTTAATCTTAAAGCCATTCTTAGTTGCAAATGAGGCTAGGAATATTACCACTTTGGATATACATGGTTTCTGCTACCAATGAAAAAGTGAAGAAGGGATATTGGATAGGCAACTAGCTATCTCTGCCTAATACATCTGTTCTAAACCCCTTAAGGGAATAACTTTTTGGTTCCAACACGTGATACGCATTCTATAAGTATTTGTTCACTTGACAGATTACATGGACCATGCTAATACAATCTTTAATACCTACTTTTTCGTCTATCCATTCCCAGCACTTACCTCTTTGCTGCACATTCTCTTCCTGATTTCTGCCACTCAATGGACAATGCTCACCTGTTCTTATGAAAGAAAGTGTATCCAAAAGCTCTTGGAAATAAACGAGCTTGAGAATCTGAAATCTTTCAGGTGTAAAGTGTCACTTAGCTGGATAAATGGGATGTACATCAGAAAGAAAAACAAAGTGGGTAATAAGTAGCTCTGCCATCAGAATGGCAGAATGGGTGATATGTGAAGACAAGGAAAGCACTTCTGTGAATACTATTGACCATAAATATAAAAATGGTGAGTTTTTCAGTAGCATAAATGAGATGAGGTAAAAGGGACTTTTGCTACTTGAATTATAGTTATAAATGATACATTTACTTATATTTAAGTCCACAGCACATCTGCTTCAAGCAATGCTTTCATCAAAACCTGTTGAGATTACCTATTACCTAATTGATCTCATCTATACTTAATCTAAGTTCTTTCACCAAACAGCTCTCCTCCTTTTCAACTATATCCCTATTGCTTCTGAATATATTCCTTGACTGGAGTTGAGATAATATCCTTAAGCGTACATTGTTACTTCTAGTGCATATGTTCTTTGTTTCTGAAATTCCCTCTTAGGATGCATGTTGTAGCTTTATTTTCCTTATACTGTATATTTCAGGCACATACTTTCAGATCTTAATGAAAGCAATTGGTTCCAGCAAGTCTTTGTAAATCAAATCCAAACTGATGATTAGTTAAGTCTGTGTTTAATGTCAAATTAATATTAAGCTGCATTTGAGAACCTTAAGTACCTATGTGTTCTATAATGATCTACCTGGCAGAGCATTTTTTTTCATTGTTTTTGGAACAAATGGGCTTATGCAACTCTCCTAAATGTGCTCACTGTAGGACTTTCTGCCATGCAGCAATAACACTCTTGAAGGCAATGCAAAATCTACATTTGTTTGGACCATGAACTAGTCAGAGGGCGTTTTAATAACTATGCAGAATGCAAGAAGGTCTCTTTTATCTACAATTAAGTCCCTTGTTAGCTGTCATATCATTGCCAGATGCTAAAGCCTCTCTCAAAACCCTCCCCAGATCTTCTTCCAACAAGGAGCTCACTTGTTAATCATCTTCTGCTTGCTATAATCTATATGCATAAAATATTCTTAATATAATATCATTACCACAAGAAGGGGAACATATTTGCTAGGTAACTGGGAATGGTGCATGTGAAGGACAGCATTTACCCCATTTTTACTTGATACATTCTCAATCAAGTTCTTGGTTCATGAAACTCTCATTTTGCAAAGAAGTAGATACTATTTAGTCCCCTCCTTATTGCCATATTTTTTTTTTTTGCATATCATCTGGCTGATCCCCATACGTTTCTCTAAATTATTGTACTTAACACATTCTGCATCTACTAATAAACTCTGATTATATTTCATTCCCAAATACATGGCCTACAGCTAGAATTTTTTCTGTTGCAATTAGGTATGATCATGTTCTGGTTCTTGGACTATGAGCTGGAGTATAGCCGTGTTAAAAATAAAACACTTATAAATAAAGCAGTTGTTGCTATCTCCTCTTTTCCCCTTCCTTATGACTGAGAAAAGGAAACAATTGAAATCTTGAACTAAGAGTAGAAAATAGACTTTAAGGCTCTAAGCCATCCTGCTGTTCATGAACCATTAACCTCTGGATTGTTATATGAGAAAAGTAGATTTGATCTTCTTTAAGTCACCTATTTTGTTTGGGGCAGGGAAAAGGATAAAAGGAAAAGTAAGCCTCCTTGTCTTTGTGACATTGCCTTTATCCTAATACATTGGTTTAATTTAAGTTCTACTTAGTTAGAACTGGCTTCTTTTGTGCAAATTGCTCAATCTTCTGAATTTCTTTCTGAACTATAAAAAAATGATAACTTTGATTCAAAGGTTGTTGTGAGAGTCAAATGAAATAACATATGTGAAGCTAAAGAATTTTGGAATATTTAATTTAAGCTCATGGAATAAGTATAACACAAGATCTTCTTTCTTGTTTCCAAAGAGCTGGGTCTTTGATTGAGGAAACATGAATACCTCAAAATTCTTGGAATAAAAAAATAGACTTGGAAGGATTAGAATTTACTATATAGTTCCACAGTAATATGTTTTTAAAAGCATGCTTAATATAAAGTGCTTGAAAACATATAATGGGAAAAAATGTCTGGGTGAGCTAAATCCTGGAATGAGAATCTTAAACATAAAGCTCTGTATTGACATTGTAGAGACCTGATTCCGTATTTGATTTAGTAATGAATTCCTGCTTTCCTGTCTTGCTTCTCTCTTCTCTAAATTGGGAAATCTCACAAGATTTTTGGCTGAATGAATAATAAACTAATGATTATGAGGAGTTTTAAGTATATAAATTTATTATCTGTAATAACTTAAAGTTGGAACATACGTAAAACATATTAGGGTATTGTCTGCTCTCAAGATATTTATTTATATTACAGCTTCAGTGTATAAGAAAAATTTATAGGGCTAATCATCACTTCTTTGTATTAGTTCAGAAAGCTACCACCCCCTCATTGAAGATTGGGAGACACATTTTCATTTAGTGACATTTTTCCTTGTGTGGTCTCTTTTTCTGAGTGTTCTTCATTCTCATGTATTTATTACTACCAAGCATGAAATACTTTTTCTCCCATTTGTATAACTTTTCTCATTATGTAAAGACTCTGCTCATGAAACCAATTCCTTGTTTGCTATCATGTAGAATTTTTAGTTATTTTTCCTTTTGTATTCAAGGTCTTCTTTTTCTTCTCTTCACCTGAATTATGCAATCTTAGTTCATTATGCATCCCCATACAAATTCCTTGCTGAGACGATTTTTTAAACATGCTTTTGGAAATCTAGTGTTAGCATGAATCACCAAGAATATTACCAAGAGACATTTGAGTCAGTTATTAATATACACACAATATAGACCACACATTATAATTTAGAAATATCACACAGTCATGTATAAAATCATACACAAAATTTTAACGTAGTGAATATTAATGTATATATTATGTTTTGTATTCTGCAGACCTTGGAAAAAGGCTTTTATTGCCATCAGTGTCCATATGTTTGAATATCTTATAAAGTGTCATTAATTAGAAACATTTTAGCTTTGGGTCTTTTTTTCAGACTTATCTATTGTTATGAATTGAATTGTGCTCCTCCAAATTCATATATTGAAGACTGTCCTACTAGTATTAAGAATATCGCCTTATTCAAAGATAGGTTCATTCTAGAGGTAATCAAGTTACAATGAAGTCATTAGAATGGGCCCTAATACAATAGAACTGGTGTCCTTAACAGAAGGGGAAATTTGGACACAGAGACGTGCATAGAGGGACAACAATGTGGAAGGGCATAGGGAGAAAATGGCCAAGCAGAGAGGCCAGGAACAGATTCTTGTCTCACAACCCTCAGAAGGAATGTCTTCAGAACTGTGAGACAATATATTTCTGTTGTTTAAGCCACCTGGTCTGTGATACTTTATTGCTGTCCTGGTAAACTAAGTATGCTCATAAAACACAGTTCTTATTTTATATAGAAACATGTACAACAGTATTTCAGTAGATGGCACCACCTTCCATTTAGTTGGCTAACAAAAACCTGAGAATCATTCTTGAGTTTTTCCTTTCCCTTATTTTCCACATAGAAACTATCAGCAAATTATTTCTCAACTATCATCATTTTTCTTCATTACCACTACTATTAGAAAGTCTAAGCCTGCCAAGCGTGATGGCTCATGCCTGTAATTCTGGCACTTTGGGAGGCTGAGGCAGGCAGAACACCTCAGGTCAGGAGTTCGAGACCAGCCTGGTTAACATGGTGAAACCCCTTCTCTACTAAAAATACAAAAATTAGCCAGGTGTAGTAGCAGTAATCCCAGCTACTCAGGAGGCTGAGGCAGAAGAATCACTTAAACCCAGGAGGCAGAGGTTGCAGTGAGCCCAGATTGCACCACTGCACCCCAGCCTGGGTGGCAGAGCGAGACTCTGTCTCAAAAAAAAAAAAAAAAAAAAGAAAGTCTAAGACTACAGTATGTTGTCTGGAATACTGAAGTGGCCTTCTAACTGATCTATTTGCTTCCATGATTTCTCATCTGTAAGCCATTCTTATTGTAACAGACTGATATTTTTAAAATATAGTAATTTCATGTCTCTTCCCTGCCTGGAGCCGTGGTTGGGGCTTCCCTGTTTTCATAGAGGAAATCCAGACTTTTCGCCCAGTTTACCAGGCTCTTTAGTTTTCTTACAACACAATTCAAGGGACTTTGGCTTTGGGCCTGAGGACGTAACTACTACCCAACTATGCCCTTCCCTTAAGTAACTAGAAAACTTGACAACAAATTATGTTTTAAGATGTTGGGCAATAGGCAGTGAGGGACTGGAATTTCTGAGAGGAGGAAAACAAATGAGCTAAGCAACATGATCATCTGGCTTTTTACCTACAGAAAATTTCTGGGAGTGGGCATCAAATGGAATATAGTAATCTCACCAAGATGAAGCCAGAGATCTGACTTCCAGGCCACAGCGGCAGCTAGAATTTGCAGGGCATGGTAGTGAGGATAAAGGAGCTCTGATAAGAAGAAGCTTTACAAATCTACATAGGAGAACCCAGTGAGTCTTTGGCTGAATATTAAGCTCTGCATACACAGGGTAAGGTAGCATGAGGCCAGGGAAAGAGCCTAGTATTGAGTAAAAAACATCCACTGAGGAGTGATGAAGAACAATTTATAGAGCTCAAACAAGGCTGGATGAGTGAAGAATCATCATTAAAAATGCTTGGTGTTTAGTAGAGTCCCAGAGAGACAAAACCTAGATAGTAGAGCTAATATAGCCCTAGAGTAAAACCTATACTAATTTTACATTAACAAAGTTAAAAACAAGTCTTGAAAGGATCGAGCTGATGTGTAAGTAAATTGTTAGCCTGATGGAACAAAATAGAATACTCCATTAAGAAACACAAAAATCCAGACACTCAACAATGTAGCACCATAACATCCAGTAACTACTAAAAAATTACAAGGCAGATGCAGAAAATTATGAATCTTAGTCAGGATTAAATCAGTCAGTAAAGATGGATTCAGAAATAATGAGAGAAATGATAGAGTAAGAAGATAAGACTTTAAATTTGTCCATGGGTTTAGGGGAAAACATGAAAATAATAAGAGAGTACATAGGAAATCTCAGTACAGAACTGGAATTTATATATAATAAAAAAACTAAATGGGAATTCTAGAACTGTAAAACAATATCTGAATTGAAATTTTTACTAGATTAAACACTGCAGAAGAAAAGAATATTGAACTTGCAGATCGGCAGCAGAAATGATCCAAATTTAATGACAGAGAGAAAAGAGGCTGAATAAAACTTAACAAAGTCTTAATGACCCATAAGACAATATCAAGCCATATATTGTATCTGTAATCGCAATGAGAAAATGAGGACAGAGATTGTGGCAGAATATTATTTGAAGAAATAAGGGCTAAAATTTTCCAGATTGGATGAAAACTATAAACTAACCTCACTAATTCAAGAATCTCAACAAATTCCAAGCTGCATAAACACAAAGCAAACTAAAAAAATGTATGTTATAATTAAACTACTAAAAATCAGTGACAAAGATAAAAATCCTAAAAGCAGCTAGAGAAATAAGATATATTATGCAGAATACAATAACAGTAAATATAGCCACTGACATCTCATCAAGAACTATGCAAGCCAGAAGACAATAAGTTTTTAAAGTCCTAAGGAAAAAAAAATGTGTCAACATGGAAGTCTGTTTTCTGCAAAAATGATTTTCAAAAATGAGATTGAAATAAGAACATAGTTAAATGCACAAGACCTGTGAAGATTTTTTTCTTATTGGGCTACACTAAAAGATATGTTAAAGGAGAAGTTCTGGCCTGGAGTAAAGGCTCGTGCCTGTAATCCCAGCACTTTGAGAGGCCAAGGTGGGAGGATTAATTGAGCCCATAAGTTTAAGACTAGCCCGGGCAACATAAGAAGACCCCATTTCTACAAAAAAAAAATTTTTTTTTTAATTAGCCTGGTGTGGTGGTATATGCCATTAGACTCCAGCCTAGGTGACAGAGCAAGACCCTGTCTCAAACAAAACAAAACAAACAAACAAAAACAAAAATAAGAATGTTTTTCTGGCAGAAGAAAAATGATACCAGATGGAAACTTGTACTAAGCGAAGGAATAAATAATTCCAGACATAGTCAATATGCAGGCAATAACATATTTGTATGAGTTGTTAATTTCTTTAATAGATAATTAGTGTAACAATGTAGTATGAGATTTATCTCATGTGTAGAAAAAAATTATAAAAACATTACCAAAATGAATGGGGAGGGGATAAGTGAAAGTGTATTATTACAAAGTTCTTACATGCAGAGTTATATAATATTATTTGAAGGTAAATTATGATACATTTAAGATATATGTTGTGAAACTCAGCATAATAACTAAAACAAACAAAGACACAAAAAGGTACAGTTTAAAAATAAATAGGGAACATAAAATGGAATACATAAATAATTCAATTAATCTAAAAAAGTCAGAAAATGAGAAAAAAGGAATAAAGAATAGCTGAGACAATTACAGTCAAATTTCAACATAGTGTTACTTAAATAAATGCCAATAATTGCATTATATGTAAATGACATAGCCATTCCTACTAAAAGAAAGACATTTTAATTAGAAAAAATGCCATATTATTTGTGGTTTATAAGACAAACCCACTAAACAGAAAAAAAAACAGTTTAAAAGTAAAAAGTAAATATATATATATATATATCATACAAACACTAATGTTAAAAAAATGAGACTGACTATACTAATTCATCCAGAAGATATAATAATTCTAAATGTATAATCCACAAAGGGAAAACTGAGGGCACTGAAGGGAAAAATAAAACAATCCAAAATTACAGTTGAAAATTTTAACATTCTTCTCTTAGTAATTAATAGAAGAAGTAGACAAAAAATTAGTAAGTATATAGAAGACTTGGACAACATAATCAACCTGCTCAACCAAATTGCCATAAACCACTGCAGCCACACAACTGCAGAATATGTTTTTTTTTTCAAGTGAAACATTCACTAACAGTATTAGTGAATTGAACATGCTCTGTAAGATTGAAATCTCTTACAATGATATTAAGTTAGAAATTAATAGTAAAAGACATATGAAAAATCCCCAAATAATTGAAAATCAAACAACACACTTCTAAATAAGCCATTTATCAAAGAAGAAAGTTCTAGAGAACTCCTAGCTAGACAGATATAAATAAAAAGTAAGGAAATATAAATTAGTAATGCAGGAATAAAAGAAGAGATACCACTTTAGAGCTAATGACATAGAGGGTAATAAGGAACATTATGAAAAATTTTATAATAAATTTGATAACTTAGTTAAAGTAAACAAGTTTCTTAAAAGATACAAATTACCAAAACTTATATAATAGAATGTAGAAAGATCCAAATAGCTCTTTAGTTCCTTTAGTTTTAAAAGAAATTAACTTTGTAATTAAAAATCTTCCCACAAAAAAAATTTCAAACCCAAGATGGCTTTACTTGGGGTTTCTATCAAACATTTAAGTGATAGTTAGGATGAATCTTATGCATTTTTCCCCAGAAAATAGCTTCCACAATCTCCTATACTCACCACATCACAGAACTTATCAATCTATACTATTACCACATGTTTTTATTTCTATCTCATTTGTTACCCTAAAGTCAACGTTTTAACTTTGTATTCTCAATGACCAGGATGGTGTCTGGCATATAAGTTTTGCTAAATAAGTGTTTGTTAATTTGTTTTAAGTGAACATGTGTTAGAAAATGTTTATACTACCACTAGAAATATACATGGGTTTTGGTGGTTCCACACCCTAGCCAGCATTTTATGATGTCAAATAAATGTTTTGATTTTAGCCATTTTTGAGGATATGTTAGTATCTCATGGTTCTAACTTGCATTTTTTCTCTGACTGATAATGTTGAGCATTTGCATGTGAGCATATGACATTTTGTATACCATACCTTTTTTTGTAAGGCACCTATTAAGGCTTTTGCCTTAATTTTTTTTAAAATTATACTTCAAGTTCTAGGATACATGTGCTGATGTGCAGGTTTGTTACATAGGTATACATGTGCCGTGGTGGTTTGCTGCACCCATCAACCAGTTGTCTACATTAGTTATTTCTCCTAATGCTATCCCTCCCCTTTCTCCCCACCCGCTAACAGGCCCAAGTGTGATGTTCCCCTTCCTTTGTCCATGGGTTCTCATTGTTCAATTCCCACTAATGTGTGAGAGCATGTGGTGTTTAGTATTCTGTTCCTGTGTTAGTTTGCTGAGAATGATGGTTTCCAGCTTAATCCATGTCCCTGCAAAGGACATGAACTCATCCCTTTTTATGGCTGCATAGTATTCTATGATATAAATGTGCCACATTTTCTTTATCCAGTCTACCATTGATGGGCATTGGGGTTTGTTCCAAGTCTTTGCTATTGTGAATAGTGCTGCAATAAACATACGTGTGCATATGTCTTTATAGTAGAATGCTTTATAACCCTTTTGATGTATACTCAATAATGGGATTGCTGGGTCAAATGGTATTTCTGGTTCAACATTCTTGAGCAATCACCATGCTGTTTTCAAGAATGGTTGAACTAACTTACACTCTCAACAACAGTGTAAAAGCATTCCTATTCCTCCACAGCCTCACTAGCATCTGTTGTTTCCTGACTTCACATCCCTTGTAAGTTGTATTCCTAGGTATTTTATTCTGTTTGTAGCAATTGTGAATGGGAGTTCACTCATGATTTGGCTCTCTGTATGTCTATTATTGGTGTACAGGAATGCTTGTGATTTTTCACATTGCTTTTGTATCCTGAGACTTTGCTGAAGTTGCTTATCAGCTTAAGGAGTTTTGGGGCTGAGATGATGGGGTTTTCTAAATATACAATCATGTCATCTGCAAACAGAGACAATTTGACTTCCTCTCTTCCTATTTGAATACACTTTATTTATTACTCTTGCCTGATTGTCATGGCCAGAACTTCCAATACTATGTTGAATAGGAGTGGTAAGAGAGTGCATCCTTGTCTTGTGCTGGTTTTCAAAGGGGATGCTTTCAGTGTTTGCTTATTCAGTATGATATTGGCTGTGGGTTTTTCATGAATAGCTGTTATTATTTTGAGATACGTTCCATCAATACCTAGTTCATTGGGTGTTTTTAGCATGAAGGGGTGTTGAATTTTATTGAAGGTCTTTTCTGCATCTATTGAGATAATCATGTGCTTTTTCTCATTGGTTCTGTTTATGTGATGGACTATGTTTATTGATTTGCATATGTTGAACCATCCTTGCATCCCAGGGATGAAGCCGACTTGATTTCAGTGGATAAGCTTTTTGATGTGCTGCTAGATTCTGCTTGCCAGTATTTTATTGACGATTTTAACATCAATGTTCATCAGGGATATTGGCCTGAAATTTTCTTTTTTTGTTGTCTCCCTGCCAGGTTTTGGTATCAGGATGATGCTGGCCTCATAAAATGAGTTAGGGAGGGGTCCCTTTTTTTCTATTGCTTGGAATACTTTCAGAAGGAATTGTACCAGCTCCTCTTTGTACCTCTGGTAGAATTTGGCCATGAATCCGTCTGGTCCTGGACTTTTTTTGGTTGGTAGGCTATTAATTATTGCCTCAATTTCAGAACTTGTTATTGCTCTATTCAGGGATTCGACTTCTTCTGGTTTAATGTTGGGAAGGTATATGTGTGCAGGAATTTATCCATTTCTTCTTGATTTCCTAGTTTATTTGCATAGAGAAGTTTATTGTATTCTCTGATGATAGTTTGTATTTCTGTGGGATTGGTGGCGATATCCCCTTTATCATTTTTTATTGTGTCTGTTTGATTCTTCTCTCTTTTCTTCTTTATTATTCTGGCTAGCAGTCTATCTCTTTTGTTAATCTTTCCAAAACCAGCTCCTGGATTCATTGATATTTTTTTTGAAGGGTTTTTTATTCCTCTATCTCCTTCTGCTCTGATGTTAGTTATTTATTCTCTTCTGCTAGCTTTTGAATTTGTTTGCTCTTGCTTCTCTAGTTCCTTTAATTGTGATGTTAGGGTGTTGATTGTAGATCTTTCCAGGCTTCTCATGTGAGTATTAAGTGCTATAAATTTCCCTCTACAGACTGCTTTAGCTGTGTCCCAGAGATTCTGGTACATTGTGTCTTTGTCCTCACTGGTTTCAAATAACTTATTTACTTTTGCCTTAATTTCATTATTTACCTAGTAGTCATTCAGGAGCTGGTTGTTCAGTTTCCATATAGTTGTGCAGCTTTGAGTGAGTTTCTTAATCCTGAGTTCTAATTTGATTGCATTGTGGTCTGAGAAACTGTTTGTTATGATTTCTGTTCTTTTGCATTAGGTGATGAGTGTTTTACTTTTAATTATGTGGTCAATTTTAGAATAACTACGATGTGGTGCTGAGAAAAATGTATATTTTGTTGATTTTGGGTGGACAGTTCTGTAGATGTCTATTAGGTCCGCTTGGTCCAGAACTGAATTCAAGTCCTGAATATCTTTGTAATTTTCTGTCTTATTGATCTGTCTAATATTGACAGTGGGTGTTAAAGTCCCACTATTATTGTGTGAGATCCTAAGTCTCTTTGTAGGTCTCTAAGAACTTGCTTTATGAATCTGGGTGCTTCTGTATTGGATGCATATATTTAGGATAGTTAGCTCTTCTTGTTGCATTGATCCCTTTATCATTATATAATGGCCTTCTTTGTCTTTTTTGATCTTTGTTGGTATAAAATCTGTTTTATCAGAGACTAGGATTGTAACCCATGCTTCTTTTTGCTTTCCATTTGCTTGGTAAATATTCCTCCATCCCTCTATTTTGAGCCTATGTGTGTCTTTGCACATGAGATGGGTTTCCTGAATACAGCACACTGATGGGTCTTGACTCTTTATTCAATTTGCCAGTGTGTGTCTTTTAATTGGGGCATTTAGCCCATTACATGTAAGGTTAATATTGTTACATGTGAATTTGATCTTGTCATTATGATGCTAGCTGTTTATTTTTCTTATTAGTTGATGCAGTTTCTTCATAGTGTTGATGTTCTTTACATTTTGGTATGTTTTTGCAGCGGCTGGTACTGGTTTTTCCTTTCCATATTTGGGGAAGGGCTTTCTAACAACACTCAACCCTTCTGGGTTGGGGATGTTGGTCTGCCTGGAGCCAGCTCCCACTTTCAATTTTCTTGGGGAAGCTGAGGGCTGACTAGAGGCAGAAAGCTGTCATCCCAAACTCCCCGCAGTAGCCAGTTGCGATCATGGCACAGCCAGAAGCCTCTACTCAACAGTCACCCGTGTGTGCACCCCTACCTTTCCTTCTGACCCATACCTCCTGGATCTCGACCACGACTTTCTTGAAAGTGTAGCCCCAAAATTCTCCTTACCTCTGAATCTACTTCCTCTGATCCCTGCCTCTGAGATACTAATGGTTCAGACTTTCATTTCCTCTAGCAAATTGTATCTCCAAAAGGATTGAAGGAAGCTCTATGCTGCATCCTTAGGCACCTAGGCTATAACCCAGGAGTCTTATCCCTGGTGTCCTTCCTTATTTAGGTGTACAGCTCTCGACATGGGCAGTTATGTGGGACCTGTTCCCCACCACCCTTGCCAGGGCCCCAAGTTTGTAATGGCTAAGAGAGAGAGATGGAGAGAGAGAGAAAGAAATGGAGAGAGAGAGAGAGATGAAGAGAGAGAGATGGAGAGAGAGACGGAGAGAGAGACAAAGAAGGAGTCAAAGAGAAAAAGAAAGAAAAAGATAGAAATAGTAAAAAAGAAGTGTGCCTTATTCCTCTAAAAGCCAGAGTAAATTTAAAACCTGTAATTGATAATTGAAAGTCTTGTCCATGACCCTATAACACTCCAATACCACTTTGTTGTCAGTGTAAATAAGGGCATAGCCTGAAAGCGTCTGAGGCCACTGGAAAACCGTAGTTTTCCTATCAAAAATCCTTCACCCAGTAACCCACAGAGGGGCCAAATGCATTCAGTCGGTAGCGGCAACTGCTTTGCTAAAAGTAGAAAGGTAACTTTTAGAGGAAACCTCATTGTGAGCACACCTCACCAGTTCAGAATTATTCTAAGTCAAAAAAAGCAAAAAGGTAGCTTACTAACTCAAAAATCTTAAAGTATGGGCTATTCTGTTAGAAAAGGGTAATGTAACTCCAACCACTGATAATTACCTTAACCCAGCAGATTTCCTAACAGGGGATTTAAATCTTAATTACCATACAAGGGTCTGACCAGACCTAGGAGGAACTCCCTTCAGGGCAGGATGATAGATGGTTCCTCTCAGGTGATTTATGGGTAGTGGCAGCAGTGGCAGTCTTAGTATCTGAAGCAGTTAAAATAATACAGGGAAGAGATCTTACTGTGTGCACATCTCATGATGTGAATGGCATACTCACTGCTAAAGGAGACCTGTGGCTGTCAGACCACCATTTACTTAAATATCAGGCTCTATTACTTGAAGAGTGAGTGCTGTGACTGCGCACTTGTGCAACTCTTAACCCAGCCACATTTCTTCCAGACAATGAAGAAAAGATAGAGCATAACAGTCAGCAAGTAATTGCTCAAACCTATGCCACTTCAGGGGACCTTTTAGAGGTTCTCTTGACTGATCCCAACCTCAACTTGTATACTGATGGAAGCTCCTTTGTAGAAAAAGGACCTTGAAAAGTGGGGTATGCAGTGGTCAGTGATAATGGAATACTTGAAAGTAATCCCCTCACTCCAGGAACTAGTGCTCAGCTGGCAGAACTAATAGCCCTCACTCAGGCACTAGAATTAGGAGAAGGAAAAAGGGTAAATATATATACAGACTCTAAGTATGCTTACCTAGTCCTCCATGCCCATGCAGCAATATGGAGAGAAAGGGAATTCCTAACTTCTGAGGGAACACCTATCAAACATCAGGAAGCCATTAAGAGATTATTATTGGCTGTACAGAAACCTAAAGAGGTGGCGGTGTTACACTGCCAGGGTCATCAGAAAGGAAAGGAAAGGGAAATAGAAGGGAACTGCCAAGGGGATATTGAAGTCCAAAGAGCCACAAGGCAGGACCCTCCATTAGAAATGCTTATAGAAGGACCCCTAGCATAGGGTAATCCCCTCCAGGAAACCAAGCCCCAGTACTCAGCAGGAGAAATAGAATGGGGAACCTCACGAGGACATAGTTTTCTCCCCTCAGGATGGCTAGCCACTGAAGAAGGGAAAATACTTTTGCCTGCAGCTAACCAGTGGAAATTACTTAAAACTCTTCACCAAACCTTTCACTTAGGCATTGACAGAACCCATTAGATGGCCAAATCATTATTTATTGGACCAGGCCTTTTCAAAACTACCAAGCAGATAGTCAGGGCCTGTGAAGTGTGCCAAAGAAATAATCCCCTGCCTTATCGCCAAGCTCCTTCAGGAGAACAAAGAACAGGCAATTACCCAAGAGAAGACTGGCAACTAGATTTTACCCACATGCCCAAATCTCAGGGATTTCAGTATCTACTAGTCTGGGTAGATACCTTCACTGGTTGGGCAGAGGCCTTCCCCTGTAGGACAGAAAAGGCCCAAGAGGTAATAAAGGCACTAGTTCATGAAATAATTCCCAGATTAGGACTTCCCTGAGGCTTACAGAGTGACAATGGCCCTGCTTTCAAGGCTACAGTAACCCAGGGAGTATACCAGGTGTTAGGTATACAATATCACTTACACTGCGCCTGGAGGCCACAGTCCTCAGTGAAGGTCGAGAAAATGAATGAAACACTCAAATGACATCTAAAAAAGCTAACCCAGGAAACCCACCTCGCATGGCCTGCTCTGTTGCCTATAGCCTTACTAAGAATCCGAAACTCTCCCCAAAAAGCAGGACTTAGCCCATATGAAATGCTGTATGGACAGCTCTTCCTAACCAATGACCTTGTGCTTGACTGAGAGATGGCCAGCTTAGTTGCAGACATCACCTCCTTAGCCAAAGGTCAACAAGTTCTTAAAACATTACAAGGAGCCTTTCCCCGAGAAGAGGGAAAGGAACTATTCCACCCTGGTGACATGGTATTAGTCAAGTCCCTTCCCTCTAATTCCCCATCCCTAGATACATCCTGGGAAGGACCCTACCCAGTCATTTTTTCTACCCCAACCACAGTTAAGGTGGCTGGAGTGGAATTTTGGATACATCACACTCGAGTCAAACCCTGGATACTGCAAAAGGAACCCGAAAATCCAGGAGACAATGCTAGCTCTTCCTGTGAATCTCTAGAGGATCTGTGCCTGCTCTTCAAATGACAACCAGGAGGAAAGTAACTAAAATCGTAAATCCCCATGGCCCTCCCTTGTCATATTTTTCTCTTCACTGTTCTCTTACCCCCTTTCATTCTCACTGCACCAACCGCATGCTGCTGTATGACCAGTAGCTCCCCTCACCAAGAGTTTCTGTGGAGAATGCAGCGTCCTGGAAATATTGATGCCTCATTGTATAGGAGTTTATCTAAGGGAACCCCCACCTTCACTGCCCACACCCATATGCCCTGCAACTGCTATAACTCTGACACTCTTTGCCTGCATGCAAATACTCATTATTGGATGGGAAAAATGATTAATCCTGGTTGTCCTGAAGGACTTGGAGCCACTGTCAGTTGGACTCATACTGGTATGTCTGATGGGGGTGGAGTTCAAGATCAGGCAAGAGAAAAACACATAAAGGAAGTAATCTCCCAACTGACCTGGGTACATAGCACCCCTAGCCCCTACAAAGGACTAGATCTCTCAAAACTACATGAAACTCTCCATACCCATACTCGCCTGGTAAGCCTATTTAATACCACTCTCACTGGGCTCCATGAGGTCTCGGCCCAAAACCCTACTAACTTTTGGATGTGCCTCCACCTGAACTTCAGGTCGTAAGTTTCAATCCCTGTACCTGAACAATGGAAAAACTTCAGCCCAGAAATAAACACCACTTCCATTTTAGTAGGACGTCTTGTTTCCAATCTGGAAATAACCCATACCTCAAACCTCACCTGTGTAAAATTTAGCAATACTATAGACACAACCAACTCCCAATGCATCAGGTGGGTAACTCCTCCCACACGAATAGTCTGCCTACCTTCAGGAATATTTTTTTGTCTGTGGTACCTCAGCCTATCATTGTTTGAATGACTCTTCAGAATCTATGTGCTTCCTCTCATTCTTACTGGCCCCTATGACCATCTACACTGAACAAGATTTATACAATTATGTCATACCTAAGCCTTGCAACAAAAGAGTACCCATTCTTCCTCTTGTTATTGGAGCAGGAGTGCTAGGTAGACTAGGTACTGGCATTGGTGGTATCACAACCTCTACTCAGTTCTACTACAAACCATCTCAAGAACTAAATGGTGACATGGAGCAGGTCACCAACTCCCTGGCCACTTTGCAAGATGAACTCCCTAGCAGCAGTAGTCCTTCAAAATCGAAGAGCTTTAGATTTGCTAACCACCAAAAGAGGGGGAACCTCTTTATTTTTAGGGGAAGAATGCTGTTAGTATGTTAATCAATCTGGAATCGTCACTGAGAAAGTTAAAGAAATTTCAGATCGAATATAACGTAGAGCAGAGGACCTTCAAAACACTGGACACTGGGGCCTCTTCAGCCAATGGATGCCCTGGGTTCTTAGGACCACTAGCAGCTATAATATTTTTAGTCCTCTTTGGACCCTGTATCTTTAACCTCCTTGTTAAGTTTGTCTCTTCCAGAATTGAAGCTGTAAAGCTACAAATCATTCTTCAAATGGAACCCCAGATGCAGTCCATGACTAAAATCTACCATGGACCCCTGGACCAGCCTGCTAGCCTATGTTCTGATGTTAATGACATTGAAGGCACCCCTCCCAAGGAAACCTCAACTGCACAACCCCTACTATAATCCAATTCAGCAGGAAGCAGTTAGAGCAGTCATCAGCCAACCTCCCCAACAGCACTTGGGTTTTCCTGTTGAGGGTGGACTGAGAGACAGGACTAGCTGGATTTCCTAGGCTGACTAAGAATCCCTAAGCCTAGCTGGGAAGGTGACTGCATCCAACTTTAAACATGGGGCTTGCAACTTAGCTCACTCCTGACCAATCAGAGAGCTCACTAAAATTCTAATTAGGCAAAAATAGGAGGTAAAGAAATAGCCAATCATCTATTGCCTGAGAGCACAGTGGGAAGGACAAGGATCAGGATATAAACCCAGGCATTCGAGTCAGCAAAGGCAACACCCTTTGGGTCCCTCCCATTGTATGGGAGCTCTGTTTTCACTCTATTTCACTCTATTAAATCTTGCAACCGCACTCTTCTGGTCCGTGTTTGTTATGGCTTGAGCTGAGCTTTTGCTCGCCATCCACCACTGCTGTTTGCTGCCATCGCAGACCCACTGCTGACTTCCATCCCTCTGGATTCAGCAGGGTGTCCACTGTGCTCCTGATCCAGTGAGGCACCCATTGCCACTCCCGATCAGGCTAAAGGCTTGCCATTGTTCCTGTATGGCTAAGTGCCTGGGTTTGTCCTAATAGAGCTGAACACTAGTCACTGAGTTCCACGGTTCTCTTCCATGACCCACAGCTTCTAATAGAGCTATAACACTCACCGCATGGCCCAAGATTCCACTCCTTGGAATCTGTGAGGCCAAGAACCCCAGGTCAGAGAATGTGAGGCTTGTCACCATCTTGGAAGTGGCCTGCCACCATCTTGGGAGCTTTGGGGGCAAGGATCCCCCAGTAACATAATGATTGGTGATGGGCTGGATGCAGTTTTGTATGAATTGAGGAACTAAACGGAAGACACAAGGTCTGAGTAAGAGAAGGAGAAAAACAGGTATTAAAGGATTAAGAATTGGGAGGACCCAGGACATGCAATTAGAGAGTGCCTAAGGGGGTTCAGCATAATTACTTGCTTGGTTGGTGAGTTTTTGGGCTCTATCCTTGAGGTTTTTTTTTTTTATGTTGTCATATACCAGACCAGATTGATTTAGGTAAAAACAACACTCTTCATTTAAAAATATACAGAGTCCTCCTTTTTCAGCAGTGAGTAAGTCGAGGCCTATTTCTGTCTTTTTATGTTAATAAGAAAAATAAAACAAAATAGTGGTGAAGTGTTGGTGTCATGAGGGGAACAGGAAGCTGTTTGGTCCTATTTGCAAACTGAGTTTTGGGAGAAGGAAAACTAGTGTGCATGTGCCTGTCCAATTAGCAGGTAAACACAGGTAGGTGGAGGAGCCACAGAGGAAGAAGAGACCTTTTGTAAGGCAAAGCTGGAAATGTAAAGTGAAAAGATGAGAAGGAGAAAAACTGGCCATGAGGGACAGAAGTTGGAAGGCTAGCTGCTTCTTTGGTTACCTTATTAGCATAAGCATAGCCTTGAGTGATGGGATCTGATACCTTTTGATGGCCCTTGCAGTGAATGACCCTAGCTTCCTTGGATGTAGAGCAGCTTTAAGAAGAGTTTTTATTAAGGAGGCATAAATGATGGAGGACCCCTGTGTAGTGAGGAAATTTCTTTCTGCCTGTATAACAGCATGGTGGTGCAGGATATGTAAGGCATATTTAGAGTTAGTATAAATATGGATGCATAGTCCCTTTGCAAGACTTAGGGCCTGAGTTAAGGCAATGAGTTTGGCTTGCTGAGAGGTGGTGGATGGGGACAGAGCAGTAGCCTCAAGGACAGATGTGGAAGATACTATAGCATAGCCTGCCTTTGCTGGTGAGTGGCAATTAGGCCTGGTGGAACTGCCGTCAATAAACCAAGTGTGATCAGGGTGAGAAAGAGGAAAGAAGGAAATATGGGAAAATTGAGTGAATGTCAGGTGGATCAAAGAGATACAGTCACGGGGGCCAGGTGTGGTATCAGAAATAATGTGGGAGGCCAGACTGAAGTCTGGGCCAGGAACAATGGCAATTGTGGGAGACCCAACAAAGAGTGAGTATTGTCAAAGGAGCCAGGGGGCAGAAAGTATATGTGTCAGGTGTGAGGAAGAAAACAGATTTTGGAAGTTATGAGAACTGTAGAGTGAGTTGAATGTAGTTTGTGATTTTGAGGGCCTCTAAAAGTATTAAAACAGCAGCAGCCACCACATGCAGACATGAGGGCTAGGCTAAAACAGTAAGGTCAAGTTATTTGGACAGAAAGGCTACAGGGTGCAGTCTTGGCTCTTGTGTAAGAATTCTGGCCACACAGTCCTGTACTCTGGCTGTGTGTAATGAAAAGGTTTGGGATGAGTTAGGGAGAGCTAGTGTGGGAGCAGCTTTTAGGGCTGTTTTTTTAAGGAATGGAAAGGGGAGTGGGGAAAGGATTTAGGATTTATGGGGTCAGCCAGGTTTCCTTTTGTGAGTTTATATAATGGTTTAGTCAGGATGGCAAAAACAGGTATTTAAAGGCAAAAGTACCCAACCATGCCTAGGAAGGAAAGGAGTTGTTGCTTTGTAGCAGGAGTTGGGGTTTGGTAGATTATCCAGACATGATCAGCTGGGAGAACTTGTGTGTTTTTATGAAGAATTATGCCAAGACACGTAACTGATGAGGAAGAAATTTGGCCTTTGGAGGAGGATACAAGATATCATTTTGAAAATAGATGTTGGAGGAGTAGGAGTGTGTCCTGTTGGGAAGATTTGTAGGAGGGGCTATAAAGTAGAAGGTCATCAAAATATTTAATAAAGTGAGAAGTAGTTGGATGGAAAGAGAGTAAATCATGAGAAATGAAGTAATGAGGGCTGTCCCTGAAGCCTTGTGGCAGTACAGCCCAGGTAAGTTGCTGAGACTGATGGGTGTCAGGGTCAGTCCAAGTGAAAGTGAAGAGACGCTGGGATGAAGGTGTAAAGGAATAGTAAAGAAAGCATCTTTGAGATCCAGAGTAGAATAATGGGTTGTGGAGGGAGGTATTGAGGATAGGAGAGTATATGGATTTGACACCACAATGTGGATAGGCAAGACAATTTTGTTGATAAGGCGCAGATCCTGAACTAACCTGTAAGACTTGTCCAGTTTTTGGACAGGTAAAATGGGGGAATTGTAAGGATACTTTATAGGCTTTAGAAGCCCATGCTGTAGCAGGTGAGTGATAACAGGCTTTAACCTTTTTAAAGCCTGCTGTGGGATGGGATATTGGCATTGAGTGGGATAAGTGTGATTAGGTTTTAATGGGATAAGGGATGCATGATCAGTCACCAAGGTAGGAGTAGAGGTAGCTTATACTTGTGGATTAATGTACGAGACACAAAGAGAGAATGTGAAGGAGGCTTTGAACTCAGGAAAAGTGTGTCAGTGAGGTGTGGTTGCAGCCCAGGAATAGTCAGGGAAGCAGATAATTTAGTTAAAATGTCTCGACCTAATAAGGATGCTGGGCAGGTTGGGATAACTAAAAAGGAGTGTATAAAAGAATGTTGTCCAAATTGGTACCAGAGTTGGGATATTTTAAGAGGCTTAGAAGCCTGGACATCAATACCCACAACAGTTATGGGGGCAAGGGAAACAGGCCCTTGAAAGAAGGTAATGTGGAGTGGGTAGCCTCTGTATTGATTAAGAAGAGGACAGACTTATCTTCCACTTTAAGAGTTGCCTAAAGTGTTTGCCATGGTCCAGGAGGCTTTTGAGGTGATCAGGCAGTGTCAGTCTTCAGCTGCTAAGCTGAGAATATCTGGGAAGGAGTCAGTCAGAGGGCCTTGGGCCAGAGTTCCTGGGGTTCTGGGAGTGCCTGCCAGGCGAGTTGGACAGGCTGATTTCCAGTGGGGTCCTGCACAGCTGGGACATGGCTTAGGAGGAATCCCAGGCTGCAGGCATTCCTTGGCCCAGTGGCCAGATTTCCAGCACTTGAAGCAAGATCCTGGGGGAGGAGGTCCTGGAGAAATGCCTGGCTACTCTGGTTCAGGTGTTTTGAAGTTCTTGTGTGCTGGAGATGTGGCTGGGGTTTCTCTCACAGTGGAGGCAAGTAATTGCAACTCTTCTTTATTATTTTAACCTTGAAGGTGAAGTTAATTAAGTCCTGTTGTGGGGTTTGAGGGCTGGAATCTAATTTTTGGAGCTTTTTGTAATGTTGGGAGCAGATTGGGCAATAAAATGTATATTGAGAATAAGACAACCTTCTGGTCCTTCTGGGTCTAGGGCGGTAAAGGGTTGTTGCCAAATGGGCCATGAACTCAGCTGGGTTCTTATATTTGATGAAAAAGAGCCTAAATGCTAACTGATTTGGGAGAGGTCGGATAAAAAAAAAAGGAGCATTAACCTTGACTATGCCTTCAGCTCCAGCCACCTCTTTAAGAGGAAATTGTTGGGCAGGTGGGGGAGGGCTAGTAGCACAACAAACTGTAAGCCAGACTGGGTGTGAGGAGGGGAGGTGATAAAAGGATTATATGGTGAGGGAGCAGAGGCTGAGAAAGAATTGGGACCTGGCACAGCCTGGTGAGAAGCAGCCTGGGGAAGAGGGGAGAGGTCAGAAAGGTCCATAAAAGGAGGATTCAAAGGACTCAGAGCTTGGGGTGGAGACTGAAGGAACCAACAGGAGAGAAAGAAGAAAAATTGGAGACGAGTTGCATGGAAGCAGAGACTAGGGAGGGACCAATGTAAAAAAGAATGCCTGGATGTCAGCCACCTCAAACCATTTGCCCATTTTATGACAAGAATGATCTAGATTTTATAGCATGGAGAAATCAAAAGTGCTGTTTTCTGGCTATTTGGAACCACTGTCGAGTTTTTATTGGGGTCAAGTGGGATTGCAGAAGAAAATGAGGCATTTAGGTTTTAGGTCAGCTGTGAGTTGAAGAGGTTTTAACACAGGCTAAGGGAGAAGAAGGAGGAATGGAGGGTGGAAGTTTGCCCATAGTGAAGGAGGTAAGCCCAGAGAAAAGAGAGGGTAGAGGCATGGCAGAGAGGGGAGGTTGGTACTTGCCACCAGGGGAGGTGATGCTTGCTACCAAGGTGAAGCATCAAGGCAGGCATTGCTGAGGTGATCAGACACCTCTGAAATGTGGGTGAATAATCAGGCAGGCAACCCTGCAGTGATTAAACATCAAGGGAAGACTGTCTTCCCGAGTCTGTGACCAGCACCAGAGTTTTGGTTTCACAGATAAAATGCTTCTCTTCTGTCTCTACCAGAAAAGGAAAGGAACTGAAATTAAGGGAAGGGAGAGATTGGATGGTGGTGCCAAAATTGAAAGAAGAAAGAGATTAAGGGATAGTGAAAGAGGTTGGAGAAGAGAGTAAAAAGAGGCCGCTTACCTGATTTAAAATTGGTGAGATGTTTGTTGGGCTGGTTGGTCTGAGGACCTGAGGTCGTAGGTGGATCTTTCTCACGGAGCAAAGAGCAGGAGGACAGGGGATTGATCTCCCAAGGCAGGTCCCCCGATCTGAGTCATGGCACCAAATGTCAGGTTCATCCCTGTGAAGAGACCACCAACAGGCTTTGTGTGAGCAATAAAGCTTTTTAATCACCTGGGTGCAGGTGGGCTGAGTCCAAAAAGAGTGTCAGCAAAGGGAGATAGGGGTGGTGCAGTTTTATAGGATTTGTGTAGGTAGTGGAAAATTACAGTCAAAGGGGTTGTTCTCTGGCAGGCAGGGGCAGGGGTCACAAGGTGCTCGGTGGGAAGCTTCTGAGACACATTGCCAGAAGAAGGAATTTCACAAGGTAATGCCATCAGTTAAGGCAGGAATTGGCTGTTTTCATTTCTTTTGTGATTCTTCAGTTGCTTCAGGCCATCTGGATGTATATGTGCAGGTTCGGGCTCTCACGACTGACACCCACCAGTTGCAAATTCCACAAGGGAATAGGGAACACTCCCATCTCATAAGCTACTACAAAATTTAATTAGTACCATTGCATAATACATAGGATAACACAGTCAAATGCAAGAATAAATACACATCCATGTATTTTATGCATTGAAGAATAAGATTATTTGAAATTTTAATGTTTGGCAGCTGTATGCTTTAAAATTTTCATGGTATAGAATTTTCATGAAAACAACTGTGAAGAAAAATAATACTTTATGTAACATTTGAAATACATACAAATGAAAAGTAAAATTCTTAGTATTTAAACAAGTTGGTAATCATCTGTACTGATGGTACAATAAATGATGACAAGGAGAACCACAAATATTTTGAGTCATGGAAAACTTGACTATGGGCCAGGTGTGGTGGCTTATGCCTGTAACCCCAGCACTTTGTGAGGCTGAGGCAATTGGATCACTTGATTCCAGGAATTTGAGAGCAGCCTGAGCAATATGGTGAAATTCCAACTCTACTAAAAATACAAAAAATTAGTCGGGCATGGTGGCTTACACCTATAATCCTAGACACTACTACTCAGGTGGCTGAGGCACAAAAATTGCTTGAACCTGGGAGGCAGTGGTTGCAGTGAGCCAAGATCATGCCACTGCACTCCAGCCTGGGCAACTAAGGACTCTGTCTCAAAAAAAAAAAAAAAAAAAAGGAAATAAAAGAAAACTTGACTGTAAGCTCCACTTCTGTAACTGGCAGTACAAGGAAATCACAGACTCACTCACCAGAGAAACTGATTAAAACTATGAAAAATACAATCAGTTAAGGTCTCTGGAATGGTCTTATGGGAATACAGCAAATGAAGTAATATTTATTCAAAAATGTCAACTAAAACTGATAAATAGCAAGCCTGTGGCATTTGAATCACAACCCACTCCCTCTTTCACCTCTTTAAGAGCAATGGGAGAGAAACTTCCCTCCAGGTGGATGCAGCCAAGAACATAAGGCCCTGTGGAGGGTTACAGCTTATTCCTAAAAAAAGGACAGAGCATCAGTATTTCTCTTCCCAATCCCCAGCTACTTATTATAGAGTTTGTTCCTGGATAGTGCCACTAAAAGATGTAGGCTTTCTTCTTTTTTACCCAGCCTTCATTCATATAATGCAGGCTGTAATTTGGGCACATGTGTGAAGAATAATGAGACCTGATTTCTCTGTCCTCAGCTTGTTTTTATGGTGGAGGTTTCATGCTGGGAGAAGTAAGCTGAAAAAACAGAGGACACCACTACTCTCCAATATTTAGTGCCCAATTCCTAAAGTAGGGTTGTCAATCAGAGCAATGTGCCATTTTCCTTGCTCCCAGCTCCAGATTTGTGAGCCAGACATTTTTACATAGGGGGAAGGCAGACAAAGAGCTCCAGCTGTTCCAAAGGAACTGAAATTATTTGCAACAGAGTGTGAGAAAATTCAAGCCTAAGGATGCTCTCAAAAACAGTGGATTTTGTGGGAAAAAGCATTAAGATGAGACTGTTAGCTTCATCAGAGATATGAGCTAAACCATGGACCAGAAAGTTTACCAAAGAAAACCAGGGGATTATGCTGCTAGAAAAAGCCTTCTTTAAATTGTAAGAAACCTCAAAAACAATCCTTGTAAAGGAGGCCAAAATTAATTGGATCAAGATCCAACAATATGTTATCCATAGGAGACACACTTTAGATTCAAAAATACAAATAAATTGAACGTAAAAGTATGGAAACAGATTTATCATGAAAACTGCAATGATAAAAAGTTGGAGTGGCTACTCTAATGTTGAAAAATAGGGTTGACCTTAGCTTGTCTATTTGTGTTTTTTCAGACTTTTTAATGAAACTATTTAAGGCTATGAACTTTCCTCTTAACACTGTCTTTACTGTATCCCAGAGGTTCTGATAGGTTGTGTCACTATTATCATTCAGTTCAAAGAATTTTCTAATTTCCATCTTGATTTCATTGTTGACCTAATGATCATTCAGGAGCAGGTTATTTAATTTCCATGTATTTGCATGGTTTTGAATGTTCCTTTTGGAGTTGATTTTCAATTTTATTCCACTGTGATCAGAGAGAGTACTTGATATAATTTCAATTTTCTTAAATTTATTGAGACTTCTTTTGTGGCCTATGATATGGTCTATCTTGGAGAATGTTACATGCACCAGTGAATAGAATTTACATTCTGTTGTTGTTGGGTAGAATGTTCTATAAATATCTGTTAAGTCCATTTATTCTAGGGTACAGTTTAAATCTATTGTTTCTTTGTTGACTTTCTGTCTTGATGACCTGTCTAGTGCTGTCAGTGGAGTAGTGAAGTCCCCCACTATTATTGGGTTGCTGTCTATCTCATTTCTTAGGTCTAGTAATAAATGTTGTATAAACTTGAGAGCTCCAGTGTTAGGTGCATACATATTTAGGATTGTAATACTTTCATGTTGGTCAAGGCCTTTTATCACTATATAATGTCCCTCTTTAACTTGTTTAAACTGCCATTGCTTTAAAGTTTGTGTTGTCTGATATAAGAATAACTACTCCTGCTTGCTTTTGTGTCCATTTGCATGGAATGTCTTTTTTTCACCTCTTTACCTTAAGTTTATATGAGCGCTTATGAATTAGGTGAGTCTCTTGAAGGCAACAGATACTTGGTTAGTGAATTCTTATTTATTTTGCCATTCTGTATCTTTTAAGTGGAGTATTTAGGCCATTTACATTCAACATTAGTACTGAGATGTGAGGTACTGTACTACTCATCATGCTATTTGTTGTCTGAATACCTTGCATTTTTAAAAAATTTATTGTGTTGTCGTTTTATAGGTCTTATGAGATTTATGCTTTAAGGGGCTTCCATTTTGATGTATTTTGAGGATTTGCTTCAAGATTTAGAGCTCCATTTAACAGTTCTTATAGTGCTGACTTGGTAGTGGCACATTGTCTCAGCACTTGTTTGCCTGAAAAAGGCTGTATCTTTCCTTCATTTATGAAGCTTAGTTTTGCTGGATACAAAATTATTGGCTGATAATTGTTTTGTTTAAGGAAGTTGTAGATAGGGTCCCAATCCCTCTTAGCTTATAGGGGTTCTGCTGAAAAATCTGCTGTTAATCTCAGGTTTTCCATTATAGGTTACCTCATGCTTTTGCTTCACAGCTCTTAATATTCTTTCCTTCTTCAGGTTAAATAATCTGATAACTATGTGCCTAGATGATGATTTTTTTGCAACAAATTACTTAGGAGTTCTTTGAGCTTCTTGTATTTGGATGTCTAGATCTCTAGCAATAGGAGGGAAGTTTTTAAAAATTATTCCCCCACATATGTATTCCAAACTTTTAGATTTCTCATTTTCTTCAGGAATGCCAATTATTCTTAGGTTTGGCCATTTAACATAATCCAAACATCTTGGAGGATTTGTAGATTTGTTTATATTCTTTTTTTTTTTGAGATGGAGTCTTGCTCTTTCGCCTAGGCCAGACTGCAGCAGTGCTATCTCAGCTCACTGCAAGCTCCACCTCCCGGGTTCATGACATTCTCTTGCCTCAGCCTCCCAAGTAGCTGGGACAACAGGTCCTCACCACTGCGCCTGACTAATTTTTTGTATTTTTAGTAGAGATGGGGTTTCACCATGTTAGCCAAGATGGTCTTGAGCTCCTGACCTCATGATCCACCCACCTCGGCCTCCCAAAGTGCTGGGATTACAGGCATGAGCCACCGTGCCCAGCCTATATTCATTTTTCTTTGTCTTTGTTGGATTGGGTTATTTCAAAAGCCTTGTCTTCAAGCTCTGAAGTTCTCTCTTCAGCTTGTTCAATTCTATTGCTGAGACTTTCCAGTGCATTTTGCATATCTATAAGCGTATTCTTGATTTCCACAAGTTGTGATTGTTTTTTATTTATGCTATTTCACTAAATATTTCTTCCCTCATTTGAACTACACTTTTCTCAGATGCTGCCTTTATTAGCTTAATAATCCACCTTCTGAATTCATTTTCTGTCAGATCAGGCATTTCTTCTTGGTTTAGATTCATTGCTGGTGAGCTAGTGTGATTTTTTAAGGGTATTAAAGGATCTTATTTTGTCATATTACCATAATCGTTTTCTGGTTCCTTCTCATTTGAGTAGGCTATGTTAGAGGGAAGAACTGGGGCTCAAGTGCTGCTGTTCAGATTCTTTAGTCCAATGGGGGGCTCCCTTGATGTAGTACTCTCCCTTTTTTCCTAGGGGTGTGGCTACATGAGAGCCAAACTGTAGGTCACACCTCAAGGATCTAGAGAAACAAGGACAAACCCAACTAAAACCCAGAAGAAGAAAAGAAATAACCAAGATCAGAGCAGAATTAAATGAAATGGAAACAACAAAAAGAACTACAAAATACAAAAGATAAATCAAACAAAAAGCCAGTTCTTTGAAAAGATAATTAAAATTGATGATTATTAGTGAGATTAACTGAGAAAAGAAGAGAGAAGATCCAAATAAGCTCAATTAGAAACAAAATGGGAGATATACAACTGACACCACAGAAATGCAAAAGATCATTCAAGGCTACCATGAACACCTTTATGCACATAAACTAGAAAACCTAGAGGAGACAGATAAATTCTAGGAAATATACAACCCTCCTCACTTAAACCAGGAAGAATTAGAAACCTGGAACAGACCAATAAGAAACAGTGAGATTGAAATTGTAATTTAAAAATTGCCAAGAAAAAAAGTCCAGAAGCCTAGAAGGATTCACAACTGAATTCTATCAGACATTTAAAGAATTGCTACCAATCCTATTGATACCTTTCCACAACATAAAAAAGTATCCTTCCTAAATCATTTTATGAAGCTAGCATCACCTTAATAACAAAATCAGGAAAGAACATAACAAAAAAAATGTACAGAAAAATATCCCTCATGAATATAGATGCAAAAATCCTTAACAAAATACTAGCTAACTGAATCCAACAGCAAATCAAAAAGATAATACACCATGATCGAGTGGGTTTCATACTAGTTGTGCGGGGACAGTTGAACATACGCAAGACAATAAGTGTGATACACCACCTAAGTAGAATTAAAAACAAAAACTACATGATCATCTCAAGAGACACAGAAAAAAGCATTTGACAAAATCCGGCATTGCTTTCTGATTGAAACCTTCAGCAAAATCAGACTAGAAGGGAAATACCTTAATGTAATAAAAGCCATCTATGAAAAACCCACAGCCAACATAATACTGAACAGGCAGAAGTTGAAAACATTTCCTCTGATAACTGGAACAAGACAAGGATGCTCGCTCTCATTACTTCTATTCAACATAGTACTGGAAGTCCTAGCCAGAGCAATCAGACAAGAGAAACTAATAAAGGACATCCAAATTGATAAAGAGGAAGTCAAACTGTCACTGCTTGCTGATGACATTATTGTTTGCATAGAAAACACTAAAGACTCCTCCAGAAAGCTTCTAGAACTGATAAAAGAATTCATCTAAGTTTCTGGATACAAAATTAATGTACACAAATCAGTAGCTCTTCTATACATCAACAGTGACCAACCAGAGAATGAAATCAAGAATTCAACCCTATTTGCAATAGCTGCAAAGAAATGAAATACTTAGGAATATACATAACCAAGGAGATGAAACACCTCTACAAGGAAAACTATAAAACACTCCTGAAAGAAATCACAGATGACACAAATGGAAATATACCCCATGCTCATGAATGGGTAGAACCAATGTTGTGAAAATGACCATACTGCCAAAACAATCTACAAATTCAATGCAATTCCCATCAAACTACCACCATCATTCTTCACAGAACTGGAAACAATAATCCCAAAATTAATATGGAACCAAAAAGGAGCCTGAATAGCCAAAGCAGGACTAAGCAAAAAGAACAAATCTGGAGGCATTAGGTTACTTGATTTCAAACTATACTATAAGGCCATAGTCACCAAAACAGCATGGTACTGGGATAGAAATAGGCACATAGACCAGTGGAGCAGAATAGAGAACCCAGAAATGAAGCCAAATACTTACAACTAACTGATCTTTGACAAAGCAAGCAAAAACATAAAGTGTGGAAAGGACACCCTATTCAACAAATGGTGCTGGGATAATTGGCAAGCCACCTGCAGAAGAGTGAAATTGGATTCTCATCTCTCATCTTATACAAAAATCAACTCAAGATGGGTCAAGGACTTAAATGACATACCTAAAACCATGAAAATTGTTGATGATAACATTGGAAAAACCCTTCTTAGGCAAAGACTTCATGACCAACAATCCAAAAGCAAAAGCAACAAAAACAATGATAAGTAGGTGGGACTTAATTAAACTAAAAAGTTTCTGCACAGCAAAAGAAACAATCAGCAGAGTAAACAGGCAACTCACAGAGTGTGAGAAAATATCCACAATCTATATATCCAATAAAGGACTAATATCCAAGAATCTACAAGGAACTCAAGCAATTTAGCAGGAAAGAAACAAATAATCCCATCAAAAATTGTGCTGAAGATATGAATAGACAATTCTCAAAAGAAAATATACAAATGGCCAACAAACATATGAAAAAATGCTCAACATCACTAATGATCAGGAAAATGAAAATCAAAACCACAATGCAATACCACCTTATTCCTGCAAGAATGGCCGTAATCAAAAAAAAAAAAAAAATAGATATTGACAGGGATGAAGTGAAAAGGGAATACTTTTACACTGCTGGTGGGAATGTAAACTAGTACAGCCACTATGGAAAACAGTATGGAGATTCCATAAAGAAGTAAAAGTAGAACTACCATTCGATCCAGGAATCCCACTACCGGGTGTCTACCCAGAGGACAAGAAGTCATTATACAAAAAAGATGCTTGCACAACCTGTTTATAGCATCAACAACTCACAGTTGAAAAAATATGGAACCAGCCCAAATGACCATTAATCAATGAGTGGATAAAGAAATTGTGATATATATATATCACAATTATATATATATATATATATATATGTGTATATATATATATATATACACACACAAAATGGAATACTATTCAGCCATAAAAAGGAGTAAAATAACAACATTTGCAGCAGCCTGGATAGAATTGGAGACCATTATTTTAAGTGAAGTAACTCAGGACTGGAAAACCAAACATCGTATGTTCTCACTCATAAGTGGGAGCTAAGCTATGAGGATGAAAAGGCATAAGAATAATACCATGGACTTTGGGAACTTGGGGGAAAGTGTGGGATGGGGGTAGGATACAAGACTACACACTGGGTACAGTGTGTACTGCTCAGGTAATAGGTGCACCAAAATCTCACAAATCACCACTAAAAAACTTACTCATGAAACCAAACACCACCTGTTCCCCAAAAACCTATGGAAATGAAAAAAGAAAAAGAAAAAAGAACAAACAACAAAAACAACAGAGTTGAGTTATAATAAAGATGTTCTTTGAAACCAACGAGAACAAAGACACAACATACCAGAATCTCTGGGACACATTCAAAGCAGTGTGTAGAGGGAAATTGATAGCACTAAATGCCCACAAGAGAAAGCAGGAAAGATCGAAAATTGACACCCTAACATCACAATTAAAAGAACTAGAAAAGCAAGAGCAAACACATTCAAAACTAGCAGAAGGCAAGAAATAACTAAAATCAGAGCAGAACTGAAGGAAACAGAGACACAAAAATTCTAAAATTATGGTAATAGTATACCTCTGAATATACTAAAAACCATTGAATTGTGCACTTCATAAATGGATGAATTATATTATTTGTTAATTATATCTTTAAGCTATTTTAAAAGTTCACTGCAATGTGTTCAAGTCACTAGAGTACGTCTCATCAATATAGGCATATTAAGATACTAGTACAATGCCAGAGCCATGGAGTTGCTTTTGAAAGATGAAATAGTCCCATCTCCATTATTTTTTTCTCGAGTAAATGCATAATGCAAATAAAAACACACTTGATATATGAAAGCAAATTCAAGGAAAAAAATCCCTGGTTGCATTTTTCCAATGATATTCTACCTCCCCATTCCTCTACACACAATTCTACTTGTGTAGAAGTTCGGAGGCTGCACTTGTTCTCAAATCCTTCAGCTCACTTTTGTTTAATTAATTGACAGTTTTACTAAAGTATGACTTTAAATCAGAGACTTTCAGTTATTGTTTAATGATATGAACAGTGAGTAATTTTTGTTGTTGTTGTTATTGAAGTTAATTAGCTTATCTTGAGGCAAGGTGCTGGTACAAACCCTTCAAATAATACTAAAAAAACACCTTTTTTCCTGATTAAAATTAAATATCTTTAAAACATAATATGGTTACACAACTTTGCTGAAAATTTAAATGAATGAGTTTAATTTGACAATATAAGGTTACCAATTCCTGCATTTATGCTTACAACCTGAGCATCACTGATGATGTGGAAAATGCAAATCCATGCTAAACATAATGATATTGAGTGAATATCTGAAGTAAATGTCCTTATTGAACGTTTCATAATATTATAAAATGTATTTTTTGCCAAATGTTGTCAATTTAAACAGAAAGGCCTATTCAATCGGAACTTCTAAATTGAACATTAACCAATTGAGAAACACATTCAGTTTTAAAGTATAGTCGGGCGATTTAATTTTGTATAAAATTTCTAGTACTCCTCTTTCAAATTTCTGGATTAGTTTGATAGAACTGTATCCTAGAATTTTAATATAAATGCAAAATCTTTTTACTAGTTGCAAATAATAAAACCACTATTATATTAAAAACATTCAACAGGAACAAAATAAAAATATAATTATCAGCCTGAGACTAAAGAGACATCAACTGTTATCTTTTTTAAAATGCTGATGTACATCAAAACATCACTATTGTTTTACTCTTTATTTTTCAGTTGAAGACACTTAGCGATTGGCCATGGTCACTTGTTAGTGGAAGATTTAGGACTGGAACCTTAGACTCTCGGCTCTGCTTATTCATATTCTGTATTTTACAACTTTGAATTGAGTACCTACTATATGTCAATAATAATTCTCAAAATTGAGGATTCAATGAGAAACAAAACAAATAAATCCTGTCTTCTTGGGTCTTACAGTCTAGAGAGAATAAGAGACATTATTCCAATAACCACAACTGTGATAAGTTCTACAAAGAAGACAGGGAGTAGTAAGAATTAAAGGCATTGGGCAGATAAGGGAAGTCAGAGAAGACTTTCTGGTAACAGGGATCTCGACTGAATTGAGATCTGAAGGAAGAGCAGGCACATGTAGGGAGGGGAAAGAAGAAAATTTCAAGGAGGAGTACAACAGCAGCTGTGCAGCTGGAAGGAATAAAGTATACTTGAAAGTATTTTCAAAAGCCCATTTTGCTGGTTCATTCATATACATGACAACTCAGATCACAAGATTATATTAAAAACAAAACCTTTAGTTTCACTGGATTTGAATTTTCTGCCTAAGGTAGGTAGCATTTATTGTAAACTATATATTTCCCATGCCATTCTTCCTGTTTGTTTTTTTTTATAAATATCACTTTTTGACTTTAGGGCTTTGGGAATAAAATAAGTAATCATGGAGAGTGATAGCATACTTTTGTTAAATACAGATTGAGAGTCTGAATAGGTTTTCATGAAATTCTCAAATATTTCCATGTGTTATATGGGAGATGATTATACAAAAAGCATCAATATGAAATAGGACATTCAAATTCTGAGAAAATTCTAGAGTTAGGCATTTTTATACTGCAAAATATAGCAGCCCAAATTTTCATTCAACCTTTGATGTTCTTACTAACATCTTATTTTAATATACTTTTCTTTATCTTTAGCCAGCAAATACAGAGCAGTTAAAACACAATGTTAAAGACTCAGTGGTGCATATCTGATTGAATAACCAATAAACAAGATACAGTATTTAATTTCCCCTGAAACTGCAGGCCTCATTTCGGCAAAGGCAGATCATGGAGGCAAAATTATATCTGATTCTAAGAATTGTAGTGTTTAGTTTCTTTTTCCTGAATTTCTCTATTGTCCTGTAGGTTCCTGTCATGTTCTCTCCCAAAAGTTGCTCAAAAAGTCTGGTTGATTCTAAAGAACAAATTGTGAAAGTACCACTCTATGTATCCTACAAATGAGAAACTTATTTTAAAATGAGGGAAACTATAGAAAGTTTATAAATGAATTACTTTATGCAGTCTACAAGTAGAAGAATCTAGACCTTTGACTTTTGACATGTAACATCTAGACTACGGTAGCAATATCCATGACAGTACTGATCCATAGACATATTTTATTGATCCCACAACAGGCTTTAGAATTTTTTGATGAGTTAACCAACATTTAAATTTTAGGTTCTACTCATAAAAACAAAAATTTAATTTCTCAAAAAAAATTAGACAACTCTGACAATATTGGTTAAAATGGGGTTATTGGCATTCCAATGGATTATTGTGGCAACTGGGCCAAGTACCTTTAGACAATTGACACATCTGTATTACCCTTGTTTGGTCATTACTTTTTGTGAAAGAAAGGAGAACTGAATGTGTCAAGAACTCTGAAAAGCCTGAGATATGTACTTGTAAGATAGCAAGTTAGACTTGCCACAGTTTTATGCACACTGGCAGAAGACACCAGGCTCCTGGGTCAGAGACAAAGGACATTATTAATAGTACTAGCCGGAGTATCAACATTTTTTTGGTACCTGATTCCTGTAACCAAATTCCTACAGGGTGATGCATGGAAGGTCAGTGATATCTATACATGTATGGATTGTGTTACAGGGAGGAACCCTGAGTTTAAAAAACCTGAATCTTTAATAATGGGCAGTAAATTTCTCTGTCTATTTCTCCAAAAGGAGGCATTGTCTCTTATTTCCAGACTATAAGCAAAACTGCCTTTTTATTCTGGGGGTAGATACTATCATAATCCTTTAAGACTGTTCATTGTACAAACATTCTTGACAAAAAAAAATCTGGAACAAAGTCTGTTGATGCCTGATATGGTGTGGCTGTCTTCCCACCCAAATCTCAATTTGAATTCTACTTCCCATAATCCCCTCATGTTGTGGGAGAGACCCGGTGGGAGGTAATTGAATAATGGGGGCTGTTACCTCCACGCTGTTCGTGTGATAGTGAGTGAGTTCTCATGAGAGCTGAAGGTTTTACAAGGGTCTTTCCCCACCCATTCACTCTGCCCTTCTCCTTGTTGCTGCCACTTCTTAATGTGAAGAAGGAAATGTCTGCTTCCCCTCCTACCATGATTGTACGTTTCCTGAGGCCTCCCCAGCCATGCCGAACTGTGAGTCAATTAAACCTCTTTCCGTCATAAATTGTGGAGTCTCAGGTATGTCTTTATTAGCAGCATGAATATAGACTAATACAGTGCCTATTCTTGCAAGATTTATGTATTAGGCCTTCCTTACATTGCTATAAATAAATTCCTGAGACTGGGTAATTGATTTAAAAAAAAAAAGATGTAATTGGCTCATGGTTCTGCAGGCTGTACAGGAAGCATGATGCTAGCATCTGATCAGCTTCTGAGGAGGCCTCAGTGAGCTGTTACTCATGGCAGAAGGCAAAGTGGAAGCAAGCACTTCACACGATGAAAGCAGGAACAAGAGAGGGCAGGGAGGTGCTACACACTTTTAAGCGACCAAATCTAATGAGAACTCACTCACTATCATGAGGACAGTACAAAGGGGATGGTGCTAAACCATTCATGAAAAATCTGTCCCCATGATCCAATCACCTCCCACTAGGCCCTACCACTAACTTTGGGGATTACATTTCAACACGCGATTCCAGCAAGACATCCAAACCATATCGATGTGCATAAACATGAGACATCCTTGGAGAATTGTCTCCCAGTGGAAAGTCCTTGGACACTCAATTAGACCCATGGAGAATTGTCTCCTAATAGAAATGTCCTTAGGAATTATCTATTTCAAATATTGTGTGTTATGTCTACTGAAATTTTTGAGCTTACTCTTGAGTAAGTTCAAGTTGTCTGACTCTTGGTCCAGTGACAGTTGTGGACAATATGTTTATTCAACTGTCATGCTCTATTTCTGTTCCTCCTACTTATCTTCCTCTTTCTCCTCCTTCCATTCTTTTTTCAAAGCCATAAGGTAGACATGCAGTAGGACTGAAATACTACTGTTATTTTAAAATATTTTCAGAAGCTAGGCTCACTGTTGCAACATCTTTGGTTTGTGTTAGCCAAGTCCAAGATATAAAAGAATATTAGTTTTTCCCTTATAAGGCACATACACTTTATGTGATCTGAGATTCATACATTATTAACTTGAAGAAAATGATAATCTTATTTTGATGAATTAAGCATTCTGTGTCTCAAATGATGCCGGAAGTCGGAAGTAAATATATGTAAAAATTTAAAGGAAAAATGCAAAATCATTTATAATTGTGATGCAAATTTGTGTTCTTCCTTAGATTTTTAAGTTACTATGCAGAGATTGAGTTGTATTTATTTCTCATCTTAACTGCTTTTAAAAGTTGTTATTTTTGATAGAGAGAGAGACTTCTAGATTCCACAGCAGAACATTTTTTAAAAAATCCCCCCAAACCTTAAGCTTGGGCTTTGTAATTTTGTGGAAAAAGATTTGATGATGATGCTCTCTATTTTAAAAAATTAAAATGAGAGATGCCAAATCAGCAAACTGAGAGAAATATATTTATAGCTACTGTTATGTTCTAGCACAAGACCTGACATTTCCTTCAGGTATCGCTTAAAATATTTATTTTAGCCTCAAACAATAAAGTGATCATAACAAGAATGGGGAGGAAGAGATGTAAATATTGATACTTTCTAGTATCATTTGCATATGTGATTGATACTTTAAAGTGTATGCATTCAATATCATATGCAAATGTTACTAATTCACATTCCCACCAACAGTGTAAAAGGTTTCCTTTTTCTTCACATTTTGCCAACACTTGTTATCTTCTATATTTTAACAAGAGCTTTTTGACCGGTGTGAAATGATATCTCATTGTCATTTTCCTTTGCATTTCTGTAATGATTAGCAATGTTGAGCATTTAAAAAATAGTTTTGTGTTAAAAAATATAATGTGTTGTTGAATTTGATTTACTAGTTTTTTTTTGTTAATTTTTGCATCTATGTTCATTGAATATATTGGCCTGTCATTTTCTTTTCTTGTAATGTCCTTGTCTGGCTTTGGTCGGAGGGTAATGCTAGCCAAAAAAACTTTGGAAGTATTCTCTACTCTTTAATTTTTTTAGAGAGTTTGAGAAGTATTGTTATTAGTTCGTTAAATGTTTGGTAGAATTCTGAAATGAAGCCATCAGATCCTGAGCTTCTCTTTGATGGGAGATTTTTTACTACAGATCTGATTGTTTTACTCACAATTGGTCTGTTTAGATTTTCTATTTCTTCCTGATTCAGGCTTGGTAGGTTGTATGTTTTAGTAATTTATTCATTTCTTCTTGGTTGTTTAATCTGTTGGAGTATAATTGTTCATACTAATTTTTATGATCCTTTGTATTTTTGTGGTATCAGGTGTGATGTCTCCTCTTTCACTTCTGATTTTATTTATTCATCTTTTTTTTTTTAGATTAGCTAAAGGTTTGTTGTTTCTTTATTTTTGAAAAAGCTGATTCAGTTTTATTGATTAATTGTATTGTTTTTCTAGTTTCTAGTTCATTTCTTTTTATTCTGATATTTATTATTTCATTTCTTCTGCTAACTTTGACTTTAATTTGTTCCTTTTCTAGATGTTTAAAGAATAACATTCAGTTGTTTACTTGAAAGCTTTATTTTTTTGATGTGGACATTTATTGCTATAAACTTTCCTCTTAAAACTACTTCTATATCATATAAGCTTTGGTATGTTGTGTTTTTATTTTATTAGTAGTCTCAACAACATTTTAATTTTTCATTTAATTTATTTATTGACCCATTAGTTGTTCAGGAGCATGTTGTTTAATTTCCATGTACTTGTGAATATTCTGAAATTTCTTCTATATTTTATTTATAGTTTCATACCATCATAATCAGAAAAGATACATGTTATAATTTCAATCTTCTGAAATTTGCCAAGGCTTTTTTTGTTCCCTGAATATGGGGTCTATCCCAGAGAAAGTTCTGTGTATGTTTGAGAATAATTTGTAGGTTGTTGCTATTGGTTGCAATGTTCTGCCTGTGTCTATTATATCCATTTGGTCTAAAGTACTGTTCAAGTCTAATGTTTTCTTATTAAAGTTTTGTCTGGATAATCTGTCCATTGTTGAAAATAGAGTGCTGAAGTTCCCTACTATTATAGTGTTGTAGTCAATCTCTCCCCCAGATCATTTTAAATATGTTTTATGTATATATAGGTGCTCCTATGTTGGTGGAATAAATATTTAAAATTGTTACATCCTCTCGATAAACTGACCTCTGTATTGTTAAATAATGTCTAGTTTGTATCAAACAATTTTAAAAGTAAACTTATTTTGTCCGAAATAAGTGTAGCTACCTCTGTTGTCTTTTGGTTTCCATTTCCATGGAATTTTTCTTTTCACTCTTTCAGTTTCAGTCTATGTGTATCCATAAAATGAGTTGAGTTTCTTGTAGGAAGCATATTGTTGGAACTGTTTTTCTTTACCTCTAATTCTTGTGGGTGCATAATATTTCTATGGGGTACATGAGCTATTTTGATACAAACACAAAATGCGTAATAAATACATAAGATGGTATTCATCACCTCAAGCATTTATCCTCTTCTTGTGTAACAAATAATCCAATTATACTCGTTTAGTTATTTAAAAATGTACAATAAATTATTGTTGACTGTAGTCACCCTGATGTGCTATCAAATATTACATCTTATTTATTCTATTTTTTTACACCTATTAGCCATTCCCACTCTCCTTTACTACTTTTCCCAGCCTCTGGTAACCATCATTCTGCTCTCTATCTTTATGAGTTCAATTGTTTTAATTTTTAGATTCTACAAATAAGTGAGAACCTGTGCAGTTTGCCTTTCTGTACCTGAAATATTTCACTAATGCAATGTCTTATCATTTTATTTATGTCATTGCAAATGACTGTATCTCATTCTTTTTTATGACTAATAGTATTCCAATGTGTATATGTACCACATTTTCTTTATCCATTCATCTCTTGATGAACACTTAGATTGCTTCCAAATCTTGGCTATTGTGAATAGTGCTGCAATAAACATGGGAGTGCATATGTCTGTTACCTATATACTGATTTCCTTTCTTTTGAGTACATACCTAGCAATGGAATTGATTAATCACATGGTAGTTTTTTGTTTGTTTGTTTAAAAAAATTTATTTCCATAGGTTTTTTGGAGAACAACTGGTATGTGGTTACATGAATAAGTTCTTTAGTGGTAATTCGTGAGAGTTTGATGCATCCATAATCCAAGTAGTATACACTGAACCCAGTTTGTAGTCTGTCTCTTATCCCTCACCCCCTCCCATTCTTCCCCCAGAGATCCCAAAGTCCATTGTATCATTCTTATGCCTTTGCATCTTCATAGCTTAGCTCCCACTTATGAGTGAGAACAAATGATGTTTAGTTTTACATTCCTAGTTACTTCACTTAGAATAATGGTCTCCATCCATGTTGCTGCAAATGCCATTAATTTGTTCCTTTTTATGGCTGAGTGGTATTCCATCACATATATATTTCCAACAGATGAATAGATAAAGAAAAAATACATATACTACAATTGAAAAAATATATATACCACAATTTATTTTTTTATTTAACATCACATTTTCTTTATTTCCTCATTGACTGGTGGGCATTTATGCTCATTCCATATTTTTACATTGCAAATTGTGCTGCTATAAACATACGTGTGTAAGTGTCTTTTTCATATAATGACTTTTTTTTCCTCTGGGTAGATACCCAGTAGTGGGATTGCTGGATCAAATGGTAGTTCTTCTTTTAGTTTAATCTCCATACTGTTTTTCATACTGATTGTAGTACTTTACATTCCCACCTACAGTGTAAAAGTATTCCCTTTTCACCACATCCATGCTAACATCTATTATTTTTTGATTTTTAAATTATAGCCATTCTTTTTTTTTAATTATACTTTAAGTTTTAGGGTACATGTGCACAACGTACAGGTCAGTTACATATGTATACATGTGCCATGTTGGTGTGCTGCACCCATTAACTCATCATTTAACATTAGGTATACCTCCTAATACTATTCCCCCACCCTCCCCCCACCCCACAAGAGGCCCCGGTGTGGCATGTTCCCCTTCCTGTGTCCATGTGTTCTCATTGTTCAATTCCCACCTATGAGTGAGAACATGCGGTGTTTGGTTTTTTGTCCTTGCGATAGTTTGCTGAGAATGATGGTTTCCAGCTTCATCCATGTCCCTACAAAGGACAGGAACACATTTGTTGATTGATGGGCATTTGGACTAGTTCCACATTTTTGCCATTGCAAATTCTGCTGCTATAAACATGCATGTGCAAGTATTTTTTTTGTATAATGACTTCTTGTTCTCTGGGTAGATACCCAGTAATGAGATTGCTGGATCTAATGGTAGTTCTGCTTTAGTTCTTTCAGGATTCTCCACACTGTTTTTCATTGTGGTTGTACTAGTTTACATTCTTACCAGCAGTGTATTTTTAGTTTTTTTGAGGAACCTCCAAACTGTTCTTCACAGTGGCTTTACTAATTTTCATTCCCATCAACAGTGTCTGAGGGTTCCCTTTTCTCCACATTCTCCCCATCATTTATTATTGCCTGAATTTTGGTTAAAAGCCATTTTAACTGGGGTGAGGTGGTATCTCATTTTAGTTTTGATTAGCATTATCTGATACACCTGTTTGCCATTCATACGTCTTCTTTAGAGAAATGTCTATTTAGATCTTTTGCCCATTTTAAAAGATTATTAGATTTTTTTTCTATTGAGTTGTTTAAGCTGCTTGCATATTCTGGTTATTAATCCTTTGTCAAATGGGTAGTTAGCAAATATTTTCTTCCATTCTGTGGGTTGTGTCATCACTTTGTTAATTGTTTTCTTTGCTATACAGAACCTTTTAACTTGTTGTGATCCCATTTGTTTATTTTTGCTATCATTGCCTGTGTTTGTGGGGTATTACTCAAGAAATCTTTTCCATGAACAATGTTCCAGAAAGTTTCCAGAATGTTTTCTTGTAGCAGTTTTATAGGTTGAGGTCTCAGACTGCAGCCTTTAATCTATTTTGATTTTTGTATATGATAAGAGATAGGGGCCTAGTTTCATTCTTCTGCATATGTATATCCAGGTTTCCCAGTACCGTTTGTTGAATAGACTGTCCTTACCCCAAATATGTTCTTGGCATCTTTGTTCAAAGTGAGTTTGCTGTAGATAAATGGGTTTATTTCTGGATTCTATACTCTGTTCTATTGGTCTCTCTATTTTTATACCAGTACTACGCTGTTTTGGTTAGTATAGTGCTGTAGTATAATTTGAAATCAGGTAATGTGATTCCTCCTGTTTTGTTCTTTTGGTCCAGATGGCTTTGGCTATTCTGGTTCTTTTGTAGTTTCACATAAATTTTAGGATTATTGTTTATATTTCTGTGAAGAATTTCACTGGCATTTTGGTAGTTTTGCATTGAATCTGTAGATTGCTTTGACAGTATTCTACCATTGCTTGCTAGATATTCTAGCAATAGTGATTCTTCCAATCCATAAACATGGAATATTTTTCCATTTTTTTGTTTCCTTTTTAATTTATTGCATCACTGTTTTATAATTTTCATTGTAGAGATCTCACACTTCTTCATTTGAGTTTATTTTTAGGTAGTTTATTTTATTTGTAGCTACTGTAAATTAGATTACTTTCTTGATTTATATTTCAGATTGTTCATTTTTGACATACAGAAACACTGCTAATTTTTGTATGTTGACTTTGTATACTGAAAATTTACTGAATTTATCAGTTTTAACAGTTTTTTGATGGAGTCTTTGCGTTTTTTCCAAATATAAGATCATATCATCTGCAAACAATGATAATTTGACTTCTTTCCAATTTCGATATCCTTTATTTCTTTCTCTTATCTGATTGCTCTAGCTAGCACTTCTAGTACTATATTAAATAACAGTATTGAAAGTGTGTGTCTTTGTCTTGTTCCAGAACTTATGGGAAATGGTTTCATTTTTTCCCCATTTAGTATGATACTAGCTGTGCATCTGAAGTATATGTTTCTTCTCTACCCTGTCTTTTGAGTTATTTTTTTCTTCTATCATGAAGGGATGTTGACTTTTATCAAATGCTCTTTCAGTGTCAATTGAAATGATTATGGTTTTCTAACTTCATTTAGTTGATATAATGTGTAACGTTGATTGATTTGTGTATGTTGAACCATCCTTACATCCCTGGGATAAATCCCTCTTCATGATGAATGATCTTTTTAATGTAATGTTGAATTTGGTTTGCTAGTATTTTGTTGAAGATTTTTGCATCAATATTCATCAAGAATATTGGCCTATAGTTTTCTGTTTTTATGTATCCTGGTCTGGTTTTGGTATCAGGATAATACTGGCGTTGTAGGATGAGTTTGCAAGTATTCTTTTCTCCTTTATTTTTTGGAATACTTTGAGTAGAATTGGTATTTGTTTTTCTTTAAATATTTTGTAAAATTTAGCAGTGAAGCCATCAGGTCCTGGATTTTTTTATGATGAAAGACTTTATATTATGTCCTCGATCTCATTATTTGTTTTTGGTTGGTATAGGCTTTCAATTTCTTCAGGGTTCAATCTTGGCAGATTTCATTTTCCTAGGAATTTATCCATTTCTTCTAGGTTTTCCAATTTATTGAAATGTGGTTGCTCATAGTAGCCTGTAATAATCCTTTGAATTTCCATGGTATTAGTTTTAATGTCTCCTCTTTTATCTCTGATTTGATTTGGATCTTTTCTCCTTTTTCTTAGATTAGCTAAAGGTTTTGTTTTGAAGTTACCATGAGGCTTGCAAATAGTATCTTATAACTCATTATTTTTAAACAGATGACAACTGAACACTGATTCCATAAACAAAGAAAAAGGCAAAAAGAAAACTCTACACCTTACCCTCATGCTCCATACATTTTAACTTTTCATTGTTTCTATTTATATCTTATACTGTCAATGTCTCAAAAAATTATAGTTATTATTTCTGATAGGTTTATCTTTTAGTCTTTCTACTCAAGATATGAATATTCTACACACAATTATAGTTTTAGATTATTTTGTGTTTTTTTCTATGCACTACTATTACTCATAATTTTTGTATTCAGTGAATATCCTATTGTAGGATAAAACTTTTTGTTTTTTAAAAACTTTAAATGTCAGCTGGGCGTGGTGGCTCACTCCTGTAATCCCAGCACTTTGGGAGGCTGAGGCAGGCGGATCACAAGGTCAGAAGATTGAAACCATCCTGGCTAACAAGGTGAAACCCCATCTCTACTAAAAACAATACAAAAAATTAGTCAGGCATGGTGGTGGGCGTCTGTGGTCCCAGCTACTCTGGAGGCTGAGGCAGGAGAACGGTGTGAACTCATTCTTGGGTTTGCAGTGAGCCGAGATTGCGCCACTGCACTCCAGCCTGGGTAACAGAGTGAAACTCTGTCTCAAAAAAAAAAAAAAAAAGAAAACTGTAAATGTCATGGCACTTTCTCAGTCTGTAGAGTTTCCACTGAGAAGCTAGTTTACAGATGTATTTGAGCTTCTTTATATGCTATCTGCTTCCTGTTTCTTGCTACTTTTATAATTCCTTATCCTTGACTTTTGGGAATTTGATTATTAAATGTCTTTAGATAGTCTTCTTTGGATTAAGGCTTCTTGATGTTCTATAACCTTCTTGTACTTGAATATTGATATCTTTCTCTAGGTTTGGGAAGTTCTCTGTTATTGTCCGTTTGAATAAACTTTCTACTCTGATCTCTCTCTCTCTCACTGTACCTCCTCTTTAAGGCCAGTAACTCTTAGATTTGCCCTTTTGAAATAATTTAAAAGATCAAGCAGAAATTCTGGAACTCAAAAATGCAATTGACATACTGAAAAATGCATAAGAGTCTCATGACAGAAGAATTGATGAGGAAGAAGAAAGAATTCATGAGCTATTTCTAGATATTGTAGGTGTGCTTTACTCTTTTTTATTCTTTTTTTTGTCTCCTCTGTGTATTTTAAAATAACCTATCTTCAAGCTCACTAATTCTTTCTTCTTCCTCATCAATTCTGTTGTCATGAGACTCTTGTGCATTCTTCAGTATGTCAGTTGCATTTTTGAGTTCCAGAATTTCTACTTGATCCTTTTAATTATTTCAATCTCTTTGTCAAATTTATCTGATAGGGTTTTTAATTCATTCTCTGTAATATCTTGAATATCTTTGACTTTCCTCAAAACAGCTATTTTGAATTTTCTGTCTGAAAGGTCACATATCTCTTTCTCTCCAGTATTGGCCACTGGTGCCTTATAGCTAGTACAACTGGGAATGTTCTGGGTCACATCTGAAACCAGCACAGCTCTGAATCTCACCCAAGGCCCACGGTAAGTATTGCCCAGCTACTAGTGCTGGACCAAGTGCTCTTTAGTCAGCAGATGATGAATCCTGCCAGAACCAGGTCCTTCATTTCAAAGCATGGCCCAGAGTATGTCTAGGTATGTCATTCTGGAGCTGGGGTCTGGTCTGCCTGTTGCCCTATTCTATTGTGGTTGAACTGGTATTCAAATAGCAAGACAAAATCCTCTTTTCTCTCCCCTTTACTCTTCTCAATGTAAGGAAGGAGACTCTCCCAGAGCTGTGAGCTGTGCTGTCTGGGTTTGGGGGAGGGGTGATGCAAGCACTCTCTTGGCCTCCCTGGCTGGTGTCTCATTAGGTCACATACACCCCAAGTCCACTGGCTCTGAGCCTTGCACATCAGGACTTGCCAGAAATGGCTATCCTCATGGTCTAGACTGCTTTTCAAGTTTATTTAGAACCCCAGAGCACTTTAGCCAGCTGTGGTGGGGCTTGCTAGAACTCAGATTCTGACCACTGTGATAGACAATTCCACTGCTGGGGAGTGGGAGGAAGAGTGGTGTTGGTGATTCGAGACTGTCTTTCCTACCCTCTTCAGTGCCTCTTTTTAAAATATGATGTTAGAATCAGGTACTCTAATCACTTACTTGATTTTTTGTTCTTATGAAGGTGCTTTTTGTGTAGGTAGTTTGGTTACCATGAGATTTACATAAAACATACCTATAAAAGCATATCTTAAGCTAATAACTTAATATTAGTTGCATAGAGCAACTCCACTTTTTTACTCTATTCTTACATTTTATAGTTTTGATATCATAATTTACATTATTTTGTAAAGTGTATTTCTTGACAATTTATTTTAGCTATAGTTGTTTTTAATAGTTTTGGCTTTTGACCCTCATACTATATATAAAATTGCTTGTCATAAACATTACAAACCTAAAGTATTATGAATATGGCTCTGTTTTACTTATTACATTGAGTTTTGTACTTTCATATGTGGTCTTTTGTTTCAGCTAAAAGAACCCTTTTCGTTGTTGGGCATTTGGGTTGGTTCCAACTCTTTGCTATTGTGAATAGTGCCACAATAAACATACGTGTTCATGTGTCTTTATAGCAGCATGATTTATAGTCCTTTGGGTATATATCCAGTAATGGGATGGCTGGGTCAAATGGTATTTCTAGTTCTAGATCCCTGAGGAATCGCCACACTGACTTCCACAATGGTTGAACTAGTTTACAGTCCCACCAACAGTGTAAAAGTTTTCCTATTACTCCACATCCTCTCCAGCACCTGTTGTTTCCTGACTTTTTAATGATGGCCATTCTAACTGGTGTGAGATGGTATCTCATCGTGGTTTTGATTTGCATTTCTCTGATGGTCAGTGATGATGAGCATTTTTTCATGTGTTTTTTGGCTGCATAAATGTCTTCTTTTGAGAAGTGTCCATTCATGTCCTTTGCCCACTTTTTGATGGGGTTGTTTTTTTCTTGTAAATTTGTTTGAGTTCATTGTAGATTCTGGATGTTAGCCCTTTGTCAGATGAGTAGATTGTGAAAATTTTCTCCCATTTTGTAGGTTGCCTGTTCACTCTGATGGTAGTTTCTTTTGCTGTGCAGAAGCTCTTTAGTTTAACTAGATCCCATTCGTCAATTTTGGCTTTTGTTGCCATTGCTTTTGGTGTATTTTAGACATGAAGTCCTTGCCCATGCCTATGTCCTGAATGGTAATGCCTAGGTTTTCTTCTAGGGTTTTTATGGTTTGAGGTCTAACATGTAAGTATTTAATCCATTTGGATTAAGAAAATGTGGCACATATACACCACAGAATACTATGCAGCCATAAAAAATGATGAGTTCATGTCCTTTGTAGGGATATGGATGAAACTGGAAATCATTGTTCTCAGTAAACTATCACAAGGACAAAAAACCAAACACCGCATGTTCTCACTCATAGGTGGGAATTGAACAATGAGAACACATGGACACAGGAAGGGGAACATCACACTCCGGAGACTGTTGTGGGGTGGGGGGAGGAGGGAGGGATAGCATTAGGAGATACACCTAATGCTAAATGACGAGTTAATGGGTGCAGCACACCAACATGGCACATGGATACATATGTAACAAACCTGCACATTGTGCACATGTACCCTAAAACTTAAAGTACAATTAAAAAAAAAGAACTCTTTTATCAAAAAGGGTCTCCTGATCAAAAAGGTGGGTCTCCTGATAATAAACTTTCTTAGCTTTTGTTTGTCTGGAAAATTTTTATTTCTCACTTTTGAAAGACATATTTGTTGGGTTGAATATTATTGGATGGCAGTATTTTTCCTTCAGCACTTTGAATATATCATCTCTTTTTGTCTGTAAGGTTTCTGCTGAGACATTCGTTGATAGTCAAATTGACACTCCTTTGTATGTGATGTGTTTCTTATATCTTGCTGATCTCAGAATTTTTTCCTTTGTCTTTGATTTTTGATAGTTTTATTATTATGTGTTATCATGAACTCCTCTGTGAGTTGAATTTAATTAGAGTATTCTACACTTCCTTTATCTATATTTTATCCTCTATCCCCAGATAGGAAAACCTTTTCAGACATTGTTTCTTTAAGTATGCTTTCTGGCCCTTTTTCTCTTTCTTCATCTTCTTTTATAATAAGTCTTAATGTGCAAAGGTGGTCTCTTGATGGTGTCCCAACATTCTTGCAGGGTTTCTTCATTCCTTTTCATTCTTTTGTCTTTTTATTCCTCTGATTGGATAATTTTAAATGTCTGTCTTCAAGTTTGCTAGTCATTTCTTCTGCTTGATTGAGTCTGCTATTGAAGCTTTCTATCATATTTTTAAGCTCAGTCATTATATTTTTCATCTCTAGGGTATCTACTTTGTTCTTCTTCATATTATTATTGTGAGATTTCTCACTTTGTCCATTTATTATTTCCCAAATTCCATTTGATTTTCTATCTATATAGTCTAGTAGTTCACTGAACTTCTTTAAGAGAAGTATTCTAAATTCTTTGTCAGTCATTTTATAAATCTTGATTTTTAAGGTTTATTACTGGAAATTCATTAGTTTCTTTTAGAAGTGTCATTATTCCTTGGTTATTAACAGTTCTTGTGTTATTACAGCTTTGCCTGTGCATTTGAGAAGACAGCCCTGTCTTCTTGTCTTTACAGGTATTCTTTGGCAGGGGTAGACCTTCATTATTTAGTCTAGCCTGTGATTCTGGAAGAGCTAGCCAGTGACATCCCCTTGGAGGCAGAGCTTATTGTAGGTTCTCTAGTTGGCTGGATCACTGCCTTTGTTCCAATGTTGAGTGGGGCTGCTGACTGTGCTCCACTGTCTGGAGAGACCAGTGGTTGAGTTCTGCTATTAGGCAGAACTATTGGCTGGGTATTGTGATTGCTTCTGGTAAGACTAGTCACAGGATGTGTTCCCTGGCTGAACAATTCTATTTGGGGTTTTCAGTTGGGTAGGACTGCTCACTGGGCTCCAGGATTACTCATATTAAACTGAGTTACTGCTAATAACGGGGGGGATCAGAAGCTATGCTTCTTAGAAACAAATGATTAAGGATTGCCTTCCTGCCAGGGTAGAGCCATGGGGTGAGCTTTTGGCTGAGTTGAGCAGCTGTTTGACCTTCTGGGTGAAGTAGGTCTACCTTTTTTGTTTCTCTTAAATGGATGAAAGCAAGAGTACTCCTGCTTGGGTGGAATCACTGGTGTAGGTTTTGGGGATGGGACATAGAGACCAGCTCTCTAGGGATTCAAGCTGTGTTGAACTTTTCATTATGCTTCTGAAGGTGGCTGACTCAACTTTGTGGGTGAACTATAAAGTGCCTGCTATCTTTGATTGGATGTCACAGCTGACATGAAGACAGAGGTGTCAAGATTTCCATGCTGGCCATTATGACCTCTGCCTCCTTTCTTTGTTTCTAATTGGCCTTGAGTGGTCTAACTGTGCCATTACCCTCCAGTATTGCATATGAGGTGAGACCAGAGTGGGGATCCTGGGAAGCATCTCAGAATGCCAAGGAAGCTGGATAAATGTCTCCAGTTTCCTTTTTCCTTGTTGATACTAGGCCTAGATAAATCTTCATATAACACTATACTTACTTGGGGGATGGGAAGAGGTGGTGTTATTGTAGTCAGACTTTCATTAAGTTCTTCAGACCACATAGATATCTGAAGCTTGTTTCCAAGTATTTGGATTTTCAAAAAGTTGTTCTGGTCTGTGGATAGTAGCTAGTTGAACTTCCTGGAGGAGGGAATGGGTGTGGAACCTGACATTTCCTATTTCATTATCTTGCTGACATACTGTATTTAATTTTCTTAATCTCTAATCCATGAGAGTTTCTCAGTCTTCCTTGTATTTCATGACCTTCACTCTTTTAAAGAGAACTGATCACTTATATTACAGAGTATTTCTAAATTTAGGCCTGTCTGATGTTTTCTCAAGGTTAAATTAAGGTTATTTGGCATTGGGTATGATGTATCCTTATAACTCACCTATGAAGAGGCACATGGTGTCAATGTATATGCCCAGGGTTGTAACCCTTGATCACTTGGCTAAGTTGATATTTGCCAAAATTCTCTATTGTAAAGCTACTCCTTTTTTTTCTTTGTAATTACTCAATATTTGGGGAAAGATACCTTCAAATTGTGCACATATCTCCTTTATGCTTAAAGTTCTATTCATTAATTTAAGCATCCATTAATGGATCTTGCCCACAGCAATGATTATTGTGATGCTCTACTGGTGATTTTCAAAATCTCTAATTTAATATACATTTATTAATTATCATTCTTCTATAAAGAAAAGTTGTTCATTCCTCCATTTATGTCAGTATGATATCATGTATTTTAAGAAGGTTTATAACTCAGTACTATTGTTACTTATTTTGTTGCTCAACTTGTTCCAACTTTGGCCATTGGAGACTCTTTTAGAATGACTTCTGTGTCCCTTATACTTGCTCTCATCCTTTTGTTTCCTGTTTTCAGCACTTTCTTACTTTCTGGCACCACAGAATCCTCCAGACTTATGTTTTTTCTTGTGCCAGGCTGTACAAGAAATTAACCAGAGCCCAAGTTCTGTTTTCATATTGTCTCTTTTGCTTTTCAAAGCAGTGTTAGCAGTAGAAAATATAAAAGATAATTTCATGCTTTCTAACCACTTGTTCTCTGCCTTATAAATTAGGACCTGAGCACCCTTTTCTTTGCCATCAGCTCTTACCCCTGTCTTCACTTTGCCATAATCTCTTTCCCTTGCTTCCCGCTAACAACTAGGCATACAACTTTAAATCCTAGAGACTACTCAAAAGTGATGGAAACTGATGGTGGTTGCTATTGTCCAAATGTTTGTGTTCTCTGTGTCCTCCCCAAAATTCATATGTTAAAACCGAATCACCAATGTGGGATTAGTGCCCTTAAAAGAGGACCCATGGAGCTGCCTTGTCTCTTCTATCATGTGAGGATGCAGCTAGAAGGTATTATCTATGAATCAGAGAGTGGGCCCTCATCTGGCACTAAATCTGCCAGCACTTTGATACTGGATTTCCTAGCTTCTAGAATTGTGACAAATAAATTTCTGTTGTTTATAACCTATTCAGCCTCTGGTATTTTGTTATAGCTGATTGAACAGACTAAGACTGTGATACATGCATTGAAAACTTTATTTTGCATTAGAAAAGTGTTATAAAAGAGATGCTGCTCTGCTACAAACTGTGATTACATTTTTAAATTTATTATAATTTGTTTAGGACTATCCAAACAGTAGGCAATAAACAATGCAGTAAAGCTACCACATTAGAGAGGAAAGTTCTCTTGTGATATTTTCCCCCTTTGGTTTAAAACTGATAAAAGTCAGAAAAACATCTAGAGGCTGAGCACTTTAACTAGTAAATCTAACTAATTACTTAAAAAAAAGATGACCACCATCATGGTGAACAGAGGAAAGGGAAAAGGGCAATTCAATAGGCTCTGTGCAGACAAACATTGGCCTTGCCAGATTTTGTCTTGTTTAAAGACAAGTAAAAATAAAATAATGTGAATAATATAAAAAGTACAGTGGAATAAAATAAAGAACACAGAATCTTCTCCAAGATTGATTGTAGCATCTGTTAGGGTTTGAATATTTGTCCCCACCTAAATTCATGTTGACATTTAATCCCCAATGTAGTAGTACTGAGAGGTGGGGCCTTTAGGAGATAATTAAGTCATGAGGATACTGCCTTATGAGTAGACTAACACATTCATGGAATAATGGATGAATGGGTTATCCTGGGAGTATAATGGTTTTATAAGAAGAGGAAAAGAGACTTGACCTAGCATGCTTAACATCCTCACCATATGATTCCCTGTGCTGCTTTGGGATGGACTAAGATGGCATCCAAAAGAACATTTCAGGAATTTGGGTGTGTATGAAGATTCAAATCAAGAAATTAATGGAATAAAAACAAATTTTAAAAGTAAATATATGGTTAAAAAAAGAAAATAACTGACATAATCTAGATAAAAGAAACAAATAGAAAAATAAATACAGAAAATATTTCTTTTATAAAAGTAACAAGTGTCCTGAAAATGAGAAAAGCCATCAATACAAATAATATTTGGAATAAGTATTGAGGTATAATAAATACTAATGAGATTTAAACAGTAGAAAAATTGTGATAGTAGAAAAACTTAATTGAAATGATTGATTTTTAGAAAAATATTGCCTACCAAATTAAATTAAGGAGAAAAAGAAAATCTAAATCAGATAATAAATGTAGCTGAAATAGAACATGTTGTCAAAAATCGTTTCCCCAAAAGGGGCTGGTCCAGGTGGTCTGACTGGTGAGTACTTTCAATCCTTGAGAGACCAGTTTGAATTATTGGACTACATGATGGTTAAAAAATTCCTCATCACCAAATACAAAAAAATGAAATATCTATACTAACAAAGTAAAAGAAAAACACTACACTGGAAAAAAATGCTTGTAACCTATATGGTACACATGTTCTACTAAAATGAATGATTTCTCATAAATTAATTAAAAATAAAATTTTTAATGGCATTCTTGAAAAGGCAAATCAGTGAAAACACATTTCACAAATGGGAGATACAACTGTCCAATAACCATGAAATATGTTCAAATTACTAGAATTAACATTTACATTAGAGCCACAATAGTAAACCATTTTTTAATCCATTGAGTTTTATCAGAAAACATTTTCCAAAATTTCAATGCACAACAATAGTAAGACTGTAGGAAAACCATTTTCACACACTCAGGTCGAATATGATTTGGCCCAAAATTTTGGTACATTTTGGCAAGTATCAAAAGCTAAAACAGCCTGACAAGTCAACTCCTAATATTTTTCCCCCAAGGAAACAATTTTACAAGTTTACAAAGTAGTATAAACAAGTATGTTTATTACTGCATCATTTACAGCAAACAAAACAAAAAAGTGTGTGTGTAAACCACTTAACTATATACAGTATGAGGATTAGTAAAATAAATGTACTATCACGATAAAATAATATACTAGATAACCATTAAATGGCTTATTGATGGAAAGATATACACAACACATTTAGTGAAAATGGTATAAGCAGTTAGGCATGAGCAGGGCAGGAAAGGGCTCTCCCCCACTCATGAAGAATGTCAGGTGATCATCAGGTGACGGTTCAACAGTTATCACATCGCCTCTTTAAAAATGATAATTCAGTAGCTGGCACCAGGGAGAGATAATCTTCTGAAGGTCCACAGCTGTTATATTAAAGTGTAAATTGAATGCAGGCACCGGGGAGAAGCAAAATAAGCTTCCAGTAAAATCTCAGGTATTGGACAAGTGAGCTTAGGTATGCACATTAAGAGACAAGATAGAGTATGACCTTCCAGAGGCACTCTGCCAGAAAAGGGAAGACAGCCTCAGATGGACATGCACACAACTTTCTAAATACATGTTAGATGGACATGCATACAACTTCCTAAATACACTACACTCATTGTGCTCACTTCCTAAGCTCAAGGAGGGCACTGTGCATGCAGGCAGCTCATCCTAAGAGAAGTTTCACAGGTAAGGGGACACAAGATGCTGGAAGTGGGGCAGCCTATAAACCCCTAGGATCAAGGTCAAATGCCACACTTGACCTTCCATTGGTGTGCACTTGGGTCTCTTCCAAGTGTACTTTCCTTTCTTTCCTGCTCTAAAGCTTTTTAACAAACTTCCACTCCTTCTCTGAAACTTGCCTCAGTCTCTTTTTCTGCTTTATGCCCCTCAGTTGAACTTTTTCTTCTGAAGAGGCAAGAATTGAAGTTGCTGCAGACCCATATGGATTTACCACCAGTAACTCAGATACCTTCCACCACTAACAAAAATATCAGCTTAAATAACTGTATTATGTGTGTATATATTTATATATGTACACACACATATGTGTGTGTGTATATATAGTCTTCTATAAATTGGAACATCAAAATGTTAGCAGTGGTTTTCTATGGCTGTTAGCATTATAAAGAATTTTCCATCTATTTTTTGTTTATCTCCATTTCAAATATTTTTACTATGGACATAATATGATAAATAAAATCTAAAAATAATTTTAGTTTCTATCAACAGTTAAGCCTTCTAGAAAAGAGAGTAATTCTTAGACTTCCTTATTGTTATTTTTATTTTAACGAGTACATCTATAGTTGATTCTCATTCACAATAGTTGTGTTCTATACAGTTTTCACAACACCAAGTTAGTGAATACTGAGACATTGCTTCATTTGGGAAATACAGAGTTAGATTTCTTCAGGCCTCTGGTCACAAGGTTTTTCTCAACCAGCAAATACATATCCTTGTTTTATGTGTGTTTTTGTGTAAAGGCACTTTATTTAATATGTATCGTTGATTCATTAACATTGAATTCATGAGGACAGCACTATCACTCATGTCTCAACAGAGCTTATTGAACATGATTTTTTTCTGTAAGTTACATAATAGTCTTACTGTACTTAGAAACATTGGATAGTACTGCAGCACTATGCTGGAGAGCATTTAAAAGGCAAAATCACCAGAAAAAGCACAAAAATGCCTCCCAAAATGGCACTAAACATAGCAGGAAAAGGACACTTGTTTGCATTTTGAGAGCGAATACAAGAAAGCAGAAGATGGTCTCATTGGATCTCAGCTAGGGCCACGAATACTTGGTACCCCAATTTTTTCACTGATCTGTGCATGTCCACAAAGGACCTTTAAAGCTTCTCCAATATTGAGGGCTTCAAGTACACTTTAGCTAGTAGGCAAATTTGCAAATACAAAATCCACAGATAATGAGAGTAATCTATACTATGAAAACTCCATGATACATCCTGATATTCAGGCTCTTTGGGAGGCCTCATCTACTAGCAAATTATAACTGGGGCCCTTGTTATCCTATTAGTCTTATTTGTCCTAGGAATCCTAATAATTTGTGTTTGTGTTACTCTTCTAGTGCCCTAGTTTTCTAGAAGTCATTGTATCAATCCTCTTACTAACCCTGACTCTGTAGAGAATCTTAAAACATTCTGAGAAGAAAATTCAAGCCTCTTGGATCAAAGCTTGGAAGTTACACTATCCCTTCTACACATGCATATAATTGGAAGATAGTGTTAAGGATGCTTTTGAACCTCACTTAAATGCTGAAGTAACCTATAATAGATTTTTCTTCCATTTCCCATAACTTTCAGAATAGAGGAAAAACAACAAAACAGACCTTAAATAAATTTGCTTTGAATTAGTTCTTGCTTGAGTAACACTTTTAGATGTTTTCTGAACCAAGCAACATATATTTGAAAAGGCCTCTGAAGTTAGTTATGCAAGAAAATCTCTAACAAGATACAAAAAGAACAAAACTTGAATGTACTTAAAAAGCTTATTTTCCTAGGGTAGTCTCCCAGTTACAGATTTCATACCATGATATATGCAATTGGGATGTTTTATTTGGTGCAAATACACTCTTCTTTAAAGTTAATTATAAAGAGAACCCCCCTGCCAGATCTTCTTTACATTAATAATTTCTATTGTTTAGTAACTGCACTTAAGTATAAATTAATTTAAGGTACAGACTGATTCAGGAATGAACAAATTTACTTGGCATGCTCTGATCTATTTTGGTGCTTCTCCATCACTTCCTGTATCACACCATTGAAATATGATTGAATTGATAGATGGAAGAGGAAGATAAGATAAGATAAGAGAACCTGTGACTGGCCTGCATACTATGCACATTGGGAGAACAAAGTAGAGCCAGGGGAAGTTTGTGCCGTTTGCATGGGAGAGGAACCTGGCCTCTTCAGTTCTTGTGTGGTGGCCTGGGATTCTGTCTGTGAGGTGAGAGGCTTGTTAGCAGGACTCCATCTCAGTTTGATGAGTTGTTTTTTGTTTACTTTTTTTGCCCTTTTGGCCCAATAAAATCCTGCTCTACTCACCCTTCAATTTGTCTGTGTGCCTAAATTGTTCTGGTCATATGATAAGAGCCCTGTTTTAGCTGAACTAAGGAGCAAAATTATGCAACATTTTGGCGCCCAGACATGAGGCTTGAGAAAGGGTAAGATGAAAACCAAAAAATATTTTTTCCTTTTCCTTTTAAGTCTTTTTGTCCCCAGACTTCTTCTGAGAGCAGAGGAAACTGCATACCACCCCACCCCAAAGGCTGCAGGCACACGTGCGGTGGAATGATACATGGCAACTCCCCTGTCCCTCTCCCCACCAGGGCTAGGAATCCATTTGTATAAGACTAATAGGTTCCACCCCCAGGCAACATTCCAACCCTGCACTTTAAACTTTTTTTCCTTTTCTCTATCCTGTCAGCAGTTAACTTTTAAGTGAGAGCTTTGTTTTGTTTTGTTTTTAGAAGACATTTAACTAGGCCAGGAATAATAAGAATCACTGTTTATATTCTCTGTAAAATTTTAATTGTGAAAAAGGATTTGTGAGGTTGGTCTTAAGCTGATGCCAACCTGGTGTGCTTTGCATGACTTTCTGTATGGTGAGTAGCAAACTTTGCTTTAGGCCTCCATCTTGTTTTACGTCCTTGGGAGCATGACCTCTAACCATATGGCAATGCTTTGTCTAGCTTCCACCATTTACAATGGCAGCTGGGGTTCAATCCTGGCTTAGGGAATGAGTACTTTTGGGTTCATATCTGCCTGACTTTTGCCATTTGCTGATTCTCTGCCCCACAGTGAACAACTTCTAGCATTTTTATTAAATCTTCCTTTCTCTGAGTTACCTTTAAAGGTTCTAAATTTTGTAAGAACTACCTTTGGAAATACTTCATGCACTCACAGTTAAATTATATCCTTAATTGAGGCTTGTTGGTTTCACCTGTGAGGTTACTTTTAGTAAGGTTTGAAAGCCAGAAATAATGGCTACTTGGTGGGGCTAAAGTCAGGTAATAAAGGAGTTAAAAGATTTTCTTAAAGAGTGTTCAGCTTAATTAAAAGTGGATATCCAAGTTACAGTTATATTTAAAAGGCCTTTCTGTTTTTCTTTTCTCAGATCTTGTTTTGCTGGCAAAAGGGTTTTTCCTGTTTTTCCTCAATTGACTGAATTCTTTTTCTCCATTTTGTCTTGCCACTATTAGTGCATGCATGAGAAGCCAATAATTAGGAGATTGGCAAATGAAAGATCTTATAGCCACTGAATCCTTTTCTACCTGCCTGTGTAGTTACACATATGTTGCATGCATGATGTTTTAAGGGAAGATAAAAGCTGTGGTACCTTTTAAGATCATGTGACTTTAATCTTTGAGAAATAAAAACAGCTTTAAATGTTATTGGTGAAATGCAGATGTCATAAAAATGTAAATATGTAAACTAAACTATGCAGGTCAGATATTGGGTTTGCTAAGTGCTTTAAGGTTATAAACTGCCTTTTTGGTTTTTGAGAACTGTTTGACTTACTTGTTTCACAATTGGTAAGGCCTGGAGACCTATGGAATTAACCACACCCTTAATTGTGCTGAAAGGAGTCAAACCTTGGCTGCACCTAGTATATAACTATAAAAACTTACCAGGTTTTAAATTATAGTTAAAAATTGCTAGAAGTTACCATTATAACATGTAATTAAAACTACTGGAAATAGATTTATATGTAAGGTGTGTAAGAACAGTAAAATGTGTTTTTAGTAAAAGATCATAAGAAGACATACAAATGTAAATTCTTGCCTAGGGTTGAAGGATTGTTTTGAATCAGATAATATAAGGCTGAAGGTTTAAACAAATAATGAAATGACTGTAAAAATTAATCTTGCAAAAATTTCACATGTGAACATATTGACTAAATGCAAAAGGATATTATATGTTTTTTCTGTAAATTGATCATTAAAATAAAAGAACAACAAGGCACTCTTAAGACACTAATCTGCTCTTTAGCAAAATTTATAAGGGGTTATAAAAGGTTTTGCTTTTTTAAATTTCTGAGTAATTATTTTGGCAAAATAACTAACATTGTAATCTGGAATTCTCTTTCGTAACATCAAGTGTTTTAAACCTCTAACATATTTAACAGGCTTCCCAAAATCAAACTTCGGTTTCAAAATTGTCTTTCTTGATGCCTGGCTTTTAGATGCTACAGAAGGCTTCTGGAGTGTCCACAAGATAGGTAAACAGGATTATTTGACATGCTTCGTTACATGGGATTGCCAAAATGGTGTTCAATTTTCTTTAGGTTATATTTTGGTGAATAGTACTAATATATCTTCCAAAATTGTATGGGATTTCTAAAACTCTAATGTCTAAAGTATATGCCATCAATCATAATTAAGGTTGTTATGTTAAGTTATTGTAAACCACCATGACAACCAAACTTCTTTGTCAATTGTGTTTGTGACTGTAACTACCCTGGACATTATGTTATTCACAGACAATTATTGTCTTGTTTGATCTTTTTCAAAGGATGCTCTGTAATAAACCGCAGGAGCCTGACAAGTGCTCTCAAATACAGGTTTCTCATTACCTTGGAAATTGTGACACTGGAATAAAGAAAAAATGTACAAGATTCATGAAGAGCAGAAATGCTCACTAATATCAAGCAAAACAAGAGCTAACTGGATGGACTGAACTAACACAAAACTGAAGTAATCTTTTTGAGTTTTGCTTGGAACATTGCGAATCCTTGTTTTGTTTTTCAGAGTCAAGGAAACTTATTTTGAGCTACTTATGGCCTTTAATAATTGAGAAAGCTATACTCTTGTGTACAAAATTTGGAGCATATTTGTTTCTCTCTGTCTGGTTCCTCTAGAATTTGGAAACTATCTGTGAGTATTTTTAACTTATGGCAATACACTTGTTTACATCAGTGCAATAAGAATCAACTTTCCTTTGCAACAGGATGCAATTGGAGAAGCTGGTTGTTTTACCAAGGTTTTGACCGGAAGAGTTTCCTTCCCTTTAAGGACTCAAGCTCAAATCTCAAAGCTGATAAAATCTCCTTGAGAAAACTGGCCTCATATTCTTGTCTACATAGTTCTTGTACATGGTTCCTAACCTTTGATGAGTAAAGAATGTCATTTTCCAACAGGCCTAGGAACCACATGCTCTTGGGACCTCAAGAAGAGAGGAGTTTACCAAACTTACAGGCATTTGAGGATAGAAACCCATGTCTGGGCTCAGTTTTAAAAGGTCTTCTTTGAGATTCCTTGTGGAACAGAGTTCCACCAAAGCCAATTATTCTTGCAGCACCTTTTGCAAATAATTAGGTCAAGTATAAGACTAAAGTCTATTTTGCAAACAGCATAGTCCTATCATGATTTGTTTTTGTTTTTAAGAGAAATGAGAATGAGAGAGAGAAATTATGTTTCAAAACTTATCATCATTAAATTTTAGATTCATTAGTTGTTTTTAAGTTTTTGCTTACATTTTAGACTAACTGCTTGTTCCTGTGAACCAACCAGCAATCTCTGGCTGCAGCTCAGAAAGAACAAAAGGGATGGGTGATGTAAAACCCTGGATCAATATTCTAGTTTATGACAGTTATTCTGCAAATCCTGCCAGGAAGAGTATTTTCTAGGAAGAGAAAGGAACCAGGGATGCCTGCTCCCCTCTTTCTACATGAGTAGCCATTCATCTTCAGTCTGTACCACTTTTGAATGCATCCTGAATCCCTAGGATTCCTCTGAAAAAAAAAAAAAAGCCTCCTTTTCCCTCCTCTGTCCTCTCTTCACTACTAGGTAATTGTGTCTCTGTACTATGAGACACTCCCTTCAAATGCATCCTCCAAACTAGGAAGAGTTAAATAGGATGCCCATCACCCAGAGGTTTTCTGTTTGGGAAAACAAGACCAATGGAGCTAACCAAAGCCAAGTACTATGCACCCAAATCTTAGGAAGCATTACTATCGTCACCATCTGAAGATGTCACAAGACATCCTTTTCTCTCCTTTGTTGAAGAAGGACGCAACTCCACAGCTTCACCTTAGCATTTGGCCTCTGATAAGGAGTCCATGCAACCCCCTGGGACACATTTTTGCCCCAAACTCAATTCCAAGCTTTGGTTCAAATCCTTCGTACAAAGTTCTAATTCTGAGGGATCCAGAGGAAGATGATAACAGAAGTTAAAAGGCACAGCACAGGTGAGCATGACTAATTCCTGCTGATTAAGCCAAGCTTCCCATTTCATAAAGGTGATGCTGGTATTCATGACATAAATTAGGTCTAAGAAATTCAAAGGCTACTGACAGCAGGGGAGATAGGGCATATGTGGGTAAGAGAGTATATTCCCACCACCTAGGTCCCCCTGTTAATATGGATGAAAGCCCACTTTGATGCCCAAGGGTGGCACCCTGCTGTTGTCAGGGACTCAGGGATACAAGAACAGAGGAAAGAAGGAGGAACATCTCACTCTTTCTTTCCAGGTATTTGCTAGGAAGAGAAAGGAACCAGGGATGCCTACTCCCCTCTTTCTAGATGAGTAGCCATTCATCTTCAGTCTGTACCACTTCTGAATACATCCTGAATCCCTGGGATTCCTCTGAAAAAAATGCCTCCTTTTTCCTTTTTCCTCCTCTGTCCTCTCTTCACTGATAGGTAATTGTGTCTCTGTACTATGAGACACTCCCCTCAAATGCATCCTCCAAACTGGGAAGAGTTAATTTCCCAAACCTTAGACTGGTTGGCTTAGGATTAGGCTCAGGGGAAGGGAACCCAGAAGCCTGACATTCCAGCAAAATAGTGTGTGTGTGTGTGTGTGTGTGTGTTTTACCAGTTGGGCTTGTGGTCTCCCCCAACTTGTGCAAACCGTAAAACGTCTCTGGATTTTTGTGCTATCCTTATCCCATCCTTATTTTGATACATATTTTCTAATAATCTTGTTTGTCTCTTCTCACCTTCGGGCCATCAAACTCCAAATGGTCATGCAACTGGAGACTTGAACGTTGGCCACTTCTGTTGGGGATATTCAGAGAGTCTTCTGAAGGAGCTTTGTCTGCCACTTTCCCAAAACAGTACTCCCTGTCAGCAGGAAGCAGTTAAGATTGGTCTTCATGCTTTTCCTTATTCTTATTCTAATGGCAGTTAGATGTACTTTTTTAGAGGGGGAATGACAGATGCAGGAGGAAGATAAGGGGGAGAGTCCCTGGAGAACCTCCAACTGGCCTGTGCACTGGGAGAACAGGGTGAAACCAAGGGAAGTTCACACTGTTGAACTTCCAGGCCAGCAGGGAGGAGCCTGGCCTCTTCAGTTCCTGTGTGGCATGCTAGGATTCAATCTCTGAGGTGGGAGGCCGGTTAGCAGGACTTCATTTTAGAGTTTTTTTCTTTTTTTCCCTTTTTGCGCAATAAAATCCTGCCCTACTTACCCTTCAATCTGTCCACATGCCTAAATTTTTCTGGTTGTGTGACAAGAGCCTGGTTTTAGCTGAACTAAAGAACAAAATTCTGCAACAAAATGTTAGGTTTAAGTTTTTCCACCCTCCAATTCCTTCATGTATATTTGGAGTCATTTTTATTAGTGAGAAGTTAAACTATACTCCAGAAAATGAAAGCTAATTTCCCTTCAGAAACAAGTAAGTTTCTTGTTACTTGTAGATGGCGCTTGTAGAAAGTGATATATATATTTATCTATTAGACTTAGGATGCCTCCAGGATAAATATATGTGTCTAGTGGCAAAATTTGAAATCCAGTTCTTTCCCTTTGTGAAATCATTTTTGGATTTCCTTTAAAATTTTTTTTTATTTATTAGTCCTGAACCATGAATGTCTTAGGAAGCAAAAGGTCCTGTTATTCCCTGGGCTGAAAGGGCTCTGAGAGATGAGTGATAAATTATACGAGCTATCCAAGGACAGTCAATTACTATTGAAATGTGCTAAATAATGCCCTGAGGACTGAATAAATTAGTGTCTTTTCTACAGAATTCAGTGTACTTTTGTATTGGTTCCATATAGCTTTGGAAGGTGGGCAAGCTGTTCCTTTCTCAATATGTAGAAGATGTTAGTATCTGGTAAAGATGAAACATCTTCATATAGTCATTTAGTACACACTCAGGTTCCATTAATATTATTGGAAATAATTAAACATTTTTAACCTGAATAATAGGAGTTTGTTTAATGGCACTGCAACTTTTTAAGCCCACAGGAATGCTTTTGTTTAGAACATTAGTTGTTTGTTTCTTCTTGAGTGTTTGGTCTGATGAGTTCAAAAGGTTTTCCAGAGGACTGGGAACAGAGCTCAACAACAGCTTCCAAATCTTTTTTGAATCTCTTAATAGTGCTGCATACAAAGAATTAGGTATCCCTGGATCCCATTCATAGCCTTGCTTTACTTCACCAGTAATTGGGAGGGGATCATATGAGATGATGTCAACACTAGCATGACCAATATATCATTGTAGAATAGGCTTATGACCTTGGTAAACTTTTCTTGGCAGCCCAACATTCTGACATATCTGCCAGATTTCAGGTCTATTGACAGTGCCAAATGTTTTTATTAGGTCACCATAGAACTCTGGGTGCTGTTCCTTGTATGAAGCTGCAGAACTCACATTTGGAATTATGCACAGAATGTTGGGGCTGGAAGGCGCCTTAGAAATTTTCTAGTCTGGCCCTCATATTAATGATGAAGAAATGGAGGTACAGTAAATTGAAGTAAATTGCCCAAGATCACAAAACGAGTTAGTGGCAAAACCAGGGCTCACTGATCAGTTCCGCTGAACTCCAATTCCCTCTTACTAATGGTTGTTCCACTGTAAAAGTCATTCAACTTTGCCGAACAGACGGAAGCAAAAGAAATGGTGAATCAGTGGGAATGGGCCAAGCAGTGAGGCATATCTATTCTTTACTATTCTCACTCAGAACATAGCTTTAAAAGCATTTTATTGTTGGTTTAGTGTTCTTTTGTAATCCTTGCTTTACTTAACGTCCACTCTTCAGTACTTTTTTCTGATTAATTTTTTTACTGAGGTATAATTTTCATATAGTAAAATGCACAGATGTTAAGATCCTATATTTTAAAAATCAATGTATACACCAATGAATCCATCAGTCAAATCAAGATATAGAATACTCCCATTACTGCAGAAAATTCCCCTGTGTGTTTTTGCAGTCAATCCACACCCCTTGTCTCCACCAGAGGAAACTACTATTTTGATTTATATCATCATTGATTGTTTTTGCCTGTTTTAGAACTTTGCATAAATGAAATCATATAGCATGTACTCTTTTGTGGCTGGCTTCTGCTTAACAAAATGTTTTTGAGATTCTTCAATTTGCAGTTGTACCAGTAGTTCATTCATTTTTATTGCTGTGCAATATTTTTACCACCATTTATTTATCAATTTTCTTGCTGATAAACATTTGTATTGTTTTCAGTTTGGGGTTATTATGAATAAATCTGCTGTGAACACTATAATACAAGCTTTTGATTGACATATATTTATTTATCTTAGAAACATACTGAGGAGTGAAATTGCTAAGTCATAAGGTAGATGATATTTAACCTTCTTAGACACTGCTGTACAATTTTCCAAAGTGATTGTACCCTTTCTACACATGCCAACAATATATGTACCTTTCAGTTGCTCCAAACTTGACATTGTAGTCTTTATTTCAGGCATTCTGGTTGGTATATAGTGAGATCTCATGTGGTTTTGATTTGCATTTTCCCCATGACTAACAATGTTGAGCAGCTTTTCATATGCTTATTGGCCAATTATTTGCGAAAAATAAATTTCTTTTGTGAAATTTCTGCTTTTGCCCACTTTAAAAAAATTAAGTTTGTCTTTTTGCTATTAATTTATAACTCTTCTTTCACAGATGTATCTATTAAAAATATTTTTCTAAAGGTCTGGCTTGCCTTTTCAATTAGTAATGGCATTTTTGATGAGTAAAAATTTTAAACTATGATAAAATTCAATTTTTTTTCCATTCATGGTTGGTGTTATTTTTCTTAACTCCAAGGTCATAAAAATTTTTCTTCTATGTTTTGTAGTTTTAGCTTTTACATTTTACTCGACTCAATATCTGAATAGATGTAGATATTGCCACTTTGTTCTGAGCCTATCACTGGTGAACTCAAAATAAAAAGTTTCAATTACATCCTTAGGAAAATATAATACATTGTGATATTTAGTATTTGTCTTCAGACATGCTGCATATACATCTATACAGAAAGTAGTTTTATATCTCTTTAAAGCAATTAAACAACCAGTGAGATGGATCTATAGTCCTCACAGCTAAGATTATCTCTGCCCAGCATGTAGTGAGAATGGCAGCCTTCATTCTCAAAGTTCCTAGAGCTCTGTATTTTGATATGAAAACTCAAATTGCCATTCTTTTGATTGGTCATTTCAAACTGGTTTTTAATACATTGCTGTAGCTCATTTATGACATCGAATTGTTGCTATTTGTTTTGATAGCTAGATTTGGTGTTTCTCATTCCATGTTTACAATTATGAACTTAACCTATTGTTAATTAAGTGTAATATAGGAAAGAATTCCAGAATGTGAAAATGTGAGAAGCAAATAAGAAGAAAAAATAAGACTATAAGTAAAATAATACCTTTCTAAACTCACTTAAAATGATGATGTATAAATGAAAGCAGGAGGTAATGTAAATTGTGCGAAGCTGATTAGGGACAGGATAGGGAGAGGCATGGAAAGCATGCAGGGGACTCAGCCTTTATATAATAAGAGTTTAGGAGACCCAGCTAATGGAAGGGTTTGAATGGAAGACAATGAGATGGCTTAGAACTTAAGGCATGCAGAGACTGGAGCCAATGAGACAATAAATGGAACAATTGCAATTTACCAGCAGAGGGGTACTAAGGATTGTTGTTGGAAGAATAGTGGAGGAGGAAAGATACTAGAGTTATTTCAGATTACTGATGTAGGGGAAAGAAAATTACACCAAGGATTTGAACATAATGGGTCAGGTAGCAGACAAAAGAAGACAGCAAAAACAGGAATGTTTAGGGAAAGAACATTTAGTTTAGAAATGTGCTGAGGACAGTGTTTGGACTTGGCAGATGTCAAGGCTTGAGTTCCACCTTCACAACTCACCAGCAGCATGGCACTAAGCACATTGCACCAGCTCACTGAATTTTTCTAAACTTACTTTTCTCATATGTAAAAATGATATGATAGTACCCATCCCAAAAAATATTTTGAGAAATCTGATTTAGAATATATAAAAATACTCAGTACTGTTGGGTTTGAGGTGCAGTGGAATATTAGACCAACAGAAAGTTTTAAACATTACTGGTATTTTATAAACAGTTAAAACTGAGTTACAGGCAGTTCATTGAGTTGTTACTGTTCCATGCTTAAATTATGTTACTTTGTTGGACATTGAATACCCCCAACTCTAGCTATTGTAATAAAGTTAAAATGAGCATCTTTGTATGCATACCATTTTCATTTTTTTAATATATCCTCTTATTTTCTCCCAATACTTACTAGAGAAAAAAACCAAATATGGCAAATACCTGGTCAAATTTATGGGCTTTCATTTCCTGAAAAGCTAACATTTGATTTTCTTACACATTCCAGAATTGTGTGTAGGCTCTGGCTATACTAACTAGATGACATGGTAAAATCCTAAAATGTTCATCTTGCAACTTTTTCCAGCCTGCAGTCTGTCTTTGGATCAGCAATAATTGACTGGACAGCTATAATGGCTTCATTAACTGTTGTTTGTGTTCTGTGTTTTTTATGCAGTGATAGAGAAAATGCATCTCCCCTGTCAAAATCTGAATGTGCTTATCTAAACCTAACTGCATCTGATGTAAACACTTGTGATCTAAAATTCAAATTGCATTAAACTGAAGTTTAATCAAAACCATTAAACTAGCTTCAAAATCCGGAGTATTTACTTTGAAATACATTTTTAAAGCTTCGTAGTCCACATTGTTTTGTATTAATAGGCACCAAATATATATATATATATTTAGTACTGTATTCCTATGCAAAATTTCTACCTTAACCAAAAAGCCTTTCAATGACTGTTTATTGATCAGTGATCTCAAAGAAACAGTTAACATCTTGGATATATTTTTTGAAGAACTTTTCCAGTCACTGCCATATATGTATTTTAAAATTTTTTGGTTTCAATCTTGTAGTGTCTTGAGATTCTAGTCTTTAAGATAAACAATATGATTTCTAGCTTCTGTTTTATCTTTGCAGTTAATTTCAGCAGTGTTCTGAAATATATAAAATGTTTCATGAGATTTAGTGTTATGGTTATGTTAGGTTATGCCAGTCCCCACTTGTAAAAATACTGCAAAAGCCAGAGCCTGTCTACCTGATATTTTTTCTCATTTATTACTTTTATTTTCAACTTTTATTTTAGATTCAGGGGTACATGTGCAGATTTGTTACATGGGTAAATTATGTCTCATGAGGGTTTAGTGTGAAGATTATTTTGTCACCCAGGTAATAAGCATACCCCTTGACAGTTTTTCAATCTTCATCCTCCTTTCAACCTCCCCTTAAGTAGGCCCCAGTGTCTGCTGTCCCCATCTTTGTATCTATGTGTACTCGGTTTTTAGTTTCTACTTATAAGTGAAAACATGCAATATTTGGATTTCTGTTTCTGTGTTTATTTCCATAGGACAATGTCATCCAGCTCCATCCATGTTGCTCTAAAGGGCATGATTTTATGCTTTTTATGACTGCATAGTATTCCATAGTGTGTATGTACTATATTTTCTTTATCCAATCCACTGTTGGTGGGCAGTTGTTTCCATGTCTTTGCTATTGTGAATAGTGCTGTTATGAACATACATGTGCACACATGTGTCTTTGCTAGAATTATTTATATTCCTTTGACTGTATATCCAGTAATGAGGTTGCCATATTGAATGGTAGTTCTAAGTTCTTTGAGAAATCTTCAGACTACTTTCCACAGTAGCTGAACTAATTTATATTCCCACCAAAAGTATATAAGCATTCCCTTTTCTCCAAAATCTTGCCACTATCTGTTATTTTTTGACTGTTTAATAAGAGTTATTCTGACAAGTGTGAGATTCCATCTCATTGTGGTTTTCATTGACATTTCTCTTACAATTAGTGATGTTGAGCATTTATTCATATGCTTGTTGGGTGTGTGTATATCTTCTTCTGAGAAGTGCCTATTCACATCCTTTGCCCATTTTTAAATGGGATTATTTGATTTTGCTTGTTGATTTGTTCCTTATAGATTCTGGAAATTAGGCCTTCGTTAGATGCATAGTTTGCAAATATTTTCTCCCTTTCTGTAGTTTGTCTCTTTACTCTGTTAATAGTTTCTTTGTCTGTGCAGAAGTTTTGTTTGTTAGGTCTCCCTTGTCAATTTTTGTATTTGTTTCAATTGTTTTTGGAAACTTTGTCATCAAATCTTTGCCAACGGCTATAAGAAAACCTATTTCCTAGGTTTTCTTGTAGGATTTTTATAGTTTTTGTTTTACATTTAAGTCTTCAATACATCTTGAAGTTGAGTTTTGTGTATTGTGGAAGGAAGGGATCCAGGGTTCAATCTTCTGCATATGGCTAGCCAGTTATCCCAGCACCATTTATTGAATAAGAAGACCTTTCTCCATTCCTTGTTATTATTGTCCTTTTTGAAGATCAGATGATTCCAGGTGTGTGGCTTTATTTCTGGGCTTTCCAACATGTTCCATTGGTTTATCTGTTTATCTGTTTTTGTACCAACACCACGCTGTTTTGGTTACTGTAGTCTTATAGTATAGTTTAAAATCAGGTAGTATGATACCTCCTGCTTTCTTCTTTTTGCTTAGGATTGCTTTGGCTTTTCAGCATTTTTTCTGGTTCTATATGAATTTTAAAATAGTTTTTCCTAATTCTGTAAAAATTGGTGTTGGTAGTTTTATACAAATAGCATTGTATCTGTAAATTGCTTGGGGCCCTATGGCCACTTTAACAATATTGATTCTTTCTATTTGTAAGCATGGAATATTTTTCCATTTATTTATGTTATTCTGACTTCTTTCAGCAGTGTTTTGTAATTCTTTGTAGAAATCTTTCACCTCCCATGCTTAGCTGTATTTCTAGGTTTTTAATTCTTTTTGTGGCTGTATTACTTCCTTCTTACACTGCTGTAAATAACTGCCTGAGACTGGGTAATTTATAAAGAAAAGAGGTTAAATTGACTCACAGTTCCACATGGCTGGGAAGGTCTCAGGTAACTTACAACCATGTTGAACGGGGAAGCAAGCATGTCCTTCACATGGTGACAGGAGAGAGAATTGCAGAGTGAAGTGGGAAAAGGCCCTTATAAAACTATCAGATGTCTTGAGAACTCACTCACTATCACAAGAACAGCATGCGGGAACAGCCCCCATGATCTAATTACCTCACATGAGGTCCCTTCCCCAACATATGGAGATTACAATTCAAGATGAGATTTGGGTGGTGACACAGAGCCAGACCATATCAGTGGCTATTATAAATGAGATTGCATCCTTGATTTGACTCTAAGATTGGACATTATTGGTGTATATAAATGCCATAAATTTTTCTACACTTATTTTGTATCTTGAAACTTTGCTGAAGTTGTTTATTAGATCTGGGATTCTCTGGCAGGGGCTACGTGATTTTCTAAGTATAGAATCATATCTTCTGTGAAGAGAGATAATTTGGCTTTCTCTCTTTTTATTTGGATGCCTTTTATGTCTTTCTTCTGCCTGATTGTTGTGGGTAGCACTTTTAGTAGTAGGTTGAATAGGAGTGGTGAGATTGGGCATTCTTGTCTTATTACAAATCTCAAGGGGAATGGTTCCAGCTTTCTCCATTCAGTATGATGTTGGCTGTGGATTTTTCATCAATTGCTCTTATTATTTTGAGGTATGTTCCTTTATTTCTTAATTTGTTAAGGGTTTTTTTTTAACTTTAAGGGGTATTGAATTTTATTAAAAGTCTTTTATGTGTTTGTTGAGGTAATCATGTGGTTTTTGTTTTTAGTTTTGTTTATATGGTGAATTGCATTTACTGATTTGTGTATGTTGAACCAACCTTGAATCCCAGGAATAAAGCCTGCTTTATTGCAGTGGACTTGCTGTTTGATGTGCTGCTGGATTTAGTTTGCTAGTTTTTTTTTTTTTTTTTTTTTGAGGATTTTTCATATATGTCTATTAGGGATACTGGCTTGAAGTTTTCTTTTTTCATTATGTCTCTGCTAGGTTTGGTTATCAGACTCAGAGAATAAGGTAGGGATAAATCCCTCTTCCTCCCTTCTTTGGGATAGTTTCAGTAGGACTTTTATCAGCTTTTCTCTATATGTCTGGTAGAAGTCAGCTGTGAATTCATCTGCCAGGGCTTTTTCTGGTTGGTAGGCTTTTTATTACTGATTCAATTCAAGAACTTGTTACTGATCAGTTTGGGGTTTCAGTTTCTTTATGGTTCAATCCAACAGGTTCTTTGTTTCAAGGAATTTATCATTTTCTTTTCTTCTAGCTTTTCAAGTTTGTGTGCATAGAGGTGTTCATAATAGTCTCTGATGGTTTCTTGTATTTCTTTGCGGTCTCTGATAAGAACTCCTTTGTTATTTCTGATTACGTTTATTGGGATCTTTTCCCTTTTTTCTTTATTAGTCTAGCTAGTAGACTCTTAACCTTAAAAAAAACCTAACTATTGGTTTTGTGAATGTTTTGTATGATTTTTTGCATCTCAATTTTATTCAGTTCAGCTCTGATTTTGGTTATTTTCTCCTGCTATATTTGGTGTTGGTTTGCTCTTGTTTTTACAGTTCTTCTGCGTTGTTAATTTGAGATCATTCTAACTGTGTGATATCGATGTTTAGCACTGTTACTTTCTCTTAACACTGCTTTAGTGTCCAAGAGACTCTGATATGCTGTATTTTTACTTTCATGAGTTTTAAAGAATTTATTGGTCCTACCCTAATTTTATTGTTTATCCCAAAGTGATTCAGAAGCAGGTGTTAAATTGCTGTGTAATTCTGTGACTTAAAGAGATCTTGGTATGATTTCTATTTTTATTCTGTGATCTGAAAGTGTAGTTGGTATCATTTCAATTTTTTGGGATTTGTTGAAAATGGCTTTATGGCCAAGAGTGCAGCCAACTTTAGTGTATGTGCCATGTGCAGATGAGAAGAATGTGTATTCTGCTGTTGTCAAGGGGATTGTTCTATAGTTGTCTGTTAGGTCCATTTGGTCAAGTGTCAAGTTTGGATCCTGAATATCTTTGTTGATTTTCTGTCTCAATTATCTGTCTAATACTGTCAGTGGAGTCTTCAAGTCTCCTACTATTATTGTATTGTTATCTAGTCTCTACATAAGTCTCTAAGAACTTGTTTTATGAATCTGGGTGCTCCAGTGTTGGGTGTGTATATATTTAGGATAATTAAGTCTTCTTATTGAATTGAAGTCTTTATCACTATATAATGTTTCTCTGTCTTTTTTGATCATTGTTGGTTTAAAGTCTGTTTTGTCTGAAGTAAGAATAGCAACCCCTGCTTTTTTTATATTTTCCATTTGTTTGATGGATTTTTCTCCACCTTTTTACTTTGACCCTATTTCTGTCAGTGCATGTGACATAGGTCTCTTGAAGACAGCATACAGTCTTGAAGACAGCATACAGTTGGGTCCTGCTTATTTATCCAACTTGCTACTCTTTGTCTTTTAATAACCATTTAGCCCATTTATAATCAAGGTTAATATTGATATGTATGGATTTGATCCTGTCATTTTGTTGTTATGAAGACTTGATTGTGTAGTTACTTTATAGTGTCCATGGATTATGTACTTAAGTATGTTTTTGTGGTGGCCAGTAATGATCTTTCATTTCCATGATTAGCACTCCCTTTAGGACCTCTTATAAGACAGGTTTAGTGGTAAAAAAAAAATCCCTTAGCATTTGCTTGTTTGAAAAGGATTTTATTTCTCCTTTGCTATGAAGCTTAGTTTGGTTGGATATGAAATTCTTAGTTGGAATATCTTTTCTTTAAAAATGCCAAATTTAAAGGAGGTGGCTGAGATGGCCAACTACAAGCAGCTAGTGTGTGTTGCTCTCATGGAGAGGAACAGAAGGGGTAAGTAAATACAGCACCTTCAACTGAAACATCCAGCCACTTACATTGGGAATAATCAAGGAAACAACTTGACCCAAAGAGAATGGAGAAAAGCGAGGGAGGATGATGGCCCATCTGGAATGACAGAGCCAGGGGAACCTCCCTCACCCAGGGAAGTGGTGAGTGAATGTGCAACCCTGGAAACCCATGCTTCTCTCATGGATCTTTGCAAATTTTAGGTCAGGAGATCCTCTCATTCATGAACCTACTTCACCAGGGCTTTAAGTCTGATACACAGAGCTATGTGGAGTCTTGGCAGAGCAGCCACTCAGCCATGTGCAGACACCAAGGAGCTTTAGATACTCAGGGTTTCTGGGCATCCTGGCAAAAGCAGCTGCAACTCTAGCAAAGCAGGAGGTTAGACCCTCATACATACCCCTAGGAAAGAGGCTAAATCCAGGAGACCAAGCAGCAACAGTCTGCAGACCCCACTTCTATGGCACCTTACAAAATAAGATCCACTGTCTTTGAATTCCAGCCAGCCACCAGTAGCAGCATTACATCTCCCTGAGATGGAGCTCCCAGGGGGATGGGTGGGCTGCCATCTTTGCTGTTTAGGTGACTTAGCCATTCCAACCTTCAGGCTTAGGAGACTCCAAGCTGACTGGGGGCAGACGTGATACCTCAACACAGCACAGCTGGGGCCTCCAGCCACCTGGATCAGTGTCCTCCTGTGTACAGAGATATGAAACCTCTCTAGGACAGAGCTCCCTGGATGTGAAGGAGTGGGCTGCCAACTTTGCTGTTTGGGCAACTTATCCATTCCAGCCTTTGGGCTTTGGAAAGTCCAAACTAATTGGGGCCAGAGGCAGTACCCCAGTATAGCACAGCTGTTCTGTGAAAATGTGGCCTGACTGCCTTTTAAAGCAGGTCCCTGATCCCATTCATCATCACTGGGTAGAGCCTCCCAACAGAGGTCTCAAGCCACCTCCTACAGGTGCATTTGGGCTGGAAATAGGTCCATACCTCCCTGGGATTGAGCTCCCAAAGGGAGAGGAAGGCTGCCACCTTTGCCGTTTCACAGCCTTCACTGGTGACAAGTCCAGGTACTGAAAATGTGAGGCAACTAGAGACTAGACCAGACCCCCAGCATACTGCAGCAGCCCTACAGAAAAGTGGCTAGACTGTTACATGTGTGCCCATTCCCATATCTCCTCACCAGGCATGTCCTCCATGCCTGGGTCTCTAGCCACCCCGACCAGAGCTATCAAGCCATTAGCAACTTGGCAATTCCTTGAACAGAGCCTCCAGGGGCAAATGAACACCCCTCTTCCATTGTCTTTGAAGAGAAACTGTTTTTATTACCCTCAGACTAATGAAGGAGCAAAGACCTTAGGTACCTCATCCACACCTTCAATAAGCTGCAGTTGACCCAAGCAGAGGAGGCCAATCCATCTCTCATGGGTCCCATACACCCTCTACTGATCATCATCAGACAGGGAACCCTTGGCTAGAACCCTCCATCTTGGGTTAATTTCACTGAGTGATGGCTGACCCACATCTATCTGGGGTGGAGTCCCCGAGAGACAAGCAAAGTAGTGGGGCAGCCAGCCAGCTGATGTGGACTCCAGAGGGTTTGGTGTGGAGCAGCATCTTTAGTGGAGTGTGGCCAGGAACGGCCATCCTTCTAGGTTCAACTTGCTCCCATAAGAGACGTTAGCCTTAGGGGAACTGTTGGACTTGATCTCTGCTGGGTGGTCTGGCACATCAGATGAGGTTGGTCAGACCTGAGCATTCCATGGTCCACTGGCACCTAACAGGGCCCCAGCCTGGCCATGCCTACTTACAGGGGAGTTCAATGTACCCTGGGGCAAACAACATAGCTTCTATGATAGCAGACTGTGCCTGACCAGTGGAGAGGTCCAGTGTGGAAGCCCTTATGGCCATGCACCAGCTCACACCTTCCCTTCTTATACTACAGCTTCGCCTGAGCCCATGGAAAATCCCCACATCATTTTGCTGGCACTTAACTGCACAGGCAGGTTTTGCTTTACTTGCCCTGCCAGCATGCAGGAGTGCAGTACACTGCCCCACCCCTGTTGACCACTATTGCAGATGTAGTCTTGGCGGGCACAGAACCAGCAAGTTCTGCACCCACTAGTGCCCCACCTTTGTCCTAATGCTGGGCAGAAGACGGGGAACCTCTCACATCCTGAGCAATCACTTCCTCTTGCAGAGCACAGGGAGGCACCTAAATTTGCATCAGGCAGCATCATACTCCAAGCTAACACTACCTTGAGTGCAACAGCACACACAATCTCCAGCAGGGGCCCTCCTGCTCCTGAACGCCCTTTCCCACTAGTGCAGTGGACTCTAAACCTTGAGGATCCAGAGAATAAAGTTGGGGCCCAATACAAGTCCCCAAGAGTTAAAGCATACAGTCCAGGAGTTGGGAGTGGAACGTTAAAACCTCCCCCAAATGAAGCCAGTCTACTGAGTCCACCTTATACCACAATCAAACCCTCAAGGTAACCAAATAGGATAAAAGAAAAAAAATCCAAGATCAGCAGCCTCAAAGATTGAAGATAGATAAGCCCACAAAGACGAGAAAGAATCAGTGCAAGAATGCTGAAAACTCAAAAAGCCAGAGTGCCTTCTTTCCTCCAAATGACTGCATCACCTCTTCACCAAGGTTTTGGAACAAGGCTGAGGCTGAAGATGGCTGAAATGACAGAAGTAGAATTCAGGATAGGGGTAGGTACAAAGTTCACTGAGCTACAGGAATATGTGGTAATACAATTCAAGGAAGCTAAAAATCTTAATAAAACATTGCAGGAAATGACAGACAAAATAGCCAGTATAAAGAAGAACATAACTGACCCCATAGAGCTAAAAATCATACTACAAGAATTTCATAATGCAATCACAAATATTAATAGCAGAATAGACAAAGCAGAGGAAAGAATCTCAGAGCTTGAAGACTGGCTTTCTTAAATAAGACAGGGAGACAAGAATAGAGAAAAAAGAATAAAAAGGAATGAACAAAACCTATGAAAACTATGGGACTACATAAGGAGACGGAATCTATGAATGGCTTGTATACATGAAAGAGATGGGGAAAATGGAACCAACTTTAAAAACATATTTAAGTATACTTTCCAGGAGAGTTTCCCCAACTTAACTAGAGAGACTAACATTCAAATTCAGAAAATTCAGAGAAGCTCAGTAAGATACTTCACAAAAAGATCATCCCTAAGCCACATAATCGTCAGATTCTCCAAGGTCAAAATGAAAGAAAAAAGTGTTAAAGGCAGCTAGAGAGAAAGGCCAGGTCATATACAAAGGGAAGCCCATCAGACTCATATACAAAGGGAAACCCATCAGACTAACAGAAGACCTCTCAGCAGAAACCCTACAAGACAGAAGAGACTGTGGACCAATATTCAACATTCTTAAAGAAAGAAATTCTAACCATGGAAATTGAACAACCTGCTACTGAATGACTCTTGGGTAAACAATGAAATTAAGGCAGAAATCAAGAAGTTCTTGAAACTAATCAGTACAAGGAGACAATGTGCAGAGTGTCTAGGTCACAAATAAGAGAGTGGTAAGAGGGAAATTTATAGCAATAAATGCCCACATCAAAAAGCTAGAAAGATCTCAAGTTAACAACCTAACATCACAACTAAAAGACCTAAAGAACAGAACAAACAAATCCTAAAGCTAGCAGAAGACAAGAAAGAACCAAAATCAGAGCTGAACTGAAGAAGACTGAGACACCAGAAACCATTCAAAAGATCAACATATCCAGGAGCTATTTTTTGAAAATATTAATAAAATAGACCACTAGGTAGACTAATAAAGAAGAGAGAAATTCAAATAAACACAATCAGAAACACAAAGGGAGATATTACCACTGACCCCCCAGAAATACAAACAACAATCAGAAAATATTATGAACATCTCTATGCACATAAACTAGAAAATCTAGAAGAAATGGTTACATTCCTGCTCATATACACCCTTCCGAGACTGAACCAGGAAAAAAATTGAGTCCCTGAACAGAACAATAACAAACTATGAAATTGAGGCAGTAATAATTGGCCTACCAACCAAAAAAAAAAAAAAAAAAAAAGCCCAGGGCTAGATGGATTCACAGCTGAATTTTACCAGAGGTACAAGGAAGAGTTGGTACTATTCCTACTGAAACTATTCCAAAAAATTGAGGAGGAAGGCTTCCTCCCTAACTCATTCTATGAGGCCAGTATAATCCTGATACCCAAACCTGGCAACATAGAAGAAAAAAAGAAAACTTCAGGCCAATATCCTTGATGAACATTGATGCAAAAATCCTCAACAAAACACTGGCAAGCCAAATTCAGCAGCACGTCAAAAAGCTTATCCACCAGGATCAAGTAGGCTTTATCCCTGGGATGCAAGTTTGGTTCAACATACACAAATCAGTGAACGTAATTCATTACATAAATAGAACTAAAGACAAAAAAATGATCATTTCAATAGATTCAGAAAAGGCTTTTGATAAAATTCAACATTCATTCATATTAAAAGCTCTCTATAAACTAGGTATTGAAGGAACATACCTCAAAATAGTAAGAGCCATATACGACAAACCCACACCCAACATCATACTGAATGGGCAATAGCCAGAACCATTCCCCTTGAAAATTGACACAAGACAAGGATGCCCTCACTCACTATTCCCATTCAACACAGTATTGGAAGTCCTGGCCAGGGCAATCATGCAAGAGAAAGAAATAAAGGACATCCAAATAGGAAGAGAGGGAGTCAAACTATCTTTGATTGCAGATGACAGAGTCTGATGTTAGAAAACCCTATTGTCTCAGCCACAAAGCTTCTTAAGCTGATAAACAACTTCAGCAAAGTCTCAGGATACAAAATCAATGTGCAAAAATTGATAGCATTTCTACACATTAATAGCAGTCAAGCTGAGAGCCAAATTAGGAACAAATTCTAATACACTATTGTCATAAAAAGAATAAAATATCTAGAAATACAGCTAAATTTGGAGGTGAAAGATCTCTACAAAAGAACTACAAAACACTGCTCAAAGATATCAGACATAACACAAGCAAATGGAAAAACATTTTATTCTCATGGAGAGGAGGAATGAGTGTCATTAAATTGGCCGTATTACCCAAAGGAATTTATAGATTTAATGATACTTCTATTAAACTACTATTCAGATTCTGCAAAGAACTATAAAAAAAACTATTTTAAAATCCTATGGAACCAAAAAAGAGACAGAATAGACAGGGCAATAAGCTAAGAAATAAGAGCAAAGCTGGAGGCATTACATTCCCTGACTTGAAAATATACTACAGGGCTACAGTAACCAAAACAACATGGTACTGGTATAGGAGCAGACCTATAGACCAATGGAACAGAATAGAGAACCCAGAAATATGTCTGAACACCTTCAACCATCTGATCTTTGATTAATCTGACAAAAACAAGCAGTGGGAAAAGGGTTTTCTATTCGGTAAATGGTGATGGGATAACTGGATAGCCATATGTAGAAGATTAAAACTGGAGCTCATCCTTACACCATATACAAAAATTAACTCAAAATGAATTAAAGACTTAAATGTAAAACCCAAAACTATGAAAACCCTGGAAGACAACCTAAGCAATACCATTCAGGACATAGGCACTGGCAAAGATTTCATGAAAAAGATGCCAAAAGCAATTGCAACAAAAGCAAAAGTTGACACAAAGGGTATCATTAAACTAAAGAGCTTCCACACAGCAAAAGAAGCTATCAATGGAGTAAACAGACAAACTACAGAAAGGAAATTTTGCAAACTATGCATCTGATAAAAGTCTAGTGTCCAGTGTCTATATGGAAATTAAACAAATTTACAAGAAAAAAAATCTCATTAAAAAGTTGGCAAAGAACATGAACAGGCACTTTTCAAAATAAGACATACATGTGGTCAACAATCATATGAAAACAAGCTCAATATCATTGATCTTTAGAGAAATACAAATCAAAACCACAATGAGATTCCATCTCATGCCAGTTAGAATGACTATCATTAAAAAGTCAAAAAATAACAGATGCTGGGGGGTTGTGGAGAAAGAGGAATGCTTATACCCTGTTGGTGGGAGTGTAAATTAGTTCAGTCATTGTGGAAGACAGTGTGGTGACTCCTCAAAGCCCTAAAGACAGAAATACAATTTGACCCAGCAGCTCTATTACTGGGTATAAACCCAAAGAAATATAAATTATTCTATTATAAAGACACATGCATGCATATGTTCATTGCAACACTCTTCACAACAGCAAAGACATAGAATCAACTTAAATTCCCATCAATGATAGACTGGATAAAGAAATGTGGCACATATGCAGCATGGAATACTATGCAGCCATAAAAAGAATGAGATCGTGGCCTTTGCAAGGAAATGGATGGAGCTGAACGGCGTTATCCTTAACAAATTAATGGAGGAACAGAAAACCAAATACCACATGTTCTCATTTATAAGTAGGAGCTAAATGATGAGAACACAGGGATATTTAGAGGGGAACAACACACACTGGAGCCCTTTGGAGGGTGTAGGGTGGGAGGAGGGAAAGGATCAGGAAAAATAACTATCAGCCTAATACCTGGGCGATGAAATAATCTGTACAACAAACCCCCATGACTCATGTTTACCTATGTAATAAACCTTCATATGTATCCCTGAACTTAAAATAAAAGTTAAAAAATATGCTGAAGATAGGCCCCTAATCTCTTCTGGCTTGTAGCATTTCTACTGAAAGGTCCTCATTAGCCTGATGGGGTTTCCTTTGTAGGTGTCCTGCCCCTACTCTCTTTCTGCAGCTAATATTTTTTCTTCTGCTTTGACCTTGGAGAACTTGATGACCATGTGTCTTGGGGATGTTTGTCTTGTATGTTACCTCACAGGGATTCTCTGAATTTCCTGAATTTGCATGTTGACCTCTCTAGCGAGGTTGGAGATATTTTTGTGAACAATATGCTCAAATAAGTTTTCCAAATTGCTTGCTCTCTCTTCCTCTTTATCAGGGACCCCAGTGAGTCATAGGTTTGGTCTGTTTACATAATCCCATTATTTCTTGGAGGTTTTTTTTTTATGTTTGTCTGTCTGACTTGATTCAAAGAAGCCATAATCAAGTTCTGAGATTCTTTCCTCAAGTTGGTCTATTTTGCTGGTAATACTTCCAACTGTATTATGGAAATTCTTTTTTTTTAGTTCCTAAAATCTTTTTAAAAAATTTAAAAAAATATTTTGCACATAATAAGTTATTTAGTGGTGATTTCTGTGATTTTGGGGCACCTATCACCCAGGCAGTGTGCACTGTACCCAATGTGTAGTCTTTTATCCCTCACACCCTCCAACCCTTTCCCCTAAGTTCCAATGTCCATGATATCATTCTTATGCTTTTGCATTCTCATAGCTTCGCTCCCACTTACGAGTGAGAACATATGATGTTTGGTTTTCCATTCCTAAGTTACTTCACTAGAATAATGTCTCCAATTCCATCCAGATTGCTGTGAATGCCATTATTTCATTCCTTTTTATGGCTGAGTAGTATTCCATGGTGTATATATACATTTTCTTTATTCACTCATTGATTGATGTGCATTTGGACTGGTTCCATGTTTTTGCAATTGCAAATTGTGCTGCTATAAACATGCATTTGCAAGTATATTTTTGATATAATGACTTCTTTTCCTGTGGGTAGATACCAGGAGTAGGATTGCTCAATCGAATAGTAGATCTACTTTTATTTAAGGAATCCTCATGCTGTTTTCCATAGTGGTTGTACTAGTTTACATTCGTACAAACAGTGTAAAACTGTTCGATTTTCACCATATCCATTCCAAGATCTATTATTTTGTGATTTCTTGATTATGGCTATTCTTGCAAAAGTAAGGTAGTCTCACATTTTGGTTTTGATTTGCATTTCTCTGATCATTAGTAATGTTGAGCATTTTTTTCATATGCTTGTTGGCCATTTGTATACCTTCTTTTGAGAATTGTCTATTCATGTTTTTAGCACAATTTCTCATGGGATTGTTTGCTTTTTTCTTGCTGTTTTGTTTGAGTTCCATGTAGATTCTGGATGTTAGTCCTTTGTCAGATGTATACATTGCAAAGATTTTATCCCATTCTGTGAATTATCTGTTTGCTGATTATTTCTTTTGCTGTGCCAAACTTTTTAGTTTAATTTAATCTCATCCATTTATATTTGTTTTTGTTGCATCTGCTTTTGGGTTCTTGGTCATGAAGTCTTTGCCTGAGCCAATGTCTAGAAGGGTTTTTTTTTTCAATGTTATCTTCTAGAATTTTTATGGTTCAGGTCTTAGATTTAATTCATTTTTTAAATTTTATTTTTTAAATTATTATAATTTAGGTTTTAGGGTACACGTGCACAATGTGCAGGTTTGTTACATATGTATCTATGTGCCATGTTGATTTTCTGCACCCATTAACTCGTCATTTAGCATTACGTATATCTCCTAATGCTGTCCCTCCCCCCTCCCCCCAACCCACAACAGTCCCCGGAATGTGATGTTCCCCTTCCTGTGTCCATGAGTTCTCATTGTTCAATTCCCACCTATGAGTGAGACCATGTGGTGTTTGGTTTTTTGTCCTTGCGATGGTTTACTAAGAATGAAGTTTTCCAGTTTCATCCATGTCCCTACAAAGGACATGAACTCATCATCTTTTATGGCTGCATAGTATTCCATGGTGTATATGTGCCACATTTTCTTAATCCAGTCTATCGTTGTTGGACATTTGGGTTGGATTCCAACTCTTTGCTATTGTGAATAGTGCTGCAATAAACATACGTGTGCATGTCTCTTTATAGCAGCATGATTTATAGTCCTTTGGGTATATACCCAGTAATGGGATGGCTGGGTCAAATGGTATTTCTAGTTCTAGATCCCTGAGGAATCGCCACACTGACTTCCACAATGGTTGAACTAGTTTACAGTCCCACCAACAGTGTAAAAGTGTTCCTATTTCTCCACATCCTCTCCAGCACCTGTTCTTTCCTGATTTTTTTAATGATGGCCATTCTAACTGGTGTGAGATGGTATCTCACTGTGGTTTTGATTTGCATTTCTCTGATGGCCAGTGATGATGAGCATTTTTTCATGTGTTTTTTGGCTGCATAAATGTCTTCTTTTGAGAAGTGTCTGTTCATGTCCTTCACCCACTTTTTGATGGAGTTGTTTGTTTTTTTCTTGTAAATTTGTTTGAGTTCATTGTAGATTCTGGACATCAGATGAGTAGGTTGCAAAAATTTTCTCCCATTCTATAGGTTGCCCGTTCACTCTGATGGTAGTTTCTTTTGCTGTGCAAAAGCTCTTTAGTTTAATTAGGTATTGATGGGACGTATCTCAAAATAATAAGAGCTATCTATGACAAACCCACAGCCAATATCATACTGAATGGGCAAAAACTGGAAGCATTCCCTTTGAAAACTGCCACAAGACAGGGATGCCCTCTCTCACCACTCCTATTCAACATAGTGTTGGAAGTTCTGGCCAGAGCAATCAGGCAGGAGAAGGAAATAAAGGGTATTCAATTAGGAAAAGAGGAAGTCAAGTTGTCCCTGTTTGCAGATGACATGATTGTATATCTAGAAAACCCCATTGTCTCAGCCCAAAATCTCCTTAAGCTGATAAGCAACTTCAGCAAAGTCTCAGGATACAAAATCAATGTACAAAAATCACAAGCATTCTTGTACACCAATCAGACAAACAGAGAGCCAAATCATGAGTGAACTCCCATTCACAATTGCTTCAAAGAGAATAAAATACCTAGGAATCCAACTTACAAGGGATGTGAAGGACCTCTTCAAGGAGAACTACAAACCACTGCTCAGTGAAATAAAAGAGGGTACAAACAAATGGAAGAAAATTCCATGCTCATGGGTTGGAAGAATCAATATCGTGAAAATAGCCATACTGCCCAAGGTAATTTATAGATTCAATGCCATCCCCATCAAGCTACCAGTGACTTTCTTCACAGAATTGCAAAAAACTACTTTAAAGTTCATGTGGAACCAAAAAAGAGCCCTCATTGCCAAGTCAATCCTAAGCCAAAAGAACAAAGCTGGAGGCATCACGCTACCTGACTTCAAACTATACTACAAGGCTACAGTAACCAAAACAGCATGGTACTGGTAGCACAACAGAGACATAGATCAATGGAACAGAACAGAGCCCTTAGAAATGATGCCGCATATCTAAAACTCTCTGATCTTTGACAAACCTGACAAAAACAAGAAATGGGGAAAGGATTCCCTATTTAATAAATGGTGCTGGGAAAACTGGCTAGCCATATGTAGAAAGCTGAAACTGGATCCCTTCCTTACACCTTATACAAAAATTAATTCAAGATGGATTAAAGACTTAAATGTTAGACCTAAAACCATTAAAATCCTACAAGAAAACCTAGGCAATACCTTTCAGGACATAGGTGTGGGCAAAGACTTCATGTCTGAAACACCAAAAGCAATGGCAACAAAAGCCAAAATTGACAAATGGGATCTAATTAAAAAAAGATTTAACTCTTTTATCCATCTTGAGTTGATTTTTGTATAAGGTGAGAGATGAGGATCCAGTTTCCTTCTTCTACGTGTGGCTTGCCAACTATCCCAGTATGATTTGCTGAATAGGGTGTCCTTTCCCCATGTTATGCTTTTGTTGCTTTGTCAAAAATCAGTTGACTTAAAATATTTGGCTTTATTTCTGGGTTCCCTGTTCTGTTCCATTGGGTTATATTCCTGTTTTTTTTTTTGTTTTGTTTTGTTTTTTGTTTTTTTTTTACCAGTATCATCCTGTCTTGGTGACTATGACTTTATAGTGTAGTTTGAAGTCAGGTAATGTAATGCCTCAAGATTTGTTCCTTTCGCTTGTTTTTCTTTGGCAATGTGGGCTCTTTTTTGGTTATATATGAATTTTAGGATTTTGTTCCTAGTTACACGAAGAATGGTAGTGGTATTTTGATGGGAATTGCATTGAATTTTTAGATTGCTTTTGGCAGTATGGTCATTTTCCCAATATTGATTCTACACATCATGAGCATGGGATGTGTTTCCATTTGTTTGTGTTATCTATGATAACTTTTAGCAGTGTTTTACAGTTTTCCTTGTGAGATTTTTCACCTCCTTGGTTAAGTATATTCCTAAGTATTTTATTTTATTTTTGCAGGTAATTGTAAAAGGAGTTGAGTTCTTGATTTGATTCTAGCTTGGTTGCTGTTGGTGTATAGCAGGGCTACTGATTTTTGTACATTATTTTGTGTCCTGAAATTTACTGAATTCATTTACCACTTCTAGGAGCTTTTTGGATGAGTCATTAGGTTTTTCTAGGTATATGAACATATCTTGTGCAATCAGCAACAGTTTGACTTCCTCTTTACCGATTTGGATACCCTTTATATATTTTTTCTCTTATCTGATTGCTCTGGCTAGGACTTCCAGTACTGTGTTGAATAGAAGTGGCGGAAGTGGGCATTCTTGTCTTGTTCCAGTTCTCAGAAGGAATGCTTTCAACTTTTCCCTTCAGTATGTTTGTTGTGGATTTGTTATAGATGGCTTTTATTACCTTAAGGTATGTTCCTTCTATGCTGATTTTGCTGAGGGTTTTAATCATAAAGTGATGCTGGATTTTGTCAGATGCTTTTTCTGCATCTATTGATATGATCATGTACTTTTTGTTTTTAATTCTGTTTTTGTGGTTTATCACATTTACTGACTTGTGTATGATAAACCGTCCCTGCTTCCCTGGTATGAAACCCACTTCATCATGTTGTATTATCTTTTTGATATGTTGCTGGATTCAGTTATCTGGTATTTTGTTGAGAATTTTTGCATCTATGTTCATCAGGGATATTAGTCTGTAGTTTTCTTTATTTGTTATGTCCTTCCCTGGTTTTTGTATTAGGGTGATACTGGCTTCATAGAATAACTTAGGGAGGAATCCCTCTTTATCTTTTGGGGTACTCTCAGTAGGATTGGTACCAATTCTTCTTTGAATGTCTGATATAATTCTGCTGTGAATCCATCTGGTACTGGACTATTTTTGTTGTTGTTAACTTTTTAATTATCATTTCAATCTCACTGTTATTGGTCTGTTCAGTGTTTCTATTTCTTCCTGGTTTAATCTAGAAGGGTTGTATTCTTCCAGGAATCTATCCATTTCTTCTAGGTTTTCTAGTTTATGTACATAAAGGTGTCCATAGTAGCCTTAAATGATCTTTTGTATTTCTGTGGTATTTGTTGTAATATTTTCCATTTCATTTCCAGTTGAGCTTATTTGGATTTTCTCTTCCCTTTTCTTAGTACATCTTGCTAATGGTTTCTTAATTTTATTTATCTTTTCAAAGAACCAAGTTTTTGTTTCATTTATCTTTGTATTTTCTTTTTAATTTCTTTTAGTTCTACTCTGATCTGTCTTTTTCTGTGCTGGATTTGGGTTTGTTTTGTTCTTGCTACTCTTATTCCTTGAGGCTTGACCTTAGATTGTCTATTTGTGCTCTTTCAGACTTTCTGATGTTGGCATTCAATACTATAAACTTTCCTCATAGCACTGCTTTTGCTGTATCCCAGAAGTTTTGATAGGTTTTGTCACTATTATCATTCAGTTCAAAGAATTTTTAAATTTTTATCATGAGTTTATTGTTGACCCAATGATCATTCAGGAGCAGGTTATTTTATTTCCATGTATTTGAATAGTTTTGAGGGTTCCTTTTGGAGTTGATTTCCAGTTTTATTCCACTGTGGTCTGAGACAGTACATGATATAATTTCAATTTTCTTAAATTTGTTGAGACTTGTTCTATGGCCTATCATATGGTCTGTTTTGGAGAATGTTCCATGTGCTGGTGAATAGAATGTATATTCTGGAGTTGTTTGGTAGAATGTTCTGTAAATGTCTGTGAAGTCCATTTGTTGTAAGGTATAGTTAAGTCCATTGTTTCTTTGTTGACTTTCCATCTTGATGACCTGTCTAGTGGTGTTAGTGGAGTATTGAAGTCCCCCATTATTATTGTGTTGCCATCTATCTGATTTTTTAGGTCTAGTAGTAATTGTTTTATAAATTTGTGAGCTCCAGTGTTAGGTGCATATATATTTAGGATTGTGATATTTTCCTGTTGGACTAGTCATTTTATCATTAGATAATGTCCATCTTTGTCTTCTTTAACTGCTGTTCTGTTAATGTTCGTTTTGTCTCATACAAGAATAGCTATTCCTGATCGTTTTGGTGTCCATTTGCAAGTAATATCTTTTTTCATCCCTTTACCTTAAGTTTATGTGAGTCCTTATGTATGTGTCAGCTGAGTACCTTGAAGAGAAAAGATATATGGTTGGTGAATTCTTATTCACTCTGCAATTCTATATCTTTTTTTTTTTTGAGAGGAAGTCTCTCTCTGTCACCAGGCTGGAGTGCAGTGGCACAGTCTCAGCTCACTGCAACCTCTGCCTCTTGGGTTCAAGCGATTCTCCTGCCTCAGCCTCCTGAGTAGCTGGGACTACAGGTGCGTGTCACCACGCCCAGCTAATTTTTGTATTTTTGGTAGAGATGGGGTTTCACCATGTTGGCCAGGATGGTCTTGATCTCTTGACCTCGTGATCCATCTGCCTCGGCCTCCCAAAGTGCTGGGATTACAGGTGTGAGGCACTGTGCCTGGCCTATTCTACATCTTTTAAGTGGAGTATTTAGGCTATTTATATTCAACATTAATATTGATATGTGAGGGAGTATTCTATTCATAATCTTATTTGTTGCCTGAATTTTTTTATTGTGTTATTGTTTTATAGGTCCTGTGAGATTTATGCTATAAGGAGATTCTATTTTGGTGTATTTTGAGGATTTGTTTCAAAATTTGGAGCTTTTTTTTTTTTTTAGCAATTTTTGTGCTGCCTTGGTAGTGGCAAATTCTCTCAGCATTTGTCTGAAAAAGACTATCTTTCCTTTTGTTGGATACAAATTTCTTGGCTGATAATTGTTCTGTTTAAGGAGGCTAAATATAGGACCCCAATCTCTTCTAGCTTGTAGGGTTTCTGCTGAGAAATCTGTTGTTAATTTGATAGCTTTTAAATAGGTTACCTCATGCTTTTGCCTCATAGCTCTTAAGATTCTTTCCTTCATCTTCACTTTAGATAACTTGACGACTATGTGCTGAAATGATGATCTTTTTGCAATGAATTTCCCAGATGTTCTTTGTGCTTATTATATTTGGATGTCTAGATCTCCAGCAAGGCTGGGGAAATTTTTCTTGATTATTTCCTCAAATATGTTTTCCAAACTTTTATATTTCTCTGCTTTGGGAACACCAATTATTCTTAAGTTTGGTAGTTTAACATGATCCCAAACTTCTTGGAGTTTATATTCATTTTCCAAAAATTCTTTTTTCTTTGTCTTTGTTAGATTGGTTAATTCAGAAACCTTGTCTTTGAGCTCTGAAGTTCTTCTTTCTTCTTGTTTGATTCCGTTGCTCGTATCTTCCAGTGCATTTCGCATTTCTCTAAGTGTATCCTTCACTTCCAGAAGTTGTGATTGTTATTTATTCATGCAGTCTGTTTCACTGGGGATTCTTTCATTCATATCTAGTATCACTTTTTTTTGATTTAAGTTGAAATTTACCTTTTGCTGGTGTTCCCTTGATTAGCTTAATAATTGACCTGAATTCTGTTTCTGGCAATTCAGAGATTTCATGTTGATTTGGATCCATTGCTGGTGAGCTAGTGTGATCTTTTGGGTGTGTTAAAGAAACTTGTTTTGTCATGTTACCACAGTTGTTTTTCTGATTCCTTCTCATTTGGGTAGACAATGTCAGAGGGAAGACCTGGGGCTCAAGGGCTGCTGTTCAGATTCTTTTGTCCCATAGAGTGATTGCTTTATTTAATACTCTCTGCCTTCCCCTAGGGATGGGGCTTCCTGAGAGCCAAACTGCACGGATTTTTTTTTTAATTATACTTTAAGTTTTAGGGTACATGCGCATAACATACAGGTTAGTTACATATGTATATATGTGCCATGTTGGTGTGCTGCACCCACTAACTCGTCATTTAACATTAGGTATATCTCCTAAGGCTATCCCTCCCCCCTCCCCCCACCCCACAACAGTCCCTGATGTGTGATGTTGCCCTTCCTGTGTCCATGTGTTCTCATTGTTCAATTCCCACCTATGAGTGAGACCATGTGGTGTTTGGTTTTTTTGTCCTTGTGATAGTTTGCTGAGAATGATGGTTTCCAGCTACATCCATGTCCCTACAAAGGACATGAACTCATCATTGTTTATGGCTGCATAGTATTCCATGGTGTATATATGCCACATTTTCTTAATCCAATCTATCATTGTTGGACATTTGGCTTGGTTCCAAGTCTTTGCTATTGTGAATAGTGCTGCAATAAACATACGTGTGCATGTGTCTTTATAGCAGCATGATTTCTAATCCTTTGGGTATATACCCAGTAATGGGATGGCTGGGTCAAATGGTATTTCTAGTTCTAGATCCCTGAGGAATCGCCACACTGACTTCCACAATGGTTGAACTAGTTTACAGTCCCACCAACAGTGTAAACACGTTCCTATTTCTCCACATCCTCTCCAGCACCTGTTGTTTCCTGACTTTTTAATGATTGCCATTCTAACTGGTGTGAGATGGTATCTCACTGTGGTTTTGATTTGCATTTCTCTGATGGCCAGTGATGATGAGCATTTTTTCATGTGTCTTTTGGCTGCATAAATGTCTTTTGAGAAGTGTCTGTTCATATCCTTCACCCACTTTTTGATGGGGTTGTTTGTTTTTTTCTTGTAAATTTGTTTGAGTTCATTGTAGATTCTGGATATTAGCCCTTTGTCAGATGAGTAGGTTGCACAAATTTTCTCCCATTCTGTAGGTTGCCTGTTCACTCTGATGGTAGTTTCTTTTGCTGTGCAGAAGCTCTTTAGTTTAATGAGATCCCATTTGTCAATTTTGGCTTTTGTTGCCATTGCTTTTGGTGTTTTAGACATGAAGTCCTTGCCCATGCCTATGTCCTGAATGGTATTGCCTAGGTTTCCTTCTAGGGTTTTTATGGTTTCAGGTCTAAAATGTAAGTCTTTAATCCATCTTGAATTAATTTTTTATGAGGTGTAAGGAAGGGATCCAGTACTTCTCTTCTGGATCCAGCCACCCAGTGGTACTACCAGGCTCCAGGCTGACATTGGGGAGTGGCTGCAAGCAGTTCTGTCATGTGATCTATCTTCAGGTCTCTCAGCCATAGATACCAGCACCTGCTCTGGTAGAGGTGGCAGGAGAGTAAGGGCTCTGTGAGAGTCTTTGGTTGTATTTTTGTTCAGTGTGATGGTTTTGTATTGGTTGGCTTCCAGCATGGAGTAACGCTTTTAAGAGCACTTCAGCTGCAGGAGTATAGGGAGGATACAAGCTTGCCCTAGGGTCAGGCAGTGGGTGGGGCCATAGAGATTGGAAGAGATTATGTCCTTTGTCTTTGGCTACCAGGGCAGGTAGAAAAAGACCATCAGTTGGGGGCAGGATTAGACTTGGGCAGGGCTTGCTGCAGCTGCTGTGGGTGATGGGGGTGTGTTTCCCAGGCCAATGGAGTTATGTTCCCAGCAGGATTATGGCTGCCTCTGCTCTGTCACACAAGTTGCCGGGGTAGTGGGGGAAAGCCAGCAGCCACAGGCCTTACTCAACTCCCACACAGCCTGCAACCGAAAGGCAGGTCTCACTTTCACCATGCCCTCTCAACAGCACTGAGTTTATTTCCAGGCAGCCAATAGCAGGGCTGAGAACTTGCCCCAGGTTACAAGCCTCCCAGCTTAGAAAAAGAGCAGACTCACAGTTCCTTGGCTTGTCCCATGGAGCCTGCAGTGGCAATCCATCCCTTCAAAGGGTCTGTGGATTCTCTTGGCTTTCCTGATATGTTCCTATGGCAGTTCTTGGAGCAAAAGTTCACGGTGTGAGTCTCCACATGCTGTTATGTCCATGTTAGTGGGAGCTGCAAGTTACTCCTGCCTCCTATCTGCCATTTGGTTTCCTTTCTCCTCTGTATTATGAAATTTTTATAGTGAGTTATTCAGCTCTATCAGATCAGTTTGTTTCTTTCTTAAAATGGCTATTTTGTCTTTCAGCTGTTGTATCATTTTATGGAATTGCTTAGATTTCTCGAATCGGTTTTCAACTTTCTTTATGGCTATGCAAATTCTGAATTCTATGTTTGTTATTGCAGATATTTCAGTCTGGTTAAGGACCATTGCTGGGAGCTAGTGTGGTTGTTTCGAGGTAAGGAGACATCCTAGCTTTTTGAGTTGCCAGAGTTCTTGCACTGTGTTGATCTGATTTTTAAAACACTGATGGCATGAGCAAAATCCACTTCTTTTAACTTTCTACATCATGTTGTACTCTGCAATTTGTCAGTTGATTAATGATAATAATATTAATGTTACATTTATTAAGAAGTTAGTATTTTGTCAGGCACTCTACTAAGTACCTTAGTGATATCTTCCTAAGAACGTTATTCTCATTCTTATGTTAGAGGTGAGAAAACTGAGAAGTAAAAAATTAATGAGTTTGATTAATGTTGCCTATTAATAAGTTGCAGATCTCGGACTGTAACCCAAACTGTTTGGTTCTAAACCCTTCTGAATAACAACCTTATTGTATTGCTTATTAAATAGTAGATTAGCTTTCAATACCTACAAAAACTTCAAATTTCCTATAGACGTCTACTGCCCCTAGTAAACATTTTCATGCCCAAAGGCTAAGCAATAACATAACTTTGAAGACCTTTATGATATTTAGTTTCAATTTCTCAGAGTGCATCTTAATTGCTTTAAGTTTGAACACTGGGTTTAATTAAACACACATATAGACGTATAGACACACTTCACAATATCTTTTACTCTTTGCTTAGTAAAACTCAGCGCATATTAACTTCAAATTAGAGATTATCCACATGTTTATTAAAATGTAAAATAATTACCAAAGTGTGATGCTATTTTAAAAATAAATATTTGGTGTTATTTTATCAACATGTATAGTTTATTAACTGTTTACTTTCAGACCTTGCAATAAAACTGTTCAAAATCTGTCTCTTGGGAACTGTTTAGTTGGCTTACATATTCCTTAAATTTATAGCTTTCATCCGGGTCTGTTAATATTTTCAATGTTCATAACTTAAAAAAATTTAACTAGGATGTAACTGCTTTGCAGATGACTTCATCAATACAGTGTTCACTCCATAGGCTACTGTAATTTAAGATCTGTTAGAGGGTTATTTAATGAGCCCCTCCTATTTGCAGTGTGTTTATAACCCACTAGACTAACTACATCAATTTCTGAGACACTGAAGAAGATTGTAGAAATTTATTTTGTTGTAAATCTATGATGCTTTGCAGGTGTGCTTTGCAATTTTTTTTTTCCCTGCGTTAAAAGAAATTGTATTCAGTTATTTTTAAATATCAGCTTTGAGATTAACAATTAGATATCAAAATTATTCTAAAAGTATATTTAGAACATACTTATATTTGTACATCAGATTTGATTATACTCACTTTTACAGCTAGCAAATAGTTCCCCCAAAGACTAAACCAATTTATGTCAATTTGGTAAAAAAAAAAAAAAAAAATTATGGATTTATTTTGGCAAATTTCTCTAAAATTAGCTCACTTCATAAATCATATGCCAAATGGATTTCATCAGGTTTTTGTTTAAAGCATTTAATATTCTCCCAATGCAAAGAGAAAACCCCAAGCCTGTTAAAGTTTTTCAGTGCAATTTTATTGTGTTTCTTTGCTGTATCATTAAAATCAATTTTATCAAGAGTTTCTTCCCTCTCCAGTCATCTTAGATTTGTAGAAATTGGTGCTGAAGATTTGTATTAGAAATAGCTTATCTTTTATAAACTAAATTATAGTGTTAGTATAATAACTAAAAAAAATTCTTAGTTTCATGGGAGGTAAATAATTTAATAATTTTATAAAAATTTTGAAGCAATGAGGGTTAGCTACTTCCCCACCATTCCCTTCCAAGTATAACAAAAGAAAGTTTTAGACAAAAATCTGCAATATGTACAGACAGTAATTAAACTAACAATTATTAGTAAGCAGGCAAAAAATAGTTTGCTCAACCTGCTTTATAAGCTTGATGAAGTTCCAGCTTTCTATTCTTTCTGGAGATCTACTACCTTTTTAAAGCATCTTCAATCTTGCATGAAAGATCACTCAAGGGATATGCAACAACATTTCAGAAGAATAATTCTGCTACCCTGAGATTATGAGGCCAAGAGAAATCCTACTAAACTAATGATTGAATACAGGGCTATTTAGGGATTAAACCTCAACACTGTTACTAAGGAGAAAGGGGAAAGACTTTGTAGGATTCTTATATCCTGTTCATAAAAGTATAGGGAATTGTCTCTAAAATAGTTTTAGCCAATTCACTTTACTTGAATAGCTTCTGATTTAACTTGTGAAAGCTAATATCTAACAGGTATTCTGCTAATAAGAAAGTCATTAATTTTATCAATAGAAACATATTTTTGACATATGGTATTCAAATTACAAAGCTCTGTTATCAAGTAAGATGTGAATAAGAGAAGGTGGATTATTATTCAGCAAGGCGTGAAAAAGAGAATGCATATTATTATCAAGCAAGATGTGAATTACATACATATACAATGTGTATCACATTGAACTGTCTATGGTGAGGTATTTATGTAAATTACAGATATCACAAAAGCTCAGATTAGGAGGAAGCAAAGAAAATTGGAGGTATGTCTTCAAAATTCCTTACTCCAAATTCCACGTGTGGCTTTACATTTAATCAACAAAACTTCTTGTGTTTTAAAAATATAATCTTTGTTCCAATATAAAATATAGTTAAAGCTTTATTTATAGAGAAAGCCATCTACCTTTCAATTTTCAATTTTCCATTTTCCTTGTAGCACTATCAGGGCACTTTTGCTCTGATGACCAGAACTCATTTGTGGTTCTGACTTCTTGGTGTCACAGGTCAGTATTCCCAGAATGAGACTCTGAGATAGATTTAGGGGTGTCAAGTTTCACTGGAGAGTAATCCCATAAAAGGAAAAGTATGAAAACAGAATTTCAATCTGACAGTCTGGGCAAGAGCTCTGGAGTAAAGAAGTCCTATTAGAGAAGTCAGTATTGAGTAGAAATAGCTAGGCACTGGTACCATTGCCTATTCATTGACTTGGGGCTACCCCAAGTAGAGTACGTCCTCATCTACTGCTTTGTAATTGATCAGGAAGTATCCTGAGACTAGCATAACCTGGGCTAGAGAATGAGGTGGACTCTGCCAAATCTAACTGCTAGAAGCTGTCAGTTAGCCACAATTCTTCACAGCTGGGCAGCAATTCCTTTATTAAAGTATGTTTTGAGTGTTACATCTCTGTGTTTGCCACAGTGCATGCTTTGTGTTGTGCTGATCCTCTTCTCTATACTCATTTGGGAAGAAGCTTCTTCAGTGCTGTGGTGGGCCTCTCTTGCTAAGGGTAAACTTAAAAGAAGTTAGTGCTATATTGCACTTACAAAAGTTTAGTGCTATTAGGTTGGTGCAAAAGTAATTGCAGTTTTTGTCATATATTGCATGGTATAGTAAGACCCTGATGGGTGGGAAAGGCAAATATATGTTGGTAATAGGTGTTTATTCTCATGAGCATGAACCCTTGTCCCTTTTAAGACAAAAGAGACCAAATGTAATTGATTTACCACAAGTGGCTGGTAGAATATCTTGAGGAATAGTGATATACCAGGGGTGCACGTTGGTTACTAGAAGGTTGCACTTTCAGAGGTGGCAGAGCTAGATCAACCCTGCTAAGCAGGAGCCATAGTTACCAGGCACATGCATAGCCTTCACCTCTACCATGGTGACCAGTTGATTCATGTGCTCATTGTATCAGTACTGAGGTGGTTGTTGACAATGGCTGGCTATAATCAATTGGCCAAGACATTTTGTCTACTTGAGTGTTTAGTGCCTCTTCCAGTATAAGTAATTTATGGTTAGCATTAATGTGTGATACAAAGAACTGTCCCCTTTGTGCCCCTCCCTTATGCTCACCCACCTGCCTCTACTGTAGAGCTTCCTGCCTCTGATATTACAAGCTTTCTTCCTCCAGGCTCCTGACAAGTTGGCCAGGTCAATTGCTGCTGCCCATGTGCCTATGTATATTCTAAAAAATCCTTTGTTCAATAACATAGCCACTAATCACATAAGGCTATTGAACACTTGACATGTGATGCTCCAAATTGAAATGTATTATAGTTGTAAAATACAAACCACATACATAAAACCTATGATGAAACAATGTAAAATATTTTATTAATTTTAAAGTAGTTATTATAGGTTAAATGATAATGTTTTAGGTAGATTGAATTAAATACTTCCTTTAAAATGTAGTTACTAGAAAAGTAAAGCTCAAATATGGGGCTTGCCTTTGTGGTTCACACAAGATTTTTTATTAGACAGCTTTGTTGTATACATACAAAGCAGATGGCCAGTTTCACTGCCTTTGCCAATGCCTTTCAAGACAACTTTTGAATAGGGCTGTGATACAACTTGTAACGGTTTTGGTTTTTATAGTTACTCAACATATCCATAATGCAAACTCATACTTTTTTAAGCTCTTTAAGGTGATTGCATAGGATTTTCTATTTATCTGTTACTGTGCAGTAAGAACGAGGCATTGATGCAAGTGTGATGGGTGACATGTGAGACTGAGCTTCTGCAGCTTACTTATGCCAGCTTGGCCTGCTCATGCTTGGTCCTGGATGTATTATTTTCATGTTGAGATAGATTATGCTAGGCTTGCCTGACTTTATGACTTGGTGTAGGATAAACACATGTAAAATCAATAACAAATACATCTTTGGAATTACCCTGAATGGCAGATACACCTGAATGTGTGTTCTGAGCTGGGGAATCTGGGAATGGCCAATCCTGAAACAAATTCCTTGTCTATGAGTGACATCTGAGCCCCTATCCTATCTAATGGAATGAGGGTCATACAGGGGATTGAGGCCATGAGTTTTGGAGTGGATGAAGGTTGCCAGGTGGAGGTCATTAAGGGGAGGGTGTTAAGTGAAAATGCTATATAAACAGCATGCTGTTTGCAAGTGGTTGCGGTTTTCCTGCCTAGCCTCCCACCACTGGGCCACGTGGTTGTCTTGTCCAGCCCACCACCACTGAACTGTCTGTAGGGCAGATATGTTGTCCAGCCCACTGCCACTGGACAACATGTAAGGTGGATATGTTGTCCAGCACCCCCACCACAGGACTCTCCCCATGGTATGGAAGCCCTTAATAAAACTCTACATCTCATTTGCTGGCTCTGGGTCTTTTCTTCAGCCTCTTGAAATTGGTGCCTTCCCTACTGAGGGTAATAGGGATTCAGCACAACACTTAGTAGCCCAACAGTACAGTTCCAGCTGCATTGTCACTTGGTCTCCATATGTTCTAGCATTCCATTATTACGAGGGCCAGTAGCATGCCAGAGGCTGTTTTCCTAATAGTGTGTAACTCTCCACTGCAGATGTTATGGCCTTGCTCCAAAATCCCAGGAGCCTGCTTTGTGATTCTCTCAATGGTGCTTGCCATAAAACACACATTCCATTTTTTTTCTAGTACTAATGCCTCCAGTACCATAGGGTCTGCTGGATAGAATGGTCCAAGTGGCAACACCACTTTCATTGCAGTGCAGACCTTCTGCAGAGGCTTCTTCTGCTATAGGCTCCACTCAAAGCTAGTAGCCTTCCATCACAATCATGTATGAGCTGGAATAGTATTTCTAAGCCTCCAGAACACAAAGAAGCCTTCCAAGCATCGTGCTTCCTTCTTCATGATAGGAAATGTAATATGAAGCAAGTATGTCTTTTGATTTGGAGGGGACCACTGGCACCACTGACCAGTGGACCCTAAAAACTATTGAAATGATACAGACTTAAATCTTCATAGGGATTATCTTTACCCTCTGAAATACGTGAATCTCACCAGGGTCTCCAACATGTGAATGACCTTTTGTTTGTACTTATTGACTAACATGATGTTATTGATATAATGGATCCATATGATGTTTTGTGGAATGTTTACTGGATCCAGATCTCTTTGGATAAAATTATGACAGGGGATAAGATAGGCCAAACTGTAAATAAAAATTCTTCTGTATTACCTATGTATACAATCAGTTTCTGATACTTTTTCTGATTTTGAGGAGGGAAATAAGGCATTCATTAGATTAAGGGCCATATACCATGTACCTGAGGCCATATTAATCTGCTGTAGCAACAAAACCATGTGTGCTTTTGTTGTGATCAGTTGTGATCAGGGTTAACTTTTATTTGGTTATGCTCACGGTACACAGTTGTTCTCCATTATCCATATAGTCTCTGAAGGGTCTAGACAAGTGAATCAAATAGGAACATGACTACTACCCTGCATCGTTTAGACTTTTAAAGGTGGCACAAATGTTGCTTTTGTTTTACTGTTTAGATTCAAATGGGTGAGTGGACACTTTCAAAGGATTCTACTTGGAATTATACACAAGAATGACTGTTATCCTAAAGGCTAAGGACCTAATGTGCCCTTATATGTCAATAATCATTATATATTAAAGGGTTGGAGAAATGACCCCTGGGTGAGTCTGTGGACCCAGTGGACCCATTGTATATCAGACTTTGGCCAGGATCTTATTTTTAATCTAGCTTCCAAATTCCCCCACTCTACCAGATGCATAATAGTGACATTTTTGGTCTTCAGGTATCATAGCCATCTTGGACTCTATACCAAAAGTTTTCCAATATCAGGGTATTCCCTTTGACTCAGTATGCAATCCCACAAATAATGACTGCACGTCCCCTTGAGGAAGAACTGGGAAAATTATTACAGTGTTTATATTTACTTGCCATGTTGTTATGGGGCGCTTTCCCCTGGGGACCTAGAAATTTTTAGTCAATAGATCAGATCATGGGCCTGAAAACTAGCTCAGATCCAGAAATGAAGCAAAAAGTTATAAATTTTAGTTGGGGAAACTGCTCATTCATTCTTGGCTTCTTTAGATTGTATATGTAGTTCCTTTGTTGGATTTCCATTTATTTTGCTTCTAGAATGCTGTGATCTATTAATCATCTCTATTACTCTCTACAGGTGAGGCTCACTTAGCTGCCACTCAGATTGGTTGATCCTTACCAGAATTATAATCCAGTAACATTTAGTGATTGAGGGCACCATCTGCTATTATTTTGGGATTCTATCAACTTCATGCCTATCAGTGAGCCAAGTTCTACACAGCCTTGCCCATTATTACTCTGGCCTACAGAGGACAGCCATCACTGAAACTTCTTAGTGATGTTGTTGCCCCCTCTCCAGTGCATTCCTGGTGGCCTCGGTGAGTAATGTAACTTCTTAATTATGGTTCCTCCTGTGGAATGTAATACTCTGGTGCATCTTTAGCCTTATGTAATACTTCTACTCCAGAATCCTCACCTCTCTGAGCCTTTTTATTCCTTCTGTCTTCATAGTAAATCTGCAACTTAAACTTACTTAGCATGAGCTATTGCTTTTTACAGGCTAGCAGACACCCTGGCAGAGAGCTTGCACCACCCTCTGAGATTCTTATTAGGGTGGTAAATTCTCCAATCCAAGAGAAAATCAAGTCAATAAAGTCTCTTATATAGTCTAACATTCTAGCCTCCTTAATTTGACATTTTGAAAATCTAGTATGATGGAACATGCTTGCTAGAACTTGCAGCTGGTTTGGCGCATAGTCTTTTTCTTCCCTCATCAGACCTAGCACTTGCCTGGATGGATTATGCTCCTATGTAACTCTCATTAAGGGCCTGTTAGCCAGAAGATCCAGGCAGTCTTTAAAGGAGCACATTTTTCCCTGTCAGGGGAATGTCTTCTGAATTGTCTTCTCAGATGGGGCAAGAGCTGCCTCTTAATGGGGACTGGCGGCCCAATTGCACAAGTTGTGAAGGTTCAGATAAATCTTGGGAATCAAATCTTTGGGGATAGCCACCAAACATTCCCATTCCATGTGTCAGATTCCTGGGTTTCCCAGACATACCTTGATTAAGCATTCAACCATCTTCAGAATTTGGCCACTGTAATTCTCAAATCTTGGACTTGATTTTTAGTTTTTCTCTCCTGGCATACTTCATGAGATGAGGGCTTCTTTGCAAGCATCAGAAAATTCTATGTGTCTTTTTATGCTCTCAGCTTTACAATATCAAATCTGTAATTTAGTAACAATCATCCAATCCTAATATTCGTGTATTTATTATTTTCTTCATGTATTTCTAACCCTGGGTTATGAAATCTTGATACTGAATTCCCTGCCATAGGCAGGACATCCCAGCTCACCAACAATAAACATTTAACAAGTGTATGGCCATATTGTACAAGGGGTCAATTGAACATGACCTGCCATTGGACATAAGATCTTCACTGTTGTCTGCAATGTTATTGAGTCCACAAATTCCATTTTACCAGGTGATGTTTTGGAATACTTTTGGTGTCAAATGTCATAATTTGGGTTCTCCAAAAAGCAGACTCTGAGATGGAGGTAGAAATGGGAAAAAAAGTACTGGGGAGTAGCACCTGTGAAAGAAATAGGGCACAAATAACATTCCACAAGGGCACCCATCAGCCTCAATACCCACCTGAGAAACTGTCTGCCAGTCCAAAGTTATACATTCTGATTAAGCCTAGTTTATCTATTTTTTCTTTTGTGAGTTGTGGATTTGCTGTCACATCTAAGAAGATATTTCCAAACCCAAGATCATAAGTATTTCGTATGTTATCTTCTAAGAGTTTTATAAATTAACTTTTACATTTAAATATATGACCCGTTAGACATTACTTTTGCCTTGAATGTTATTAATTATGTCCAAATTAATGTTTTTGCATTCTCAGTACATTTTGCAGTTATTCGTAAGAACTTTAGGCAAGCAAGAAGGAAGAATTGGGTTGGTCCAAGGCCACCTGAAAACTGTCCTGCAATATGTCTACTTTAATTTCTTTCAGAAATGCTTCATTGTTTTCAGAGTATAAGTTTTGTGCTTCTTATAAGTGTCTTAAGTATTTTTTCTTTTTGATAGTATTGCAAGTAAAAGTGTTTTCTTATTTCATTTTTGAATTGTTCAATTTTTGTTGTCCAGATTGCTAGTGTTTTTTCAGTCTGACGAACCCTGTTTTTTGGTTGAAGTGTTACCATCTGATGGATCTCATTTCTTTACTCCAAAAAGGTTTTCTCCTATGCACTCCCTTTTTGCTATTATTTTTAAATATATTACACTTCTATGTTATAAATCAAAAAACACAATTGCATAATATTCTTTTATTCAATTTATTTTAAGGTCAGTTAAAACAATAAAGAAGATCTGTCCCCAAGATGGCCGAATAGGAACAGCTCCGGTCTACAGCTCCCAGCATGAGCGACACAGAAGATGGTGATTTCTGCATTTCCATCTGAGGTACTGGGTTCATCTCATTAGGGAGTGCCAAACAGTGGGTGCAGGACAGTCAGTTTAGCACATCGTGTGTGAGCCAAGCCAAAGCAGGGCGAGGCATTGTCTCACTCAGGAAGCGCAAGGGGTCAGGGAGTTCTCTTTCCTAGTCAAAGAAAGAGGTGACAGATGGCACCGGAAAATCGGGTCACTCCCACCCTAATACTGTGCTTTTCCAACGGGCTTGGAAAACAGCAGACCAGGAGATTGTATCCCGCACCTGGCTTGGAGGGTCCTACGCCCATGGAGTCTCACTGATTGCTAGCACAGCAGTCTGAGATCAAACTGCAAGGTGGCAGCCAGGCTGGGGGAGGGGTGGCCGCCATTTCCCAGGCTTGTTTAGGTAAACAAAGCAGCCAGGAAGCTCAAACTGGGTGGAGCCCACCACAGCTCAAGGAGGCCTGCCTGCCTCTGTAGGCTCCACCTCTGGGGGCAGGGCACAGACAAACAAAAAGCAGTAACCTCTGCAGACTTAAATGTCCCTGTCTGACAGCTTTGAAGAGTAGTGGTTCTCCCAGCACACAGCTGGAGATCTGAGAACGGGCAGACTGCCTCCTAAAGTGGGTCCCTGACCCCCGAGCAGCCTAACTGGGAGGCACCCCCCAGTAGGGACAGACTGGCACCTCACTCGGCTGGGTACTCCTCTGAGACAAAACTTCCAGAGGAATGATCAGACAGCTGAATTTGTGGTTCATGAAAATCTGCTGTTCTGCAGACACTGCTGCTGACACCCAGGCAAACAGGGTCTGGAGTGGACCTCTAGTAAACTCCAACAGACCTGCAGCTGAGGGTCCTGTCTGTTAGAAGGAAAACTAACAAACAGAAAGGACACCCACACCAAAAACCCATCTGTATATCACCATCATCAAAGACCAAAAGTAGAAAAAACTACAAAGATGTGAAGAAAACAGAGCAGAAAAACTGGAAACTCTAAAAAGCAGAGCACCTCTCCTCCTCCAAAGGAACGCAGTTCCTCATCAGCAATGGAAAAAGCTGGACGGAGAATTGCTTTGATGAGTTGAGAGAAGGCTTCAGATGATCAAACTACTCTGAGCTACAGGAGGAAATTCAAACCAATTGCAAATAAGTTAAAAAGTTTGAAAAAAAAATTAGACGAATGTATAACTAAAATGACCAATGCAGAGAAGTGCTTAAAGGAGCTGATGGAGCTGAAAGCCAAGTTTAGAGAACTACGTGAAGAATACAGAAGCCTCAGTAGCCGATGTGATCAACAGGAAGAAAGGGTATCAGTGATGGAAGATGAAATGAATGAAATGAAGTGAGAAGGGAAGTTTAGGGAAAAAAGAATAAAAAGAAGTGAACAAAGCCTCCAAGGAATATGGAACTATGTGAAAAGACCAAATTTACGTCTGATTGGTGTACCTGAAAGTGACGGGGAGAATGGAAGCAAGTTGGAAAACACTCTGCAAGATATTATCCAGGAGAACTTCCCCAATCTAGCAGGGCAGGCCAACATTCAGATTCAGGAAATACACAGAATGCCACAAAGATACTCCTCGAGAAGAGCAACCCCAAGACACATAATTGTCAGATTCACCAAAGTTGAAATTAAGGAAAAAATGTTCAGTTTGGCCAGAGAGAAAGTTCGGGTTACCCACAAAGGGAAGCCCATGAGACTAACAGCAGATCTCTCAGCAGAAACTCTACAAGCCAGAAGAGAGTGGGGGCCAATATTCAACATTCTTAAAGAAAAGAATTTTCAACCCAGAATTTCATATCCAGCCAAACTAAGCTTCATAAGTGAAGGAGAAATAAATTCCTTTACAGACAAGCAAATGCTGAGAGATTTTGTCACCACCAGGCCTGCCCTAAAACAGCTCCTGAAGGCAGCACTAAACATGGAAAGGAACAACTGGTAGCAGCCACTGCAAAAACATGCCAAATTGTAAAGACCATCGAGGCTAGGAAGAAACTGCATCAACTAACAAGCAAAATAACCAGTTAACATCATAATGACAGGATCAAATTCAGACATAACAATATTAACTTTAAATGTAAATGGGCTAAATGCTCCAATTAAAAGACACAGACTGGCAAATTGGATAAGGAGTCAAGACCCATCAGTGTGCTGTATTCAGGAAACCCATCTCACGTGCAGAGACACAAACAGACACAAAATAAAGGGATGGAGGAAGATCTACCAAGCAAATGGAAAATAAAAAAAGGCAGGGGTTGCAATCCTAGTCGCTGATAAAATAGACTTTAAACCAGCAAAGCTCAAAAGAGACAAAGAAGGCCATTACATAATGGTAAAGGGATCAATTCAACAAGAAGAGCTAAGTATCCTAAATATATATATGCACCCAATACAGGAGCACCCAGATTCATAAAGCAAGTCCTGTGTGACCTACAAAGACACTTAGAATCCCATGCAATAATAATGGGAGATTTTAACACTCCACTGTCAACATTAGACAGATCAATGAGACAGAAAGTTAAGAAGGGTACCCAGGAATTGAACTCAGCTCTGCACCAAGCGGACCTAATAGACATCTACAGAACTCTCCACCCCAAATCAACAGAATATACATATTTTTCAGCACCACACCACACCTATTCCAAAATTGACTACATAGTTGGAAGTAAAGCTCTCCTCAGCAAATGTAAAAGAACAGAAATTAAAACAAACTGTCTCTCAGACCACAGTGGAATCAAACTAGAACTCAGGATTAAGATACTCACTCAAAACCACTCAACTATATGAAAACTGAACAACCTGCTCCTGAATGACTACTGGGTACATAAAGAAATGAAGGCAGAAATAAAGATGTTCTTTGAAACCAATGAGAACAAAGACACAACATACCAGAATCTCTGGGAGACATTCGAAGCAGTGTGTACAGGGAAATTTATAGCACTAAATGCCCACAAGAGAAAGCGGGAAAGATCCAGAATTGACACCCTAACATCACAATTAAAAGAACTAGAAAAGCAAGAGCAAACACATTCAAAAGCTAGCAGAAGGCTAGAAATATCTAAAATCAGAGCAGAACTGAAGGAAATAGAGAAACAAAAAAACCCTTCAAAAAATTAATGAATCCAGGAGCTGGTTTTTTGAAAAGATCAACAAAATTGATAGACCGCTAGCAAGACTAATAAAGAAGAAAAGAGAGAAGAATCAAATAGATGAACTAAAAAATGACAAAGGGGATATCACCATCGATCCCACAGAAATACAATCTACCATCAGAGAATACTACAAACACCTCTATGCAAATAAACTAGAAAATCTAGAAGAAATGGATAAACTCAACAAATACACCCTCCCAAGACTAAACCAGGAAAAAGTTGAATCTCTGAATAGACCAATAACAGGCTCTGAAATTGTGGCAATAATCAATAGCTTACCAGCCAAAGAGAGTCCAGGACCTGATGGATTCACAGCCGAATTGTACCAGAGATACAAGGAGGAACTGGAACCATTCCTTCTGAAACTATTCCAATCAATAGAAAAAGAGGAAATCCTCTCTAACACACTTTAAGAGGCCAGCATCATCCTGTTACCAAAGCCTGGCAGAGACACAACCAAAAAAGAGAATTTCAGGCCTATATCCTTGATGAACATTGATGCAAAAATCCTCAATAAAATACTGGCAAACCGAATCCAGCAGTACATCAAAAAGCTTCTCTACCACGATCAAGTGGGCTTCATCCCTGGGATGCAAGGCTGGTTCAACATACGCAAATCAATAAATGTAATCCAGCATATAAACAGAACCAAAGACAAAAACCACATGATTATCTCAATAGATGCAGAAAAGGCCTTTGACAAGATTCAACAACCCTTCATGCTAAAAACTTTCAATAAATTAGGTATTGATGGGACGTATCCCAAAATAATAAGAGCTATCTATGACAAACCGACAGCCAATATCATACTGAATGGGCAAAACCTGGAAGCATTCCCTTTGAAAACTGCCACAAGACAGGGATGCCCTCTCTCACCACTCCTATTTAACATAGTGTTGGAAGTTCTGGCCAGGGCAATCAGGCAGGAGAAGGAAATAAAGGGTATTCAATTAGAAAAAGAGGAAGTCAAATTGTCCCTGTTTGCAGATGACATGATTGTATATCTAGAAAACCCCATTGTCTCAGCCCAAAATCTCCTTAAGCTGATAAGCAACTTCAGCAAAGTCTCAGGATACAAAATCAATGTACACAAATCACAAGCATTCTTGTACGCCAATAACAGACAAATGGAGAGCCAAATCATGAGTGAACTCACATTCACAATTGCTTCAAAGAGAATAAACTACCTAGGAATCCAACTTACAAGGGATGTGAAGGACATCTTCAAGGAGAATTACAAACCACTGCTCAATGAAATAAAAGAGGATGCAAACAAAAGGAAGAACATTCCCGGCTCATGGGTTGGAAGAATCAATATCGTGAAAATGGCCATACTGCCCAAGGTAATTTATAGATTCAATGCCGTCCCCATCAAGCTACCAATGACTTTCTTCACAGAATTGGAAAAAACTACTTTAAAGTTCATATGGACCCAAAAAAGAGCCCACATCACCAAGTCAATCCTAAGCCAAAAGAACAAAGCTGGAGGCATGACACTACCTGACTTCAAACTATACTACAAGGCTACAGTCACCAAAACAGCATGGTACTGGTACCACAACAGAGACATAGATCAGTGGAACAGAAGAGAGCCCTCAGAAATAATGCTGCATATCTACAACTATCTGATCTTTGACAAACCTGACAAAAGCAAGCAACGAGATAAGGATTCCCTATTTAATAAATGGTGCTGGGAAAAGTGGCTAGCCATATGTAGAAAGCTGAAACTGGATCCCTTCCTTACACCTTATACAAAAATTAATTTAAGATGGATTAAAGACTTACATGTTAGGCCTAAAACCATAAGAACCCTAGAAGAAACCCTAGGCAATACCATTCAGGACATAGGTGTGGGCAAGGGCTTCACGTCTAAAACACCAAAAGCAATGGCAACAAAAGTCAAAATTGAGAAATGGGATCTCATTAAACTAAAGAGCTTCTGCACAGCAAAAGAAACTACCATCAGAGTGAACAAGCAACCTACAAAATGGGAGAAAAATTTCTCAACCTACTCATCTGACAAAGGGCTAATATCCAGAATCTACAATGAACTCAAACAAATTTACAAGAAAAAAACAAACAATCCCATCAAAAAGTGAGCGAAGGACATGAACAGACACTTCTCAAAAGAAGACATTTATGCAGCCAAAAAACACATGAAAAAATGCTCATCATCACTGGCCATCAGAGAAATGCAAATCAAAACCACAATGAGATACCATCTCACACCAGTTAGAATGGCCATCATTAAAAAGTCCAGAAACAACAGGTACTGGAGAGGAAGTGGAGAAATAGGAACACTTTTACACCATTGGTGGGACTGTAAACTAGTTCAACCATTGTGGAATTCAGTGTGGCGATTCCTCAGGGATCTAGAACTAGAAATACCATTTGACCCAGCCATCCCATTACTGGGTATATACCCAAAGGATTATAAATCATGCTGCTATAAAGACACATGCACACATATGTTTATTTGGGCACTATTCACAATAGCAAAGACTTGGAACCAACCCAAATGTCCAACAGCAATGGACCAGATTAAGAAAATGTGGCACATATACACCGTGGAATACTATGAAGGCATAAAAAATGATGAGTTCATGTCTTTTGTAGGGACATGGATGAAACTGGAAACCAGCATTCTCAGTAAACTAACACAAGGACAAAAAACCAAACACCACATGTTCTCACTCACAGGTGGGAATTGAACAATGAGAACACATGGACACAGGAAGGTGAACATCACACTCTGGGGACTGTTGTGGGGTGGGGGGAGGGGGGAGGGACAGCATTAGGAGGTATACCTAATGCTAAATGATGAGTTAATGGGTGCAGTACACCAACATGGCACATGGATACATATGTAACAAACCTGCACATTGTGCACATGTACCCTAAAACAAAGTATAATAATAATAAATAATGAAAAAATATATATTTATACTGTCTTATAATTTCATTCACTTACTTTCAGCATGAATAATTTTCTTTAGTAGTTATAGTAAGGTTAGTCTGATAGCAACAAATTCTCCATATTTTTGTTCATCTGGAAATGCCTTTATTTTGTCTTCCTTCATGAAAACTAGTTTTGCTTGATAAAAGATTCTTGGTTGACTGTTTTGTTTTCTTTCAGCACTTTGAATATGTCATTACACTGCCTTCTGGCCTCCATTGCTTCTGATGAGAATTTAGCTGTTACTCTTACTTTGCTTTACTTGTATGCTACAAGCTATAATTTTATTGCTGCTTTCCATATTTTCTCCTTGTCTTTGGGTTGCAACATTTTTACTATAGTGTATCTGAGTACGTATCTCTTTGCATCTATCTTAGATTTTATTGAGCTTCTTGAATGTGAAGATTAAGTTTTCACATCAAACTTGGAAAGTTTTCTGCCACTATTTCCTTGAGCATTTTTTCTTCTCTATTCTTTCTTCCCTCTCCTTCTGGTACTCTGCTTACACATGTGTTGGTATACTTAAAGATGTCCCATATTTCTTTTCAATCTGTTTATTTTTCATCCTTTTTTTTATCCCTGTCCTTCAAATTGCCAAATCTATTGATCTATCTTAAGTTCATGGGCTTTTCTTTTTTCATTTCAAATCTGTGGATCCTGTCTGCTGAATTTGTATTGGAGCTATTGTACATTTTTCCTACAGAATTTCCATGTGATTCTTTTTAAACTTTCTCTTTCTGATATTCCATATTTAATGAGACATTTCCGTGATATCTGTCTTTACTTCTTTAAAAATTATTTCCTTTAGTTCTTTGAATTTATTCATAATGGCTTCTTTAAAATCTTATTTGTTAATTAACTCAAGCCAGATTAAAGAATTAAATGCAAAACTCCAAACTTAAAGATCTTGGAAGACAACTTAGGCAATAACATTCAGGACATAGGCAGGGGCAAAGATTTCATAATGAACTCACCAAAGGAAATTGCAACAAAAGCAAAAATTAACAAATGGGATCTCATTAAACTAAAGAGCTTCTGTACAGCAAAATAAACTATCAACAGAGTAAACAGACAATCTACAGAATGGGAGAAAAATTTTGCAAACTATGCATCCGACAAAGGTCTAATATCCAGCATCTATAAGTACCTTAAACAAATTTAAAGAAATAAACAACCCCATAAAAAAGTAGACAAAGGATGTGAACAGACACTTCTCAAAAGAAGACATACTTGTGGCCAACAATCATGTGAAAAAAAAAGCTCAACGTCACTGATCTTTAGAGAAGTGCAGATCAAAACCACAGTGAGATTCCATCTCACACCAGTCAGAATGGCTATTACTAAAAAGTGAAAAAATAACATTCTGGTGAGGTTGTGAAGAAAAGGGAACACTTATACACTATTGGTGGGAGTGTAAATTAATTTAACCACTGTGGGTGATAGTGTGGTGATTCCTCAAAAACCTAAAAACAGAAATACAATTCAACATAGGAATTCCATTACTGGGTATACACCCAAAGGAATATAAATCATCCTATTAAAAAGACATGTGCACATATATGTTCATTGTAGCACTCATCACAATAGCAAAGACATGGAATCAACCTAAATGCTCATCAATGATAGACTAGACCAAAAAAATGTGCTATATATTCACCACGGAATGCTATGCAGCCATCAAAAAAAAAATGAGATTTGGTCCTTTGCAGGGACACGGATGGAGCTGGAGGCCATTATCCTTAGCAGACTAATGGAGGAACAGAAAATCAAATACCCCATGTCCTCACTTGTAAGTGGGAGCTAAATGATGAGAACACATGAACACATAGAGGGGACCAACACACACTGGGGCCTATTGAAGCGTGGAGGATGGGAGAGGGAAAGAATCAGGAAAAATAACTAATGAGTACTAGGCTTAATATATGGGTGATGAAATAATCTGTACAACAAACCCCTATGACACAAGCTAACCTATGCAACCAACCAGCAAACAAACAAACTTGTATCTCTGAACTTGAAAGTTAAAACACAGCCTTATTTGGTTGGGCACGGTGGCTCACGCCTGTAATCTCGCACTTTGGGAGTCTGAGGCGGGCAGATTGCCTGAAGTCAGGAGTTCGAGACCAGCCTGGCCAACATGGTGAAACCCCGTCTCTACTAAAAATACAAAAATTAACCAGGCATGCATGCCTGTAGTCCCAGCTACTTGGGAGGCTAGGGCAGGAGAATCGCTTGAACCTGGGAGGTGGAGGTTGCAGTAAGCTGAGATTGTGACATTGCACTCCAGCCTGGGCAACACAGTGAGACTGTCTCAAAAAAAAGAAAGAAAAGAAAGGAAGGAAGGAAGGAAGGAAGGAAGAAAGGAAAGAAGGAAGGAAGGAAGGAAAGAAGGAAGGAAGGAAGAAAGGAAAGAAAGAAAAGAAAGAAAGGTAAGAAAGAAAGAAAGAAAAGAAAGAAAGAAAGAAAGAAAGAAAGAAAGAAAGAAAGAAAGAAAGAGAGAAAGAGAGAAAGAGAGAAAGAGAAAGAAAGTCTTATTTGTTAAACCAAACATCTGGTTGCTTTCAGGGGCAGTTTCTATTGCTCGAGTTTTTCTTCACTGTGTATGGTCATCCTAACCTCGGTTTTGTTTTTTGCATGTCTTGTAATTTTTGTTGGAAGCTGAATATTTTAGATAAGATATTATAACAACTCTGTATACTGATTCCCATCTTCCACTTCAGGTCTTCCTATTGTTATTCTTTCTTTATTCGTGCAGTTACTTGAATAAACCACTTCAGTGAAGCCTTCTCCTTCCCCTCACTCAACCACTAAGTGTGAAGTCCACAGAGTGTACAATTTTAGGCATGCACACAGTCACTCTTGAATGACAGTGGTTTTAGCAAGCCTCTCTTTGTCTCTTTCCTTGATCTCTCTGTCAGTCTCTGTTTCTGGATCACTCTCAGATGTTGACAGCTAATTGCTTCATTTTTAATTTTTTGGACAATATGTGGGGGAATAAATTGTACCCGAGTCTGATCAAATTAAGTTAGGTCCTTTTGCAGGAATAGTTTTAGAGGCCTGTGTTTGATATTTTTTTCTTGTGCTAGATAACTCTTCTTACCTATCTCTTCTCTGGTTCTCACTAGTAAACCAGCTGACCTATGGTTTCATGGAGCTACCATCCTAATCTTAATTCTGTACCACCTAAATGTCCATCTTTTGGGGAGCACTATTAGCTTGAACTTCTTCACATTCTATATTAAATAATGTTAGTTCCTTTGGGAAGTGCATCAGATCTCTTTTTGTACCTTGCCTCTCCTCTTTGGCAAAGTCTCTTAACCGCTACTCTGGATTAGGGATGAAGATAATGGCCCACTTCTCTTAGAGTAACATCCCTTTTTGCAAGCAGGATGCTGGGTGGATGCAGTCACTTTTTTGTCTTCCTAGCTTGCCTCTTCTCGTGTAAAACCTCTGTCCTATTAGCTAGCTGGAATGAGTACAGTCTGGAACACAGTATTCTCTATTTGCCATGACTGAGGTAGAGCCTCCATCCTATGAGTGAGACCTGTGTGGGAGACAAGATCCCTCAACCTCTTGGCCACACTTGCTTTGAACTGTAGCATCTGAAGCACAAAGCTGCAGGTGGAAGGAGATGAGAAATTATGATGGCCTTCCCGTACTGGGACATCTTCTTTCCTGGGAGATGAAGAGAGAAGGAGCCCCATATTCTTGGCCAGATTTGCATTGAGCAGGAATTCTGTCTTGTTGAGCCGAGAGAAGGAGAAAGGAGTGAATCATGGCTCAAATGCACAGACTATCACTGCACAGACTATCACTGTTCTCATGGAGACTTGTTAGATATTTTTGAATAAATGTTTCTTCATTTGTTCAATAGTTTTGGACAATTTCCATTTTAATAAAAGCCTTAAATGGTTGTTGTTTTGTGATGGTTTTGCTAGGGAGAGGGTCTACAGAGCCCCTCATATCACTACTGAAGTGGGTCATCCTTAGAACTTACCTAATGGAAACTCTATAAATACAGCTTACATTTTCCATCTTTCATGGTTCAAATATATGGTCTATAGTTTAAAAAATAAGAGTAAGGAAAAAATGTATATCCTCTAACTCAAAAGGTAACATTTTCCCTTGACTTGATTATCATGATTTAATATTTGCCCTATGGCATAAATATTTTATCATTTTTTTAAATGCGAAAATGTTGATGGTATTTTATGACCTGATAAATAACTACTTTTTAGTAGTAGACAAACTTTAAGTTTTGAGAGGCATCAGAAAAAGAAAACTTTTTTAACATATTTTTAAATTTACATAAAACTAGATCTGTCACATATCTCAAAATTAACCTTAAACTGTTCTTTTGCTTTTGATAAAATCCATGTCACTGCTCATGGATTATTATATGAATTCTTAAATATATTTAGTAATAACTTTGATAAGACTTTCTGATATTTAAGATAATGTTATTTAACATATATCCTGCATAACTCATTTACTTTTCACCAGAAACGGGAAGTTAGGAAAAATTACAGTAAGATAATGCCAGTTTTCCTAAAACTAACCCTGGTCCTAAGAACATACACACATAAAAGTGCCATGGTTTATGAAAATAGAAAATTCAGGCAATTTTCTTCTAATAGTCTCATCAAAAAACTATCTCCCTGTTGAAGTATTTGAACATAACATGTCTTTTCATTTAGAATGTGTTTGAATATACTTTGACTACAACTCACTGAAAAGCCAAAATTTAAACCATATGTTAATAAATATGAATACAGATTGCACAGAGGATATTGCTTATAAGCCAAAATTTGGTGGCCACTTTTACTCCATTTGTTTGCTAAACATGACTTATGACTCCAAATTTGTTCTAATTGCTTAATATATTTTGCCAGCTGAAATGACCCAAGGGAAAAAAGATGTATTATGTTTTGTGAACTATGCAATGATGCTATAACAGTAATTATTGTTGTTTCAAAATGGTTTCATTATGTCTTATAGGAAAATCCTATTTTTTCAGAGTTAGAATTATATAATTCTAATTAGCAATTTAAAATAATCAATGACTGGTCATGTAAATTTGAACAAGATATCTCTGAGCCACAGTTTCCTTATGTGTAAAACTGGGAAAATTCTACCTAACTGGCATGATGAAGTGTGAGAATATATGTGAAACTGGGCACAGCGTCTGGTACTCAGTAGGAACTCAATAAAGTTAATCTCTTCTCTTCTTTCATTTAAGCAAAACAAAAAGCTACTAGTGAAATAAATTTTGTTTAAAATCATTGGAAATTTTTTTCACATTAAAACTTTCAAAGTTTAGCAATTAAATCACAATTTTGACAGATGGAATTAATATATATGTACTTTTAATTTAATAGTAGCAGAATATATCGTCTTCTAGAGAGTTAGGGCAGGTGTAAAACAAGAAAATCATAAGGTTGTGTACATTCTATAGATAATTCCAAGGAAAGAGTTTGAAAAATGTTTATTGGAGCATTCTTGGAATGCTTGATAGCATTCTTGGAAGCATCACAAAATCTGTGTCAAAATGGAGACTTTTCAAAATGGAGTAAGTGCTTACAAGATCTGGTTGTTTGAAAGTGTGTATCACTTCCCTGTTTACTCTCTCTCTCTCTCTCTCTCCTGCTCCACCATGTGAAGACTATGCTTGCTTCCTCTTCATCTGCCATAATTGGAAGTTTTCTGAGACCTTTCAAGAAGCAGAAGCCTGTATAGCATGCAGAACCCTGAGCTGATTAAATTTCTTTTCTTTATAAATTAACCAGTCTTAGCTATATCTTTATAGCAATGTGAGAACTGACTAGTATAGAAAATTTGTACCAGAGAAGTGGGGCATTACTATAAATACACCTAAAAATGTGGAAGCAACTTTGGAACTGGGTAACAGGCAGAGGTTGGAACAGTTTAGAGGGCTTATAAGAGGAGGGGAAGATGAGGGAGAGTTCAGAACCTCATAGAGACTTGCTGAATGGTTTTGACCAAAATGCTGATAGTGCATTAAATGATGCATTATTAGTGGCCAAGCTGATGAAGTCTCAAATGGAGATGAGGAACTTATTGGCAAGTAGAATAAAGGTTACTCTTGCTAGACGTTAGCAAACAGAATGGCAGCCTTGTGCCCCTGCTTTATAGTTCTATGGAACTCTGAATTTGAGAGAGATGATTTAGCGTATCTACTAGAAGAAATTTCTAAGCAGCAAACTGTTCAAGATGTGGCCTGGCTGCTTCTAAAATCCAACACTATTTTACATAAGCAAAGAAATGACCTGAAACTGGAAGTTATATTTAAAAGGGAAGCAGAGCATAAAAGTTTGGAAAATGTGCAGCCAGGACATGTGGTAGAAAAGAAAAACCCATTTCAGGGGAGCAATTCAAGCCAACTGCAAAAATTTGCATAAGTGAAGAGGAGCTGAATGTTAATAGCCAAGACAGTGGGGAAAATGCCTCCAAGCCATTTCAGATACCTTCACGGCAGCCCCTCCCATCACAGGCCCAGAAGCCCAGGACGGAAACATAGTTTTATGGGCCAGGCGTTGGGCCTTGCTGCTCTGTGCAGCCTCAGAACATGGTGCCCTGTGTCCTAACTGCTCCAGCTCCAGCTCCAGCCATGGCTAAAAGGGGCCAAGGTACAGCTCAGGCCACTGCTCCAGAGGATGCAAGCCAGGAGCTGCCAAGACTTCCATGTGGTGGTAAACCCATGGCTGTGCAGAGGGTAAGAGGTGAGGCTTGGGAGCCTCTGCCTAGATTTTAGAGGATCTATGGAAATGCTTTGATGTCCAGGCAGAAGCCCGCTCTAGGGGTGGAATCCTCATGGAGAATCTCTACTAAGGCACTGCAGGGGAAAATGTGAGTTGGAGCCCTCACACAGAGTCCCCAATGGGGCACTGCCTGGTGGAGCTGTTGGAAGGAGGCCACTGTTCTCTAGACCACAGAATGGTAGATCCACGAACAATTTGCACTGTTTGCTGGAAAAGTGTCAGACACTAAACACAGCCCTTGAAAGCAGCCAGGAGGGAAGCTGTACTCTGCAAAGCCACAGGGCTGGAGCTTCCCAAGGCCATGAGAGCCACCTCTTGCATCACTGTCATCTGGATGTGAAACATGGAGTCAAAGAAGATCACTTTGGAACTTTAAGGTTTAATGACTGCCCTATTGGATTTCAGAATTACATGAGGCCTGTGCCCCTTTCATTTTGACCAATTTCTCCTATTTGGAACAGATGTATTTACCCAATGCTTGTACCCCCATTGTATCTAGAAAGTAGCTAACTTGCTTTAGATTTTACAGGCTCATAGGCAGACAGTACTTGCCTTGTCTCTGATGAAACTTTGGACTTGGACTTTTCAGTTAATGCTGGAATGAGTTAAGACTTTGGGGGACTGTTGGGAAGGCATCATTGTGTTTTGAAATATGAGAATGACATGAGATTTGGGAGTGGCCAGGGGTGGAATAATATGTTTGGCTCTGTGTCCCCACCAAAATCTCATGTTGAATTGTAATCCGCAATGTTGAGTGAAGGACCTGGTGGGAAGTTATTGGATCACGGGGATGGATTTTCCCCTTACTGTTCTTGTGATAGTGAGTGAGTGCTCATGACATTTAAAAGTGCTTAGCACTTATCCATTCACTCTCTCCTGCGCCACCATGTAAAGATTGTGCCTGCTTCCCCTTCACCTTTTGCTATGATTGTAAGTTTCCTAAGGCCTCCTCAGAACCAGAAGCCTGTACAGCCTGCAAAACTGTGAGCTGATTAAACCTCTTTTCTTTATGAATTACCTAGTCTCAAGTATGTTATGGAAGTATGAGGACTAACTAATACAGTAACTATTCATTCAAAATACATCTTTCGTAATAGAATAAAATTAGCATTAATTTTGACTTAAATTTGTTTTTGTGGAATTCTACCAAGCTTTCCTTTTCACTCACATCCCAGGGACTTCAAACAAGAGAAATTATTTCTTCCTCACTCTTCATGTTCATGTTGGGTAAACAGGATATTCTCGTACATGTATTTCTCCCTAGGATTCCAGGGAGCAGCATTATCTGGAAAGTTGTATCAGAGGAAAAGCTAGAGCATTGGTATTGTTACTCCTTTACATCTACATAGTCAGTGTTGCTTACAGATAATTTTTTTTTTTAATTTTACTTTAAGTTCTGGGATACATGTGCAGAACGTGCAGGTTTGATACATAGGTGTACATGTGCTATGGTAGTTTGCTGCACCTATCAACCCATCATCTAGGTTTTAAGCCACAGATGCATTAGGTATTTGTCCTAATGCTGTCCCTCCCCCACCCCCCAACCTGCCCCGGTGTGTGATATTCTCCTCTTTGTGTCCATATGTTCTCATTGTTCACCTCCCACTTATAAGTGAGAACATGTAATGTTTGGTTTTCTGTTCCTGTGTTAGTTTGCTGAGAATGATGGCTTCCAGCTTTATCCATGTCCCTGCAAAGGGCATGAACTCATTCTTTTTCATGGCTGCATAGGATTCTGTGGTGTATATGTGCCACATTTTCTTTATTCAGTCTATCATTGATGGGCATTTGGGTTGGTTCCAAGTCTTTGCTATTGTAAATACGGCTGCAATAAATATACATGTGCATGTGTCTCTATAGTATAATGATTTATAATCTTTGGGTATGTGCCCAGTAATGGGATTGCTGGGTCAAATGGTATTTCAGGTTCTAAATCCTTGAGGAATTGCCATATTGTCTTCCACAATAGTTGAACCAAATTACACTCCCACCAACAGTGTAAAAGTGTTCCTATTTCTCCACAGCCTCATCAGCATCTGTTGTTTCCTGATGATGAGCTATTCTTCATATGTTTATTGGCCATATAAATGTCTTCTTTTGAGAAGTGTCTGTTCATATCATTTGCCCACTTTTTGATGGGGTTATTTTTATTTTTATTTTTTGTAAATTTGTTTAAGTTCCTTGTAGAGATTGCAAAAATTTTCTCCCATTCTGTAGGTTGCCTATTCACTCTGATAATAGTTTATTTTGCTATGCAGAAACTCTTTAGTTTAATTAGATCCCATTTGTCAATTTTGGCTTTTGTTGCAATTGCTTTTGGTGTTTTAGTTATGAAGTCCATGCCCATGCCTATGTCCTGAATTGTATTCCTCAGGTTTTCTCCTAGGGTTTTTATGGTTTTAGGTTTTACATTTAAGTCTTTAATCCATCTTGATTTAATTTTTGTATGAGGTGTAGGGAAGGGATCCAGTTTCTGTTTTCTGCATATAGCTAGCCAGTTTTCCTAATACCATTTATTAAATAGGGAATACTTTCCCCATTGCTTGTTTTTGTCAGGTTTGTTGAAGATCAGATGGTTGTAGATGTGTGGTGTTATTTCTGAAGTCTCTGTTCTGTTCCATTGGTCTATATATCTGTTTTGCTATCAGTACTATACTCTTTTGGTTAATGTAGCCTTGTAGTATAAAGTCAGGCAGCATGATACCTCCAGCTTTGTTCTTTTGCTTAGGATTGTCTTGGCTATACGGGCTGTTTTTTGGTTCCATATTAAATTTAAAGTAGTTTTTTCTATTTTTGTTAAAAAAGTCAGTGGTAGCTTGATGGGGATAGCATTGAATTTATAAATTACTTTGGGAAGTATGGCCATTTTCATGATACTGATTCTTCCTATCCATGAGCATGGAGTGTTTTTCCATTTGTTGGTATCCTCTCTGATTTCCTTGCGGAGTGGTTTGTAGCTCTATTTGAAGAGGTTCTTCACATCCCTTGTAAGTTGTATTCCTCGGTATTTTATTCTCTTTGTAGCAATTGTGAATGGGAGTTCACTCATGATTTGGCTCTCTGCTTCTCTATTGTTGGTGTATAGGAATGCTTGTGATTTTTGCACGTTGATTTTGTATCCTGAGACTTTGCTGAAGTTGCTTACCAGCTTAAGGAGTTTTGAAGCTGAGTTATTGGGGTTTTCTAAATGTACAATCATGTCATCTGCAAACAGAGACAATTTGATTTCCTCTCTTCCTGTTCAATGCCTTTATTTCTTTCTCATGTCTGATTGCCCTGGCCAGGACTTCCCATACTATATTGAATAGGAGAGGTGGGCATCTTGTCTTGTGCCAGTTTTCAAAGGGAATGCTTCCAGCTTTTGCCCATTCAGTATGATATTTGCTATGGGTTTGTCATAAATAGCTCTTATTATTTTGAGATATGTTCCATCAATACCTAGTTTACTGAGTGTTTTTAACATGAGGGATGTAGAATTTTCTCAAAGGCCTTTTATGCATCTATTGAGATAATCGTGTGGTTTTTATCATGGGTTCTGTGAATGTGATGGAATACATTTATTGATTTGCATATGTTGAACTAGCCTTGCATCCCAGGGATGAAGCTGGCTTGATCATGGTGGATAAGCTGTTTGATATGCTGCTGGATTCTGTTTGCCAGTATTTTTTTGAGGATTTTTTCATTGATGTTCATCAGGCTAATTGGACTGGAATTGTCTTTTTTGTTGTGTCTTTGCCAGGTTTTGGTATCAGGATGATGCTGGCCTCATAAAATGAGTTAGAGAGGAGTCCATCTTTTTCTATTGTTTGGGATAGTTTCAGAAGGAATGGTACCAGCTCCTCTTTGTACCTTTGGTAGAATTCGGCTGTGAATCCATCTGGTCTTGGGCTTTATTTTGGTTTCTAGCCTGTTAATTACACCTCAATTTCAGAACTTGTTATTGGTCTATTCAGGGATTCAACTTCTCCCTGATTTAGTCTTGGGAGGTAGTATGCATCCAGGAATTTATCCATTTCATCTAGATTTTCTAGTTTATCTGCATAGAGATGTTTGTAGTATTCTCTGATGGTAATTTGTATTTCTGTGGGATTAGTGGTGATATCATCTTTATCATTTTTATTGTGTCTATTTGATTCTTCTCTCTTTTCTTCTTTATTAGTCTAGCTACTGGTCCATCTATATTGCTAATCTTTTCAAAAAACCAGCTCCTAGATTCATTGATTTTTTGAAGGGTTTTTCGTGTCTCTAACTCTTTCAGTTCCGCTCTGATCTTAGTTATTTCTTGTCTCCTGCTAGCTTTTGAATTTGTTTGCTCTTGCTTCTCTAGTTCTTTTAATTTTGATGTTGGGGTGTCAATTTTAGATCTTTCCAGCTTTCTATTGTTGACATTTAGTGCTATAATGTTCCCTCTTAACACTGCTTTAGCTGTGTCCCAGAGATTCTGGTACATTGTCTCTTTGTTCATACTGCTTTCAAAGAACTTGTTTATTTCTGCCTTAATTTTGTCATTTACCCAGTAGTCATTCAGGAGCAAGTTGTTCAATTTCCATGTAGTCGTGCAGTTTTGAATGAGTTTCTTAATCCTGAGTTTTAATTTTATTTCACTGTGGTCTGAGAGACTGTTATTCTTCTGCATTTGCTGAGGAGTGTTTTACTTCCAATTATGTGGTCAATTTTAGAGTACATGGTATGTGGTGCTCTGGAGAATGTATATTCTGTTGATTTGGGGTGGAAAGTTCTCTAGATGTCTATTAGGTATGCTCGGTCCAGAGCTGAGTTCAAGTCCTGAATATCCTTGTTGATTTTCTGTCTCGTTGATTTGTCTAATGTTGACAATGGGTGTTAAAGTCTCCCACCATTATTGTGTAGGTATCTAAGTCTCTTTGTAGGTCTCTGATAACTTGTTTTATATATCTGGGTGCTTCTGTATTGGACGCCTATGTATTTAGGATACTTAGCTCTTCTTGTTGCATTGATCCCTTTACCATTATGTAATGCCCCTCTTTGTCTTTTTTAATCTTTGTTGGTTTAAAAATCTGTTTTATCGGAGACTAGGATTGTAACCCATGCTTTTTTTTTTTTCTTGGTAAATATCCCTCCATCCCTTTATTTTGAGCCTATGTGTGTCTTTGAACATGAGATGGTTCTCCTGAATACAGCACACTGACAGGTCTTGACTCTTTATTCAATTTGCCAGTCTTTGTCTTTTAATTGGGGCACTTAGCCCATTTACATGTAAGGTTAATATTGTTATGTGTGAATTTTGTCCTGTCATCATGATGCTAGCTGGTTATTTTGCACATTAGTTGATGCAGTTTCTTCATAGTGTCATTGGTCTTTATATTTTGGTGTATTTTTGTAGTGGTTGATACCAGTCTTTCATTTCCATATTTAGTGCTACCTTCCGGAGCTCTTTTAAGGTAGACCTGGTAGTGACAAAATCTTTCAGCATTTGCTTGTCTGTAAAGGATTTTATTTCTCTTTCGCTTATGAAACTTAGTTTGGCTGCATATGAAAGTTTGGGTTGAAAATTCCTTTCTTTAGGAATGTTGAATATTGTCCCCTACTCTTTTCTGGCTTATAGTGTTTCTGCAGAGAGATCTGCTATTAGTCTGATGGATTTCCCTTTGTAGGCAACCTGACCTTTCTCTCTGGCTGCCTTTGACACTTTTTCCTTTGTTTCAAACTTGGAGAATCTGACAATTATGTGTCTTGGTGTTGCTCTTCTCGAGGAGTATCTTAGTGGTGTTTTCTGTATTTCCTGAATTTGAATGTTGGCCTATCTTGCTAGGTTTGGTAAGTTCTCCTGGATAATATCCTGAAGTGTGTTTTCTAACGTGATTCCATTCTCTCTTCACTTTCAGGTACTCCAGTCAATCGTAGGTTTTGTCTTTTCACATAGTCCCATATTTCTTGGAGGCTTTGTTCATTCCTTTTCATCCTTTTTTTCCTCTAATCTTGTTCACGCCTTATTTCATTAAGTTGGTCTTCAATCTCTGATATCCTTTCTTCATCCTGATCGATTCGGCTATGGACACTTATGTGTGCTTCATGAAGTTCTCATGCTGTGTTTTTCAGCTACACCAAGTCATTTGTGTTCCTCTCTAAACTGGTTATTCTAGTTAGCAGTTCCTGTAACCTTTTATCAAGATTCTTAGCTTCCTTGCATTGGGTTAGAACATACTCTTTTAGCTTGGAGGAGTTTGTTATTACCCAACTTCTGAAGCCTACTTCTGGCAATTCATCAGTCTCATTCTCTGTCTAGTTTTGTGCTCCTGCTGGTGAAGATTTGCTATCATTTGGAGGAGAAGAGGCATCCTGGTTTTTGGAGTTTTCAGTGTTTTTGCACTGGTTTTTCTTCATCTTCATGGATTTATCTACCTGTGATCTTTGAGGCTTTCAGATTAGAGAGAAAGATAAAGATAAAGGAAGTCTTCATGGCTTTTTATCTCTCTCTCTCTCTTTTTTTTTTTATCTGAACAAGGTGAACTAATGCCTTTGATTTTTCTCTCTAATCTGAAATTCGCAAAAGGCATTATGCATCAGGTTCCTACTACATCTCTTGTGAAAATGGAGAATTATGAGCTGTACTGAGAAAATAGCAAAACTTTGGTTAAGTGAATTATATAATTAAATTCTGCATTCTAACACTCCATGAACTTATAGGAAGTATTGTGTAGTTTACAGAAGAAAGAGCATGAATTTATTTATGACAGATATGCACTTAAAACAGGAAGATTATATTTACTTCTACATAGCTATTACAACGTAATGAAAACCATAAAACTACATTACCTGAATTTCAAAGCTAAGACCTATTTTCTCTTTCTTTGGCCTTACTGACTGCAGCAATCTCTGCGGATTATGCAAGGGTCGTAGGTGAAGGCTGCAGTTTGGCTACTATGAGCTTGACATATGTTTTAGTAAGGTTTTACTTATTATTTTGTTCTACTTTTCAGTAGATTGATAAAGAAAATGAAAAATTGTATGTCTGTTGGCAGAAACAAACCTACGTTATGGCTGATGACAAAGGTCACTTTTGTTTCTGTGGTATGGGAGTGGTTGGGAAGGATAAAGAGCTGTTTCAAATAGTAGATGCTCAGAAGAGATCTGATCTTATGTACAGGTATTTAGTACATCAACCATTGCTATCATTTTACAGTGAAGAAGCAGGAATATAACTGACCTCTAATCTTCAGATTGCCTTTGTACATGACTGTATGTAGACCTTTAAAAATGTTGATATGGAGCGTCCACAGTTACTTTTACCATGTAACTTTCCCAAGCGAAATAGTTTTAGAGTGCTCATCTCCTATAGTAAATCTACCAGAGGGAAAGTTTTGGCAAGAAATTAACTTTCAGAAAACATGAACCGTGTCTTTATTCAAGGCATGGGGAAATATGCCAGATGTCGTGTCCACTTCAATCAATTCAGCTTATTCAACCCATAATCATTTGCTTTTTATAGGGGATTTCTGACTCCTCCATAATGGCCCACTTGGATCAAGGCAATATTATTCAGGGATTTGACAACATGTGTAAACTCTTTTTGAATTAATTTTCAAAGTCTTTTGTGACTGGTGTCAATTTGGCAACAGCATTCTTTCATATATTTAGGCTCAAGGTCTGGATTTTGAGGGTGGTTAATGTTAAGAATTTCCTCTCCAACAATTTCCTTTCACTTTCTAATATTCCAGTATCTAGAATATTAGAGTAAAAATAGGAAGAAACCTAAAAGTTTGGGGTTATGAGGTTAACTTTTCTACTCTGAAAAGAACTTTTAATAGCAATACAATTTGAAAGTAAGACTGAAGCTTAGAATCTGCCTCATTCAAGTCCTCCAAAACCTTACAGTAATAAAATGCTTTTCATATGTAAATGTGGCACTTATTATAGAATGTATCATTTATACGACAAAAAATCATCATATAGCTGCATTATACAAGAAAAATAAATTAGTTAAAATGAAAACAAAATATTGGCTCAGGTTTTAAAATTCCTTCTAAAAATCATTTATTTATAAAAATTGAACTAAAGAAGTCAAGCAACATTTCACAACTTAATTTTACTTACTGCCACTCTGAAGAACTCATGAACTCATGAAAGGACATCATCCTCATGTTCACTGCATTGGATTGAGCACAGTAGGATAAAAGCTAAGAAAATACAGCCCTTTTCTTATCAAAGACTTTGGGGTTGTATCTAGGGGCCTTGTGAAGTTCTGTGACCCAATGTCTCAGGGAATCTTTTTTTTTGGAGCCTGTAAGTGATGTTAGAACTTTGTAGAACAGAGGCAATGACCAGCAAGATAGTGCTTTAGACAGCATGGTGTCTTCTCTATATTAGCAGTTCATATTATAAGTACAGAGATCACTTATTTCTGTGGTAATCTGTAAATAATTCTTTTAAAATTCTCTTGTTTTTTTTTTTTACAGTTAAGATTAAACATAAAAAGTCATGCATACTTTGTTGTACAATGTATCAAATCCATAACCAGATGCATTTGCAGGAGTCTATGATTGAAGCTTGGTTTTGAAAATTCAGCTTCCTTTTTAGATATGCCTTTTATAAACTAATGCATTTAGTACAACATGTAATTTTTTGTGTTAACAATATTGCCACCAGTTTTACGTCTACAGGAAATCATTTCTTAGGGCCTTATTATTAAAGTCAAAAGTAAGAAGTGTTAAAGATAGTTAATTTTATTTGTAGCACTATTATAAATTTTCTTAAGTTCATTCTCTTAAGTTTTTGTAACACATTCCGGCTAACTACTTTGACTGTATATACAAAGGAAAATGAGTATTTGGTCAAGGGACCTTCCATTAATATAAAATAATTATTTATTTATTTATTTATTTATTTATTTATTTATTTATTTATTTTAGACGGAGTCTTGCTCTGTTGTGCAGGCTGGAGTGCAATGACCCGATCTGGGCTCACTGGAAGCTCCACCTCCCGGGTTCACACCATTCTCCTGACTCAGCCTCCCGAGTTCCTGGGACTACAGGCACCTGCTACCCTGCCTGGCTAATTTTTTGTATTTTTAGTAGAGACAAGGTTTCACCGTGTTAACCAGGATGGTCTCCATCTCCTACTTCATGATCTGCCAGCTATGGCCTCCCAAAGTGCTGGGATTACAGGTGTGAGCCACTGCGCCCAGCCAAGAATTCTTTTATTTAAAAGACAGATTTTAACAAAAATTTAATTGGTGGTGGTGGCCACAGGGATACCATTTTGCTATTATGTTAGTGTTATCTGAGCAAACATACACAACTGATTTTTGCCAAAATGTTTCTCTACAATCATGCAGATTTTATTACAATGTCTATTTAGTTTGTTATTTTATTTGACATAATAAGATTCAAGGCCAAACATAGCTCTATAAAATTAAGTGTTATTATCTTCGTGTTTGTTAAGTCAAATTTTTTCCTTAATATTACATAAAAACAATTAGGTTTTGAGTTTTAAATTTCTTTCTTTAATAGAAATGATTATGGGGTTTATATATTTCCAAATAAAATATATAGTAATGGTGATGGTCCACATTTAAAAACATCCAAATTAACTATAGCTATTGCTAGTTACCCCTAATATGTTTAATGGTAAACCTGTATTTTAGTTATAAATATTAAGTTTTTAGATAAGAATATTTGTCACAGGAAATGCAAGAGGACAACCCTAGTTTTAGATATGTTGATAGTATAAACTAATTAGAGACAAAAAGCCTGGTTTTTACTACTGATATTCTGACTAGTTGTATTTCATGATTTCTCACCATCATCTGATTTCAGTTACATAATTCAACTATATTAAAGATACTCAAAACAGATTTTAGTTAATGTCAATCTTGATATCTTAAAGGTGATCGCATGTATTAAAAGATGGTGCACTCACATTCTAAAATAAGACCATTAATTTAATTTTTTTAGAAAAATTATTATCCTATTTTATTATTTTTTCTATTTAACTTTTATTTAAGGTTCAGGGGTACATATGCAGATTTGTTATGTAGGTAAACTCATGTTATGGGAATTTGGGGTACAGTTTATTTCATCACAGTGCTCGATAGGTACTTTTTCTGATCCTTTCCTTCTTTTCACCCTCCACCCTCAAGTGGACGCCAGTGTCTCTTATTCCTCTCTTTGTGTTCATGTGTTCTCATTGTTTAGCTCCAATTTATAAGTGAGAACACGTAGTATTTTGTTTTCTGTTCCTGCATTAGTTCACTTAGGAAAATGGCCTCCAGGTTCATCCATGTTCCTAAAAAGGACATGATCTTGTTTTGTTTTGTTTTGTTTGTTTTGGTCTGCATTGTATTTTATGGTGTATATATGCCACATTTTCTTGATCCGGTCTATTATTGATGGGCATTTAGGTTGACTACATGTCTTTGCTCTTTTGAATAGTGCTGCACTGAGCATGTGTGCATGTGTCTTTATGGTAGAATGATTTATATTCCTTTGGGTACGTACCCAAGAATGGGGTTCCTGGGTTTTATGGAAATTCTGTTTTTAGTTCTTTCAGGAATTGCCACACTGCTTTCCACAATGGTTGAATTAATTTGCACCCCCACCAGCAGCGTATAAGCATTCTCTTTTCCCCACAACCTCACCAGCATCTGTTATTTCTTGACTTTTTATTAATAACCATTTTGACTGGTGTGAGATGGTATCTCATTGTGGTTTTGATTTGCATTTCTCTAATGATTAATGATATCGAGTATTTTTTAATATGCTTGTTGGCTGCATGTATGTCTTCTTTTGAGAAGTGTTTGTTCATGTTCTTTGCCCACATTTTAATGGGTTTTGTTTTGCTTGTTGATTTGTTTAAGTTCCTTACAGATTCTAGATATTAGGCCTTTGTCAGATGCATAGTTTGCAAAAATTTTATCCCATTCTGTATGTTGTCTATTCATTCTGTTGATAGTTTCCTTTTCTGTGCAGAAGTTCTTTAGTTTAATTAGATTGCATTTGTCAATTTTTGCTTTGGTTTCAATTGCTTTTGGCACCTTTGTCATGAAATCTTTGCCTGTTCCAATGTCCAGTTATCTTCAATGGTTTTTTATAGTTTTAGATTTTACATTTACGACTTTGCTCCATTAATATGGTTAGGCTTTGTGTCCCCATCCAAATCTCATCTTGACTTATAATTCCCATAATCCTCACATATCAAAGGAAAGATCAAGTGCAGGTAATTGAATCATGAAGGCAGTTTCCTCCATTCTGTTCTTGTAGTGAGTTCTCATGAGATCTGATGGTTTTCTAAGTGTTTGGTAGTTCCCCCTATATTCATTCTTCTTCCTGCCACCTTGTGAAAAAGGTACCTTGCTTCCTCTTCACCTTCTGCCATGACAGTAAGTTTCCTGAGGCCTCCCAAGCCATGCTAAACTTTGAGTCAATTAAACCTCTTTTCATTATAAATTGCCCAGTCTCAGGCAGTAAATTCGTACCAAGGTAGTGGGGTGCTGCTATAAAGATACCTGAAAATATGGTAATGACTTTGGAACTGGGTAACAGGCAGAAGTTGGAACAGTTTGGAGGGCTCAGAAGAAGGCAGAGAGATGTGGACATGTTTGGAAATTCCTAGAGATTTTTTGAATGGCTTTGACCAAAATGCTGATAGTAATGTCAACAATGAAGTCCAGGCTGAGGTGGTCTCAGATGGAGTTGAGAAACTTGTTGGGAACTAGAATGAAGATGACTCTTGCTATGTCTTAGCAAAGAGACTGGCAGCATTTTGCCTATGCCCTACAGATCTTTGGAATTCAGAACTTGAGAGAGATAATTTAGGGTATCTGGTGGAAGAAATTTCTAAGCGGCAAAACATCCAAGAGGTAACTTGGGTGCTCTTAAAAACATTTAGTTTATGAATTCTCAAATAGATGGTTTGGAATTGGAAGTTTTATTTAAAAGGGAAGCAGAGCATAAAAGTTTGGAAATTTTGCCACCTGACAATGTGATAGAAAAGAAAAATCCATTTTTCTGAGGAGAAATTCAAGCCAGCGGCAGAAATTTGCATAAGTAATGAGGAGCCAAATGTTAATCACTAAGACAATGGGGAAAATGTCTCTAGTACATGACAGAGGTCTTCACAACAGCCTCTTCCATCACAAGCCCAGAGGCATAGGAGGGAAAAAATGGTTTCATAGGTGAGGGCCAGGGCCTTGCTGCTCTGTGCAGCTTCAAGACATGGTGCCCTGCATCCCAGTCATGGCTAAAAGGGGCCAACATACAGCTCAGGCCATTGTTTCAGAAGGTGCCAGCCCCAAGCTTTGGTGGCTTACACATGGTATTGGACCTGCAGGTGCACAGAAATCAAGAATTGATGTTTGGGAACCTCCACCTAGATTTCAGAGGATGCATGGAAATGCCTGGATGGCCAGGCAGAATTTTGCTGCAAGGGTGGAACCCTCATAAAGAATGTCTGCTAGGGTACTGCAGAAGAGAAATGTGGAACTGAAGTCCCCACGCAGAGTTCTCAATGGGGCAATGCCTAGTGGAGCTATGAGAAGAGGGCTACTGTCCTCCAGACCCCAGGGTAGTAGATCTACTAACAGCTTGTCCTATGCACTTGAAAAAGTAACAGACACTCAACTCCAGCTCATAAAACCAGCCAGAAGAGGGACTGTACTCTCTAAAACCACAGAGGTGGAGCTGCTCAAGTCTGTGGGAGCCCACCTTTCACATCAGTGTGACCTGGATTTGAGACTTGGAATCTAAAAGACCATTTTGGAACTTTAAGGTTTAATGACTGCCCAGCTGGATTTTGGACTTGCATGGGATCTGCAGCCCCTTTGTTTTGGTTAATTTCTTTCATTTGGAATGGCAACATTTACCCAATACCTGTGCTCACATTGTATTTTGGAAGTAACTAACTTTTTTCTTTCTTTTTTTTTTTTTTCCAGCCTCCTAGGCAGAAGGGACTTGCCTTGTCTCAGATGAGACTTTCGACTTTGACTTTGGGTTAATGCTGGAATGAATTAAGATTCTGGGAGACTGCTGAAAAGGCATGATTAGTTTTGAAATGTGAAACAGGCATGAGACTTGGAAGGGGCCAGTGGCAGAATAATATGGATAGGCTTTCTGTTCCCACCCAAATCTCATGTTGAATTATAATCCCCATAATCCTCATAGAAATCCTCATAGAAAGACCAGGTGGAGGTAACTGGATCATGGGGGTGGTTCCCCCATGTTGTTCTTGTGATAGTGAGTTCTCATGAGATATGATGGTTTTATAAGTGTTTGGTAGTTCCTCCGGCATTCACTCTTCTTCCTGCCACCTTGTGAAGAAAGTGCCTTGCTTCCACTTCACTTTCTGCCATGATTGTAAGTTTCCTGAGGCCTGCCCAGCCATGCTGAACTGTGAGTCAATTAAACCTCTTTTCTTTATAAATCACCCAGTCTCAGGCAGTCCTTTATAGCAGTGTGTAAACAGACTAATACATTCATCTTGAGTTAATGTTTGTATGTGGTGTAAGGAAGTGGTCCAGTTTCAATCGTCTGCAAATGGCTAGTCAGTTATCTCAGCACCATTTATTGAATAGGGAGTCCTTTCCTCAGTGCTTGTTTTTGTCAGCTTTGCCAAAGATCATATGGCTGCAGGTGTGCAATGTTATTTCTAGGCTTTCTATTTGGTTCCACTGGTCTATGTGTCTGTTTTTGTACCAATATCATATTTTTTGGTTACTGTAGTCCTGTATTTGAAGTTGGGTGAAGTAATGCCTCTAAGTTTGTTCTTTTTGCTTAGGCTTGCCTCAGCTATTTCAGCTCTTTTCTGGTTCCATGGGAATTTTAAAATAGTTTTTCTAGTTCTGTGAATAATGGCATTGGTAGTTTGATAGGAATGGCATTGAATATGTAAATTGCTTTGCTCAGTATGGCATTTTCATAATATTGATTCTTCGTATGCATGAGCATGGAATGTTTTTCCATTTGTTTGTGTCATCTCTGATTTACTTGAGCAGTGTTTTGTAGTTCTCCTTAAAGAGATCTCTCAGCTCCCTAGTTAGCTGTATTCTTAGGCATTTTATTCTTTTTGTGGCAATTGTGAACAAGGTTGTGTTCCTGATTTGGCTCTTGGCTGGGATGTTGTTGGTGTATAAGAATGCTACTGATTTTGTATCCTGAAACTGCTGAAGTTGTTAATCAGCTTAAAGAGCTTTTGGGCAGAGACTACATGATTTTCTAGATATGGAATCATGTCATCTGCAGAAGGTAATAGTTTGATTTCCTGTCTTCCTATTTGGATGCCTTTACTTTGTTCTCTTGCCTCATTGCTCTGGCCAGGATTTCCAATACTATGTTGAATAGGAGTGGTGAGATTTTCAAAAGCTTTCAACTTTTGTCTATTAGTATGAAATTGCCTGTGAATTTGTCATAGATGGCTCTTGTTATTTTGAAGTATATTCTTTCAATGCCTAGTTTATTGAGAGTTTTTAATATGAAATGATGTTGAATTTTATTAAAAGCCTTTTCTGCATCTTTTGAGATAATCATGTGTTTTTGTCTTTACTTCTGTTCATGTGATGAATCACATTTATTGATTGGCATATGTTGAACAAACCTTGCATCCCAGGGGTTAAAGCCAACTTGGTCATGGTGAATTAGCTTTTTGATGTGCTACTGGATTCAGTTTGTTAGTATTTTGTTGAGAATGTTTACATAGATGTTCATCAAGGATATTGGCCAGAAGTTTTCATTTTTTGCTGTCTCTCTCTCAGGTTTTGATATCAGGATAATGCTGGCCACATAGAATGAGTTGGGGAGGATTCCCTCCTTTTCAATTTTTTGGAAGAGTTTCACTGGGAATGGCAGCAGCTCTTCTTTGTATATCTGGTAGAATTCAACTGTGAACCTATCTGGTCCTGGGCTTTTTTTTTTTTTTTTCCTTTTTTTGTCAGTAAGCTATTTATTACTGCCTCAATTTCACAGCTCATTATTGGTCTATTGATAGATTCAGTTTCTTTTGGTTCAGTCTTGGGAGGGTGTATTTGTCCAGGAAATTATCCATTTCTTCTAGACTTTCTAGTTTGTGTGGATCAAGGTGTTCATAGTAGGCTCTGATGATTATTTGTATTTCTGTGGAGTCAATGATCACATCTCCATTGTCATTGCTGTGTGCTTATTTGGATCTCTTCTCTTTTCTCCTTTATTAGTCTAGTTAACAGTTTATCTTGTTATTTTTTTCCAAATAACCAACTCCTGGATTCATTGATCTTTTGTACAGATTTTTTGTGTGTCTGAAACTTCTTCAGTTCAGCTCTGATTTTGGTTATTTCTTGTCTTCTGCTATCATTAGAGTTGATTTTCTCTTGCTTCTTCAATTCTTCTAGGTGTGATGTTAGGTTGTTAATTTGAGATCTTTCTAACTTTTTGATTTGGATGTTTAGTACTATAAATTTTCCTCTTAACATTGTTTTAACTGTGTCCCAGAGATTCTGATATGTTATATCCTTGTTCTCATTAACTTCAAATAACTCCTTGATTTCTGCCTGATTTTACTATTTATCCAAAAGTCATTTAGGAGCAGGTCATTTTATTTCCATGTTATTGTATGGTTTTGAGTGTTTGTGGGTGTGTGTGTGTGTGTGTGTGTGTTGATTTCTATTTTTATTGTTCTGTGGTTCAAGAATGTGGTCGGTATGATTTCTATCTTATTGAATTTGCTGAGGATTGTTTTATGTACAATTATATAACCAAATAATTTTTTTGTACGTTTATTATGGGCTAGGCACTGGCTAGGTGCTAAAGGTTTATGAATAAATAAAATAAATTTTCTAATTTTGAAGAACTCACAGCCTAAGATGGACATGTAAAATACTAATTGTAATATCCAGCATAAGAGCTGTAATGGAGAAATAAAATTATCTTTTTTATTGTCAAATGATAATTGAGTATTGATAATTTCACATGAGCCATCCAAATAAAAAATGATAGAATATCAAAGAGTGTGATAAAAGTTTGCTTATGTATAGTGACAAAGTTTAACAGAGAAGATATTATTTAAGCAATTATCTGTGTGACATTTTCTCCACTGTTTTCAACTAAGATCTGTCTATTCTTACAGAAGTACCACTCTACTTTATTACATGCAGCTCTATAATATGTTTTAAATCCTGGGAAGGCAAGTTTCTTTCATATTGCCATATTTTGCTTCTCTTTTACCCCTCAAAAAATCCCATTGAGATTTTAGTTGGAATATATTGTAATTTAGTTTATTTATAAAAATGGCACCTCTTTTTTCAGTGCTCCACCTAGGAACATTGCATATTTCTCTACTTGCAAGTTTTATAGGCTTATTAACATTTTTCTAACTCATTTCTAGTTAGACATTTTTCTAAGTATTTTATACTTTTGGTTTAAAGTACAAAATGAGTAATTTCCCATATGTTATCTATTGTCACTGTTGATAAATAAACTTGCATTATTTTCAAAGTATTTATCTTATATCCAGCTGGTTTGTTAAATTTTCTTATGAATTGTAATAAATTTTGATCTGATATTCTTGGTCTTCCTAGGCATAGAAACATCCATTTCAGATAATTAAAAAAATATTTTATGTTAATATTTACACTTTCTTTGTGTCTAGTGGTTTATTACATTGGTTACATATCCCAAGATAATATTTAAAATTTATTTTGTTTATATTCTTAGAGAGGTTTAGAATCAGGAAGCTATAGTCTCTGGAAAGGTATACAATGCAGATATTCTGTATTTCCATTAAATGTTTGATTAAACTGAAACTAAGGATGTGTATTTTGAAAATATTATGTGAATATCTGATTATGTCTTACTTATTAGGCCATGAGCTGACGGATTACCAACAGGTAAGGGCCAATAACTCTTTATGTAAGAGACCTGATTTAAAGATTTTCCTAAACACACAAGACTGACTTACAGCATTAAATATGAAGTAATAAACACCTTTCACATCTCTCTGGCTTTTCCAAATTTAAAAGGGCTTTCCTACACACAGCTCATTTATTGTCACAGTAATTCTGGTATATAAGAATGTTATTATATCTGCTATTATTGATAAAAGGTCTAAGATTCAGGCAGGTTAGGAATAGAACAGACTATATAATTCATCAGGGCCTTTCATTTTCAATTAAATCATTTCATAAATTGACAAATGTCATGTGGCCAGAGGTGGTAGCCTTGGTCTAAAAATCGTGATTATTTTAAATCTTTCATCAATTTTTCTTTCATTCATTTTATTGACTAAATCTAATGTTTGCAATATGTTGCAGATCTTCGAGACATATATGCATTCAGCCATTTAATGTTCATTGTGGACTTAATCATTGCTGTGTCCCAGAGACACACAGAAGCATTAGACATGACCTCAGCCTCAAGGAACTCAAGTCTAATGGAAAAATATCATGTAAACAAATGATTACAATTTAGTCAGGTAAATGGAAAGGGAATTTGGGTAAGACTACACCTGGAGACTCAGAAAGACTTTAGAGAGGAGTTGATTTTTGAAAAGTCTTGAATGAGCAACAGAAGGTTTCTATATGGGCAAAAATGGAGAGATGCATTATTGAAATGTGAATAGAATGTGAGAAAGTATAAAGTAGTGACTCTAGAACATAACCAGGGACAGCGACTACCAATTAAGAAAAAAGTTTAAAAAGTTCAGGACCTTTTGTATGTACCCAATGCATTCTACTTTTGTCCAGTTATTAAGAGCAAGCCAACAAAGTTTTTAGTTTTTAATTTTGATGGGTACATTGTAGCTGTATATATTCATCCAACATATGAGATATTTTGATATAGGCATACAATACATATTAATCACATCAGGGTAAATGGGGCATCCATCACCTTAAACATTTGTAATTTCTTTACGTTACAAATATTCCAAGTATACTCTTAGTTATTTAAAAATGTACAATAAATTATTGTTGACTGTAGTCACCTAGTTGTGCTATTAAATATTTGGGCTTATTCTATCTAACTTTATTTGTGTACTGATCAACATTTTTTGAATAAGGAGAAGACAGTATCCATTTCACATGTATGAAAGATAATTCTGGTATGAGGCAAATGTTGGGAGAAGAGATTGATGTGCAGAGAAGATATGGAGACAGACCTTTTAGAAGATTGCTGCACTACCACCTTAGGTAGAGATGATAAGATTTTGAACATAAACACACTAGGGAAGGCATATTCAGACTATATTTCTAAAGCAAAATTATGATTCACTGGATAAGAGAAGGTTGAAGATTAGGCTGATGTTTCCAGCCATTGAGTAGGGGATTTTGCCCTTAATCAACTACAAAAAAGGGATGAATTGGTGTTAGCAGAGTAATTGGTTTGTAGGGAAAAACAAGGCCTTCATTTTATGACAGAGTTTGACTTACCCATGTTCAGTCATATACAGAAATTCAATAAACAGTTGGAAATATATGCTTAGAGTTCAGTAAATCTGAGCTGGAGATAAAACTATAACAATAGTGAGTAAATAAAGTAAAAAACAAACCAAGAATGGACTCCTTGGTAATACCAGTATTGAAAAGGAAAATGCAGAATAAAAAGTAAGCAAAAGGTAGTAAGAATAATGGGTTAAAAAGTAAGAAGGAAATAGGACAGAATGAGGTCATAGTAATCAAAGAAGGAGAGTTTAGAAAAGGGAGACATTTGGTGTAATTCAACATTTATTCCTGATAAAAACTTTTTAGTAAACTTGGAAGACTAGAATGAGGCTTCCTTAATGTGATAAAGATTTTTATATCAAACCAACAGTGAACAACGTTCACATTCCAGGAAATACTTGAGTTATTCTCCCAACCTGAGAACCACAGAATGATGCCTCATGTGCCGAATTATCTCATAACAACTTGACAGCTATCTCCACTAGGTACTGAGGTCTACTTTGCGTATTGCTGAGGAGAAGTCAGGAACTACAAATCCCAGAATCTCCTTCTTTATATGGGTCTGGGTTAGACTATAAATGAGAAGCACTCAAGTGAGATTTGTAGGGTGGAAAGGAAGGAGAGACTCTTTGTCCCCAGAGGAAATTGCAGTCACAGGCATAGAAAAAGAGAAAATTTCAACAAAAATCTGTTTTTAGATGAAAAGGCAATCATAAAGACATAAAATCTTTGGAACAGAATTTGTGCAACAAAATCTCTTAGGCATATGTGGGAGTAGGAGAAAAATAATTTCATAAAGACACACTCATGTGGAAAAGTAAATTGGTAAATGTAGTCAATAAAGAATTCAAAGAAAAATGAGAGAATTTTTTGTGAGATAACAAAGAATACTTAGGGAAATACTTCTACACACTTGTTTTAAAACAGTAATACTTGCGAAAAAAATAGAATATAATAAAATGCCCCTCAAGACAGACTCAGACACTTAATAAATTATAATGTTAAAGTGGTGATATTTCAAACTAGTGGAACAAGAATAATTAATCTATAAATAATGTTGGACATTTGGACAATCATATAAAATGTGGTGAAATCTCTCTCTCATATCATACACTAAAATAATTGGACATAAATTTAACAGTTAAATATAAAATATAAAGCAATGCAATGATACAAAGTCAATCAAAATAAGTTTTTTTAAAAAAAAAAACTGAGGTTAGATGCCCCTTTTAAGCATAAGAACAAAAAAAATGACAGCTGTTCGCTCAGCAGTTTTTTTTATTTCAAGCATTGTGTCAAGTATTTTATATGTAAAAACTTATTTAATCCTTACAATAAACCTGTAGAGTAGTAGGGAATTAGATTCATTTTCCAAAAGGTAGAAACCAAAGTGTTGAGAAATTAAACTTGTCCATGAACTCTCAGCAAGTAGTTATAGAACCTGAGGAGAACTAATGGAATCTTACTTCAGAGTTGATACATTTACATGACTTTGAAACCTTGGGGCTGAAAAGGGACTATAAACAAAATAAAAAATTACATGACAACCAGTAGGTAAATTGAAATATAGGTGGAAAGGGGATAATAACTATAATAAATAAGTAGCACTTTCAAATTAGTATGAAATTGATGGGCACACCATTAGTAAAATGGACAAAGAATATACATTGGTAATTCTAATAAGTAGACATACAAACGACCAATGAGCACACAGAAACATATTCAGTCTCCTATGGTGATAACTGTTTTGGTTGTCTTCATACCTTTCATCGAACTCCCCTAAAAGTTCCCTCTATTATGCCCTTGTGGCATGTTTAAACAATATAGAGTCAAGTGGCCAGTGATGAACGGGCAGCTGTCTTAAGTCAAACCAACCAAAGTCCTCCATCTACAAATTAAGATTTAGTCTTACTACATGTATGGTCCCATAATCAAAACTCAGGAAATTTAAAAGACCATCTGCCACCATGCAGATTGGACAGCGAGGAATCTACTTAGCAGAGAGAGAGAGGGACAGAGAGAGACAGAATAAGTGGATTCACACAAACATTGAGAATTGATAGCCTGTGAAGAACACTTTCAGAGTTACTGTGGACTTTCCAGGCCCTTGGTTTGGCTCCAGTCCTTCCTAAGGCTCTGCTATGCTTATGCCCTTGGTTCTGGGAGACACATCTGTCTCCTTTTTGGCTTCAGCAATCTAGAGTGGTTCTCTGTTACCTGCAACAAAAAGGTACTGAGTGATGCACTTTACTAGTGATAAATATAACCAAAGAAATTACTAAAATAAATTAATAGAAAAATGAAAACCTATTTTTGACAAATTTTTAAAAATAATAATACCTAACTTTTGGAAGCTGATAGAATACAGGCTCTACTGGTGCCAATGTAAAACCAACAACATCTCTAGAGGCTATCCAGCAACACTTACTTACAGCTTTCAAAATAGGCATACCAATAATTCTACAACTAAGATTTTTCTGCTAAGTAAATAATCAGTTATTCATAAGAATATGTTTAAAGTTGATCATGCTGCTATAAAGACACATGCACACGTTTGTTTATTGCGGCACTATTCACATAGCAGAGACTTGGAACCAAGCCAAATGTCCAACAATGATAGACTGGATTAAGAAAATGTGGCACATATACACCATGGAATATTATGCAGCCATAAAAAATGATGAGTTCATGTCCTTTGTAGGGACATGGATGAAGCTGCAAACCATCATTCTCAGCAAACTATCGCAAGGACGAAAAACCAATCACCGCATGTTCTCACTCATAGGTGGGAATTGAACAATGAGAACACATGGACACAGGAAGGGGAACATGACACACCGGGGCCTGTTGTGGGGTGGGGGGAGGGGGGAGGGACAGCATTAGGAGATATACCTAATGTTAAATGACGAGTTAATGGGTGCAGCACACCAGCATGTCACATGTATACATATGTAACTAACCTGCACGTTGTGCACATGTACCCTAAAACTTAAAGTATAATAAAAAAAATAAAAAAAATTGAAGGACTGGAAAATAACCTCAATATTCAAAAATAGGTAATTGGTTAGCCAAATTACTATCCATTTACATAACAGAATTCCATGGACATGAGGCACAGTGGCATGCTACTATAGTCCTGGCTACTCAGGAGGCTGACACAGAATGTTTGCTTGAACCCAGGAGCTGGAAGCTGTGATGTGTTATTACGGGGCCTGTGAAATAATTTTATGGAGTTTTAAAAATTAATATTTTGGATTAAGTACCAAAAATCCAATGCCTATGTGAATCAGGCAGGAAATGTATGTGAGTGGAATAATTTTAGTTCAAGCACACATGCATACAATATGTGAGTTGTGGGGACTATGGTTGACTAGAATGCACATATCCTATCTAAACGGGCAAAGAGATATTCATTCCCAGCCATTTTTGTCCCCAGTGAATGCAGACCTAAAAATGCCTGATCATTTTTTATCAAAAGATAGAAATTTAATTTGATTTTAAATGTCAAAACTCCTAAATCCTAATTATTAGTTCAATTAAAAGTTGCAGGAAGCAAGTCCAAATAGTATGCTACATTCATTGGAGTGACCAATAGTTTTCAGTTTGTGTTTGAGAAAAATATTCAATTCAGTAGTCGTATATTCAGTATATTTAGTAGCAGTTCTTTTGAAATAGCAGGTTAAAAATAGCAGACATCAAGAATGATTTTTTTATAGTGTTAAGAGTAAGCCAACCACGTCGGTTTATTCCACTATTACTCTGGAGACTTAGTCAAAACAACATCCAAGAAACAAAGCAATACATGCATAAAAACCTAGGCAATACCATTCAGGACATAGGCATGGGCATAGACTTCAAGACTAAAACACCAAAAGCAATTGCAACAAAAGCCAAAATAGACAAATGCAGTCTAATTAAACTAAAGAGCTTCTGTACAGCAAAAGAAACTATGATCAGAGTGAAGAGGCCACCTACAGAATGGTAGAAAATTTTTGCAATCTACCCATCTGACAAAGGTCTAATATCCAGAATCTACAAGGAACTTAAACAAATTTACAAGAAAAAAACAAATAACCCCATCAAAAAGTGGATGAAGGATATGAACAGACACTTCTCAAAAGAAGATATTTAGGCGACCAACAAATATGAAAAGAAAAAAGCTCATCTCACTGGTCATTAGAGAAATGCAAATCAAAACCACCATGAGATACCATCTCATGCCAGTCAGAATGGCAATTATTAAAAAGTCAGTAAACAATAGATGCTGGTGAGGCTGTGGAGAAATAGAAACGCTTTTACCCTGTTGGTGGGAGTGTAAATTAGTTCAACCATTGTGGAAGACAGTGTGGTGATTCCTCAAGGATATAGAACCTGAAATACTATTTGACCCCGCAATCCCATTACTGGGTATATACCCAAAGGATTATAAATCATTATGCTATAAAGACATATGTGCACGTATGTTTATTGCAGCACTATTTACAGTAGCAAAGACTTGGAACCAACCCCAATGCCCATCAGTGATAGACTGGATAAAGAAAATGTGGCACATATACACCATGGAATACTATGCAGCCATAAAAAAAAGAATGACTTCATGTCCTTTGCAGGGGCATGGATGAAGCTGGAAACCATAATTCTCAGCAACTGACACAGGAACAGAAAACCAAACACCACATGTTCTCACTCCTAAGTGGGAGTTGAATAATGAGAACACATGGACACAGAGAGGGGAACAACGGACACAGGGAGGGAAACAACACATACCAGGGACTGTCCGGGGTGGGGGGCAAGGGGATGCATGCAGGGTGCAAAACCTAGATATCTAATGCATGCAGGGCTCAAAACCTAGATGATGGGTTGATAGGTGCAGCAAACCACCATGGCACACATATGCCTATATGACGCACCTGTACATTCTGCACATGTATCCCAGAACTTAAAGTAAAATAAAAAGAGAAAGAAAGAAAAAGAAAGAAAGAAAAGAAAAGAAGAAAGAAAGAAGAAAGGAAAGAAAGAAAGAAAGAAAGAAAGAAAGAAAGAAAGAAAGAAAGAAAGAAAGAAAGGAAAGAAAGAAGAAAGAAAGAAGAAAGAAAGAAAGGGAAGAAAGAAAGAAAAGAGAAAGAAGAAAGAAAGAAAGAAAGAAAGAAAGAAAGAAAGAAAGAAAGAAAGAAAGAAAGAAAGAAAGAAAGAGAAAGAAAGAAAGAGAAACAGAAAGACAGCGGGGAGGGAGGAAGGAAGGAAGGAAGGAGTTTTTGCAGATGTTAAAACCCAGCAATTCTACTTCTAAGGGTTATTCTTGAATATATAATGGGCTAATTGCTTAAAAATATATCTTCAAGGAGGTTAATCAAGATGTATTAAACTAGAAAAATGGGAATAATCTAAATGCGTGATAATGATGCATGGGTAAAACAAATTTGGTGCATTCCAACAATGAGATATTCTATAGTTATTATAATATGATGTAGATGTGTGTGCATACAATTTAGTAAGAATAAATATAACATATTTTAAAGTAAAAAATTAGTGTAAAAATACTGTAGTAGAATCCTATTTCTATTTAAAAATTTTGTTTGTATGTATGCAAAATATACATCCAGTTTTTGAGCTGCCTATCTCGAGTGGTGGGATTTGAATTCTCTTCTTTATTTTTCTGACTTTTTTTTTTACAACAAGCATGAATCTGTATATAGTCAACCAATAACACTTTACATATTATTTTTAAATTGCAAGTTTTATTACTTCAATCATAAGAAATATATTAACAACATACATTTAATTTTACTGAAGAACCAGTCTACCACCTATTTGTTAAGCCATAATAAATTAAATCTCTATTAATTTTTTGAAGAAAGAGGTGCTCAGGAGTGTCAAATAACCCAGAGAAGTAGAGAAAGATAAGTACTGAGGAGTGTTTGTGGGATTTGGTAATTAGTAGGTCATTCATTGTGACCCTACAACCTCACATTAAAAAGGGAGAAAGTTTATTTTGTTCCTAAAATCAAAGAGAGGTCATTTTCCCTTGTCCAAAGCAATTTGTTCAGTTTTAATGCTGCTTAATAACGTGAAGAAAGGTGGTGGGAATGATTTTTGTCCCTCCACCTGCATTAAATACAATAAGTATCTAATCAAACTTTGAAAAACTTATTTTTACCAAGTTGTGTTATGGGAGATGTTGATTATTGTCTATAAATGAGTAATACTTAACAACCAAAATGCATGTTAAGATTAAAATCTTAAAATGTTCATTAATGTATTCTTTAATTCATTTATTTATTCAATGAATATTAAGTGCCTACTATGTGCCCGACATCATTCTAGGTGTTCTGGGATTACATTTGAGAACAAAATAGACAGCATATACCTGGGGGCTTATATTCTAGTTGGGAAAAACAGAAAACAAAAAAATAAAACCAGTTAGGCTGATGGTGATAAGTGCTATCAAAAAAAAAAATGAAAAAAAGATTTGGTATTCTGGGGTGGGGTAGGATTAAAATATGAAATAAGGCAGTCATGGTGTCTCATACTGAAAAGGAACATTTGAGTAAAGACCTGCTAGAGGCAAGGAAATGAGTTATTCTGAATCTGCAGGAAGAGTGTTCCCAGAGAACAGCATGGGCAAACAGTGAGCCTGGAATGCTTGAGGAATAGAAGGTGGCTGGTGGTGGGCAGACGGAAGGTGGTTGAGGGGGAAAAGTTAGAGAAGAAGGTGGGGTACATGCCATGCAGAGCCTTGTAGATCTTTGTGAAGATTCTAGTCTTCCTCTTGATGAGGTGGGAAGCCACTGGAGGTCTTGAGTAGAAGAGAAGTTGACACCTCTGGCCTAGGTTGAACAAGACTCGCTATCATGGCTGTGTTGAGAATAAACTATGGGAGCCTGCAGGCCAGTCTTCAGTTGCCCCTCCAAATCCATTTTCTGCCCTTTTCTGCTCTGATCCCTACCATGGCATCCTTGGGGCTGCCTTGACTTCCACTTCCAAATGGGTGTGTGCAGTGGGAGATAGTGGGAGGAGATCCAAGGGAGAGGAGAAAGAGATTTGAGAGTTTATCTCCTCTGCTGCCCTTCTTCCAACTCATGATTCTGCTAGTGTCTCTACTGTTAGCTGAACATCATGTCATTTAAAATCTTAAGCAACTAATACAGGTTTCTAAAGACAATAATGTTTAATATTTACATACATCTAGTTTTTCTTAGTATAATTTAATCAGATGTTTAAATGCACTTTTAAAAAGCTGTCCCTTATCTACGTTTTCTTCCTCAGAGCTGCATGGCAATGGCCATGTGACAGGTCCTCTTCTCGCTGGAGTTTCTTTGGAAAAATATTCTTGTGTTGACCACATCCCTGATGGTGACAGGAAAGCCAGTGCTCTGCCCTTGCCATTTTGGGAGGTCTGCCCAGCAGTGCACCATGGTACCTCGCCCACGTTTTTACCCATAAGAAAAATACACATAAATAATAAGAACCAGCTGCTTATTTTCTACACTGCCCCAGTGCAGTGTTTAGCCTGTAACTCTGGCTCATGGACTTTATGTTCCACAATAAAAATTGGGAAACGTCTTGGCTGGTGGATCCAATTGAGTATGTTCATTTGTCTTTTTACTATTTGGGGTGAAACATAGTATTTTCCCTGTTTGGGCAAGTTTCTCTGTGGCTTAAATTTACTGGTGGCCTTTAAATAAGACTAGTTTCACAGTTAACCTTTCTTTTCCCCATCTGGGCTCAGTTATCATTCAGGTTCACTTTTTTTTTTTTTTCAAATTCATTTTCTCATTCTTGGTCTGTGGCTGACTTCCCTCTGGGAGGTTGGCGATACCGCCCAGTAACTGGAATGAGTGCCTGATTAAAGATTGCATCTAATGACATTTGGGATGGACACAATGTTGTTATGCTTTCATGTCTCTTTATTTCTTCTAATAGTTTCTTATTAGTTAAGACCTTAAGTAATGCATGTGAGTTTCTTGGAAACATTAAAACATTTCTTTTTATCTGCTATAATTTAATGCCAGATTGTGTGTAGGCTAGTGACCCAGAAAAGCCATTTACTGATATATGGTGTGTAATTTAGCCAAACTGGTTTGATTACATTACTGGGTATGATTTAGGCCCATGGATGAGTCAACCGGCAATTTGATTGAAGCCATATTCTGCCTTGTCATTCAAAGACCAAAACAGAAGCCTTAATTAGCCTGGTTGATTAAGCAAAAATCCAATTTTAGTCAGTTACCTGGAGAACCATATCACAGGAGTCAAGATGAACTTGAACTTTTTTTTTTAAAAAAAAGAGAATAACAATCACAGAAGTACCTATGTTGTTTTTCCTATGTTTTCAATTGGGTTGGTAATGTCATGGCATCCGTTTTTGATCAAATGATGGCAACTGCAACTGAATGATTTTAAAGATCATAGTGAATCTGATTTCATTTTACTCATATTCTATTCACTTCTAGCTAGAAGGCACACACTTTGGAAAATAAATTCTATTGTTTATGCTTGGTGTTTGGGACATTGAGCAAATTTTGAAAGGCAGCTTTCAGAGATAAGAAAAGAAGACTAGAATCAACTAGAATTCATTTTAGTGATATCTTTGGGAGAATAATCTTTCTGTTGATATTTATTTGCCAAAGAGTTTAGATGATGATCTAGATTATGAAAATTTCTCATTGAAATAAAATAATTTGAAAAATTATATTCATTTTACAATTGGAAGATACAAAATAGAAACTTTTTATAGCAATTACTCTCTTTATATTATTTCCTTTTTCTACTCTTAACTGGTTTGGCTTTTATCTCTATGGGCTATTTAGGAATAACTCCTGCCAGCTGGATACTGGCAATTATGTTTGGATTTACCTATTCAGGTCTTTATTAGAGAAATCGCTGAAGAGTGATCTTTTGTCAACCACTTATTTAAGAAAATAACCAGATTATTTTGTGTATAATGTGAAATGGGAGAAATTAGATCAACTGTCACCTTTCAGTAGGTGCTTTACTCTGAAGGCTTACCTCTAAAATCTTTATTTTCGCTAAAAGAAAGATATTTTCTACTTGCAGGGACATTTTGAGCTATGTTACTTGGGCTTTTTTGTTTGGTTTGGTTTTTGATTGAGAGAGAGAACAGGGAGTGAGAAAACATAATAATCTTTGTACTAATTTTGTTCTGACTATGCCTACATTTTGGTAAGTAAACTCTAGAATAGTCTGAGAAATAAATATTTGATTTTTTTTTCTCTTATAGAAAGAAAAAAATGTCAGATTGCTAGAAGGATATAGTCTGCAAACCTTTGTAGAAATATGCACATTACATGTTTATTATCTTTAATTCCATAGTCTTAAATTAATGGGATGTATTGAGATATAGCGTAAATAGCCCTGAGCTTGGAATCAGGAAACCTATATTGTGGCCCCAGTTTTGCTATTTTTTAGTCACACAATTTAGATTAATCATATCGTGTCTTTGCAAATGTTAATAAAATAACAGCAGAAAAAAATGAGTTATTCTCCCAGAGATCACTAACATCAACTCCAGTTATTCCAGGTTTGAATGTGATTGAATCCAGCACCTTCCATCTTACTTAATCAGGGAACCACACCAAACAAAATCCTATTGAATGAGATCTGCACAAAGATATTTAGGAAATGCTGCAATAGATGGTTATTCAGGCTCTGTTTAGATCTAACATTTACCATTTATGATGTTTTCTTACCGTAGCTAAAGTCAGAAAAGATTTCATATTGTTTTAGTTTAGGTTCCTTTACTGTTTGCAGAACTTCTTTAAGTGGATTTAAGAAAAGGGGTTTCCGGAATGGGCCTTGGCTTGCAAAGATGGGAAGAGTCGGTATCCTTCTGTTTATCTAGTTCTGTTTCCTGAGTGTTAAAGATGTTAATCTTATTCCCAATTACAGCTGACTTTCAAATCAGAAAGGACTTAAAGCTTAATGTTACCTAATTTGACCAAGCACTGATCTCTTTATGCAAGATGAGAACAAAAAAGCTTTAACTTATCTGAGAACTTTTCTTGGCTATTGTTTAGAGGGTTTTGTGTATCTTTCTTCATCACGTTTATCCATTTCTCCATCCTTGTCTGCAACTCTTGACTAAACCCTAAACTACCAACAATTTTTAGGAATTCCAGAGTTTCCACTCTGAACATTTGCATATTCTGGGAATATAGGTAGTATATAGGACGATTTTTAAAAAAATCTATATGAAAGCTACTGTGAGAAGTGGGCCAGCATAAAAACAGTTTTCTAAAAGGAGAAGATGTGACTGGTCTTATGAAGATGAGTGGGTGGAGAAAACAGCTAAGGAATATTGGTCATAATTCAGTTAGGTTTGTAATTAAGACTAAATCAGAAAGAAGGAAATAGGAATTTAGTCTTCACACAAAGAAAACTGGAGGAAACTGAACAGGCTACGGAGAAGGGGTAAGGAACTGGTAGGAGTGGAGACAGATGGAAAAGGGAGGAATGCTGAGAAATAAATTACTGGCTCTCTGATGGATATACTTGTTCTCTAGTTTTAAGTGAAACTTTAGAAAAAGTTAGGTATTAATGAGTTCAGTAGTGCTCAAAATTTAGTAAAATATTAAAACAGTTTGGAAAAAAAAACAAATAGCTGAGTACTTGCAAATGCTACTTTTCTCTTACTTTTTACCTCTTCTTCTATAGCCTCCATCATCATATATTGAACAAGTCTAAGTTCAACTTGGAATAATTGCACCTTAATTGGACACGTTATTAGTCAATTATTATTTTCCAAATAAAATTTTTAGTACTATTAATTTAATTTCACGGATAAATTAGTTACATAAATATGACAATGCCTTATCTTTATTTTAAAAATTTTTTTTACAGACATTTGACTATGTTAAAAATTTCAAACAATTCTTAAGGATGTAGAGTGAAAAGGAGTTTACTCCAACACAGTACTTTAGTACCCCATTGTATTTTTCTCCAATAGCAAAAGTAAAAGAATTTTACATTGAGCACATATATACTCACTGTGTAGAGTCTGCCACTAACATTTTACTATAATTTCTTAATCACATATTTATCCATTTCTCCATCCTTCTCTGCAACTCTTAATCCATTTTGTTTTAGATGCATTTCAAAGTAAATTGCAGAAGTCAATATATACCTCCCTCTAAATATTTTAGAGTACTTAGCTAGATTTTGATACTTATTTGTTTTTTCTTTTGATGTGCAATTTATATACAAGATAAACAATCATAAGCATACAATTGCTAGGTTTTGACAAATGCATATATATAGCACCTATGAATCCAAACCTGTTTCTAGACACAAAACATTTGTAGCAGCCAGCAAATTCCTTCATCACTTTCCAGTCAATCTTCACTCCTGCCCTCTTGCACAAACACATTCTTTTTGTCATTATAGTTTTGCAATTCTAAAATTTCATATAAATGGAATCATACAGAATATTTGTCTGTATATAGGTTTTTCTTTCCATCAGTATAATATATTTTAATTAATTCACATCTGGTACCTCAGTAATTTGTTTCCTTTGAATGTGTAGTGGTATTTTGATTTTTATTTGCATTTTGCTGATAACCAATGATTTTTTTTTCCATAGGTTTTTTGGCCATTCTTTGATCTTATTCAGAGTTGTTTATGTATTATTGAGTTGTAATAGTTATTTATTTATACTGGATAACACTCCTTTGTCAGATATATGTTTTGCAAACATTTTCAATAATATTTGGAAGAGTAGTCATTTTAAAATATGGTAAAATTAAATTTATTGATTTTTTAGTGGTTGTTCCTTTTTGTGACCTGTCTAACAAACTTGTAGGTTAATCTCCAAGTTACACAGAGATCCTCCTATGTCTCTTTCTAAATGCATTTTGGTTTTTGATTGTTACAGTTTTAGCTTTTATGCTTGGGTCCAAAATCTGTCTTGAATTACTTCCTGTACGGTGAGACAGAAATCCCATTATATTTAACATATTGATATTTACACAGATTTACAATAGATATATTGTACTATATTGTATGGTAAAAGAGCTCATTATTTATTCCATTCTCAATTATATACTGGGTTTTCTCAACAGTTATTATTTCCTTTCTGTATGTACATTGCAATCAATCTCTTATGACCTGTGAGACCAAATAATCATGCTTGGGAAAATTTTTCCACCCCACAAATATTTATTGAGTAGCTACACTGTGAACTGTATTGTGACAAATGCTATAGATAAGAAAAAAAATGAGATCCTCTGACTTGCCTCAGCAGGGCAATGTTTACCAAGGGCACAGATAAATAAATGGATATTTGCAGTAGATATTTTTAAAAGGTGATAAAAACATGCACAGAGCTGTAAGAGCACAAACAAGGACCACCTAACACAGGATTTTAGAATCAGATAAAAAAAATACAATGAGTGATCACATGAATAGAAGAGGAACTATAATGGCTAGTGTCCAGAAGGAATTGTTGGTCAATAGTCCATGATGTCACCGAGAGGCTGAGAAAGATGGAAATGGAAGCAAAACAACACAGAACAGCATTAGAGTTGGAAGTCTGTCTGTACTTGAAGACCTTTGAAAGGGCAGTTCCAGAAAAGTGATGAAGGCTGAAGTCAGATTTCAAGGAATTAACGATGGTTTAAGAGTGGAAACTAAACATCACAAGTACAGTTTATTTGGATACAATTGAATGGTAAAAATAAAAGTAAAGAGGGAAATATGGTAGTTACTTGAAAGGATAGTAGAAATGAGCTTAGGATTTTTGGCATGCCAGTATTTTTAGATTGCGTCAGGGGAGAGAGAGAAATTGTATTGCAAGTAGAGGAAAGATTTTCTAGAAAAAAGCCTCCTAAAGGAGTACTAAAAAAAGAATAAAGGTGTAAGTATAAGAGTTGCTAATGGAGAGACACTTTGTTCTCTATGACAGAAAGATGGAAACAAATACAAGTGAAGAGAAAATAATATTAATAAATGTTCATGGAGAGAAAAGAATTTGAAGAAATTCAAAGAATATACAACTTACCATAAAGTGGGAGGCAAGGCCATCCAGAGGGCAAAATTAGACAGATATAACCCAGAGCTGAAGAGATGGGAATGGCTTTGAAATAAATTCTGTGGTAAACGTGTTAGGGAGGTTTATTAGTTTTCTATTGCTGAGTAACAATTACCAGAAACTTAGTGGTTTAAAACAACACCGTTTATTGATGTACAGTTAGCATGGATCAGGAGTCCAGACACGGCTTAAGTGGGTCCTCTGCTCAGGGGCTCACAAGGCTGTTATAAAGATGTCACCAGGTTACATTTTCAACTCGATGCTTCACTAGGGAAGAACCCACTTCCAAGTTCATTCAGGTTGTTGGCAGAATTCCTTTCTTTGTGGTTGTGTGACTGAAGGCTTTGTTGCTTACCAGCTACTTAAAAAAGGTAGCTGGTAGCTTTTACGGTAGCTTTATCACAGTTTTAAGGTCCTGAGAGCATAGGGGTTGCCTGCCGTTCTGTGGTCATGTGACCTTTTCCACAGACAGTTCACAAGACAGTGTTTCTCAAAGGATCCAGAAGAATCTCTTAAATTCTTGCCTGCTAAGACAGAGTTTTATACAATGCAACATAATTATACAAGTAGCATCCACCGAGTGTGGTGGCTCATGCCTGTAATCCCAACACTTTGGGAGGTTGAGGCGGGTGGATCACCTGAGGTCAGGAGTTCGAGACAAGGCTGGCCAACCTGGGAAAACCCTGTCTCTACTAAAACTACAAAAAATTAGCCAGGCGTGGTGGAGCACACCTGTAATTCCAGCTACTCAGGAGGCTGAGGCAGGAGAATCACTTGAACTTGGGAGGCAGAGGTTGCAGTGAGCCGAGATTGTGCCACTGCATTCCAGCCTGGGCAACAGAGTGAAACTCCTTCTCAAAAAGAAAGTGACATCCATCAACTTTGCCATAAATAAAACCTACTCAAGGGAGTGACATCCTTTCACTTTTGCCATATTTCATTGGTTGGAAGCAAGTCACAGGTTGTGTCTACACTGGAGGTGAGTGGACTACACACAGGTGTGACTCACTGGGCTGTGGAGGTGGGGGTGGCGGTCCCTTTAGTGCCTATCTACTACAGGAGGCACTTTAGAGCAGTTGGGAACACATAATCCTTTAGAGAGGGCTCAGTGTGGCTGGGCCCAGAGAGTTGCTGGTACACACATGTACAACATTCAAAGTTCTAGAATAGAAGCAGAGAAATCAGAAAATATGGTCCTCTCCTCATGGTGGAGTTGGCTATGAAAGTTCAGCAAAAAGACAAGAACTGTGATGAAGAACATCTTTGAATATTTTAGCATGTGACTCAGACTGTTAGGGAGGCAAAAGAGGTCAGAAGGAAATTGGTTGTCTTAGATGATGAAAATTTATTAAAGTACTGAAGGTACCAAAGAGCCACAAGATTTTATTCACTTACTAAGTAGGAATTTATTCTTGGGCATACAGCACTGTGGCAGAAAGACAAGGTGATGGTAACATCCATCAACTTTGGCACCAGATTATCTGAGTTTAAATCCTTTTTATCTATTTACTAGCCATGTAGCAATGGGTAAGTTATATAAGCTAGGTGACTCAGTTTCCTCTTTATAAAACGTTGGAAATAATATCTTACAATTTGGTTAATGTGAGGAATGGGTTCCTGGCACATTGTAAGAAGCATGACAGCACTACATTTACATGTTAACAGTTACATTGATGAAGTAAACAATATTAACAAGATAACAGTCTGTATATCTAAGTTGCATATTGCCTTCTGGGAAAAAAAGATATAGAAAAAGTAATTCTAATACCATGTGGCAAAGAAAGCAAATGCATCAGTGCGGATATGCTATGATTTATTGCTGTCGAAAACAACCCCCAGATCATAGTGGGTTATAATTTATTTCTTATTTAAGTGACAAGTCCACTGAGGATTAGACAGGGGCTCTGTTCATTATAGTCATTCAGAGATTCAGGTTAATTGTCTGCCTCAACAGATGCTTTCTCAAACATTGAGACAGAGGAAGAGAATGTGGCAAATCACATACAAACTCCTAAAATGTCTACTTAGAAATAGCATGCCACTTTTGCTCGTTTATTAAGCCACAAGTCATATGGCTGCTCTAACTTCAAGGGGGAAGAGGAAGTGCAAGTTTGAAATATGACCCTCTGAAAGACTAGAAATATTTGTTGGACTGAACTGATGTCTACCACAGTCTTTCCTCTAGCTCTCCATATTGGGAAAAGCCTCCTTCCTACATACACAAAACCCTCCCTTCTCAAAGAAGATAATTTAAAAATTGTATCTAATAGCTGTACCTAGCTCAAAGGCCAGGATGTCTGAGTGGTGCCTGACTAGGATGCAGCTCCCATTTCTCCAGATACCTTAACACTAAAATGATCACTTACGTGCTTCTTTGAAACTCCCAGTGTGTACAATGGTGTCTAGAGATACCATAACCATAGTAAACTCACTCTACTATTCAGAAACAAAAAACAGGAGACATACAGCAGGTGGACATACACAGGTAGCATTTGTGAAGTCCTATTGGATACTTGTTGGGTGGGAACTCCCTACCCTGATGATGGAAAACATTTCATAATTAGGCCCAGATTCTGCCTCTTGAAGGGAGTTTCCTATTACATTGTTCTCTGTGGTTTTTAGGTGATCCCTCTGAAAGTTTCCTTATTTTATCCTCTTTCGCCACATCTAAAGTGGGCATTAGAAAATATGCCGTCCTTATGGGCTGAATTGTTTTCTCAGCTTAGTTATTGCCTGTAGACTTCTGGGAGACAATGAGTGCTTTGTTTCTAATAGTTGCATTCTCTCAGGATGATGGTTCTTTTTGGCAGTGCAACTCTCAAAAAAGTTGCCTATTTACTTCTAGTTAGCTCCATGTGTCAATTGCCACACTCAAAATTCTTTTCTAGATAGAATTCTCACATGCTGAATTTCTTTGCTTCATTCACAAGCCTCTTTCTAGATTTCATTGCAAGTACTCTGAGCCTAGCCAGCTTTGGTAGGATAGTCACAAATAAGCTAATTTTTTTTCTTATTAAAAAGACCCTTACTCTCAGACTATTTGGTCCACCCAGAGATCTGAACAGTGGGTAAGATGAATATTTCTTTGAGTTCACCCTTGCAAAATTGGGCTTAAATATTGTCTCAGTTTAGCTTTATATGTTACAGGTTGGAATTGAAAAGTAGTTGTTTCTAAATTTCTGTACTATATTCCTCTTCCATGTTGCTTCCCATTAGGCAGGAGACGGTCACAAGCTGACTTCCTATCATCTAGAACATTCCTCTCCACATTTTCTTTCTTCTTTTCTTGGCAGTAATAACTATTCTTTTTCCATGTTTATTGCGGCACTATTCACAATAGCAAAGACTTGGAACCAACCCAAATGTCCAACAACGATAGACTGGATTAAGAAAATGTGGCACATATACACCATGGAATACTATGCAGCCATAAAAAATGATGAGCTCATGTCATTTGTAGGGACATGGATGAAGCTGGAAACCGTCATTCTCAGCAAACTATCGCAAGGACAAAAAAACTGAACACCGCATGTTCTCACTCATAAGTAGGAATTGAACAATGAGAACACATGGACACAGGAAGCGGAACATCACACATCGGGGACTGTTGTGGGGTGGGGTAGGGAGGAGGGATAGCATTAAGAGATATACCTAATGCTAAATGATGAGTTAATGGGTGCAGCACACCAACATGGCACATGGATACATATGTAACAAACCTGCACATTGTGCACATGTACCCTAAAACGTAAAGTGTAATAATAAAATAAAAAAAAAACTATTCTTTTTCCAAATACAGGAGCCAAATGTTTAAAATTAAAAAAAGGAAATAAATTAAGCTGATCTGCCTTTGTAGAAGTAGAGGAGGAAATGTTCAATTCCCAGGTGGAAAGAAGAAGTCTCCAATGGAGAGTTTAAAAACCACTGATCTGGAAGACTTAAGTCCAAGTGCCTAAGAGAGCATATAAAGCCCTCAAGAATATGTCACCTACCTTATCCTTTATGGACTTGTATATGATTATTTTGTGCCCCTAAATTTATAAGCTGACAACTGGAAGCTGTTTTTAGAGGTTCACATTATGATTTCTCTCATATTGCTTGTTCAATGTAGCTGTCTGGAAATCTTTTCACAGTTGCCCTTTAACTCCAACTCAGTCTAAGGACCTCATATAAAGCTTCCTTGTCTCCTGAAGGTTGGGTAAAGATCCACTTTTCTGTATTCCTATGGTCTGCTGTGCATATCAGTATCACACTTTCTCTCAAAGGTTGTCAGTAAAGTGATTGTGTAGTATTTTGGTATAATACACACTAACTTTGTATTATTTTGATAATATTTTGCATTTTTTGTATTATTTTGATATTTTGTAATTTTTCATACTATTTTGATAACAAATAATTTTGTATTATTTTGATATAATACACAATCATATAATTTTATTATATTTGATTTAAGTATGATAAAATAAGTATGTTTAAAAGATTAAACATATAAAAGAGTTAACTAAAACTATAAGCAAAGAACAAGACACTATAAAAATGAAATCACCATAGTTGAAAAAACTAGACACAGTTAAAAAAAAGAATTAGTAAGTTGACAAAATTCCAAAAGATGCAGCACAATGAAATAAAAAGTTCAAAAATATGGTTAAAACATATTAAGAATAGAACTAAAAGATCCAACATTCAACTAATAAAAGTGCCTGAAGAAAAGAAAAGAGGCTTTGGTGAGAAACAGTGTGTGAAAATACAATGACTATAATCAGATATAATTTCTCAGATTAAGGAAATACAAGTCCAAACCAGAATGAATATAAATAAATCCCTAATAGCAATTCTAAACTCGCTATGAAACTATGTGACATCCAATAAACTGGTAAAGAGTCAAGTAAATCTCAACACACATTAATTAAACAAAACAATGAATAATAATAAAAATGGCCAATTTGATGGCGTAAAAAGAAAGTCCATAAAATTGTGGATAGCAGTAATGTGTCACATGGGAAGAAGTGAATGAAGGCAGATCTCTGAATCTTTATTAAAAGAATGGCAATGTTGACTGACTTTGACCATTATTAGTCAGTATGTGTAATATGATTGTAAGAGAAACGATTTAAAAATTGATCATTGTAATTTCCAAATTAGTAGAGGATATAAAAATGAAAAAGGGAAATTCAATTCAACAGAAGGAAGAAAAGAAATGAAAAACAAGCAAAAAAAAAACATGATAAGAGAGCAAAACAAAATAGTGGCAGAAAGTTCAGGTTATAAATCATTTCAATAAACATAAAAGTACTGAATTTCATCAGTTAAAAGTGTTTAGATTGGATTTTTTTAAAAAAGCCTTTCCTTATTTCTTAATAATTAAATCCTAAAGGCACCAGATTGTCAATTAATACTGGTGTCTAAAAAAAAAAAAAACAACCCACTAGCTAAGTTCAAAAAAGAGACGCATGTGCACTGTGTATGTATGTGTGTGTGTGTGTGTTTATGGGGGGAAATGGTTAGTATTAGACCCCAAACAGAATAAGTAGGACATCTGCAAAGAAGGGCAGGGCAGATGGCCTGGTGTGGGGCCTCAGAGCTTGAGGAGGGGAAAGACTACCTGCATCAGGTGGCAGAGATGATGGCAACAGTAGCAGCCTGGCATGGAGTGGTGAAACCTGCTGGGTCATGTTGGTGACCGCATAGTGGAAGCAGTGGTGGTAGTTTGACATGGTCAGCAGGGACTGAGCAAGTTAAAAAGAGTGTTGAGTGTCTACGTAGGGGGAGGTGTGTTTGCAGCACTAACCTCCAATGCAATGGTATTTGGAGACAGGGACTTTGGGAGGAAACTAGGATTAGATGGGGTATTGAGATCAAGGCCCTCATGATGGGATTATTGTAGTTATAAGAAGAGACACTAGAGCGTTCTCTCTCTCTCTCTGCAAGCCAGGAAGAAAGATCTCATCAGGAATTGAATAGGCTGGCAGCTTGATCTTAGATTTTCCAGCATCTAGAATTGTGAGAAAATAAATTTATGTTGTTTATGCAACCCAGGATATGGTATTTTGTTATGGCAGCCCAAGCAGACAAACACAATGGGAGTCATATTTCTCACTGTAGTAAAAGGGGGTTACACATATGGAAAGAAATAAAACTGAAATTAATCCTATGGTATTGCACTGAAATCAGAGACATTGGTATTAACTCATTTTTTAAAATATATATACATAGATAGTTGAGTAAAACATACACATAGATGTAAATGTATATATACATATATGCCCTGGTTATGTCCATTGAGAGGCCTGAGTAATCACAATACCAATGTGCACACTGATCTTCATTTCTAAATATAACTCTCAGCCATAAGGAACTAGGGCTTCCTGGAGAAATGGCTGGTTCCAATGCTTGGGCAGGCAAAGTACAAGATGAGCAAGGAAAATGTTATTGTACTAGAAAGTGAGGAAGCGTTCAGAAAATGATATACAAAATTGGCTTGAAGAGGCCCACATTAGATAAACATTGGAATCATTTGCACATCAAAATAATGACAGTAATAGATTATAACCTGGTGATTAAATAGTTATTTCTTCATACAGATATAAAGAAACAAATGCATAAATAAATGGAGACAAAAAAGCTTTTTGTTACAACAGAAAGCCAATTAATAAATGTAGATGGAATGATGGAATGAAAAATTATTATTTGGCAACCATCTTACTAATAGTTCAGTCATAAAGACATCGATGGATGGGAAAACTAGTGACAGAAAATTTGACAAGGAATGGAGTATTTACTTAGTCTCAAAGATTTGTTAATTGCAAAGTGAAAAATAACTTTATAGTAAAGAAACTTAGAAGACATCACCTTTATCACGTGATAAAAGTTAACACAACTAGTAGTAGGCCAAATTGAAATTGCTTACCATCTGGTAAAACAATGAGAACAAAGCATCACTTCTGTGATATTCCTCCAATAAATATACATAACCCTAATTTAATAATAAAGGAATATCAGACAAATAAAAGCTTGATAACATTCTACAAAATAGTGTTATTTTGGAAAGTGTCAAGGTCATGAATGTCAAGGAGAGTTTGAGGAACTATTTCAGATTGAAGGAGAAAAGCAGAGGTTAATATAAAATATAGCTGAGGACAGGATAATTTTGCTATAGAAAACATTATTGAAAAAACTGAAATTTTAATGGTGTCTGTGGTTTATATCATAGCCATCTGCCTATGCTAATTTCCTGATTTTAATGGCAGTATTATGTTTATGCAGGTAAATATTCTAGGAATTACACATAAATATTCTGGGGTGATGGGGCATAATCTCTCCAATTTACTCTCTAATCATTCAGAAAAAAATTCTGTGAATATAGTTCTAAATTTTCCATTAAAATATTAAAATATTTCAAGATAAAAATTTTAAAAATCCAGCTATATGATGATTACAGGAGACATACTTAAAACATAATAAAAGACTGTGTGGAGTAGGGGTAGAGAAAGATATAGATGGAAGATGCTAATCAAAAGAAATCTGATGTAGCAACATAGCATAAAACACAATTGTAAACAGTTCATTCTTCAACAGTGAATCAAAATGGATATTTACAAGGGAACAATAATATCAAAACTTATAGGATGCAAATAAAAGAGTGCTTACAAATTATCTGTAGTCTGCAAAACCATATGTTAAGAAAAAAAATTTTGGGGGTGGAGCCAAGATGGCCAAATAGGAACAGCTCCGGTCTACAGCTCCCAGCGTGAGCGACGCAGAAGACAGGTGATTTCTGCGTTTCCATCTGAAGTACCGGGTTCATCTCACCAGGGAGTGCGAGACAGTGGGTGCAGGACAGTGGGTGCAGTGCACCATGTGCGAGCCGAAGCAGGGTGAGGCATTGCCTCACTCCGGAAGTGCAAGGGGTCAGGGAGTTCCCTTTCCTAGTCAAAGAAAGGGGTGACAGATGGCACCTGGAAAATCGGGTCACTCTCACCCTAATACTGTGCTTTTCTGAACGGTTTAAAAAACGGCACACCAGGAGATTATATCCTGCACCTGGCTCGGAGGGTCCTATGCCCAGGGAGTCTCGCTGATTGCTAGCACACCAGTCTGAGATCAAACTGCAAGGTGGCAGCGAGGCAAGGGAGGGGTGCCTACCATTGCCCAGGCTTGATTAGGTAAACAAAGCAGCCCAGAAGCTCCAACTGAGTGGAGCCCACCACAGCTCAAGGAGGCCTGCCTGCTTCTGTAGGCTCCACCTCTGGGGGCAGGGCACAGACAAACAAAAAGACAGCAGTAACCTCTGCAGACTTAAATGTCCCTGTCTGACAGCTTTGAAGAGAGTAATGGGTCTCCCAGCACGCAGCTGGAGATCTGAGAAGGGACAGATTGCCTCCTAAAGTGGGTCCCTGACCCCCGAGCAGCCTAACTGGGAGGCACCCCCCAGTAGGGATCTGCAGACTTAAATGTCCCTGTCTGACAGCTTTGAAGAGAGTAGTGGGTCTCCCAGCACGCAGCTGGAGATCTGAGAAGGGACAGACTGCCTCCTCAAGTGGGTCCCTGACCCCCGAGCAGCCTAACTGGGAGGCACCACCCAGTAGGGACAGACTGACACCTCACACAGCTGGGTACTCCTCTGAGACAAAACTTCCAGAGGAAAGATCAGGCAGCAGCATTTGTGGTTCACCAATATCCGCTGTTCTGCAGCCACCGCTGCTGATACCCAGGCAAACAGGGTCTGAAGTGGACCTCTAGCAAACTCCAATAGACCTTCAGCTGAGGGTCCTGTCTGTTAGAAGGAAAACTAACAAACAGAAAGGACATCCACACCAAAAACCCATCTGTACGTCACCATCATCAAAGACCAAAAGTAGATAAAACCACAAAGATGGGGAAAAAACAGAGCAGAAAAACTGGAAAATCTAAAAAGCAGAGCACCTCTCCTTCTCCAAAGGAATGCAGCTCCTCATCAGCAATAGAACAAAGCTGGATGGAGAATGACTTTGACGAGTTGAGAGAAGAAGGCTTCAGATGATCAAACTACACCAGGCTACACGAGGAAATTCCAACCAATGGCAAAGAAGTTAAAAACTTTGAAAAAAAAATTAGATGAATGGATGACTAGAATAACCAATGCACAGAAGTCCTTAAAGGAGCTGATGGAGCTGAAAGCCAAGGCTCAAGAACTACGTGAAGAATGCAGAAGCCTCAGGAGCCAATGCGATCAACTGGAAGAAAGGGTATCAGTGATGGAAGATGAAATGAATGAAATGAAGTGAGAAGGAAAGTTTAGAGAAAAAAGAATAAAAAGAAAGGAACAAAGCCTCCAAGAAATATGGGACTATGTGAAAAGACCAAATCTACGTCTGATTGGTGTACCTGAAAGTGATGGGGGGAATGGAAGCAAGTTGGAAAACACTCTGCAGGATATTATCCAGGAAAACTTCCCCAATCTAGCAAGGCAGGCCAACATTCCGATTCAGGAAATACAGAGAACGCCACAAAGGTACTCCTCGAGAAGAGCAACTCCAAGACACATAATTGTCAGATTCACCAAAGTTGAAATGAAGGAAAAAATTTTAAGGGCAGCCAGAGAGAAAGGTCGGGTTATCCACAAAGGGAAGCCCATCAGACTAACAGTGGATCTCTCGACAGAAACTCTAACAAGCCAGAAGAGAGTGGGGGCCAATATTCAACATTCTTAAAGAAAAGAATTTTCAACCCAGAATTTCATATCCAGCCAAACTAAGCTTCATAAGTGAAGGAGAAATAAAATCCTTTACAGACAAGCAAATGCTGAGAGATTTTGTCACCTCCAGGCCTGCCCTAAAAGAGCTCCTGAAGGAAGCACTAAACATGGAAAGGAACAACTGGTACCATCCACTGCAAAAACATGCCAAAATGTGAAGACCATCAAGGCTAGGAAGGAACTGCATCAACTAACGAGCAAAATAACCAGCTAACATCATAATGACAGGACCAAAGTCACACATAACAATATTAACTTTAAATGTAAATGGGCTAAATGCTCCAATTGAAAGACACAGACTTGCAAATTGGATAGAGTCAAGACCCATCAGTGTGCTGTATCCAGGAAACCCATCTCACGTGCAGAGACACACATAGGCTCAAAATAAAGGGATGGAGGAAGATCTACCAAGCAAATGGAAAACAAAAAAAGGCAGAGGTTGCAATCCTAGTCTCTGATAAAACAGACTTTAAACCAACAAAGCTCAAAAGAGACAAAGAAGGCCATTACATAATGGTAAAGGGATCAATTCAACAAGAAGAGCTAACTATCCTAAATATATATGCACCCAACACAGGAGCACCCAGATTCATAAAGCAAGTCCTGAGTGACCTACAAAGAGACTTATACTCCCACACAATAATAATGGGAGGCTTTAACACCCCACTGTCAATATTCCACAGATCAACGAGACAGAAAGTTAAGAAGGATACCCAGGAATTGAACTCAGCTCTGCACCAAGCGGACCTAATAAGACATCTACAGAACTCTCCACCCCAAATCAACAGAATATACATTTTTTCAGCACCACACCACACCTGTTCCAAAATTGACCACATAGTTGGAAATAAAGCTCTCCTCAGCAAATGTAAAAGAACAGAAATTATAACAAACTGTCTCTCAGACAACAGTGCAAACTAGAACTCAGGATTAAGAAACTCATTCAAAACCGCTCAACTAAATGGAAACTGAACAACCTGCTCCTGAATGACTACTGGGTACATAATGAAATGAAGGCAGAAATAAAGATGTTCTTTGAAACCAACGAGAACAAAGACACAACATACCAGAATCTCTGGGACACATTCAAAGCAGTGTGTAGAGGGAAATTTATAGCACTAAATGCCCACAAGAGAAAGCAGGAAAGATCCAAAATTGACACCCTAACATCACAATTAAAAGAACTAGAAAAGCAAGATCAAGCACATTCAAAAGCCAGCAGAAGGCAAGAAAGAACTAAAATCAGAGCAGAACTGAAGGAAATAGAGACACAAAAAACCCTTCAAAAAATTAATGAATCCAGGAGCTGGCTTTTTGAAACGATCAACAAAATTGATAGACTGCTAGCAAGACTAATAAAGAAGAAAAGAGAGAAGAATCAAATAGATGCAATAAAAAATGATAAAGGGGATATCACTACCGATCCTACAGAAATGCAATCTACCATCAGAGAATACTACAAACACCTCTACGCAAATAAACTAGAAAATCTAGAAGAAATGGATAAATTCCTTGACACATACACCCTCCCAAGACTAAACCAGGAAGAACTTGAATCTCTGAATAGACCAATAACAGGCTCTGAAATTGTGGCAATAATCAAAAGCTTACCAACCAAAAAAAGTCCAGGACCAGATGGATTCACAGCCGAATTCTACCACAGGTACAAGGAGGAACTGGTACCATTCCTTCTGAAACTATTTCAATCAATAGAAAAAGAGGGAATCCTTCCTAACTCATTTTATGAGGCCAGCATCATCCTGATACCAAAGCCTGGCAGAGACACAACAAAAAAAGGGAATTTTAGACCGATATCCTTGATGAACATCGATGCAAAAATCCTCAATAATATACTGACAAACCGAATCCAGCAGCACATCAAAAAGCTTATCCACCATGATTAAGTGGGCTTCATCCCTTCAGATGCAAGGCTGGTTCAACATACGGAAATCAATAAATGTAATCCAGCATATAAACAAAACCAAAGACAAAAACCACATGATTATCTCAACAGATGCAGAAAAGGTCTTTGACAAACTTCAACAACCCTTCATGCTAAAAACTCTCAATAAATTAGGTATTGATGGAACGTATCTCAAAATAGTAAGAGCGATCTATGACAAACCCACAGGAATATCATACTGAATGGGCAAAAACTGGAAGCATTCCCTTTGAGAACTGGCACAAGACAGGGATGCCCTCTCTCACCACTCCTATTCAACATAGTGTTGGAAGTTCTGGCCAGGGCAATCAGGCAGGAGAAGGAAATAAAGCGTATTCAATTAGGAATACAGATGACATGATTGTATATCTAGAAAACCCCATTGTCTCAGCCCAAAATCTCCTTAAGCTGATAAGCAACTTCAGCAAAGTCTCAGGATACAAAATCAATGTGCCGCAATCACAAGCATTCTTATACATCAATAACAGACAAACAGAGAGCCAAATCATGATGAACTCCCATTCACAATTGCTTCAAAGAGAATAAAACACCTAGGAATCCAACTTACAAGGGACCTGAAGGACCTCTTCAAAGAGAACTACAAACCACTGCTCAATGAAATAAAAGAGGATACAAACAAATGGAAGAACATTCCATGCTCATGGGTAGGAAGAATCAATATCGTGAAAATGGCCATACTGCCCAAGGTAATTTTTAGATTCAGTGCCATCCCCATCAAGCTACCAATGACTTTCTTCACAGAATTGGAAAAAACTACTTTAAAGTTCATATGGAACCAAAAAAGAGCCCGCATCGCCAAGTCAATCCTAAGCCAACAGAACAAAGCTGGAGGCATCACCCTACCTGACTTCAAACTATACTACAAGGCTACAGTAACCAAAACAGCATGGTACTGGTACCAAAACAGAGATATAGATGAATGGAACAGAATAGAGCCCTCAGAAATAATGCTGCATATCTACAACCATCTGATCTTTGACAAACCTGACAAAAACAAGAAATGGGGAACTGATTCCCTATTTAATAAATGGTGCTGGGAAAAGTGGCTAGCCATATGTAGAAAGCTGAAACTGTATCCCTTCCTTACACCTTATACAAAAATTAATTCAAGATGGATTAAAGACTTATGTGTTAGACCTAAAACCATAAAAACCCTAGAAGAAAACCTAGGCAATACCATTCAGGACATAGGTGTGGGCGAGGACTTCATGTCTAAAACACCAAAAGCAATGGCAACAAAAGCCAAAATTGACAAATGGGATCTAATTAAACTAAAGAGCTTCTGCACAGCAAAAGAAACTACCGTCAGAGTGAACAGGCAACCTATAGAATGGGAGAAAATTTTTGCAACCTACTCATCTGACAAAGGGCTAATATACAGAATCTACAATGAACTCAAACAAATTTACAAGAAAAAAACAAACAACCTCATCAAAAAGTGGTCAAAGGATATGAACAGACACTTCTCAAAAGAAGACATTTATGCAGACAAAAAAACACATGAAAAAATGCTCGTCATCACTGGCCATCAGAGAAATGCAAATCAAACCCACATGAGATACCATCTCACACCATTTAGAATGGCCATCATTCAAAAGTCAGGAAACAACAGGTGCTGGAGAGGATGTGGAGAAATAGGAACACTTTTACACTGTTGGTGGCACTGTAAACTAGTTCAACCATTGTGGAAGTCAGTGTGGTGACTCCTCAGTGATCTAGAACTAGGAATACAGTTTGACCCAGCCATCCCATTACTGGGTATATACCCAAAGGACTATAAATCATGCTGCTATAAAGACACATGCGCATGTATGTTTATTGCGGCAGTATTCACAATAGCAAAGACTTGGAACCAACCCAAATGTCCAACAACGATAGACTGGATTAAGAAAATGTGGCACATATACACCATGGAATATCACGCAGCCATAAAAAATGATGAGTTCATGTCCTTTGTAGGGACATGGATGAAACTGGAAACCATCATTCTCAGCAAACTATCACAAGGACAAAAAACCAAACACTGCATGTTCTCACTCATAGGTGGGATTTGAACAATGAGAACACATGGACACAGGAAGGGGAACATCACACTCTGGGGCCTGTTGTGGGGTAGGGGGAGGGGGGAGGCATAGCATTAGGAGATATACCTAATGCTAAATGACGAGTTAATGGGTGCAGCAAACCAACATGGCACATGTACATATATGTAACGAACCTGCACAGTGTACACATGTAACCTAAAACTTAAAGTATAATAATAATAAAATTAAAAAAATTTATTAGGTCTTCTTAAACTAAAAATCTAATGAAACATCTAATAAATAAAAGCTGAATAAAGAAAATTATAGGGATATTTTACTGAAATAAATATACCCAAATATAAGAATAAAGAAAATCAACCAAAACACCGTTCTTTAAATATATTGAACTATATAAATATATTTACTATAGTAAGAAAAACGAACTAAAATAACTCCTAAGTCAGCATTGTTAGGAACTGTATTAGGTTTCTTTAGAGGGACCGAACTAATGGAATATATATGTAATATTTAAAGGGGAGTTTATTAAGTATTAACTCACATGATCACAATGTCCCACAATGGGCTGAGGAGCAAGAAGAACCAGTCCAAGTTCCAAAACTGAAAAACTTGGAGTCCGATGTTTGAGGGCACGCAGCATCCAGCATGGGAGAATAAGGTAGGCTGGAAGGCTAAGCAGTGTCTCTCTTTTCACTTTTCTCTTCCTGCTTATATTCTAGCCATGCTGGCAGGTGATTAGCTTTTGCCTACCCACATTGAGGGTGGGTGTTCCTTTCCCACCCCACTAACTCAAATGTTAATCTCCTTTGGTAACACCCTCACAGACACACCCAGGATCAATACTTTGCCTCCTTCAATCCAATCATGTTGACACACAGTATTAACCATCACAGGAACTAAAAAGGGAAAACTACAGACACACAGAAACTGAACAAATCATAAGTTAATTCTATGGAAAACTTTAGAGACTAGTTTGCTAAAATGGACAATTTTCTAGACAAATATAACTTAACAAATGTAATCTATCTATAAATCAATTGAAGTAATCAAATCAGTAGTTTTTAAACCTTCCATCAAAAAGGTATCATACTCTGGGAATTTTAGAGGAATAGGTAGGTCAGATAATTTCTACCTTCTATGAATTTTCCAGGTACTAGAAAAGGCTGAGAGGCTCCCTAGCTCACTGTATGTGGCTGTATTGGAAGCTTGCTCTAAAGCTACCCTATGTCCTCTCTCCCCTCCACCTCACCTTTAATTTCTAATTGATCTCATATCACCATGAATTCCCCTATTAATATGACCTGACAGTTGCATTTTTTACTTCAACTCAACAATACTTATTGAGTAGCCTGTTACATTCAAGGTCCTATGATAGTTTTGGGAATAAAAGAGATATCTACATAGCAGATTGGCTGCTAGGTTGATGCAGTTAAAGCCTCAGTCTTAGGTGAAAACAGTTGGGAATTTTACAAAACCCTAAATCACCAACTCATCTTTATTTTACTCCTTCTTGCCTTTTCCCAAATATTTTGGACTTTTTTGTAGATAGTGTTTTAACTGCAAAACAAATGACAAAGACCCACACAAGAGATAAAAACGGCAAACTAATTGCAGCTATATGTCAAGAAACAACACAATCCCGAGAAAAAAAGCATCACTGAAAGTTAAATGACCACGTTTATGCATGTAGCTCCTGAGTTACTTACGGCAAATTGCTTGGCCCCTCTGTGCCTCAATGTAAACAGAACTACAGCTACCTCTCCAGTTGGTTTTGCAGTGTTGCTGAGAAGTAAATGTAATAAAATTAAATAACAGAGCTGAAATCCCTTGAAGGGTATAATATAAATAAAAGTGAGTTATTATCGTCTTCATCACCATCATTAATATGTAGTGCATAATAGGCATTTCCATTTAAAAATGAATTGTGAGATAGATTTTTGAAAACAAGTTGGGTGTAAGTTCATAGGGAAAATGATTTTCAGGGAAGTATTATTATATCTTTTCCAATTTGCATATTCCATAGTGTACAATTCCACAATGCTATGGCCTTCCAACTTCTGACTACAATTCACGTATATTTTGATTCAATATACAAACATACACACACGCGCAACCATATGTATCATATGATATATGAATAAAAGGTCTCACAAAACAGTATTTACCTTTTCAATATTAAGTCAAGTTTGATATTTTCTATTTCACTCTGCTATATTCCATATGATTCTATTTTATCTCATGTTGAAAAACGTATTTATTTTATGACTCCAATTTGAAAACTGGTATTTAAATATATATCTCACATCTATTGTTTTTTAAAACAACTCCATGAAAACAACTTATTAAAGATAGTGGGATAAGGCCAAGCAAGTCATTTTTTTTTCTGTTGGATTCCAGAACAAGAAGTACTAAAAGTTTATGTTCTGCAGTTGAGGAGTGTTGCGTCCAGACTTTTCAAATTGTAGCACAAAAAGTTGGTTAAAAAAAAGTCTCCAGACTTTCCAGTTTCCTTCCAATGACCTTTGAAAGGAAGAATGATTGAAGGGAATTCTTAAGGATGAGCTCACAATAAGATGGGAGGAGGTTGTACCCTGCTATATTTTAGAGTGTGAACTTATTAAATCCAGCTGAATGTTTTGGACTATCATCTCTGTCCTTTGTTAAAAGGGTAATTATCTACAAAAATTATAATTTGACAATTGAGACGAGATATCTCCATATATTCTCAATCAACTTAACCTTTGGTATATACAAATGATGAAAATCATAATAGTTTATGATACTACAAAATACTAACTTTTTATAAAGAGAGAGGGTTTCATTTGCTGAGATATAATTAATTTTTAAATTTGTATATTGAATTTCAAGAGTAATTGTTATATATACTGAACCAGAAAGCAGGGCGATCTATTTTTAAAAACCTTGATGAATCATAATGTTAAGTATATATTTATATTTAAATATGTCAAATAATTAAATTATAAAACAATTGAATTTGGAGGTACTTATTTCAATTATTTAAAAAATCCTTTATAACATAATATATTAGTATTAGTTAGAGTTCTTCTGAGGAACAGAACCAATAGTATATATAAGGAGATTTATTATAGGAATTGATTCACATGGTAATGAAGGCTGAGAAATCCCATAATCTGCCATCTGCAAGCTGGAGAACCTGGAAAACTGGTAGTGTAATGCAGTCCAAATTCAACGACCTGATAAGCAAGATGGGCCAAGTGTGTAAGTCCTGGTCTGACTTCAAAGGCCAAAAAGCCAGAAGCACAGATGTCTTAGGGCAGGAAAAGAAGAATGTTTCAGCTCAACAGAGAGAGTGAATTAACCTTTTCTTATCTTTTTGTTCTATTTAGTCTGTCAAGTGGTTTGGATGATACCTGCCCAGATTAGTGAGGGTAATCTTCTTTTCTCAGTCTATTGATTCAAATGCTCATTTCTTTTAGAAACACTCTCACAGATACACCCAGCTATCTGGGTACCCTTTAGCTCAGTCAAGTTGACATATAAAATTAATTGTCACTAACATTTTAAACATTTTAAACTATAAAATTAACCATCATTAATATTTGCTTTGAGCATTTTTAAGAGATAATGATAATGTACAATTATTATGTTCCTTTTATATGTTAAGCATCCTGCTTGTTGTTTTACACATTTTGAAATCTGTTCTTGAAAAAGTCATACATGACAGATAATAATAGATGGGAAAGCTGAGTTTTTGATAATTAAACAGTTAGAAGTAAATCCATTTTGCAAACTCTGGCCGGGGTCTCTCTCTAAAACCTGAGCTGTTAACTTCAGAGTACACATAGTTTTCAGAAACCCAAATATTATTATGGCAAAGAACTCCCAAATATTACTACCACAGACATTTCATTTTACCAGTGTTTAGACTGTCCATACCTACACAGACGGCTCTACCTTAATGTGTCCCAAAATGAACACCTTATCTTCTCACCTCCTCTCACCCCTGCTCACCTTCACCCTCCCCAAAACACCTCACAGTCTGACCTCTTGACAGTCTCCTTGTTTCTCCTTTCAAAAGCTGCCCTGGGTTACCAAAGCCAGCAATCTGGAAGACCTCCTTAACATATTTTGCTCCATTACCACCTCCACTCCGCTTATATCCAATTGTCCACTAAATCTTATTGGCCGTCTTGATAACTCTTAGGTCCAACCACTTTTCTCAAGACCAGCTTTAACTACTTGGTCAAACACGTTCTTACCAGTTTGTTCTTGGTTATTGTTATGGTCTTATTTATTCCTGTCTAAAGTTTTCCTCTGCTCTTATCTATTCTCTGCACAGCAGCTACAGTGATTCTCATAAATTGCAAACCTGATCACATTTTTCTTGCTTAAAATCCTTCCATGGCCCCTATTTTCAGCATAAAACTTATGATCCTTAGCCTGACATGCAAAGCCACTCATCTGTAATCTCATTTCTCTCCAATGTGGTAACTCTCAACTCTCTCTGTACCTAGGCTTTCTAAATTGCTACCAGTTTTCTGAACTGCTATGCCCTCAACTCCAAACCTTTGGTATTTGCTTCTAACTCACCCTAAAATGCTTCCCTCTAACGCTATACTTTAGGAATTCCTCAAAAGTTTTTTCATAAAGTCCTGGAAATACATATATAATAGTAATTTTCATACTACATTATAATTATCATTCTTCCTACCTACATTAGACCATGAGCCCCAAGGCTCAGCATAATACATGGCACATAAAAAAGGCCAAAAATATATTGTGTGAAACACTACAATGCAGAATATATTTCATGGGTAAGCTTCTTCAGTACACTAAATGGTAATAAATGGCTTGAAAATTAAATGAAACACCAAAATGTGCTTGATTTACTTATAGGACCCTAGGAAAAACACTTATTTTCAAAAGGGTACCTTCTATCCTGAGAAAGGATATTTGGCTTAAAATGAGAATGACTACTACTATTTACCATGTGTTGAGAAATAAGTGAGAACTGAGTAAAAGCCAAAGAAAAATAAATACATTGGATATTAACTTTACTATTATGAAATAATGGAATCTTTATAGAATTAGTCTGATAAGACCCTCATGTAGGGAGGTATAAAGTAGTAGAAAAAGGACAAAAGTAGGAGTTCAGAGGACATGAATTAAAACTCTCCAGGCCTCTGGTATAATTGGGAGTAACTGTCATCAGTAACATGGGAATAAAAAAGCTGCCCCATCTAGCTGTACTAGCCTGTGGTGAGACTTGAATGAGAAAAGCTACATGAGAAATATACAATTCGTTATACAATGAAATATACAATTTGTTATAACTAAGTTAAAATATAGCCTACTTCAGGGAGTGTTCATGCATACTTATCAGAAGAAGAGCATCACTGGAATCAAGTTCATTATGGGTCATCTTCATTTCTCCCCACTGCAGCTAGCTCTCCAAGCATCATATTACAACTTGGCATCCCCAATGCTCAGTATAATATATGGGATACAGCAAATGCTCCATATATATTTCCTGAATGATTAACCAAAACAATGTCACTATAAGGTGTTCTTAAGCTGATTGAAGAACACTTGTTACAAGCCAGTGTTACAGAAAGACTCAGGCATACTTTTTTGTATGTGGCATCACTACAGATGTTTTGACTGTTTTAATAAATTAACAACATTTCAGGGATCTTTAAGAAGAGGAAAAGAAATATTTAAGAGCTAATAAAATTTGAAAATAACCCATAAAGTTACTCTAAAGGATTTCCTACCTTCCTCTACTTTCAGAATCTTATTATTTTTTTAACTTTAGCCATCACCTTATTCCTCCTAAAAATGACCTATATCAGACCTTTTAAATTTAACTTTTTGTTTTAGTAAGAATATATATTTACCTAAAAGTTGCAAAGAGAGTACACAGGTTTTTGTACATTCTTCAACCTGCTTTATGTTTCCCTATGTTAAAATCTGACATAACCCACTTATTTTTTAAAAACTAAAATAGAAGGCAATTTGATCAACTCTTTGGTGGAAGGGTCTGAGAGAATTATGCAATATCCATTGGAATGGAATAGAATATTTTAGTTACAATACCCAAATCATGAATCACTGAGTCAGTCGTGGTCAATTACAGGCATGTAGAAATACCTGAATGTAGAATTTGGGCTTCATAGAAAAATAACGTTTAAGTCTGAGAATAACCTCTGTGGATATGTTGCTTTACTTGAAGCAATTCTTGTGATAATTAACACAAAAGATAGGACTCTCTGAAAAATGCTGAAAGAAAAGACTGAGTAATTTTTTTCAATGTACATTAGAAAAGAGCTGAAGTGATTCTGTATACTACTTACAATTGACTAAAGAAGATGTCATAATTAAAATGAAAAAAACATTGAAATAAACATGCTTATTGATGGAAAACCATATATGTTCACACATAAATTATAATTATAAAAAATATAAAATTATTTATAATTATATATTTATATAATTTATATAATAAATATATTATATTTATATAATATTTATATAATTTATATAAATATATAATTATAAAAATTATAAAAAAGTTAATTATAAAAGTATTCATTTTATTTCAGCTGCATATTTGTAGATCTGTACTTATGGTAGAATTATTTCCTTGAAATATAGTTGTTTGGATTTATTATGAACTTAATTTTTAAATATTATTTGAGGTTCTTTATGAAGAGTAGCATACTTTATCTAGTAAAGACAAGAAATTATCCAAGCAAAAATTAGCACTTATAAATTGTCTTTTATAGTATATAAATATAGTAGAATATATTATATATGAAATAAATGAATATGGCTACACAGAAACAGGTTTCTGCTAATTTTTTAACCACTGAATATACTCCATATAAACTCTTTCCATTTACTACATTCTTGCTATATTATGCAATGTATATAATATTATCTGTGGTTCTAATAATCACATATTTTAAGTTAGACTGCTTCTGAAGTTAAGACATATAATTTAATAAAGGAGATCTGGTGAACATGTTCAAATTACAAAACACTTTCCCTTCCTTCTGCTACATTTAAAAATATTAGGATACCAAGTGATTCACTCAATGAACTATGGTTTTCAAGTGGATGTTAAGTGTGCATTACAGGCCTGACAATGACATCAGTGGAGTTCCATACCAAGATATCCAACTACTACTCAAGGGAGAGAGGCTGCTTGCCCTAGATTCACTGTATGTTCTTGATCGAGTCACCTCACATTCTTGAACCTCGGTCAACCCATTTGGAGAATTAGGTGAAAGCTAAGCCTTAGTGAGAAACAGATGCTACATCTGAGATGAGTTTTCTTATGTAAACAAGTAATTCCAAAGTTTAATTCCAAAGAAAGTTGCTATGTGGATGGCCATGATACATGACCTATATGAAATAGACAACTGGATTAAGGCTTTAGAATAAATGTTTCTTAATACAAATTATAGCATCATATTGCATCTGGGTTTCTTAAAATATTTTTATCTAATTTTTATTTCTTCTACCTTGTTTATTAGATATATACTATTGTGATTTTTATGTGAAATTTATTTAATGCTTTTGGAGCATATTATTATTTTTATCTGGTGACTTATACTTCTAACAGGTCAATTAAGTTGTCAAGGTAGGGGGAAATAGAACTTAAAATAGTCCAGTTATTATCTAGTGAAAGTCAGTAAAAGTTAATTCTTTTTCTTTTGGGATAAAAGTTAACAATCAACGGATTTAAAGACATGTGGTTTAAAAACAACAGCTAAGTTTGCATTTTGGTTTAATTCCCAGTAGATTACTTGTCATTTTAGTAAGGTCTTACATTGGAAAACACACTGCTAGTAAAGATGCAGAGAATTTACTAAGTTGAAAAGAATTCCTCAAAGGAAAGTAGAGCCCTCTTGAGAAATGCTAGTCCAAGTTGTCTGACTACTTTCTCTCCTCTACAACTGCTACTTGTCTGATTGAAATAGCTAGAAACATCCAAGTAAAAGCTGTGGTTCCTGAAATTCTCCGAGTTGCCGTAGCTCTAAACTGCTATTTCCTGTGTTGACTCCATGTCTTGCTGTCATCGGTGCACATTTCAAAGCTTCAGGTTTAACGTACTGTGCTTCCCATTACACAACTTTTTGTATTTTAAACTGGGAATAAGTAACATGTGAATCAGCAAGCTATTGGATAATGTTGAGAATTCTGTGTTAGCTAGTTTGTGATTCTCTGGTTTGTTTTTTGGTGTTCCGACATTTGACATTAGCTAAAGGAGCAGTAGCTTGGCCTTTGAGTGGAAAACAATCCAGGAATTTCAGAGAAGAGGAACTAAGCAACAAGAGGCCTAGAGCTATTATCTTCTGAAGAGAGATGAAAGCACTCCTGTCCTTGTGCTTTCCTCGGTTGCCTGCACAGAGCCCTTTTGACTTTAGTGTGAAAAGAACATAATCTGTGGTACAATTTGGCCCTAGGTTTCTTTAGAAACTAAGCGAAGTCGAATTGAGTGAGATGCAAAATAACCGTTGGCTAGGGTATGATCATCCTTGGGAGACCAAAAATGTGATGGGCATAGATCTAAAATCTTGTTGGGGAGGTGGCTGTGGATGATGAAAGCCTAAGTTTAGACAGTATCTAGAGAAAATATCCAATCAAAAAATTTACTGGCCATCTTGGGAAGCAGGCTGGATAAAAGCAGAAAATGGTTCATCATTTTGACATTTTGAAACTAGACTTGTCATCATAAAGAATCTTATACTAGTTTCATTTGGAGCAGTTGAATTGTAAATATTTTTTCCTCTAAAATTCTCATGTGAATGGTATGAACTCTAGAAGAAAAAAAAACAATTATTCATATAGTATGTTCTTCATATATAATGTGTATATATTCTTCATATATATATTCAATTACTCATATATATGTGTTTATATATAATATGTATATATGATACCCTCAAATGTACATATAATATCTCTCCAGGCTCTTGCCAAAGAATATTATTTTGAAGTGTACAAAAGAGGAGAAGCTTTTCATCCCATGAAAGGCCTGTTTTCTTCTAGTGCACTCTGAATCACTTACTTACTTTGGAATTCTGACCTCCTTACGATTCCCTGGATCTGGAAGTGAGATTGATGAACACAAAGTGGGACATACATGTGAGAGCTCTTATGAATTGGAGCTATATGAAAATAATTAGTCCAAAGTTTTATCTGGCATAGAGTTCAGATTCTACCATTACTCTGTGATGTAAGCATATTTAAAGAATAACGGAGTTATAATGGCAAGGAAAGTTGGGAAGGATGAGTTCATAAGTTAGTCTTTGGTCCTGAAAGCTTACAATAGGTGAATCAATGGTATTAAATGTCCTTTTTTCTTTCTTTTTTTTTTTGAGATGGAGTCTTACTCTGTCGCCAAGTCTGGAATGCAGTGGCACAATCTTGGCTCACTGCAACCTCCACTTCCCAGGTTCAAACAATTCTCCTGCCTCAGCGTACATAGTAGCTGGGATTACAGGCTTGCACCACCATGCCCAGCTAAATTTTTAGTAGAGATGGGGTTTCGCCAAGTTAGCCAGGCTGGTCTGAAAACTCCTGACCTCAGGTGATCCTCCCGCCTCAGTCTCCCAAAGTGCTTGGATAACAGACGTGAGCCACTATGCCTGGCAATATATCCCTTTTTCAACTTCAGTGAATAAAATTGTTCTTCTGAAGCCACCTTCAGTGGAATTAATTTTTATGCTTGAATAAGATGAAACTTGAAAGGCCCAAAAGTTTTGCAGAGTAGATGATTCACAAAGGTTGTTCATGAAAAGTTTACTAAAAATAAACCTTTAGATGTTTGTTCAGCTCTCTCTTATTTTAAAAGAGACTGTAAACAAAAAAAAAAAATAAAACAAAACAATAAAACTCCAAATAAAATAAAACAGAAACTTAAGTTTCTACTGCAATTCTTGGCAGAAGGTTAAGGTAGTTTTATATAAGATTCTGAAATATGGCTTTTTAGTTGTGTATCTATTTTTGAGGAAAACTTTTTCTGCCTATAGACATCACTGAAGTCAACGTTTGGTATATATCTTATTTATGCTCTGATGTTCTGAGTATATATATAATAGTGACTGTGTAAAGTAGAATATATTTTAATTTGATAAAATGCCAATCACAAAAGGGTTGTTGATTTTTTTTTACATCAAGGAGCTTAATCTGTTAAATATGACTGAAAAATTATTTTTCATTTTCTTGTGGTGTAAATATCTAAATAACTGCATTTCTAAGTGTTAATATTTTTACCCATGGATTTTGTTATATTTAGAGACTTTTCTTTGAAGAACTCAAAGCTCTTTGATTAGCATCTCATCCAACAATTTTTAAGTCAGGGAATTTCAAGAAAAACATATGGGGGACAGGCAAAGAGACTTCTCCTTTAAGAAAAATGTAATCTCATAAAACCAACAACTTACTCCCTTTTTTCTTCTTCCCCAGCGTTAACAGTGATCACCTCTATGCGCCTTGGAATTAAAATGTGGGGAAAGTGTTTCTGTTAATAACTGCTCTACCTCTGCATTGAATTGAGATTCATTCTTAAATTTCCATTCTGTGGTTCAAGAAGTACTTTGTGTGCCTTAGAAGGGAGTTAGGAATATGAGGTGATTGTTGGTTTAACTAGTATGATTTCATAATGCCATCTGCTTCTCTTCTATTTTTTTTTACTCAAATTTTTTTTCAGGACATCAAATAATTATAAAAAGCATTAAGCAATGGCAACGAAAGCCAAAATTGACAAATGGGATCTAATTAAACTAAAGAGCTTCTGCACAGCAAAAGAAACTACCATCAGAGTGAACAGACAACCTACAGAATGGGAGAAAATTTTTGCAACCTACTCATCTGACAAAGGGCTAATATCCAGAATCTACAATGAACTCAAACAAATTTACAAGAAAAAAACAAACAACCCCATCAAAAAGTGGGTGAAGGACATGAACAGACACTTCTCAAAAGAAGACATTTATGCAGCCAAAAAACATATGAAAAAATGCTCATCATAAATGTGGCACATATACACCATGGAATACTATGCAGCCATAAAAAATGATGAGTTCATGTCCTTTGTAGGGACATGGATGAAGCTGGAAACCATCATTCTCAGTAAACTATTGCAAGGACAAAAAACCAAACACCACATGTTCTCACTCATAGGTGGGAACTGAACAATGAGAACTCATGGACACAGGAAGGGGAACATCACACTCCAGGGACTGTTGTGGGGTGGGGGGAGGGGCAGCATTAGGAGATATACCTAATGCTAAATGATGAGTTAATGGGTGCAGCAAAACAACATGGCACATGGATACATATGTAACAAGCCTGTACATCGTGCACATGTACCCTAAAACCTAAAGTATAATAATAATAATAAAAAAAGCATTAATGGATGTTTCACATCACTGTGCCTACTCACTAATCCTGAGCATGCCCTGCTCTTTCCTTCTTTATCTTTTTTTTTTGTAAAGTACATTAGTTGTGTTTGCATGTACAGAATCTAACCACTTCTCTTTTGGGAACAAATCTCTGATTTTCATTTGAGGAGTCACCATTCTTCCACTCTCAGCCCATGTGGTTTAGATGGGGTTACTTTTTCCACTTGGATCTATAGGTTGCTATATGCCTGAGGCTCTTTCATCAGAACGTTTCATTTCTCTGACTGCAGTGAGATCCATCTCAGGTTAACAGTACTTGATTCTGGGACTTCTGATGGAAGCAATGATTTACAAAAAGTTATTTTCATCAGACTGATAAGTTTTGGTAAGATGTTATTACAAGGGGGAAAAATTACCTAAAAAGGGGGGCAAACCAGAGGAAAGCAGAGCTGCAATATGTAGAGGGACAACTGCTGATAATATCATTTGAGTACCTTCATCCAACTAGGTAATCTGACACATCTGAAGATAACCAGTCCTGGACTTTTTATTATAAATACTTGCCTTTCAACTTTTATTTATTTAGCTAATTTAGTTGAATTGAGTTTCTGTCATTTGGGTCAAAGGAATTCTTCTATTCACATTACATTCCGAAAGCACTAGTGTTTAGTATCATAAAAACAAAATAGCAATATGATGCTTATGAGACTTATCTGTGAACTAATTAAAAACTTCTGCAATCTGTAATGTGTAGATACTGAAGAATGTCATCTTCATAATCAATTTTCACTATCATTTTATTTTGAATTTAAAATATAAACTGTCATAGAATAATGGAATTTTCAAGCTAATTTTCAAGATCATTTCCTCCAATTCCTTCATATTATCTGACAGTGCAGTACGACTTAGAAAGCGTTAGGGTATAATGAGAGGCTGTACAGCAGACTAGGAAGAGCACAAATCTACACACCCACATTGTTGTTTGTTAGATGAGTAATTTAGAACACATTACTTAAGCACTCTGAGTGGCAGTTTACTTTTGTTCTGAAGATATCTGGCTCACAACTGTCATTAAATGTGGTAATTTTAATTTTACTATTATTGTCAAGGAACATAGCTAGTTAATAACATTCTTGCTTTGAACACAAGGCATAAACCAATGTCAGTGTGGCCTTTCTTGCTCTTCTGCTACTTTAAATTAGAAAAGGGAGTAACATATGTGTATCTGAATCTATTTTTTTTTTTTAAAATTGCAGGATAAACCAAATCTAAAATAATAGTTATCTGTTGGAGTGAGAGAAAATAGTGTGGAAAGGACAGGGATATAAGCTATGTGTGTCTGAATATACAATGTTTTATGGATTACCTTACATTATTATGAAATGAAAATTAATCCTTGAAGGCATAATGAGATTTGTGAACTTTGTATCAAGTAGGTACATAACCACACAAAACGGAGCCACTCATGTATCTTCAAAACACGTAATTTGACCGCACATATCTGGTGGAGTACATGAACAAAAGGATTTGCAAAATACTCTTAAAATCTTTTCAGTAATCATGTTGCCTTGTTTGTAGAAGCAATCTTTCACTACAAACCGTTTAGTAACAAACACAAACATAAATAAATAGTTTTCCAACTTTACTGGGGTATAATTTGCAAGTAAAATTGTATATCCTTAAGGTATACAATTTGATTATTTGAAATACGTATACATGTGAAGTGATTACCACAATCAAATCAGTTAACACTGTTAAAGGACCAACAGGTTTTATGCCTGCTGCACCATAACAGACTAATACAGCAAGACAGCAGGGTTTGTTAGAGAGAAATAGTTTAATTGCAGGCCTTCAAGGAGATGAGGAGAGCCCCTAAAATCCATCTCCTGGAGGAGTTCTGGGCTAGGGTTTTTAAGGGGATCATTGAGGGTGAGGGAATTAAAAACTGGGTTGATTGGTTGGGTAAGGGGAACGAAATCATCAGGATGTGGAAACTGCATTTTTTGGTGAGTCAGCTCCTTGTAGGATCCTTCAGACTAGCTGGCATCAGTGGGGTTCTTCAAGCAGTTTTGCTGATACTCAAGGCCTCAAAGAATATCTCAAATGGAAAACTTAAGTTCCACAGCTGGACTAGCCTGCTAGCTGGGAGCCTCAACCATGGAGAACAGCTGACTGTGCTCCTTAGCCAGATGGGATCGCCAACTTGGCTCCACATATGAGTGGGGCCTTGGATTGGCTTTCTAATGGGGTAAGGCCACTGGCATGGATGTGGTACCACCATCAAGATACACATGCTGGTGACTGTGAGCCCTGTTCCCTTTCTTTGTTTCTACCTGACTTCAGGTAGTGTATTCCTGCAAATTTCCCTACTGTTTTGTAGGAGAAAAAACAAAGAGATTCTCCTTGGTGTTGTGCTGTGCACCCTGGGGAGACCTGATGTAGTTAGAGTCAAACTATTTCTCTTACTCTTCCAACGTGGCTTTTCTTGGTGTTTGAGCTCTAAGCGGGGCACTTCCACCTCATCCTCAAGTTATAAAATTTTCATAAAGGTGTTTTTGTATATGTACAGTTATTTGCCAGTCAGAATTTTTGTGAGGGGTTCTAAAGGCAGAGACCTTTTAGTCTTCCATCTTGCTGAATCACTCTTGATAATAAATATTTATTTAGCTTACAATCCTGCAGAGTCTAGCTGATATGGTCTGGTCTTGCTAATGAGTATGTAGTCAGTTTTAGGTTGGCTACATAGATCTGCTCATCTTGGTGGGCTCAACCTAGGAGTTAGTTGGCTATCAGCTAATCTAGAATTATTTGGCTGAGAGACACAGCAGGGCCAGTATGGTTGTATTTTTATGTCTTTAATGTCTTTTGGCCTCAGGTAGCTCCAGCAAAGTAGCCCAAGCATGTTCTTGTGGTAATTGTAGAAGTGGAAGAGAGCAAGCAGAAAACAGGCAAGGTTTTTTTTGTTTTGTTTTGTTTTTTAAATCCTCTTCTTGTTTCATGGTTGCTGAAATCCTGTGGGCCATGGCAAGCCACTGCGCAGAGCCAGAATAAGAATGAAAAAACACTACAAGTTTACAAAGCAAGGTGTGTAGATGTGAGTACCGGTGAAAAACTGGGGCAATAGATAACAGTAATTTACCACAGTATTTTTCTACCATTGTCATGTACATGGCATAGAATAAAACAAAGGAGTTATGCTAATGTTTATGAAATCTAGAGTTTTGGGGATGGGAAAAAGGAGATATAATATCAAAAAGATTAAGCAAAAAACTATTATCTTGTATTTGAATTAGATGTATCATTATAAACTTGCAATGTATTTTAGCTTCAAAACAAGTATGACACATAGCTCTGTCTACTGAAAAAGTCTAGACATCATGATCATCCCAGTGGCAATAAGCACACTAGCATACATATTCTAGTCTCTAAATTTCTCAGTAAAATAAACCATGAATCTTTGAAAAAAATGTCTAACTTCAGAAAATGTAAAAGTTGAGCCTAGAATATCTTATCGCATCACCTTGTCACATCGAACAGCAAGAAAATTATCAACGATGTCTGAGATAAATTGTCAAAGGAAGACAATTTGAGGAGATGTCCCTGGTCAAAGTTGAAAATTTGAGCATGAATTAAAAAAATGATTGCTGTGGTTTTCAAATATCAAAGATGCTTAAATCTATAAGCTCATGGTAATACCAAATGATACTCAACCCTCAACTTAGTCATGCCAGGAAACCAATTCATTATTTAGAAAACTGGTAAATAAAATGAGGGAATTAAAATTTTATCCTGCCTTTAATATAGAAACTGCTATAGGGTAATAAACTAGTTATTGAGAAAATATTCTCTCCAGAAAAGTTTCAAGCAACAGATGCAGAATAAATTATAAAATTATAATGTCAGCATTTTCTAATCCTTGGTAAAGTAATAGCTAGAGGATGTATATCAATGGCTGCTAACTTAATAACAAAGTGACAATCAGAAATTGTGTGCCTCCTGGTAGAAGTCCACAACAATACTTGTGATATCTTCTTCACAAAAAAAATCAAGTAAAAAATAAATGCAACCAAGACTTTAGACCTAACTACCACTTACAGAAAATAAAAAGAATAGCAATAAAATGAAACAGCACCACAAGAATGCAATAATCAAAATCTACCCTGGGAAATACTACAAGACCAAGAAGATTGTCTCTTTAACAAATGCATTGAAGACAAATCAAAAAGAAGAGGAAGGAATAATCTGTGGATTAAAGAGATACTTAAACTATATGGATCTTACTGAGATAAAGATTTAAACAATCTGTCAAAAACTATGAGAAAAGTCAGAGAAATTTGAACACCTATTAAGTATATGATGATATAAAGGGATTATTGTTAATGTTTTAAGTGGGATAATGGTGCCATGGTTACTACTTTTAATAACCTTATCTGGCCAGGTACAGTGGCTCATGCATGTAATCCCAACACTTTGGGAGGCTGAGGAGGGTGGATCACTTGAGGTCAGGAGTTCGAGACCAGCCTGGCCAACATGATGAAACCCCATCTTTACTAAAAATACAAAAATTAGCCGGGTGTGGTGGTGGGTGCCTGTAATCCTCGCAACTCAGGAGGCTGAGGCAGGAGAATCGCTTGAACCTGGGAGGCAGAGGTTGCAGTGAGCCAAGATCTTCCCACTGCACTCCAGCCTGGGCAACAGAGTGAGACTCTGTCTCAAATAATAATAATAATAATAATAATAATAATAATAATAATAACCTTATCTGTTAGAGTTACATACTGAATTATACATGTATGATGCTATGGTTTGAAACTGTCCCCAAAGTTCATGTGTGGAAAATTTAATTCTCAAATTAATATATTGATTGGAGATGGAGATCTTGAGAAGGTAATTAGATTAGATAAGATTATCACAGTGGAGCCCCATGATGGGACTGGTGGCTTTATTAGAAGAGGAAGAGAGAGCTGAGCTGGCATACATTCTCTTGTGCTATTTCCCTGTGATGCCTTTTGCCATGTTTTGCAGGAAGAAGGCCCTCATGGATACCACCGCCATGCTCTTGAACTTCCCAACCTCCAGAACTATAAGAAATACATTTATAGTTTTTTACAAACTACCTAGTCTCAAGTATTCTGTTATAACAACAGAATTGAACTAAGACATATGGAATAATCTCATGTCTAAGAACTTCCTTCAAAATAATCCAGAGTTGAGAGAGTGAAGCAGGGTATGGCTGGAGCATGATTGAGCCATTTCAACAATTGTTGAAATTGGGCATTGGATATGTAGGGGTTCATTTTACTATTTTGTTTGTTCTTGTTATATGTTTTAAAATTTCCTTATTAAACATTTTTGAGAAACCTATTTCAATATAATTTTTATCATAGATATAGGAAGCTGTTGTAGTTAAAAAGTAGTCTGCTCATTATTAGGAACTTGAGGTTAGCATCAGACTGTTTGAATTCTGTTTACTTACTACTGAAGGGACCTTGGAAAAAGTACATAAATTTTCAGCACCTCAATTTAGTTGGGTGTAACATGAGAGTATTAACAGGATGTACTTCACAGAGTTGTTATGTGAATTATAAGTTAAAATATGTAACGTGATGGTTAGCACAGTGTAAGGCAAGTAGTGATCACTCAGTACTTTTTATTATGCTTATTGATGCTATCACATATATGTCCAAGTGAATACATAGATAAAGGGCTGAAGGATATATGTAAACTTGTAATATTGGCTGCCGCTGAGGCAAGAAGTAGGAATAGAGAGAGAAGAAAGAGAAGACATTTTAAAATTCTATATATTTAGTCACAAATATTATTAGAGTGTGAGATAATTTTAAGACTACTAACTATTCTCAATATAAAAACAATTTTCTAGAAAATTACATTTAAAATCTTCAGTTGGGCACCTTGTCTGATACCCAGCACTGTTCAAGGTTGAGCAATGAATAAAACATTGTGCCCACCGCCTCCAAAGAGCCTAAACTCTAATAGAGGAATAAGAGGAGTACTAAAGATAACTAGATAAAAGAATATGATATATGTTCTAAAACAACTTATAAACATAGCAATGCAATAATTTAGAATGTGATGCTGGACCAAGTTCTACCTTAAAAACTACCAATTTAAGTGATTTAAGTTTATGCAGAAAGCTTACGTTAAGGTAGAGAAACATCTAGATTATAAAGGAGAGAGTATGAGAGATAATAGAAAATCACTTTGCGAGTGATAGGACCATTGCCACCACCTTATCGTTACAGAGATTGCCATTATCTGATTATTAATATGAATTCATTTGTGTAAAAGTCAGAGTAATGTCAGGTTGTTTGGGATCTCTCTAAGGGATACTACCTGTTAAACGTGTTCTATGAGAATTGTCTTTGACAGGATGCCCTGGTGTAAGCCCTAATAGCAGCACTGAGTAAGGCTTCAGCATTTTTATATTACTACATTTTACTGAGAGGAAGCAAAGATTTAAAAGCCAATGATAGCTGTTGGTGTTATCACATTTAACTAAAAATGACAAGGGTCTATTTTTACTATTAAACATTTCATTCTGTGGACCTAATATAGTGTATGAAATTCTTGCAAGCTGCCTACCCAGCTGAGGAGGCAGCATATCCTCCTGGTTTGCTGTTCCTGCCCAGTGGACTCTGGAAAGGCTCATTCATCCCTGGAAGCCTGATCCATATCTTAGAAAGTGGTGATAATACCTATCTCAGTGAGGTTCACATGCGGATTACAGGACGTAATGCATGTGAAAAGTGAAGCCTAGTGGAAAGCACACATCGGTGTTTAATAACTGTCAGAAACCGTGCTTAATTACTGGCTCTGCCTGCCTTGAATAGGAGGTCCCTGGGGACAAGGACAGTGTCACATGTACTGCCATGTCCTTGGTACCCAACCTCATGAGGATATAAACTGAGTATTTATTTCTATTTACTGTTTTCAGAGGTACTTGTGTTGCAAGAAGTCCCCCATGGGCCATGTCCTTGGTACCCAACTTCATGAGGTTATAAACTAAGTATTTATTTCTATGTATTGTTTTTAGAGGTACTTGTGTTGTTGCAAGAAGTCCCCCATGGAGGAATTCCATATGTAAAAGCTCTGCTGTGGGAAGATTTGGCCCTGAGAAGCATGCTGTTTCCTCCTTAGATTGGTGGGTTCAGCTGAAAAGCATAATCCTGTCCTCATTGGACACTTTTTTGAAAGGGTTTATGCTGCATTTATATGGGAGATTGAAATTAAGGGAAATCGAACATATGCCAAGGGACCATTTTCCCTTAAGGGTAATAAATGTAAAGTAAGTAAAAGAACTGTGTTAAATACATGCTTGTCTTTCTTATAAAATTCTTGGTCTTTTGTCTGAGGAATGTTCGAAAGGTAGTGTATCACTGTGGGCAGATCAGCCTGGCTTTTATTTACTTTCTAAGCAGCTGTCTTATTTTGGATAAAAGGCAGGAGAAATATAAAACGTCAGGCACTAACAGGGATTTTATTATTTATTTTCTGAGCTCTGTTATGGTTGATGTTGTTTCATTTTTTCCATTATAAATTCCTTTTTCTCAAGGGGCTGTAACTCTCCCAATAAAAAGAATGGCTTCAGGCAAACACTTGAAGCATTTGTTCTCAACTTAAGAGGACTTTTGTTTTTCCAGGTCTTGAAAATAAAATCCATTACATTCTTTTTAAATTACAGGAGTGTTAAAGTGAAAAAGCCCAGCCATTGCTGCTTTTATATGTGCGCTCTTACCACCTCGGCTCCGAATTTCTTTAAGCAGAAATTCTGCAGCTCCTCTCACCGCCGATTATATGAGAAGCCTCTCTATCTATCACTATTGCTCATCTGTACTGAGTTCATCAGCTTCCTCATAGATGTTTACACGTGATGTTTGTTGGTTAGTTTGTGCTGGGTCATTTCTTTTTCCCTGATAGATGTAATGCCTCCCAGAAGAAACAAGTCCATTCAGTACATGTTCACCTTTCTTCAGTGAAACACTTCAGTGGTCTGCTATACAGAGGGCAATGAAGTGATACTGGACCTTGTCATCCTGAAGGTGGAGACATGCTGATAACTTCAAAATATCCCTTTCTAATTTACTCCCAGAAAACTGCTGAGCTGAATCCTGGGTTATAGGCTAAAGAAAAATTCAGGCTGAAGATGAGATCTTAGAGACACCTTTCAGAGGCTCGCTAGAAGTCTGAGGTCTCTGCATGGCAGGAGATGGAGACTCTGGTCAGGCCAGAGTGGTCCTAGGTTTCTGGATGTGGCTGGGGATGACATCTACAGCTGAGTAACATCAAAAGTGCCATGTATTTTTAATGTTCTTTTCTTCCCCCTTTGCTCACTAGTTGAGATCATAGCATAGTGAGTATTTTAAAAGCAAGATTTCCAGGAGTTTAACTCCTCTGGAATACAAACACACACACACACACACACACACACACACACATACACACATGCTATATATTAAGTTTCCTGTAGCTACTTTTGTCCAAAAAGATAGCTTAAAGGGGAGAATATTCCCTTTAGAATGTGGTGCTATTATCTAAACAGACAATTTTTAAGAATAGATTAGGCTGGGTGCTGTGGCTCACTCCTGTAATCCCAGCACTTTTGAAGTCTGAGGTGGGCAGATCACCTGAAGTCAGGAGTTCAGGACTAGCCTGGACAACATGGTGAAACCCCATCTCTACTAAAAATACAAAAATTATCCAAGTGTGGTGGCAGGCACCTGTAATCCCAGCTGCTCTGGAGGCTGAGGCAGAAGAATTGCTTGAACCTGGGAGACAGAGGTTGCAGTGAGCCGAGATTGTGCCACTGCACTCCAGCCCGGGCGACAGAGTGAGACCCCGTCTCAAAAATAAATAAATAAATAAATGAAAGAATAGATTAGAGACAGAATTATAAAGCAATGACAATAAATAATTCTGTGAAGAATCAGTTGTTTAGAAGAAAAGAAATTAGATTCTTATGTCACACTATGCAAAGAAAAACACAGGGGGATTTTAGAATCAAATATGGGAGAGGGTCTCAGAGAAGACACGAGACTTTTAAACTGTAAAATAAAATATTGGAAATTTGACTATATCAAAGTAAAAATATTCTAAACAACCATGGACCTCATAAAGTTAAAAGATAAACAATAGTATTTAAAATTCATATGGCCAGCACAATATTACCTAGGATACATACAGAATATCTACTAATCAACATAAAAACAATAAGTGAAATAATTGAAAAAATATGTAAAGCATATAATATGCAATTCATAGGAGAAGAGCAACCAATAAAGTTAAGAAATATGCTACTTCACAAATAATCAGGAACTATAAATAAAACCAAAGGAGAGATACCATTTTACAGATGTTAGATTGTCAAAGAAAAATTCTTATGTCATCAAACATTACTAAGATATGGAGACGTGGGCAACTTCATATGCTACTTAATGGAAGTAGAAATTAGGAAAAACCAGTTGGAGAAATTTTGACAACAGATAGCAATGTTGAATATTTCATGTCCTTTAAAATTCACAAATTTCAGTTCTAAGTATATGCTTTTGAAAAACTCTTGCATGTATTTTAAGAGATGTATGCATGAATATTTATTGTAACAATGTTTGTCTAAAGGTGAACACCTGGAATCAACCTAAATGTTCATTCATCGAAAAATGAGTAAATTAATTGAAGTATAGTCATAATGTGAAATACTCTACAGTAGTTCTGCTTTTCCTTTCTTTTATATTCCAGTTTCATCATACTTTTCACAAAGTACTGTAAACATTAAGCACCAAAGATGATATACTAGGTGATGAGAGAAAATCAATTTTGAGTGGCAAAGGCTTGAGCGGTAAGAATGCAAAGCACTAGAACAAGAAAAACCTGAGTCAGGCGTGATCTCATAGAACTGGGAAAAGGGGGTTGTCCCAATTCAACGTATGAATAAGAAGAGTCCTGGAATGGAGCTATGAAGTGAGGTTTACATTGGTGTAGGAGAATCAGAAGAAAACATGGAAGGTGGACTTTATCTAATATCAATCATCTCGGCATTTTCACCATTCATTCAGCTCTGGATTAATCATTTAGCAAAATAAACAGATGCACCAAGAGGAAAGGGTACTGAAGAGTTTCCCTGAACTGACCTCCGTTATCATGGCCAAAAGTATTTCACTACCTCCCTTAACTTTAGTCGATTTTTTTAAATCTTTATCTGTCATGTTTGACTTCAATTTGCATTATTAAATGGTTTTTTTTTTTTTGGCATGGTGAGTGATCAAGTTTAGAAGTTTGACTTGAAAGTTTTGTCAGATACTGCATTTGTTTGAGAGATACTGCATGGCTTGAGGGTTTTGCTTCCATCACAGCACAGTTGTTGGACTGTGCTGAAGGCATCAGTTGGCCTGAATCCAGCCTGGAACTTATTGATTAATTCATCTCATGTGTTTTTAAAACCTCCCATGTGGCAGGCACTGTGATGTCACTGAAATGACATTGACATAATGAAAAGGACTGAATCCTACTTCCCTTCAAGTTTATAATAGTTGATGTGTCAAGCTGATAAGTAAAGAGGCAATCACAGTGCAATGTGTTAAATGTTGTGATAGTCTGTTTAATCAGTACTCTTAGTCACTCTTAGTCATGGGTCAGACAATGTGTGATAGTCACATTGACCCAAATGTCTTCTTTCCACCAGACCGAGTTGATTTTACAGGAAATCAGAAAATGAAACTGAATTTTTTTTTTAGAAAAAACAAAAAAATCACACTAGGCCATAATTATTTATAAACGTATATATTTCTGCCTTTCTATTTGGAGCAGCAATTCTCAAACCATAATTGTCTAATTCCAACTTCTATTGTATGTATGCATCCTCCTTGCAACCAAAGGTAATTATCTCAAAGCACATGTACCTAAAATTTGGATTGGGACTGCTAAAACCACTCTGGAAGTGCTGAAACCACAATACAAGAAAGAATGAGTACAATACCAGTGTGGGCTGTTAAGCATAAACAACAAGATCTGAATAGAAACAACATGGATCAGTAGCTATAACTAAGATCGTTATAACTTTGCTACAACTGATATAAATTTATGAATCCTCATTTAATCTTACAATTGTTTGAAGGCACCGTTTAAAATTTTCTATCTTCAAAGTTAGGTTTAGGTTATGGGTGGGAGAAGGAGGCATATTTTTTGCATCCCTGAGAAACTAACATTTTATCTGTATCTATATATCTATATCATTTATATCTATTTTTCTTAACTATATCTATCTTCTAGTTCATCCAAATTCACAGAGACTTGGGCTATAAATAAAAGATCTGTGTAATACTTTAAATTGTCCAAAAATTTTTTCATTTATTATGATAGGTAAAGGTGAGTCTGACTCTTAAAAAGTGAGGAAAGTGAGGCTTGGAGATATTCTATGACTCTCCCAAGATCATACAGCTATTTATTGATAGGATGAGGAATGAGCCTTAATGGCTTTTCAGATGTGCCTAAGGGACCCCCTGTCAGGAAACCTGGGGTCCAGAGGCAGGGCTCTAGGCTATTCGCAACTTAGTATCAGTCAGGGTACAATCACAAAAATAAAACCAACTGCCAGAAATTCCTTGTGGAAAATTTAATATACAAAATTAGCTATAGGTTAGAAGAGCTTTAAAGAGCAACCTGGAGAAGTTGAGGCAACGGCAAGATAAACAACTACAGGAAATCACCATTACCCATAGGACTGGCGGGAAAAATGGAGAAGAAGCTGAGGAAATGGAGATCTCATAGGAGGGGAACTTTCATGGGAGACTAAACACAGGACTACTGAGGAGCATCTGAGAGGCAGAGTTGGGGAATACCCTGGACTCTCCCTGCAATAGCCGACAAGATGAGCCCAGTGAAAAGCCAATTTGCAAGGTATCCTGGGAAACACAGTAGGAGTTCACCCCCTTGGAAAACAGCAGAGCATGAAAAGGGCAAGGAATGGGCCTGAGGAAAATGACCAGCCTGCGTTTTCCAGCTGGAATCTCTATGTTAAATCTCACATATATGTATTTTTGCTCTTGGTGATACTTCACTTAGGGAATTCTACGTTCAAAAGGCAAAAGTCTGAAATTCAGTACACTGGACCAACTCAGTTTTTCTTTTTCTCTGTGTGTGTGTGTGTGTGTGACCGAGTTTTGCTCTTGTTGCCCAGGCTGGAGTGCAATGGCGCCATCTCGGCTCACAGCAACCTCCGCCTCCCGGGTTCAGGCGATTCTCCTGCCTCAGCCTCCCGAGTAGCCACCACGCCCGGCTAATTTCGTATTTTTAGTTAGAGACGGGGTTTCTCCATGTTGGTCAGGCTAGTCTGGAACTCCCGACCTCAGGTGATCTGCCCGCCTCGGCCTCCCAAAGTGCTGGGATTACAGGCGTGAGCCACCTCGCCAGGGCCCCAACTCTGTGTTTTTTTTTTTTTTTTTTTTTTTTGAGACAGACTCTCTCTGCGCTCTGTCATCACCCAGGCTGGAGTGCAGTGGCTCCTTCTCGGCTCACTGCAACTGCTGCCTCCCAGGTTCAAGCAATTCTCCTGCCTCAGCCTCCCGAGTAGCTGGGACTACAGGTGCCCACCACCACACCTGGCTAATTTTTTTTTTTGTATTTTAGAAGAAACGGGGTTTCACTCTGTTGCCCATGCTGGTCTCGGCAACTCCTGAGCTCAGGCAATCCGCCCACCTCGTCCTCTCAAAGTACTAGGATTACAGGCATGAGCCACAGTGCCCAGCCCCAACTCAGTTTTAAGAGGGCATTCTACAGCTTTCGTTAGTATAGTATTTTGTACTTACCCAGTAGTATTGATATGGTAGTATCGATATGATATGGCCGCTTCCCCCATGCTGCTCTCGTGATAGTGAGTTACTTCTCACGAGACATGATGTTTTTATAAGAAGCGCTTCCTCGTTCGCTCCTCACTCTTCTCTCTCCTGCCGCCTTGGGCAGGAGGTGCGTGCTTCGCCTTCTGCCATGATTATGTTTCCCGAGGCCTCTCCAGTCATGCGGAACTGTGAGTCAAACCTCTTTCCTTTATAAATTGTCCAGTCTTGGTTATTTCTTTATAGCAGTGTGAAAATGGACTAATATAAGTATAATCCCTCTTAGAAAGCTGAAAACTACCATTTCTATTTTTAAAATGAGGAAATTGAAGCTTAGAATAATTAAGAGACTTCCTCCACAAGACATGGCTAGAAGGTTCAGCTGCCAGGACCAGAAGTCTGGGTTCTTAGGCTTCTAATTTAGGTGCTAAAGCAATGGTTCTCCAATTGGGACTGAGGCATTGTGGGATGCCTCAGTGGATGTCGGGGGACATCACTAAATATTGTAAATTTTCAAAGGAACTAAAGTAACATCTTTTGGATGTACATGAACTGCTAATGCTTTCAACCTTAGGTTTTTTAATGCTCTATTTGGTTGCATTATATCTTTATGAAACTGGATTTTGTAATGATGAAAAGTAGGGAGCACATGAAAATCATTGAAAATCATTTAGGAATAGGAAATGAAGATAGCAGTGTCCCATCAGATTCCAAAGTCTAAGAAGTTGTACTGTGTTCAGCAGGCACTAAAGTGTGAGGATTTAAGTACTTATTTAACTACTTAATAAATTGTTTGGTTCAGTGTGTTGTGAAAAAATTTCTGTGACATTAAGAGCATTGTAAACTGAGAAAGCATGTCTTCTCTGGGGACATTACCCCACTAGGATTAAAGTCCTAAAGAAATTGAAATTGCTGGATGGGAAGGCTGTAGAGGAGGGAAGAACTAACAATTTATTGGATTGGTCTTGCAGAATTCTGGCCACCTTGTGGCCACCACCTTTTTTTGCTTTTATCTGAGAAGTAAACATTGGCTACAGTGGAAATAAAATGACACCCAGTTTAGCAATTTGAAAGCCAAGGTCATCTTTACAAAGAAAAGAAAGCTGTGGAGATCCTCATACTGCTTTTAACCTGTCCTTCGGATTAGGGAGTGCAAAATCTGATAGATATCTTGCTGGATTATCAAACTTCCAAAGACCGCTGCAAAACCAGCGTGGCACTTCATCCCTAACACCTTCTACCAGTGCTTGTTGTTACCTCAGTCTTTGTCATGTGCTCATTGAGAAGCTTAACTGTGGCAGTAAGGTTTCCATTTCTTTAATTGTCATTCAGGGGTTAGGTTTTTTCTCCTTCCAAAATCTAATTCTTGAAATGACTTTTATATCTTGAACACTTCCTCCTTATTGCTGTACAGACCTCTAAAATGTGCCTTTTTATGAAAACTACACCTGACAATAAATTTACCAAGAAGCATAGACATTTTAAAAGATCAAAGAAAATAGGGATTGAAATTTGTAAGTGATGTTATTTTAAACAAAAATGGGTGAAACTGACATCTGTGACATTATGGAGTGCTACGATACTTTTTACTCTAGGAACTAGAGAAATAAAAGTCAAAAGATGAGGGACAGAAATCTGACAGAAATCAGTTTCAGTATTCTATAACAGTTGCCTTATTGTGAGTTAGGATGGAACTGGAGTCAGTATAATTTCAACAAAAAAACCTCTCATGTTAAATTTATAAGTATGTACATTACAGGTGCTGTAACTTCTTAATATGCAAAAGTTCTCAATCCTGAATATGAATCAAATCACTTCTAGAAATTAAAAAAATACACACATGCCAGGGACCTATACCAGACTTAACTGAATCCTAGGGGTTATGACTTTTGAATCTATGTGTGAAACACAATTGATACACAGTCATTGACATCAGGAGATTATTGAATTTGATGTTGTCTCATTTAGAACTTTAGACCAGCAGCATTGGTATTGCTTGGTGGCTTGTTAGAAAGGCAGAATTTCAGAACCTTCCCTAGACCTACTGCCTTAGAATCTACAGTTCAACAAGATTCCCAGGGATTAGCGTGAAAGTTCTAGGAGCACTGGACTAGGAGAGACAAACACGAAACTGGGATTCTGGGCATTTGTATGCCATTGCTTTGTCACTTCTACAAGTCGTATATCCTTTGTGAGTCTATTTCTACAACTAAACTAACAGACATAATTATACCTTCCCAACTAACTCCAAGACTGTTCTAAGGATATAAAATGGAATATGGAAAATATGTGGAAGTACTTAAAAAGATTTAAAGTGCACTGTTTATGTAAACTGTTACTCTAATGTGGGCAATAGAACCGCAAATGTAGAGCTACTTGGCCCTTCAATTTATTCCACCTCTATATTTTGAGCCACATCCTTGATTGCTACATAGTTTGCCCCCCCCAACACACACACACTTATTTAGCCTCCCACTACAAATGCCCAAGGTAGCATTACATTACTGTTTTCTCATAACTTTCAAGTCATAAGGAAGTAAGAATACAAGCAAAAGGGTAGCTCAATTACTATCTGGTAATATGCTATATACACTATTGTAACTCTGTATTTGGAACTTTGGGAATGAAGGATTTAATAAAACCACTTTGACATTATGAATCCCATAGTTTATCTCTTTGTGGTGAATTAAAGTTTGATACATTTTCTTGATTAATGGATGATCTTGTCATGAGTTTCTTTGTGACAGTAAGGTGAATTTGGTACTGGAACTCTGTCATTCATTTCTTGGGAAATAAAATAAAAACTGGAAGAACGTAATCATTAGAGCTTGCCTGGGCCCTGTTCCCCCATCTTCTTTGCTCCATTTCGACCACCTGATGCTATTTGGGGATTCCTGGCTTTTTGAGCCACCCTTTACCCCCAGGCCATTCCTTTCCTGCCAACCTCCTTCTACCAGACCCCCATCCTAACTGGGGGCCTAGAGCTTCCTCAGTACAAGCTTGGATTCACCTCTAATTCCACTCTTCACTTTAGATGGCTAAGCCAGCTATAACCCCAAGGTTCTGCACTGCCTCTTCTATTTTGAAAGTACCTTTCTGCATGCATTTGGCGTTCTGTTAATATCTCTCAGTATTCTGCTGTGATGGAGGCAAATTCTAATAAAGTTTTAAAAAAAAACTTTTGCCTCTTCTTCCACACACCGCTCCCCGCCTTTTTTTTTTTTTTTTTTTTTTTGCATTTCTTCCACCTGATATTGTGAGAGAAATGCAAAAAAAAAAAAAAATGAATAATACATTCATTGCTCCACATGACCCTAGCTTGTCCATGCTAAAGTCTTTTCTTTGAATTCTACTGGGCTCGGTTACCATCTTTTGTGCTTAGATTCATTGTATTTCCCTTCAATCTGATGTCTGTCTCTAATTTAAAGCTGTGTATTCCTCAGCCATCTGTTGCTAAGGGCAGACCTTAGGATAATAAAGTATTTGACCTCACTGTTCATATGTTTCTTACTCTCATTTCCTGGATGGTGGAGGGCACTATTTAATTCTATCAAGAGACATTGTCATTCTGGAGGTATAATATCTTAGAGTGCAACCAGAAAGTCAGCCCTGAGGAAATAAAACCAACCCAGGCTCCACATTTCCTCTGATACTCTCTTGTCAAAAGAGAGGTAGCACAAATTAGTCAGTCAGTCATCCAACACGATTTTGAGAAATTGCACAAATGTCTTCTCTTTATACCTCTTTGTGGTGTCTATTACATGTATGGTACACATATGGCATTTCCAGCAGAGGTTTTTTGTTGTTGTTGTTGAGATGGAGTCTTGCTCTGTCACCCAGGCTGAAGTGCAGTGGCGCAATCTCGACTCACTGCAAGCTCTGCCTCCCAGGTTCATGCCATTCTCCTGCCTCAGCCTCCCAAGTAACTGGGACTACAGGCACCCGCCACAACGCCTGGCTAATTTGTTGTATTTTTAATAGAGACGGGGTTTCACCTTGTTAGCCTTGATGGTCTCGATCTCCTGACCAGAGGTTTTATTTTTATATGAGTAAATTCAGACAGTGTATCACACGTCTTACTATTTAGCTACATAGCCACAGGCTAATAGCAACTAGCAATCAGATTAGAATTCAAATAACAACTTATTATTTGTATCATTTGAATTTAATTTGTTTGCAAATTTCATGAGATCGCTCCTACACGTTATTCTGTTTTTCTTAGTGTTTAGAGTACGAAATCCAATCGGTAGTCATGATGAGGTATCTATCCATTACTTTCAATGTCAAAAATCACAATTACTTTTGCATTAAACTAATATTATTGAAAGATTTAAGAGAAATAATAAAATAAATGAATCAAAGGAAGGTGGATGTCCTAGGATCTCACATCAATTTGGTCACTTGCATTTGGGTTTCATTTTAAAGTATGAGTAGTTTTTGACAGAAACTGTGCAGTATTCCCAGAAAGATTTCAGTACTAAGACATGTGTCAACTATTCATGCTCTGAAATTCTTACTGTCAATTACCTTAAAGTCTGTTGTTTGCGATTATCTTTTTGTCACTGTGTTTTTTCCTCCCCCTGCCAGACTAGATTGTTTTAGCTCATTTCAAGGATCTCTGTTATCTGATAGTCACACCATGATAGAGTTTCCTCTCATGTTGCATAGGGATCATTTGTGTAAGCTATAGGATATTGTGGAAGTAATGGAATGTAAATTCTGAAACTAGGTGATACAAGACGTTGTGGCTTCCTTTTGCTTTTTTGGCTTACTGGATTTTGGGAAAGGCAGCTGACATTTGGTGAGGAAAATCAAGAAGCCCTGTGGAAAAGCCTGTGTGGCTTCCTGCCAGTGAGGAACTGAAGCTTCTTGAGAATAGATGTGAGAGTAAGCTGTTCTGGAAGCAAATCCCCCAACTCCAGCCAAGCCCTCTAATGACTGCAGCCCTGGCTGACATCTTAAATGTCATCCCATGAAAGAACCTGAGTCAGAACTTTTCAGCAAAACCATTCCTGAATTTGTGACCCACAGAAACTATAACACAATAATTGTTTGTTATTTTAAGCACCCAGGCTTTGGAGTAATTTATCGTATAGCAGTAGGTAACTAATGAATAGACACAATACCATCAATATGAAGATCTCTGAACTGAATGATAGTAAACAAATACAAGCCCCATATTAAACTGCTAAAGAAATTAGGATTACCCATGTCTAGTTGATTTATATTTTTGTATGTCTCAAAATTACTATCCATTAATTTTATGGTTAAATACAATTTAAGTTAAAAATAATAGTATAAAATCAAATAAAGAAGGAATTATAAAATCATAAATAGAGAGATTATTAGAAGACTTTAAATAATTATAGAAATAATTATTCTATCTCTAAATAACTGCAGAAATTAGCAATCTCTATTCAGATTGTCAATTTTTGAGATATATTCAAGAAAGTAGGATAACATAACTAAGTGCTATTTACCAATACTTTCCAGTTCTGTGTAAAGTTAACTGAACATATAAAACATATTTTCTCCTGCTATTGACTTTTTATTGTCCTGTGCCTGTAGTAAATGTAAAGCTGCTATGCTTAAGGGTATAATTTTGTGCAGGAAACCACAATATGGTCTGGAAATAATTGCCACGAAGACCAAGATGAAAAGATAAAGTTAACAAATCATTTGACATGCCTATCAAATCTGTTCTCTGAAAGAAAAATTTCAATTATTTAATGATGAAATCAATATTAGAAGAAATGCTATAGATTTCATTTTGTCCTGTAGCCAAGCAACAATTATACCTCTATATCTGTTCTTACTTTGGGCAGAACAAATTAAAATAGACTCTTAAATCTTTCTTTGAGTCAAGCTATAGAAAATTTATAAATTTTTAGTTTTTCTTGGCTTTACATATTTCTATTATTTCCATCTCCCCATTCACAAAATCAATGACTCCAGATATTCTCATTCCATTTTTCTTTATGACTTTATGAAAAGTAAAATAAATTTGGGCCACAGAGTGTACTATTATTATGGGAAGATGCTGATGGTCCCCTGGGGTGCCACGCAGCAGCCCTGGAGGAGGTCTTGGCATGCTTTTCCTGATCCCAGCTCTCTCTAAATTGAGGCCCATGGGGTTCAGGGGCAGCATGCATAGCCCAAGAGTTCGTGTATCTTTTTGCACTTTATTTGGAATGCTTATGTTAGTGTAAGGCTTTCTTCAATGTACCTGAAAGAGGTCTATAGTTTTCCATTTTAACTCATCTGTGCAAGAGATCTTTGAGGAAATATGCCAAGTCCTTTGTTCCATCTGCATCTTCACAAAAGGGTCTCCCTGAGCCAAAGTAGGGGAATGTTCTCTGTCCACATCCACACTGTTGCAAAGAGTTTGCTCCTCATATCCTGCAAGCCCTGCCTTGGGATAGTTCACTAGAGTACCATCAACACTTTTACTTGGAGGCTTTCATGGAGAGATCCCAAAAATAAGACCCAAAGATGGTTCTGGTGGTTAATTATTTGTCAGGAGCCCCTCCTGAATATAGAAAAACATATGAATGTGAAATAAATGGGGATAAAAAGTCTGATTTCACAATGAAAACGAGGTATCATTCTTTCCTCAAATATTTATTGGGCATATTACAGACAGACAGCTCATGTCATAAGCAGAGAAAAAATTTTAAGACTTGTTTTAAGTAGAACCTTAAACCCTTTAACTAATACAGACATAGATTTGCCAATAAGAATGCAGAATATTAAGGCATCTTTTGTTTGTTGTTTTCAGAGGAGCCCTCAGCTTTTGTTGTGAAATTGTTACTAGAAAGATTCCATGCTATCAATAGATAAAGTCAATGATAGGGCTCCAAATTACTAAAAAGTGTTAATCCCCAGCTCTCTATTCAATATATGAATCTACATAGGTTCAACATATGAATCCATCATTATTTGAATAGGACTTCCATTAAGCGATGACTTAGTCAACATCTTGACAATTCACTTTTCTTGTTATGATTTTGTGCCCAAAAAATTGTTGCTGAATAGAGAAACAATGAACAGTAACTTCAGCTGGTAGAAATCCAAAGCCCTGTTTTCCACAGACACATAAAATTAGTTGAGGGTAGCCAATATTCTAGCCTGTACAGCAGTCTGGATGTGCTCTGTGGGCTTCTGTTACTGCATCCCGTCTGCAAACCAGGTGCACAAAACCTTGCAAGCAAGTGAAGTCTGGTTGGTGGTAATTAATGGAGTTGTTTGGTGAATAAAGTCAAAGTGGTAGCAATATATTATTCTGGACAGTGTAAGAAAAGTTTTCCTGAAGCTAAAACAAGACCTTGCAAATGAAAGCTTCCAATCTCAGTGAACTAGGATATTCTTACACTCAATTAAAATTCAATGTCTAATTATCAACCTCTGCTTAAAGAAGACGGGAGGGAAAAAGATTTTTATGGGGTGGATAAAATGTTCTCTATAAAGCAAATAAGGCAAAGCTACTTGTGCTGATGAACTGTGAAAATAATGGCTCACTAAACAACTTACTGTGCTTAAGGACTAAAATTAAGGTTATGTCTCATTTCCACTCTCCAAGTGTATGTCCTCCGGATAAGCCTGGCTCATGATTGGTGCCGGAATCTACACTTTATGTTCTCCCATATTTGAAATTATTTTCTCTAAATTGAATCATAATTTGAATCTTGTTTAAAGATTAAGATATTAGTGCTTGTTAAGAAAAAATGGAAAGAAGTATTAAAAGGCATTGGTTACAGAAAATTTGATTATTTATGCTGAATAATTATTAATAAATAATTTTTCTTTCATAAAATGGAAATGTGTTAAAAAGTAATGAGAGTTTTTGGAGGGTTTATGGATTATATATTCATATAATAACTCTAAGCCTCTTTATAATAATCGTGTCAAGGACAGTTGAAGGATAATGATTCAATGGCTACAAGAGAGTCATCCCATTTGGATTGAGATTCACATAACTATAGTCAACAATAACTTAATTGGACATTTAAAAATAACTAAAAGAATGTAATTAGATTGTTTATAACACAAAGGATAAATGCTTGAGGGGATGGATATGCCATTCTCCATGATGTGATAATTTCATATTGCTTGCCTGTATCAAAGCATTTCACATACCCCATAAATATATACACCTACTATGTACCTACAGAAACTAAAAATTTAAAAAATTTAAAAACAAATTGCTAAACAGGAAGTGAAACAAAAACAAAAAAATACAAGAATAAAAAGAAGAAAAAACCTCCAACTTTCTTACAAATTGGAAAACTGTCACTCATATATTAAATATTTAGACAAATTTCCTGCTGTTTTGGATGGGAATCACTTTCTCAGTTAACAAGTGCGTATCAGTACATACTAGATCTTTAACACTGGCCCAGACTGAGAGACTATGATTTGTAACAGAAACATCTGGGCAGTTTGTAAATGCAGATGGCTGGGCTAAGGCACCAGAACCTGTTGTTAACCCAATTTGAGCCTATTATTCTGGGGGAGTTACAAAGAAGTGAAACACCTAAGTGAGACACTTAAGTCTTTTCATAGGGTATGGAGTCAGATAGGAGAGATTACTATACAATTTAGAAGGCTAGATCTTTACACAGATACAACAGCGGGTAATTGACAATTTGTAATTCTCCTTTGACTATAAATGTTACCTCCTAATTTTTCCCCATTGGAACAGTAAACTGAAGATTAAAATTTATTCAGTCAGTAAGAGGTGATATATTACTTGCCTAGACCAGTGATGCTTGATATTTTCTTGATGTTAGTCCCCTTTTGAATCTGATGCAGATTTGAAACTTTTACAAAGAAAAAAACCTTTTAATTATTGTATCTTTTAATCAAAAAGAAAAAATTAAGAATCAACTACACACATTCAAATTATGGCACATATACTGTATATGTATATTGTGTGTGTAAGTGTATTATATATATAACAAAAGTAGTAAAAACTTCTACTTTTAAACAAAGAAGAAGACCAGTTATTTGGTTTCACTGATGGGTGAATTTACATTTATTCAAAAATGTAAATGAAAATATCCATGGGAAGTGTTTAGAACACAAACAGAAATGGAATAAGATGAATACTAGAAGACACAAACAATTACGGAGAAAAGAAAAAGAGAAGTCCATGAAGTAGAATAACAAGCAATAGCCAGGCGCGGTGGCTCACGCCTGTAATCCTAGCACTTTGGGAGGCTGAGGTGGGTGGATCACGAGGTCAGGAGATCGAGACCATCCTGGCTAACACGGTGAAACCCCATCTCTACTAAAAATACAAAAAAATTAGCCGGACGTGGTGGTGGGTGCCTGTAGTCCCAGCTACTCGGGAGGCTGAGGCAGGAGAATGGCGTGAACCCGGGAGGCGGAGCTTGCAGTGAGCCAAGATGGAGCCACTGCACTCCAGCCTGGGCGAGAGTTCGAGACTCTGTCTCAAAAAAAAAAAAAAAAAAAAAGAGAATAACAAGCAATAGCCATAGAGAAAGAAAAGATACCAGAGAGTATTATGACAGTGATAGGAGAGTTTATCATCAAGGACAAGGTGAGCACTAGCAAAAAGTGTTATTAAAGTCAGTTAAGATAAAGAGGACAACCATGAGGTTGTCTGAGAAGTAAAGTTTCTAGGACTTGAGGACATCAAAGATCTATGTCAATACAGCTTAAGTTGTTTTTATGGATTTTGAAGTCCTCTGACATAATAGCAGGGCTTGATGTGAAAATGGTGACTGATCTAGGACTTCTTCATCCCATGTGAGTTAGATTCTGGGAAGTGGTGAAGGATAGCAATAAGTAAAAATGCAAATTCATCCTGACATGCAGATTCAAGCCAAAATTGATGACAGACACCAAACAACAGATCCAGGAAGCTCACAGAGCACCAAGAAGGATAAATACCAAAAAATCTACATGTAAGTATATTCTATTCAAACTGCAGAAAACCAAAGACAAAGAGAATGTCTTGAAAGAAGCCAGAGGGAATAAAACACCTTACCCATAAGTAACAGGATAAAAATTATGCAGACTTCTCTATAGAAAGCATGCCAGCAAGAAGACAGTGGAATCAAATATATAAAGTGTTGAAAGAAAAACTCATTAACCTAGAATCCTATATCCAGTGAAATGATCTTTCAGTAGTGAAGGAGAAATAAAAATTTCTTAGGCATTTCACATTGACAGCCGAGTTTGAGAACAACTGGTTTAGGGAAAGGTGGCTTATATTGCAAGAATGTATGCAATTATTCTCATAAGTAACTTTGGTCAGAAAATTTTAACTTAAATTTGTCCATAGCTCTTCCTCTTCCACTGACCACTAAAAAGAACTTTGGCTTTGTGAGCTGTTTCTCTCCCTCTTACTTTTTTGGAGTATCTTACCTAACACAAAAATAAATAAAAGATTGGGTAGAGAAAAAGATTAATCATGACTTAGAAAAACATTTTATTTTTTTCTCTTGTGTGTGTGTATTTTGAGAGATAGCAACATAATAGCAATATATGAACTAAATGAGGAAAACTTGCAAGCTAGCAAGGGAGTTTTCAAATAAGTGTTGTTGTAGAGTTTATTTCTTTAATGGTGTTTGAATGGTATAAGTACATAGGTTGTGTTACCTTTTACTTATTGCTCTGTGTTCTGTCTCTGGTCTAACACTGGATGAGTGGGTTATGAGTTGAATAAGTTTATCATAAAGATATATTCCACAAGTATCTGATAAAATTTTCCCTAAGTTTGTTGAAATCACCATATGTGTATTAAGATTTCCATTATCATAAAGTTGATAGGGATAGAAATTTTGTTTTGAGTGTGAATTGCCATACGTTCAGGGAGGCTTCTACTTGTTTTGGCAAGACATGGCACAAACATCTCATGGGAAAGGCTGTCTCATACCACTTGATATATGATCTGCAGCATATTCATTACTAGGACAATTTGACCACAGAGATATCAGTAGATTACTTAAAGTATTTTCAGAAAAATTGGACAATTAAAAAAATTTATTTCACAAAAGGGAATATATTGTTGTCATTTTAATGAAATTCAGTTGTTGCACACAAGTGTGTCTGAAAACTAAAAATGTGCCTTGAGCTTCCTGGGGTCAAAAATAAAATAATGTTAGACATTAATTGAGCATTATTTCTTCCCCCTACCTTCTATCCATTTTTCTTTGATTTTATTTTCTCCAAGTGAGGATATAGCAGATAGATTCTAGGATTATGAAAGGCATTGGACTTACGTACCTTAAGAATTTGAAACTGTTTTTTTTTTTTTTTTTTTTTTTTTTTTTGCTGCTTCTTTTGGGAGATGAGTTGGGGAGATGAAAAGACTGAATTCATGCTCTGTTATAAAACTTTCACTTTGACTCTTTCTTTTTAACTAAAACAAGCCATGAACAGGCTACTAACCTAGAGATAGGCCAAGGGGTTTGGATCTCTTAGCAGGAGTGGTGCAGGTCTAGAGTAAACACTACTGTGTTCATTGAGCTCTTAATACAGATAGAACTCCTTTATCCCAGCAATCAAAGACTCCATCCAGTGTAAAGCGTTGGAGGAAACTGGGAAGTTTGGGTATTTGCTTATTCCTTCTGCATTGAATTAAATTATGTATTATGACAACAACTGAGCATATTAAAAGGACACACACAGATACATAACATAAGCACACATATATAAACCATATATATACATATATAACCTTATTTAATTTTAAAAAAAACTGCTAAATTGTGTAATATATCTGGGTCAATGGATATACATGCCAAACAGGTAAGTTACATTGTATAATAATAAAATGCTTAGGTATGAAACCCAAGTCTCTGAAGCCTCATGTGCTCCTCTTTCATCCTAATACCTTGCTCTCCCTACATCCACTATCCTTAATGTTGTTTATCATTACCTTGCTATTAAAAATAGTTTTTCTACTATGTATTAATTCTTAAACAATTGAGCTTTATAAAAATGCTGTCATATATAGCTTTCTGGGTCTTGTTTATTTTATCAGTATGTGTTATATATCTGTAACTTATCCATGTTTTTGCATTTCCTGTTGATGATGAAGAACATTTCAGTTTCCATTGTTTTGCAGTTATAAATAATGTTGCTGCTCTGAATACTTTTATACATGTTTTCTGTTGTACATTTCTTCTGGTGCACATATGTTAAAATTTCTCTGGGAGTTGAATTGCTGTGTTTTAAGGCATAAACATGTTTAACTTTATAAGATAGTGCCTAATTATTTTTAAAATGGTTACAAAAATTCACTCTCCCAAAAATAATGTATGGGTTCCTGTTGATAGATATTACCCTCTAATACTAGCACTATCAAATTTCTTAATTAAACTTTCTTAATAGTTGGAAAACACACATTCTTCAGAATGTAGAAGAGAGGGAAACGCTGCTTGATTCATTTTATGAAGTCAGAATTATTCTTTTGATGAAACCAAAGACATTACAAGAAAGGAAAACCATAAGCTGATATTTGTTGAATACAAGTGTGGAAGTCCTCAACAAAATGTCATCAAATTAAATTCAGCAATATTTAAATATATTATGATGCCAAAATTGAGTGGATTTACTCCAAGAAGGAAAGGCTGGTTCCACATTGAAAATCAATTTGGTAATTCAGAAAGTCAATAAACAAGAAAAGCCAAATGATTGTATTTATACGGAAGAAGCATTTGACAAAATTCAAAAACCACTCAGATTAAAATAGCTGACAAACTAGCAATAAAAGAGAATTTTCTCAACCCAATAAAAGGATCTGCAAAAAAAGACACTAACATAATAATTAAGTTATGTGAAAGACTCAATTCTTTCCGTTTAAGATTTGGAAAGAGAAAAATGCACTTTCTCACAACCACTCCTATTTAACATCATAGTGGGGATCCTAACCAATGCAATAAGGCAAGTAAATTAATCGTTATACAAATAAATACTATAAATATTGGAGAGAAAGGAATAAAACTCTGTTCAATGATGACATTTCTCATTGTCTCTGAGGTATCTACAAAAAAGATAAGAATTAAAAAGTGAGTTTGGCAAGATCACAGAATACAAGGTCAAAACATAAAAATTAATCATATTGGTATATACTACTCAAGAATAATTTAAAATTGAACTGAAAACCTGAAAAGGAGTATAACTCATGGATAGCTACTCATTAATTCAATTAACAAATTTTTCCTGTACAGTTTGTGATTAAAACACTTGGTCAGGGCTTGACTTGGATTTTCAGATCTCTTCAAATAAAATAATTTGTTTATTGGGTTAGACTTCTCATGGGTCAACGTTCTCTTAGTCTCATTCTAAGTATTTGATGATGCAATCACAACTCAGCAGTTGCTATATTTAACACAGATTGACAAGAGCCTTTATTTCCAAAAATTGGTCTGAAATAACTTTGGTCAAGTTAAAATAATTTGTGGACAGAAAATGCATCTGATCTGCATCATGGCATCTCATCACTCAAGAGCATATGCTTAATAAGTTACAAAAAGAAGACACAAAAAGAAAGATGTCCTGAATAGGGTGGTCAAAGATGACAGTTAAAAAGACCTCCAGATCTCTTTGGAATCCAACATATCACTATAGATTTCATAAAACAATAATTGTCTTTCTGAATTGCCTACAGGGTAAACGAATTATTAAATAATAACTTGAAAGTGAAGCACAGATGTGGTCTGGCTGTGGTTCACCTATTGTTTACTTTTAATGGAAATGTTTTTTCTTCAAATCACTGACTTGAAACATGGTGGATTTCTATCTGTAATATAGATTTTTTCAGTCTATGTTTTACAAGTTACATTATACACTATGCCATTTCCACATTCATAGACTACTAAAGTGCTTCTCCCAAGTTGCCTTGATGATAGATGTACCTTATATGTGTCTTCACTAAAGCTATAAAGCATTGAAATCTTTTCTCAAGGCCTTCAAAAGAGGAAGTAATTATTTTCAAGCCTCCACGATGGCCTAAGTAAAAACATCTGTTATTTCTGCACTCACAGTAAAAAGGAAGCCACGCTAGAAGCTACCCAATTTCTGGGTACATAGTTACTTAGAGACTGTTATATATTCCATAATGACATAATTTTGGTTTTTTTCCCTTATGGATTTTTCTATATACATTACTTTGTTTATTTGCTCATTCGTTCCTCAAATATTTGAGAACTTAGTATGTGTCAGGCAGTGAACCAAGTTACATGAGTAATTGTGTAGGAAACAAAGTGAAAAAGATTATATGGAATTACTCCATAAGAACTAATCAATCCAGAAGAAGCAAGATCTTTAAATCTGTAGGTAGTAAAATACTCAGATTAGTTCTGTATAACAATCTGTAGAACAATTAGTTCTGTATAACAATTATATACAGTAATGTTACTTTTCCATTCTGCTCTCTAGAACAGAAATGATAGAAAAGATAGTTATCATGGGGCCTAAGACTTTCACTATTTTATGGCTTGAATATCATGGCCAATTTTATTTATTACTTGTTTGTTTCAGAGAAGAATGCCAGAGTAAATGTATTAGACATTAAAAATATGTTGCGAGAAAGGTAGAGGTCTATCTAGACTCTTGTTGCTCTGTCAGAATAACTCAAAAATATGCTTGAGTTGGAAGAAAAAGAGGTTGCCCCTGAGGGTTTGTATTGGATTGCTGCTTTATCCTCTGGATGGGTAGCATCAGTTGAGAGACTGAAAAAGTAAGGATTCAGCAAGTGAAGTCTAAGAAGCTTATGTCAGAAATCGTTGGTATTCGTGTCCTTGAATTCTGTATACCCAAAGGAAAAACAAGGTTAAAAAGCATGGAAAATTTTTTAGGCAGTTTTTGTAGTTCAAAACCAGCTTGTTTGCTTTGGTGGCTAACTCTTTTTAAGCAAAAATCTCAGTTTTTCCAGCCACAGTAGCCACATCATTCTTCAGAGGAGTATACTCTCTGTAATATATTAATAACCAGGAGTGAATAGTTGCCACAAATGTGGAGAAGAAATAAAACTTAAAACAAACATATTTCGTTTGTATGAATGATGCCATCGGAAAAAGAATTTTATTAAAATTAGAGGCAAGACTTAGTACACATAAATGGCATCTATTAGTTTTACAAGGTTGTTTTGAACTCACAATTTAAGTCTGACGTTCTAGTTAGCAGAGTGCATTATTAAAAGTCTGCAATCTGGTGATCTCAATTTAGATGAAGCCAGTAAGAATATATGAAAATTCTTAATAGGATTTTTTAGATGAATTTAAGTATTTGCACCATCCTAGTAGATAGGAAGGAAAAACATCACTTTGGTAATAGTTCTTCAAACCAAAGGCTCTTGTGTGGCCAGTCAGGATATATTTAAACTTCAAGAGATATCGTAATATCTATGGGAACATATTTCTGTTGAGGTAATTGTACCTCCAGTAAAAGACTATTTGAATCAGCTTGAGTTCTGCCCTAGGTCTCTAAGAACACAATACACATTCTGCATTTGTTAAGTATAGAATACGAGGTCACATATCAAATTGTAAGGATTCATTGACCATGAGAAGAAACTTTAGGACATTAAAAACATCTTACCAAAGAGTATCTAAGTTCAGGTAATTATGCGTTTCTTTTTACTTCATTTCAGGAGGTAAGCCAGACTATAAGGAGAGGAGAAATGGCAAAGAGACTGAAGAAGAGGCATTGCAATATGATGTAATCATATAGTAGAATTTGGGTGAGAAGTACAACTTGTGGTAATATATAGTCAGCACAATGAAGTGTGGATTCCAGAAATACAAGTTCTTGCTTTAGGAAGCCGTTCTACCTATGTCAATACAGAATTCTCAGCCGTAAAGTTGGCGATTATGTAGCTTGCAAGATTATGAAAAGCAGTAGCATATTGCTTGCTTCTAAGCTTGAAACACAGTAGGTCTCTAATAATATCTGGCTTCCCCTTCCTACTACATAAAGCATTTATTGTTCAGTATGGCAATTATATTTTAAGCATGCTACACTATGAGGTCATTGAGGAATGAACCATTTCTCATTTATATTTATAACTTCAATATCACACATCTGGTGATTATAGAGCTTGAAAATATCAAATGGAAGTAGCAGAATTGTTGTGTAGAAAGACCATGGAGGGAAATATCTCAAAAATAAAATGTTAAAAGTATTCTAAGCGTTATTGGTAGCATTACAATGGTAGTAATGTTGGCAGAAAAAGAGTCAGAAATGGTTTTAAAATGTGTTGAAGGATTTGAAAGCCAATGAAGTACGGTTCAAGAGAGTTGTTTATCAAGCACTAAAAATGTTCATTGCTTCTCAGCAACTCTGTAAGTATCAATAATGTACTTGACTATTCGAATCCCAGTTGCTCCAAGAAGTCTTTCCAAGCTCGCTGGATCAAACTAACTCTCCCTCTTTGGCTTGCTGCCACATTCACAGTCAAGGACACGGTCAGCGAGTGTTCAGTAGCAACAGAGTTTGTTGCTATTGTTGCTACTGTGTTCCAGGCACTGTCCTAAGCCCTGAAGATGGAACTGAATAAGACAGTCTGTCAAGGACCCTGCTGCTGTGGAGCTTACATCCTTGCTGGGTTACTAACATTAGACTGAAACCTGATTCACACTTAGTTCGTTATTTCAACTGTATAAATCTTGTCTCTGTTTTTTGAATTCCCAACAAAACAAATGGCTCCATGAAAACAAAAATTGTCATATCCTTCTTCCACAGCATGAACCCTTTTTAGGAATAAACGTCTAAAAAACAAGCAAAATAAACAGAAAAACCGAGCAGCTGGAAAGGGACAGTAAGTTCTCAATTTGCTGCTATCAGTCCCACCATTCTACCTTGGTGTCAATTGGATAGATTGAGGTTAGGAAATAGAGATGGGTTACTTAGGCATATTTCTAAATAGGAATGGTTGAAGAAACTGAAGAGAGAAGTGGTTAATAATCCAAAGAAAATACTTTGCGTATCAAGTCCACAGTAGGTACTCAATTGACACAGTTTCCAAAATAGTGGGTTGTCTTAATTATTGGTCATACTTTTTACCATGTATCACAATGTGAGAGAAGTTACAAAATTTGTTTAAAATTCTGACTTGTCAATGAAATTGATCCAGTGAAATTCCAAAACCTACATGTTCCTAATTATTCTACAAGCTATTGAGATGCAGCTGAATTCTTTGGCTCCACTGGGCATAGTTACAATGTGACGTAGTTGAGAGATTTTCAAATTCATTTTACAGGGTACTCATCTGTGGTATGAGTATTATCCAGTACAAAAACAAAAACACAGAATTATTTAACTATAAAAGCTATTCAACAACTTGAAACAAAAAAAATCATTGAATTCCCCTTTTCTCGTTTAGGGAAAAAAAAGTGCAGCTCATTGAAAGCACTCATTTAATTTTACATAAACATGCTCTTTAAGGCTAAAGCAAATATGACTGATATTCAATGTGAAAATACAATCTAAAAACTGTTCTTGGAGTTATTTCTAAACAGATCTAACATCAGAATTGTCTGTTTTGGAAAAATCAGATTCCTCAAATGAATCTTCAGTCAACACCTGTTTAAGAATGATGATGTTTAACATGCACAAGAATGCTATGTTTTTTAGGATTTGACATTTTCAGCAATCGAGAGTTACTATATTTTGTAAATGGAAATACCACTACTAAAAATAGAATGTTATAAATAGAATAATGTCTTTTGTTTCCAAATCTGGCATACTAGAGCGATGCGAAAATCATAATAAAAGTGAGATATTTCATGGCAAATTTAACTTGGGGTAGAAGCTGCAACCACAAGTGCTGCTGGGGAGTATTCTCGGGACAAACAGGAAGGGGGTTAATGAAATAGAAAAATGATAGCAGAATAAAAACTTTTGTTTTGTTTTGTTTTGTTTTGTTTTTGTTTTTGAGACAGAGTCTTGAACTCTCGCCCAGGCTGGAGTGCAGTGGCTCCATCTTGGCTCACTGCAAGCTCTGCCTCCCGGGTTCACACCATTCTCCTGCCTCAGCCTCCCAAGTAGCTGGGACTACAGGCACCCACCACCACGCCTGGCTAATTTTTTGTAAGCAAAATAAAACCTTAAAACTCCAAGAAATAATTACAAAGTAATTAAATTACTCAAAAAATAATTATATTATCATTTAACATGCAGAAATTAGGTTTTGCTGAAGCAATAATATCTATAAGCAGTAATTTACCCACACACAAAAGGTCAAATGAAGTGAGAGAACACTTTTTCTAACAAAATGTATTGACATAATTAAGATGAAAAATTATGGAAAAGATTGTTCCTTCCTCAATATCTATCTCTGTATTTCCAAACATAAAATAAAATCAATGAATAATTCCACATCTAGCTTTAATTGGTAGTGCCTAATAATTTAAGGTAGAACACAAAACATCAAAAAAAAATTTTTAATGATATCTATTAAAGTATGCTAAAATTAGACTAAAAGTTTTACTTCACTAGATTAAACCCAAGGAAGATATCAAATGGGTTTAAATTGTGAAAGCGAATATGAGGATGGTAAACAAATCATCAATGCAATAAAAAGCAGCACCTCACGTTAAGAACGCTGGGTAAGGCAAAGTTGTATTTCTTATCTCCGTTTCCTTTTAACTGTTCTTTATGGTGAACTAATACAATGTGTTTTGAAAATACCTGAGTTACCTATTATGGAAGAAACTTGGGGTGAGGGTGAAACTTGGTATTTGTGAAACAGAGTTGAAACCCTAGTTGCAACTTCTTACAGTTACCCATTATGGAAGAAACTTGGGGTGAAGGTGAACCTTGGTATTTGTGAAACAGAGTTGAAGCCCTAGTTGAAACTTCTTACATGGAATAGCTAGTGTCTTAGAGGGCGCAGTCATTATTGAAGTGATGGCAAACATCTTGTCCTAAATTAGGCAGATGATGAATGTACCAAGAGGTTTTCATTCTCCTATATGGTGTAGGCGAAAAATTTGAAGGTTGAGAGCAAAAGGATGAGAGTAAGACATATTTCTGTCTCCAGTGTGAAGAACTGATCTTTCTGTTATGCCTAGAAATGTGCTCAGAGAGTAAAGTTGAAAATAATATATAAATATGAGCAACTTCAAAACATCATTATATTGAACATTAAAATTTATAGATACTATGCATAAACATTTCTAAAACATGGAAACAGTACGATTTCAAAGGGTAAGTTAAGGGAAACCAAAACAAATAGGTTCTAAGAAACACTCTCACACTCTTGAGTTTTATGAAGGGGAAGGGCTCATTTCCCAAGAAAACCTCTTTGATCTCAGAAAAGAAGTTTCGTTTGCTTGTAAATAATGACACGATCATACTTGGATTAGTAAAAATATTTAATTTGGTGCCAGCATAATTCTATTGATCCTTTAATAAAAGCTATGTCTTCAAAATTTTTAATGTTTTGTGTTTTATCCTAAATTATTAAGTACTACTGTTAAAGCTAGATGTTTGAATTATCTATTGATTTTATTTCATATTTAGAAATACAGGCTGGGCGCAGTGGCTCACGCCTGTAATCCCAGCACTTTGGGAGGCCGAGGCGGGCGGATCATGAGGTCAGGAAATCGAGACCATCCTGACCAACACGGTTAAATCCCGTCTCTACTAAAAAAATACAAAAAATTAGCCGGGCGTCGTGACGGGCGCTTACAAGTTCCAGCCACTCGGGAGGCTGAAGCAGGAGAATGGTGTGAACCTGGGAGGCGGAGCTTGCAGTGAGCAAAGATGGAGCCACTGCACTCCAGCCTGGGTGACAGAGAGAGACTCCATCTCAAAAAAAAAAAAAAAGAAATATAGAGATAGGTATCGAGGAAAAAAAATCCGTTTTATAATTTTTCATCTGACTTATGTCAATGCATCTTGTTAGAAAAAGTGTGTTACTTCGTCTTTAATGTGCGTGTAAATTACTGCTCATAAATACTATTGCTTGAGCAAAACCTAATCTCTGCCTGTTAAAGAATATTACAATTCTTTCTTTTTGGAGTAATTTAATTACTTTGTAATTATTTCTTATTTTATTTACTTTCTGTAAATTAACATTTACTATCCTCATTGAAATAATGAAACTAAACATATTTCTTTTCTTTAATTTAAATTATGTGTATTTAGTGTGGTAGGAAAACCCAAGTATGACTAATTTTAACAGTGAATATATATTCATGAAAATAGGCATCCTAAAAATATAAAATTTGTAGCAGCAAATATATAACTGTTCCCAAATATTAATGACGTAAAGAACAAACAAAAGATTCTGAGAACTACACGGTAATTTGGTTTTAAAATTGGTCTTTAATAAGAAAAATATCCATTGGCCTTTTGGACTCTGTGGGTAATAGTAAACATATGAAGATTATTTGAGAAATATAAATGCAAAATAATAGTTTTCTCCATGATTTTTGTCTGTTCAAAGAAAAATGAGGAAAAAGTGATAAAATAAAATATGATTGAAAAAGGGAAGGAAAAAGTAATTGGAACGATCTACTACAGTGGTTTAGCGTCAATATTGAAGTAATAATTTTTTGATATGTAGAATCTAAGGAAATCGTAGCTCAAAATCTGGAAGATATATTGGGGTAGAGAAATTAACAAGAGAAACAGTTGCACATTTAAAGACCTGGAGGCAACAAAGGTCATGGCACATTCAGAAACCTGAAATAAATTCAGTATGGCTGGACTTACGTTTGATTCAACAAAACACTAGGGGCATTTCTCTAGTGGGTATTGGGCGGTGATCACAATGAATCTGCAGTCATGATTTGTGAATATTCATGTGCCCTTTAACTACATATGTGCTAAATAATGATTAGTAAATCAAATCTTAAATTGCCTATTGAACAGTTTACAAAATTTAAGAGCAAGCTAATTCTATCCTAGCATTACTCTAATTGGAAGCAAACATTCTTACATATCCAGAGCAAATGATAAGAAAGATAGCAGTTTAATAGGAAACATACCAATCTGTTTTTACTGAATCAATTACAGCCTTAAAAGGGATTATACACCAACATTTTCCAAATAAGCATGGTTCTCAAAATTCTTTACACTCTAAGATTGGCAGGATCTTGTTATAACACTATTCATGATTCAACAGAATTCGTATAATACTGTTTGATAATTCATTTATTAATTCAGGAAATATTTATGAAAACATACCTTGTGCCACAAATGACCCATAAGCATATGAAATGCTCATCTTTATTAATACTCATGGAAATAAAAGTTAAAACATGAAGACAGGTTGATGAATAGGTACAAATACACAGCTAATATAAAGAAGAAATAAGACATAGTGTTTCATAGATCAGTAGGGTGACTATAGTTAACAATAATCTATTGTAAATTTCAAAACAGCTAAAAGAGAGTAATTCAAATGTTCTTAGAATAAAGAAAAAATAAATATTTAAGGGAATAAATATCCCAGTTACCCTGATTTGATCTTTATGCATTATATTAATCAAATTATCATATGTATCCCAAAATAATATATACATCATGTTTCAATTTTAAAAACCTGGGAAGAAAATACTATCAATTGTAAAGCAAAATAGTTAAAATAAAAACGAGTTATCTTTTCACATCAGTATGTTACTAAAAATATTTTTTTAAAGTTCTGAAAATACATTGTTGGTGAAGATGTGTTGTAATAAGAACACCATGGGAGTATAAGTATTACCACTATGAAAACTCATTTTATATCATCTTGTAAAGCAGTAAATGCATACACCCCCAACAATTCTACTCCTAAATGTGTGGGTACTAGATGTTTTCACAATAGTGAAAATGAAAAAATAAAAATAAGCAAACAAAATTTAGGTCCCTTAATTGTAGAATGAATAAGTAATTAATATTTTCATAAAAACATGCAACAATGGAAAAGAATTAACGACAGCCAAACTTACCAATGTGGATGAGCCTCAAATCCAATCTTGGGGAAAAAGTCATAGAAAATACATGTAGTCTGATTCCTTTTGTACATAAAGGTCAAAAGCAAGTTGAACTGGGCCGGGCGCGGTGGCTCACGCCTGTAATCCCAGCACTCTGGGAGGCCGAGGTGGGCGGATCACTAGGTCAGGAGATCGAGACCACCCTGGCTAACACGGTGAAACCCCATCTCTACTAAAAATACAAAAAATTAGCCGGGTGCAATGGCCGGCGCCTGTAGTCCCAGCTACTCGGGAAGCTGAGGCAGGAGAATGGCGTGAACCCGGGAGGCGGAGCTTGCAGTGAGCCGAGATTGCGCCACTGCACTCCAGCCTGGGCGACAGAGCGAGACTACGTTTCAAAAAAAAAAAAAAAAAGCAAGTTGAACTGGCTTTTGAAGCTATAAGTTGTCTAGTGATGCATCCATATAACTATTATGAAAAATAAGTTGTCGATAATCACAACATTCCCTTTTGTTATTATCCTGTCCTGTCTTCTTTTGATAGCACTATTTATTCTGCTTTTTGCTTCTCCTGCCCTCTACTTCATCTAATATTCACCTGTTTCAATCTTACCATTTTTTTTTTTTTTTTAGACGGAGTCTCGCTCTGCTGCCAGGCTGGAGTGCAGTGGCACAATGTTGAGTCACTGCAGCCTCTACCTCCTGGATTCAAGCAATTCTCCTACCTCAGCCTCCTGAGTAGCTGGGACTACAGCACGCTGCCACGCCTGGCTAATCTTACCATTTGTAATATACAAATTTGAATGTCTTTTTCTCTGTGATTCGTTTTCTTTCGTAATACAAATTTATCATATTACTTATCACATTATATCTTTACAAGATTACTTGTTTGTGGTTAATTTTATATTGCAACCACCTCAAAGACAGAGATTACAGGTCTTTATTTTTACAATCTTAGAGCATTTAGCAAAGTGTCTAGCATACACTACAAACACATACACGTTTCTTTGAATTGTATTTCGACTTAAAGTCAGTTTTTTGTAAAATCCTTTAGCAAGCCTCATAATAAGCTCTTAGCGTGGAGGAACACTTTGCTGGATATTTTTAAGGTTTAAATAAAATGTAAAGTGAGAAATTGTTTTAGCGGCAAAGCTATGAAAGTAAATATAGTGAAAATGGAATTAGGAAAAAGGATTCACTGTATGGATGTATGTGTGCATAAGTAATAAATGTGCATCACTTTTAACATATAATCATGTAACAATAGAAACGTTTCCAAACACTTTATTTTCAAATTATTCTCACCAAAAAATTAGTATATGCATTTTAAAAGCTTTGCTTTCAAGCTTATTGATAAAACTTTACTATGAAGAAATAGTGTTATTTTTTCAAATACTTTTGTAAAATTATTTTTGTTGTTTTTAACCTTGTAGTACAGCTAAGAGCTTGTTCCAGGAGTAAAAGTGCCAGTTCTACAACTTTTTGGTTGTTTTCTTTTGCTTCTATTAGTAATGTTTTTATTGTGGCTATTTATAGAAATCTTTTAAAGCCATCTTGTTAGGATTAGTTTAATTAAAAATAAATAATATAACTTATAAATCTACTTAATTGGCCATATGTAAACTCCACCATATGCTAATATGTTAAAAGCAAAGAAATCTGGAGAGAGTCACCCTCCTCTTCCTTCACGGTGCCTCACCTACTATGATTTCTCTTGACCATCAGAGAAAAGGTGGACAGTATCTGTGTGTTTATTAGATATTAGGAAAACTTAGTTTATGTTTTGCGTTTTCATTAAAATATACAACAAAATTTTTCTTGTGGCACACAAATTATGTGGCTTTGCACACCCCACTTTTGAGTGCCTATGAATTAATCTCATAACTGTCAATGGAGGGTGGGGAGATGAATGATCAGCCAGAAATTTTTTCAAAATTGTCACATTCAGATTATTGCCTCTTCACTACCCCAGTTAAGGACCATCATATTAGGTTATAGTGGTCTTTTACTCTAATATAAAGAAAAAGAAAATTCCAATTGAATGAGCATAAGTGTGAAGACAGATGAGTGGCCAGTTTAATACCATCAAATAACAGTAGTTCCCCAAACAGGATTTTTTAAATGTGTTTTTTTCAACTCCATCTCTCCTTCCCCCACTTCTTAATTCATAGAGTTAAAAAAGAAATGTCATAAAATTATGTTTAGGCTATAATCCCAACACATGGGAAAAAATATCAAGTGAGAAGAGATGGGAGGAAAACACCAGGAAAATAAAAGCTATAGATCATAGAACTATGAATTTCATTTTATGAACTTCGGATTATTATTGTTAATTTAAAAAATTGGGAAACCACAGTGTCTGAGATTAATCATGAGTTTATGCTTAAATCCGTGTAGGAAACAGAAAAATTCATAAGAAACTTCCATAAAAATCAATTTCATCAAATTTTATATTAGAAGAGTAAATATACACATGCAGGTGTATACAACACACCAGTGGATGAGAAAGCAGTTTCTGGAGCTTTCTGGAAGAGTGGCTGCACAAGACATGTTCTTTCTGTCACTTAATTTCTCAGGACCTCTGTTTCATTGTCTCTAAAACAAGTGAGTTGAACTCGTTAATCTCTAAAATCCCTTCCAATGCTAACATTATATAAGGTGTATGTGTCTGGAAAATTTGCAGGGAAAATCAATTTTTCATTTGAAACAAATATCAGAAGGAAACCTTCTAGATTTTTCTTCTTAAAGTGCAATTAGTTTCACACTTATTGAACATTTTCCATAGGCCAGAAACTGATAGGAACTTTACATGTATCGTTTCAAATTTTTATAAAAACCTTCAAGGATGAATTATAATCTCTATTTTATTATAAGTAAATTGACTATCAATGCAACTAACAAATGACTGAGCCAAGATTTGAATGTAGGTATGTCTGACCCCAGTGTTTCTATTCTCTCTACCACAGTGAGATTGTTTGTTGAAATAAATTATGAAAAAATGTGTTTTATTATTTTACCTTGGAGGTAAGGGCAATAATTAAAAGAGGTGAGGACTAATAATGATTTTCATTATTGTAGGTTATACTCTTATATTACTGGAAGGAATGGAGGACACCCCTTTTTCTCAAACTCAGCCACAAAGTTTGGTTTGGTTTATAAAATATTTTCTACATGTGTTTATTTTTTGTTTTCCTGAATGTTTGAAAACTATCATGTGTGTAGATACACCATCATGTATATTATTCTTGAATCTGAAATTCCATCTAGGTGGCAACAAATCTGTTGCATATTTTATGCTCAATTAAAAAGAAATTTTACAAGATTTTTATGTATTACAGAAAGATCACCATCTGTCCCCTATTTAATTAGGTCCATCCTGATTATGTTACATGTGCTCTGGCTCCCTTTAAGAAAATTTACTACATATACATGAAGGAGAAGCTTGCTAAAAATGAATTGTCAGCAAGAAACAGGAGAGATTTAAACAAAGAAACTCCTAGAAAACCTTAACAAAGAGAAATATCTCAAACCCGAGTCCTTAGATTCAGTAAAATAATAACCCTTCCCCTTCACCTCTCATGACTTCTATACCAAAATACAAATGCAACTTGAATCCAATCATTTTAGAAGCTTCAGGAGTTAATTCTTCTTTCCTGTTACTTTTCACTTTGGAACACCTTTATGCTTTGGGAACAATTTTAGCCAGGAGGGGAAATGCCAAAATACTATAGGGAAGGCTCTTTCTTGGGTAATTTAGACTAGATTTGAGGAAGCAAAATGTTGCTATAAATTTTATGTTTAAAAAATAACTCTGCCTGTGAAATTTCCAGTGGGTTTAACAGATGCAAGAATTTCAGGTAACAATAAAAAATTAGATTATCATGCAAAAGTAGGGAATTGTTAGAGGCTTCAAGGGGATAAAGGATAACGTATTGAGCTCTGGGTTCTGAGACTTGGGTTCTCTCCTTTGCTTTGTCATTAATTCTCTGATGTTTCAAACATTTACCTGAATTTTCCTACCTTAAAAATAAGTAGCAACAAAATCTCACCCTGCCCAGTCACTAGAAATATATAAGCATTGTAAGGATATGAAAATTCCCTTTTTCATTCATTTACTAATTTGTTTGCCAACTACACTTCAGGAATCTAAGTTCTGGAGAGATAACAATAAATAAAAAGTATCTGCTCTTATGGATCTTAAATTCCAGGAGTAAATAAACAAATAAATATATAGTATGTTAGAATTTATTAAGTAACATGCAGAGAAATGAATCCGTGTAAGAAATATGTAAGAAATATTTTCATAGAATGTTTAGGAAAAGCTTTTCTGAAGAGTGTCACTGAAGCAGGTACCTGACGAGTGAATGAGCCATACAGATATCCTGGAGAAGAGCTCCCTAAAGTAGGATCAGCATGTACAAAAGTCCTGAGGTGCCCTGCACATGTGGATTTTGGAAGCAGTCAGCCAGTGTACTGGAAAGGAGTGAGCATGGTAAAGTGAACGGGAAAAGACCTATTCAGAGTATTAGCAAGAAACAAACACAATTCCTAAGTCTAGAGTACGTGTTTATCTGTGAAAGAAATGGTAAACAGCAAATTCACTAAAAACTTGCTATTCTACCACAACATAGGAGCATAGCTGAAAGGGCTTTGATACTTTGGAGTGGCAGAATTTACTCCACACCAAATTGGTCAAGGCAATTGTTAGGAATGTAATTAAAAAGGAGGGAACATGACCAGGCAACTGGCAAAAATTGTCCCTAATTACACTATGCATTTTGAATAATTCAATCATAATTCCAAAATGGCGCTTCTTATTCCTCTTCTCTTTCTTTTTCAAGCCTTGTATTGCCTCCCCTTCGTTTCCATTCTTTTTTCCTGCCTTTCCTTCCTACCCCTCCTCTTGCTTTTCTTTGCGTCCCCTTGCTTCCCCTCCCAAAATGTAGCATACTGTATGATTTCATTTATATAACATTCTTATCATGACAAAATTATAGAAAAGGAGAACAGATTACTGGTTGCAGGTGTTAAGGAGAGGGAGGGAGTCAGCAAGAAAGAAGTGCTATAAAAGGGCAAAGTGGAGGATTCTGTAGCAATGAAAATGTTCCTGTACCTTTATTAATTTTAATACCCTATTTCTGATGTCGTACTGTAGTTTTTCAAGATGTTACCACTGGGGAGAATTAGATAAATTCTTTATTATTTCTCTTGTAAATCTACAAATATCTTGGAATAATAGTTTAATTTTAAATAATGAGCATCATGATACTAGAAGACATTTTGAGGCAATTGAACTCCCTCACTCACAACATACTTCCCCTATCATCTTCTGCTAATGCTGCCTTGGCACCAAATATTTTCTGATATGTTTATCCCTAGTGTAGTAAATGATCATTACCAATAATTTAAATTCATCTGCTGCCCTAAGCAAGCAAGCTGTAAACAGTGATGGATGAGCTTTATATATTGAGGCTTATGAGTATAGCCAGTTGAGAACAGAAAAAACACTTGGATGAACAAAGATGTTTTTTCAAGGAACAGGATAAGCTGATCTAAAGCTCATATAAGATAGAAAAGGGTCAGGAAACATTTGGAACATTTTGAGGAAGAAGAGGAAATTAAGTTGACTGTCCTCCTCCTTGCCACCTTCTATCAAGACAATGGTGGTGCATGAATTTTTCCACTTCACCAAATCTTCTACAATACTTGATGTTATTAGAATTTCTCTTTTTTCCTAAACTGATGAGTATGAAGTGGTGTCTTATGTTGTTTTATTTTCTAGGAATTTGTAGGACTTCCTGGTATATTCTGAATACTAATCTTTCTCAATAAAATATGCTGCAAATATCATTTCCCATTCTAAAATGTATATGAGTTCCTATACTATATGGTTTTATCTTTTTTAGAAAATGTTTTGCTAAAAGTTAACTGCAGCTATTAAAACCTTTAGTCACTCAAAATTGTGTGTGCACAGCAGCAGAAATAGACAAAAGTTTTAATAGGAGAGGTTAAAGTTTCAAAAAGTAGACATATATATATATGAATATATAGGAATCTGGTTTACAAGTAAAATGGCTATATGTCCTAGCTTGCTGGTGTTACTTCCCATTTATGCCTGCTGTCCAACCATAATAATTAATAATGTCCCCATTCAATTTCAAAAGCTTTTCCATATATATGGTCATTCTTTTTTTTTCTTTTCTTTCTTTTTTTTTATACAGAGAGTCTTGCTCTGTCACCAGGCTGGAGTGCAGTGGTGCGATCTCAGCTCACTACAACCTCTGCCTCCCGGGATCAAACGATTCCCCTGCCTCAGCCTCCCAAGTACCTGGGACTACAGGTACGTGCCACCACGCCAAACTAATTTTTTGTATTTTACTAGAGACGGGGTTTTACCATGTTGGCAAGGATGGTCTCGATCTCCTGACCTTGTGATCCACCCTCCTTGGCTTCCCAAAGTCCTGGGATTATAGGCATGAGCCACTGCGCTCAGCCATATGGTCATTCTATGTATGACAGGAGTAGACTTTAATATAAATAGGGGTACCATTGGCTATCCTTATCAAAAAGAATAAAATTTTATCCATAGCTTAATCTGTAACAAAAATAAATTGACATGAATTGAAAATATAAATGTGAAAATATATATTCAAACTTTCAGAAATAATTATGAGAAAATATTTACAACTTTAAGATGGTGAAGAATATTTTTAATGATAGGAAAACACAAACCATGTTAAAATTTAACATTTAAATCTTCCCTTTTGGAGACACTTTGGAGAGCAACGTGACAACCTGCGTACAAGCTCAAAGATACTCAAACCCTTGGAGAGTCCACCTTTTGTTACACACTGAAGAGGTTTTTTGCCCTTGTACACAAAGGGACTTGTACAAGACAATTTACTGCATCAATGTTTATAAATATTTAGAAATGACCTATGTATCAGTTTGAAGAAAGATAAATACATTATGGTAACTCAAAAAATGGAATGCATTGCATCAGTTAAAACAAAAGAACCAAAGAAAAATTTTTACAAAATCACAGGGAGGCAGATCTTGACCCTTTTCTCTCCAAATTGACTGGGTCACCTGTTTGCTGTGCTCTGCATACAGGGAGTGCTGAAGGCAACTGTACATTTCATCAAATACTATTTCTGTAAAAGTGGAGAAAAACGGGACAGTAGATATTTTTTATAGCTTAAGATTTCTTAGCAAATAGAATTTTTTTTAAAAGCTTGTCTATAGAATATTGTGTGTTAGCCACCAAGTGATATCTTAGATGTAATGAAAAGTGTGATCTTAGAAAAAAGTTCGAGGATACATTTTAGAATTTAAAATACTTCCAAAATTGCTATCCTATCCTATATTAAACTCATAAATATCTCATATTAGTTCATACGAAACTTTGGAGCTCCCAGAAAAAAACACATGAAACCTTAATTTAAATATATATTATTTTCACTTTTCTTGGGTCAATCTGTTATTTACACGATACGATTACCTCTAACACTTGTTTTAATCTAAGATTATTTTTACTTTAAAAGGCTTTTTAATTTCTGTCTATATTTCTGACTTTTGACTGTTGAAATGTTTGCTCTAATCCATTAAACTAATATTTGCCCTTGCCTCATGGAGGTTTGGTTATCTCCATTGGGCTTGAAGAGTATTTCTGTTTTTCATCTTTAGTTTCACTACTGACCATCAGTTTAGCATGGTGTTAAAACTGAATATCGAGAAGCAATAGAGATATCAGTCCTGAAAAAGTAATCTGCTCTCTGAGATTGGCAATTTGGCATTGACGATGAGGAACCTCACCATGAACTAAGACTCTGATCTGTGTCATAAATAGTATTGAAGGTGCGGGGTGGTGGCAGTCAGTTTTAATTTTGCTTCTTCATCTTTAAGCTGAAAATCCCTCATATTTCTCATTTCTCTTCTAAAAAGCCTCGTCAGACGTCTCAGAGATGACAAAGTAGTTAATGTGAGTATTTCAGTAGAATAATCAAAAACCTATATTTCTCTACTTTGTATTTTGATTAGAAATTGGGTTGTGTTGTTGATCATATGAATTGCCCTATTTGGGAACTATTAAAGTATACTTTAAAAATATATTTCACAAAATAACCGTACTTTGCATTTTATTCTGTGTTTCTTCAGAGACATCCAGGGTGTGCTCATCAGAACATAAACTGGCAAATACCAACATGCTTAATGACAATGTGGCATGCCATTTGACTTGTGAGATGTGCTGTATTTCATTTCTTTGACTGGCTTTGGTTGTTTGGTAATTGTCAGGGAAACATCTGGTTACTGTCACATACTTTAGTATCCGATCTCATTGCATGACATTTTGTTCTGTGATATTTGGTTCCCACTTGGGACTAGGAATTGGAAACCTAAAATTCAGTTCCATTTCCAACATAATAATAGGGAATTGTCCTGAATAATGATGTTCGAGGTTCCCAGTAATGGAATTTCAACACGGCACTTTGGAAACATTGGAAAAAAAATAGCAAATTGTTATCAGTAATTTTCTTTACAAAAATACAAATACATAATTAGGCCTCAAACTGTTTGAAGAGGCTACTCTGGAACTTTTCTTAGTTTTGAAAATATTACTCTTTAGTTTTTGGACTCAAGACAAATTCTGATGAACTCTCTTACAGTGAAGTCATATACCTACATACCTTTCATTTTCCCTTTCAATAACTTTTTATTTTGTGTAAAAAAAATTAGAAATGTTCCTTTTGGAATTTCTGAGTGTATTTCTCTAATCTTTAGGTTTTCTGCACCATATTTTGTATATTCATAGGTTCTCTTCACTGATTCTCCAATAAAATAAAGTAGGAAAGAACTTAGATAATTACCATTTTGCCTCTGCCTGAACTTGGCACATAGCTCAGTGCTCATGAGACTGTAATTCATATTCTGGAATCAGATTGGTAAATACACTCTTACCATTCAATACTGTTGCATCTCTCCAAACTAGTCCTAAAACTTGCTGCTTTCCTCATCTATTTGCTCCTAGAAAGTGTTGTGTGATTTCAGGTTTCTCCAGGAGACTTATTAAACTCACATGCTATTAAGCTAAAACTGAAGCAATCATCATTCAGAGAAAGGGATAAGCTATGTGTTACAGTTTTCTCAAATAACTCCTTTCCTAAAACAAAATGCACAAATCGAATATCTTAGAACTAATTCTAGAGGAAGTCGATTTTGTGGAGATTTTCACATAGGAAGTTTATTGGGGAGTGCTCTTGGGAGTATCTGAGAGGGAGCAAAGAAATAGGATTGAGAAAAGGAAAGAGTTGATATGAGACCAAGACACAACAAATGTCTCAGCTTATTGCTCAGGGGATGACCCTATAGAATCATCCACAATTGAGCAAAGAGGCACGATTTATGAGCCTTCACTGGATGTCACTGCCCTGCTGGGGCCACGCAACTTGCTTTTAGCTGTTGGGGAATAATGCCTTGTGTCTAGGATCCAGGCAGTGCTCCAGCCATGTACCACCCAGGATGCTAAACTCTGAATTGTTTTCGTAGAAATAGAGATGATAGGTGTGTTTGTCCTCATTTCCCAATTTATTTATGCAAGGATTAAAAAAAAGAAATTATTACAGTATTACCATATGTATTACAATTAAGTTTAAGAAATTATGATTTAATGCTGCATCTTCATGTATGTTTACATTTCTTGACTGTGAAATGTGCCAGGTACAGTCTGTGTTTGTGCATGTAAATTTTGATTAACTTTTTATAAATCTGTGTATATTTTTATGGTAGTAAATAATAAAATAGGCTAGTATCTACATATATTTTATGCATTAATGACATAACTTTTTCTTAATTTTTCAATATTTCTAGGTTATACAGTTCGTCTGTGAGTTTTTTCAAATTGTCATAAAGCTCCAAGAAATTTTTCAATACATTTATTCAAAAAAATCTGCATGTAAGTGGACCCATGCAGTTCAGACCCACATCGTTCAGAGGTCAACTACAGTCATAATAATTACAATAAAGAAAAGTATACACAGACTAGGTTTCAGATTATAGCTCCACTTTTTGGGGGTGGGCAGTGGATAATTCAAGAGCTTTTCAGAAATGTCCAAAGTTCTATAAATGTAAACTTTATGAACATTTCAGAAATATGTTTTAGATTGTTTATTGTTGAGAGGATTTTTTCCAATAACATGTGTTATATGCTTAGTTTTCTGTATCATTATTATAAACTTGAGTATTGTTGCAAAATTCTGTGAAAAAAAAGAATTTAACAGAACAGGTAGTTATACAGGATAGAATATTCAAGATACATTTGTCAATTTTCTTGTGCCCCCTATTCCCTGTGGGTTAGAAAATTGTCACTTTCACTTTCTATAAAGGTGATGGTTTGTATTGGTTGGGGTAAAAAACTAAATTATGGTTAAACCATTGTTTTACTAAGACATGTAACTTTTCTAGAAGCCCTCACGCTACTAGGGCTGACCCTTCCTTTCAAAAGAACATTATGAAATATCGTTTCTCTTGGTCTTTAAACCAATCATCTAACACACATTGTCACCTCCTTACACCTCCTGTGGTAAGAAAGCCCTGTCCATGCTTTGGTTCTTTTCACATTATCTTAGCCTCTTGTATTCTGACGCTTTAGAAAGCCCATCTTCCCAAGAGCAAAAATTGTGGTTCAGGAACAAACTACCGCCTCGTGAGCTGGCCCCATGCCCAGGAATCCACAGTGCTGAGAGAGGCATGCCTTTAATATAAAATGATGATCTAGTCAATAGTCAGAAAAAGATTTTCTGGAAAAGAAAGAAATACTACACAAATCAAACTTGAAATCTATGTAATGAAGTAATCACTTGAGCACATGTGGAGAGTTTGAGGGTGACCCAGTCATTACTTTAGCACATAAGGAAACTTTTAGTAAATGTTCACAATTGACCAGAAAGGGGAGAAAACCATCACATGCTAAGCACTTAATTCTGGCCAGGCATTATAGAAAACAGTGAACAAATATGATAACTTTCAATGCTAATGACTGTCCCAAGTGTTACGAATGATTATCCAAGATTTTTGTTCATTCTTTTTTTACCTTAAATGAGGTAACTTTTCTAAGTTTACTTCTAGAAATTGGCAGAGTTGGGATTAAAAGTTATGTTTCTCTGATTGAAAAGTACATGCTATTCCTCCCAAAAAGTATCCACAATGTGAGATGTGTCATTAAAGTGAAACACTTTCATTATTCTTAGAATTGCATTTCTGAAAAATTGAACATTGGGCTATAAAGAATATCGTTCTGAATTGTTTTATTTTTTGGAAAGTACACATATAATGGAAAGAAGAGTGATTTTAGTCAGGATACCAGCTTCATTATCTAGCAGTAAGCTCTGGGAAGTAAAATGAATTTCAATTTTCTCATTTATAAGATTAAGATATTAAAATAGAAGGATAGGCCGGGCTCGGTGGCTCATGCCTGTAATCTCAGCACTCTGGGAGGCCGAGGCAGACAGATTACAAGGTCAGGAGTTCGAGACCAGCCTGGCCAACATGGTGAAACCCTGTCTGTACTAAAAATACAAAAATTACCCAGGCATGGCGGCACACGCCGGTAATCCCAGCTACTCAGGAGTCTGAGGCAGGAGAATTGCTTGAACCTAGGAGGAGGAGGTTGCAGTGAGCCGAGTCGTCCCACTGCACTCCAGCCTTGGAGACAGAGCAAGACTCAGTCTCAAAACAATAAATAAAATAAAATAAAATAAAATAAATAACGTAGAAGGATAGAGATAAACATTTCAGCTAATTTGCTGCGTTTGATATAGCACCCAAATTTTAAACAAGTTTTCTGGTAACAGGACTGTGTTGCGTCTTAAAGCCTATTTATGGTATTTTGAATGCTGAGTGCTTCTATAATCACCTAGCATTGGGTTATCCCAACCATAATTGTATTTCCTTTGCAGAGGTCTATTTTGTTGTAGGTCTGATAGCTCCTTGCTTGTTGAACTACTGACAGCACAATGGAGATGGAATTTCACATGGTGAAGACAGGAGGATAAGATACAAAGCACTGTCAACCTTTTAGCTATGATTGGCTTCACCAGTAAATTATCAGCGAAGGATGGATTTTTTTCCCTCATATACCCATTAGACAATACATCGTCCCATGTGAACTTAAAATTACATAAACTCATAGTTAGTCTAAATATCTAGTGAAAAGAGATCACAACCGAAACAAAAATCAAAATGGAAAAGATTATAAACTACTTAGCAATAAACCTAATGAGAAATGTGCAGACCATATAACAAGGCTTGAGGAAAAGAAAAATTAAGTACGTGGTTGGAGAAAACTCTATATTACAAAAATGTTTACTTACCCCAAATTAATGACATTTTTGGCTGTCACAACTGGTAGGGCATTACTGGCATCTAGTTACTAGAGGCCAGGGATGCTGCTAAGTATCCTTGCTACAAGGTACAGGGCAGTCCAGTATAAAATATCAATAGCGGAGAGGCTGTGAAATCCTTGCCCTGAACTGTCTTTAACAGAGAAAATCATGAATATAGACTCTCTTATGGGTCAAGTCTAATTTGAAAACAAAGGTTCTTGGCCCAATAGTTTAGATTTTCAGTCAAGATCTTACGTTTATTTTTACTTTCCTATAACATTAAAGGACAGTTTGAGATTTTTGTGTTTATCAAAGAGGAATGATAGATTAGAAAGTCTGTGAAACATTAGGTGGTGATTAAAGAATTATGGTGCTTAAACCTGGGTAGATGTTAATGGTTCAATAACATTTTTAAGAAATAAGATAATTAGGAGGGAAGGTTTGGCAAATGTGACTGTATTTACGAAAGATCCTTGTAGCTTTTGGCTACATAACGCAAGCATTCCTTTGTTTTATTCATTGTTTGTTCCAGATGGATTTACTAAATTGTTCAGAGAAGGGGACCCTTATTATTTACCTATCTTATAGTTGCACACAGTAGGAACATAGGAAAGGAACCAATTTAGTAATGCATTTGGACTCAATTCTGCAATTCTATTGGGAAAAGGAAGACTAAAAAAGACAGAAGCTAGGACTGTAAATGATTGTGGGACCCTGGGTATAAACTTCCATGGATAGGATACAAAGTCACTGGGATCAAACACGTGCATTGGCAGGGCATAAGAGTTAAGAGACATTACTTTGTAGTCATGTAGACATGTAGACATGTCATGTCTCCTTGATCGTGTAATTTCAAACATTTTTGTGCAAAAAATCATTAAGAGCAGTGTTACTGCATATAAACTGTCGTAAATTATCAGAAGTTAGTGGAGGCTACCATGAATAGATTTATATTCATGATTATGTTTTTTTATTATTTCTCTAGTAAACAGAGAAGGTCAAGTATTTTTAAAAATCACAACCCTCAATAGCATGTCTATTCCACACTAAATTTTCTGGCCTACACCAAACTCACCTAATTTGCATATTGAGATATAGGTCAAATGTAGTTATTCGATCCTATTATGTGTAGGGCCATTCGGACAACCATACAAAAACTTTAAGGGAAAAGTGTTCCATAGTCATATGGCATCCCTATGATTATGAGGATATTCCAAAAAAAAATCTATGGGTTGATTAAGTAAAGATTTACTGGGCAAAACTGTACATGCATGCCTTAGGAGCTGGTTAAGGATTTTTTTGTTAATATGAAGGTTGGAGCAAACAATTCTTGTATTGACTTATGATTCCAGGTGTGAAAGACCAATTCCTAACTATAAGTTCTGTGGTCTTAAGTTACGTGCCCTATATTAGTTTCCTAGGATTTCCATAACAAAGTATCACAGACTGGATGGATTGAACAACAGAAATTGATTATCTCACAGTTTTGAGGGCTAGAAGTCTGAAATCAAGGTGTTAGCACAGTTGGTTCTTACTGAGGGAGAATCTGTGCCACACCTCTCTCCCAGTTTCTGGTGGTTTACTGGCAAGCTTTGGTTTTCTTGGGCTTGAAGACTCACCCTAATTTCTGCCCTCATGTTCACCTGGTGTTCTTGCTACAGACTGATTGTTTGTCTCCCCAAAATTTCTATGTTGAAACCGAATCCCCAATGCAATGGTAGTAAGAGGTGGAGGGGGCCTTTGGGAGGTGATTAGGTGATGAGAGGAGAGCCTTCTTAAATTAGATTAGTGCCTTTATAATGTAGATCCTGGAAGCCTCCTCCTCCCTTCTGTCATCTGAGGATACAGTGAGAAGGCAGTCATCTATGAACCAGGAAGCAGGTTCTTACCAGAATTCAGCCAAGCTGGCACCCTGGTCTCAGACTTCCAGAATTATAAGAAATAAATTTCTATTGTTTATAAAAACCACTCTATAATAATATTATTATAGTAGCTTGAATGGACTAAGACAGTTCTACCTGTGTGCAAGCAAGTGTCTAAATTTCCCCTTTTCATAAAGACTAGAGGTCAGATTAGAGTCAGATTAGAGGTCCACCCTATTCTAGCCTGATCTCATATTAACTAATTGCATCTGCATTGACCCTGTTTCTAAATAAAGCCACATTGGAAGGTACTGGGAATTAGGACTTCAACCCATAATAGTCCTTATGTTTAGTTTTCTCCAATACTAGGTTTAATTAATTTAAATGATTAGGGATAATTAATTTTATAATGAGAGAATTCTTATATGTGTGGAGAGACACAGAAATGTTTAAAAATGGGGAGAATGTAACAATAATTCCAGGTTCTGAATACTAATTGCCTCCAACAATCTCTACGAACATTACTATGGAGTCTTTACTCATTGAAGCAGCTGAGGTAGATGATTGGTCTAAATAAAGTCTATCATTTTCTTCTGAGTCTAATAAGGGAATACATATCACATAGCTGTTTAATATAACCTGGCATTGAAAATGAGTAGAAAGAGAAAGATAAGCTAATTGTTGCAAGTTGAAATGTACTGATTTGACTATTTCTCAGGAGATACTGGAGGATGAAATGCAGAACTTTCTAAGATGAGGAGAAATGATTGCTTACACTGACTCGAAAATAGCATTTAGTTTCATGTTTTGCTGCATGAGAATAAACACAAATTGTAAAATGCATTTCATGCCCAGTATCTGATTTGTCAGGAAAGCAAATAAGATATTGTTTGTATCTTTACTTACATGCATACCATCTTTCAGTGTTTTTTTGTTTTCCTCAGTGGGAAAGCCCCCTAAAACAGATATTTTTCTTGTAACATTTTATAGGTATTGACTTAAACACCGTTGATAGCTGAACATATTGATTATGTCACTGAAAAAAATGGCTATCAAGACATTTAGTGTTTATATACTCGATGTTAAAATCTTTTTAATGCTGAGTTGATTCGACTAGTGACCCCAACCCTAATACTTCTTGTAACCATAAAAAGCAGTCTTTTAAAAATTGTAATACCTCATGAAACACTGGTTTTAATTTACTTCTCCTTGAAAGACCTCGCTGGGAATATTTGCGTTGTCAGCAGCTTAAATTGACCACAGAGATAATAACTAAATAATTTAGAAAACTGTAAGATGATTTAGGCATTTAAGATGTGTATAAGGTAATTAAAACCAAACTTTAGGAGGGGTAAGGCCTCACTGTAGTTGGTTATTCTATAGCTGGGGTCACTGCCTAAGTTGTATGAAGGCATATGTTCAATTTACGGTTGTAATGAGGAACATGGGGTGTTTTGATCCTTCATTTGCTGTGCTCATCTCTAGAGGATGCAACTGCCTGTATTAAACAATGAACATGGACTCTTTTGTGGTGGATAATAAAAATGTGTAAGATAATACATGCCACGTGCATGTATGTTTGGCATATGGCTTTTCTCTGTGTATGAAATTGTTGCTCTTTGTTGCTATCATGGAACAGGCTCATAGAAATGTTCATTATTAGCCACTTAGGAACAAGACCAATTCCTTTGACCTCATTAGTTTGATCGTGATTATTCCATTTTAACTAATACATGGTATTTATGAAGATGTTTTCCATAGATTATTCACTTGCAAGGGTATTTTGTGTTTTATTTTTTACTATTCTGCAAAAAGACAGATAAAGTTTAGGTGATAAAGTTTTCTTTTGTCACATGTTGAATGTAGTAAAAGACAAAGCAGGTTTTTTCTTTTTTCTTTTTTTATTTTACACTTAAAAAATGAATGACATCAGGGTTTCAGATTTTTTCTATATGTCGATATACTTGAAAATACTAGCACATACTCTTGGGATAAACTGAAAGAAACATTTATAACATCATATTGTGGTACAGGTTGAAGTAGAAGGACCAGCTTTTTATTCAGTGAAAACTTGCATTCATCCCAATATAAAGTTTGCAAAACAACAGTGAGCCTAGCTATATCCAGGGCCCTACTCTTGGCTTAAAACAAAACAATGCAAATATAATCTTTCAATGGTAAAGAACATATGAAAGAGAAAGATCTTGAAACCTCTCTAATTTGGACAAACAGGTGAAGAATAATTGGAATTGGTGGGAAATATAGGAATAGAAAGTGTGTTTATGTCATAGTCTCATTTAATAAGATGTAGCAAACAACCATTTGGTTTTTGCACCTGCAGCACTGCTGTCTCCTTGGTGTACTCTTCTTCACTAGTTGCAGTTGTGTGGGCTGCCAAAATCTTCACCTTGCCTCTCTGTGGTCATGTCACTGAAGATTGGTCAATCACAATTCCCAAATCTCTTATACTGATTGGTCTAGAGGTTGGTATGTTATCCAAACCTGGCCAATAAGAGTTATATCTAGGATGTTTACCTTTTTGGATCTTGTAGTAAAGGAGTTGGGGGTTTTTGGTTTTGGAGTAGGAAAGAAGTAGACTAGAAGCAATCTAGCCTAACCAAATAAAACCAATAAAGGGTAAGAGAAAATGAATGTCTGAGAGGAAGCAGATCTTCGTTACTTCACTTCTAAGTACTCATAGAACTCAGAGTTCCTTTTTCTCCTGAGCATCCTTCAAAGATATTCCTCTTCCTTTTTATTTTTATTTTTTCAGTTTAAGTTGGAGAAGTCCTGCTTCATGAAATAAACAAGAACTCTTAATCAATATAGTATCTGTTTGCATGTATATGTCCTACTTCTAATGTACTAGACATCTTCTCTTAAATATTTTAAGCTATATATATAACTTTATTTAGACAAAGTTTGGACCAGCTGAACCCTTCACTAATATGAAAAAGGTAAATTTTACTTCACTGAATAATCACAAACCTTGAATTGGCAGCATCCAAATTATTAGAACTGTGCAGCATTAATGCTGATCTATGTAAATTGGGTTCATAAACTTGTTTGGGCCCTGGAAGCAACTTGCATTATTATGTATTTTTTCTCTCTAATTTTCAAATCAAATTCATTGGTCATTCATCCCCTTGAAATCAGATTCTGCAGCCACCTGGCTTTCCTCCAAAAGTCTTCCATTGTTTCACAAGCCATCCTCGTTTCCAATTCATTTTTCTTTATCCACTGTGTAAATTAGGTGGACCTGAATATTTAGAAAAGATTGAAAGCATTTGGTTGTTATTAGAGTAAAGATAGCTAACTCACACATGTGAAACATTAAAGAAAACTTACAAATGTTTGAGTAATTTTTTTTTCTGTTGTTGTTGTTTGGGGCTGTGGGGCATTTAACCACATCCTGCCGTGCACACAGTTGAGCTTCTCTCTTTATTACCAGGTAGAGTTTCTGACTAATAAAACAAACAAGGACAATATTTTAATTTTCTTTTCCCAACATTTTTATTGTTTTTATTTAAATGTAACATACTATACACTGTTCAGCCTTTTGGGAGTTAGGAAGAGGGAGTGATTCTATGTCTTTATGAGGAGTATTCTCAGAACCAAAACTCAAATGGACACATATTCGTGGCTGATGCACTTTAACTTTGTGGGCCTGGGACCATACTCCTACAGAGGCAGATCTCTCAGTATCTCCAATTTTTTTTTTTCCAAACCTACAACATTCAGGGCTGAAACTTCTTTTTTTTTTTTTTTTTTTTCAGTAGTTGCAAAAGGGACCAGAATTCTATTTCCATTTCAAGTAAATATGCCACTTTTAAATGCAAGAGAATGTCATTACTCCTTACCAAACAATCTTTCTTTCTCTCTCCTTCCTTCCCTCCCTCCCTCCCTCCCTCCCTCCCTCCCTCCCTCCCTTCCTTCCCATCTTTCTGTCTTTTCTCTCTTTCCTTCCTTCCCGTCTTTCTGTCTTTTCTCTTTCTTTTCTCTCTTTCCTTTCTTTCCAGCTCTTTTTCACCCAGGCTGGAGTGCAGTGGCAAGATTATAGCTCACTGTAGCCTCAAACTCCTGGGCCCAAGAGATCCTTCCGCTTCAGCCTCCTGAGTAGTTGGGACCACAGGTACATGCCACCACGCATGGCTACATTTGTTTTGTTTTGTTTTGTTTTGTTTTGTTTTGTTTAAGAGAGGGATGTCTCACTAGGTTTCTCAGGCCTGTCTAGAACTCCTGGATTCAAGCCATCTTCCCACAGCCTCCCAAACTGCTGGGATTACAGGTGTGAGCTACTGCACTAGGCAGGTTTTTTGTCTTTCTGTGACGGAAATGTGGGAGAGACAGGGAGATGTTTTCTATTTTTGGCCTCTGCAAGCTTTAATACATTTTGCTAGAAGCTGTTTTAGTGTCTTGAGTACTATAATGATGACTGTTTACACATAGTCTCTTTAGTAATCTAAATGGCTATGTGAAATAAGAATCCAGTTTGTGCCCTGTTTGCTGTTACTGTGGTCATCCAATGTGTATTTGTCTCACCAAACATTTAATTTTGGTTGTGGGTGGTCTATGTTTATGTGTCAGGTGCAATTATTATTTTAAAATAAAGGAAAAAAAGATACCTAGTTTTGATAGGAACGCATTACATTATAGCTCACAGACTGAGTTACCAATTAAATTTTAACATCCAGATTCCAACCACAAAAATTAAACATTTTTATAATCTCATTTGCCAAAAAGCAAGTTGGAAGCAAAGTATGATGAAATGCAATTTAAACTATAAGCCAAAAGACAGTGCCTCAAATGTGTTTCTTCTGAAATACAATTTTTTTGAGGAATGGGAAAAATATGACCTTTTATGGGATTATACAAAAAATTTCTTAATAAAGCAATTTTTAAAAATAACAGATTAAGTGGAAGTGCTGGTTAAGTATTGACACAAATAAGTTTGTAGGAGAATCACAGAACGCCAGCATTTCCAAAGGTTAAACTTTAGTAAGACACATTTAGTGAGTCTTTTTTTTTTGTACCAAAATACTGTGTCCAAACAATAAAACGTTTTTTCAAAACAAGAAATATGAAGATAAAACTGCAGCATCAATATACTATTACAGTTATTGCTTAAAAGTATTTAGAACACATAGTATTTTTCTGCATTTTTAAAATCACTACAGACACTGCAAATAAGGCTTCTGTATTTATTTAGTGGAATACAATGTGATGATGATTGGCAAACTCTTATGTACTGTTTTCTATACCTGCTCTAACAAAATGAATTTTGATATGGTTACATTATGGAACCTTGTAAAGCTCTTTAAATTTGCAGAAAACAAGTTTTATTTGGTTTTGTAAAGACTAGATCATACAGCTAGAACAGGTTTTTGTATATGGTTACACATATACCAGTATATATTTGATTTGCTCAGTTTAAGCCCCTGGGAGAGTTGCACTTCATACCAAACTCTTTGATAGTTCCTTTGGGAAAGATGCATTATGTGGAATTTACAGAGGGTTTTTAGAGATGTGGACAGCCTCTTTACCGCCATGACATATGGCAAAAAAATCATGAGTAAATAATGAAGCTAGGCTATTTAAATGTATTTAACAATTAATTTTCCTTTTTTTAGTATATTCTTGGAGGCAAATTGATGTATTGAAAGAGAAGAATTTGGCCTTCTGGTCTATTTCTTGAGACAGGAAGCCTCAAGTGTAATATATGTTTTCAAATGATAGCAGACATCTCTCATTCAAGCCATGGCACAGCATTGCCATATTTATTGTTGATGGTTATTACTGCAGAAGTGCAAATTAAGTCAACTGATAGCACACGGGCATTCATACTGCTTCCCTAATCCCAACTCCTATTTTTGATGTGTTCGCCAAGTTTTAAAAACACTTTGTCGTGAACATGCATGTGGGGTGCTGAAGAAAAAGAAAAGATAAATCAGAAGACAGCTGCTGAGATACTCTTTAAAACCCCAAAAGATATTTAACATCCTATTAAATAAATAACTTAGAAAGAAATAGAAAGGGATGAAGGCAGAATGCACAAGCATACCATACTATTTGTATTGTTAGAACAGTTTCACACTAACATGTTTATATTTTTAAATCCTATTCAATTATTCCATGAGACCACATCCAGAACTCCTTTGGTTGTGCATATGATATGACCCAAGTGCTTTCCAGTAAATGCTTGCATGTATTACTGTTCATTGATTCATTAGGCTTGAATGAGCAATGAAGTCTTTGATATGAGTTTGTATTCCATAAATAACTTTCCCGAAGATCGTTCATTCAACAGATTGTTCTATGTCCTTTAAGTTCTATCTCAGAGGTTTAAAAACAAAAACTTAACAACGACAACAACAACAAAAAACCCGGCCACAATGTTTTTTCACTTGGGAATAACTTCTATCCCATTCGATCTGCCTATATCTTGATTATAAGACATGACACAGAACTAATTAAAAGAACATCATATGTCAGCAGTGAATACAAAAACCTCCAAAGGCTGGCTTTCTTTTAAGCAAGCAGACATCTGCAACGTGTCTTTGCCTTTCAATCTACTGTCTTCATGAAGAATATCCACTATTCTTGGCAAAAGAGCCATTGGTTCTACTGCATCCACAAACATTGCCTTCCTCTATGAGTGTACCACCATTGGAAGAAAGTGAGCAGAGGTGTTTTTCCTTCGTGTTTTCTGTCCTCTCCTTGGAGCTCCTTTTCCATTCAATGCCACATACATTTGCCTCCCATTATGCTGCCAGTTAAAGGATGCATAGGTATTGTATCCATTTTCCTCTATCCTCTCCTTCAGCTTACAGTCATTGTTAAATTCTTTCTGCAAAGGAAAAACAGACTCTTTTATTCCTATGGTGATTGTACTTGATTTCATTTGATAGAAACCACCCAGAGAACTCCAGTCCAAGGATTCTGTTTGTAGTTGCCATTTGTACCTAAGTTGTGCACTTCATAATGTCAACAATAGAAAAGTAAATCTCAAAACCGAAAAACACATTCTGTTTGAAAGCACGATACATTTTAATTGATCATCATAGCCACTTTTTGAAAGCCCTTTTAACAAAGCGGATGTGCTTTGAATATTATATGGTTTCAGTGCCTAGAATGATTGTCAAGAAGTAGACATCCCGTGAACAATATTTGTGATGAGTCAGTGATAAAGAATAGTGTTATAATGCTGCTTTTACAGTAATAACGAGGGGCCCCATGGGAAAAAAAAGAACTAAAGGAAAGATATGGGCTTGTCAAGTTTGCAAACTTTACCTACAAATCCATAATAAATACACACATTTATAAGAAAGCAGATCTTATAGCAAAACCGCAATAGTTCTACATAACCAAAAAGGGGGATGTCTTTCTTCTAAATATCAAATTTCTTAATTTAATGAAATTATTTGCAATATTCTATAGCTTGGAATTTTGACAGATTTTGCTCGTGAACTCTAGGGATTGAAAACTAGGACATGGAATTCCTCGTTTTGTGAACTACTATGTTGAAGAAATTATAAGCATGGTGAATAGCAATGCCTATATTGTATAAGCCTAAGGACTTTGATCCTGGGAAGTTCCATCCTATAGCCACAGAGCTTTGGTTTTGTTCAGGAGGCCAGTTGGATTTAAGGAGACATTCCTGGACAAGGCTTCGTTCTCATTCACTCCACAAATCCAGGTTCTTACTCTGGAGTTAATAACAAAGAGGAAGTATCTCAATGATCTCAAGACTGTGGCTTTAGAAGTAGCCTCCGTAGTGGCTCACGCCTGTAATCCCAGCACTTTGGGAGGCTGAGGCAGGCGAATCACAAGGTCAGCAGTTCAAGACCAGCCTGGCCAACATGGTGAAACCCCATCTCTACTAAAAATAGAAAAAATTAGCCCGACGTAGTGGCGGGCGCCTGTAATCTCAGCTACTCTGCAGGCTGGGATGTGAAGCTGGGATGCGGAGGTTGCAGTGAGCCGAGATCACTCCACCGCACTCCAGCCTGGGCAACAGAACGAGACTCCGTCTCAAAACAAAACAAAAACAAAAGCAAACAAAAAGAAAGAAGTAGCTTCTTTTCTTATACTCAAACTAAAGTAGTTAAGAAGCTAAGGAATTGGAGCACTTGCCCTCCGGTTCTACCTTCTTCATCCAACGCAAGGGCCCCGTGGACATAGTTCAGTTGAGGACTCTACTTGGCAGTTTCTTTCACCTTGAGACTTTAAAATTTCTACAAAATTCCAAATTCCTGAAAATGTATATGTTTATATACCTGGGTGTCTGTAGGATTTATCACAGTTTGGAACATTATCAGAACCATAAGAAGCAGATGTATTTTATTTTAATGCTACCAGTCAAGTTATCTGTCCTGAAATTTTTTAGTCTTAAATGCTTCTCGTTTATAAAGTGATATTTAAATATAACATTCAAATGATGATTTAACTGGCTGAAAGTAAGAAGGAAAGGTAAATTATTTAAGGTAAGGATTTTGATAAAACAAAAATAATTCTGTATTTGAAAGGAATATAAATCTTTAGCGTGGATTTACTTTTATTCTCTTTATCTCAGTCTGTCTAAAACTATATACTTTTCAAAGCAGAGTAATTTTTAAAATATGGATAATTATGTTCATTTCAATCAATAAATGGAGTATAGTTCAGAGACTAATGAAGGACTGAGATTGTTTGAGGTGATTTCATATTTCAGATGGAGCTATGTATAGAAAAGTGGGAGCGTATGCTTAATATTAATTTTCCTCCCCAAAATTAATTTATACAGTAATGTTTCTTAAATTGAAGTGCACATTTATCAGCCTTTTTATTTCAGATGTTTTAAATATTTGGGTCAAAGGTACCAAAATCTCTAGAGGAGGGGCCTCGAAATATATGTTGTTGACAGGATCTAAGCAAATCATAAGCAGTTATGTATAAAAAGAAAATTCAGGCTAGAGCAAGGCCTCAAAAGCAGGGTTCGGGGAGTTTTTTTAAAAGAAGTTTGGATTTTTTCCAGCTCCCTGAAAATTTTCTTTGGTCCTTAAATCATGCTCTGTGAAGGCCTATTCTATTTAATTCAGTTTTATAATTTATTTACTGAATCCCATCAGTCAGGAGAAAACTCAAAATACAATAGGTACATTGCTTAGAGAATGAACAATGAAAATATAAGAAAGGTATACAGTTTCCAAAAATGAATAGAGGAAGATAATTCAACAGAATAGATATAAAACTTGTTTAATCAGTCAATCTGAATCTTTGCCCAAGTCAGATTTTTAGGAGGGCTTACAGAATCGATGGATACTGTATGAAACAAAAAATGAAGGTAGGAATTACAAGAGTTGTCACCTAATATACAGAATTATATTAGATATGCACTCATAAATTTTGATGTGAGTCCTATTCCACTCTGAGCAAAATATTGAACTTGAATAAATTTTTTGTTTAATTTGAACAAGCCATAATTTTTCATTATTCCTAGTAGAAATATAAAGTCACACAAAAAAGAATGTTATGGTTAGAGAATGAGTTTCTTTCTGAGACAGACTGGAAGTGAAAAGTATGTTCTGTAATTGGCTGAGCTTCTATGAGAGGTTAGGTTTATGCAGTGTATAACTGTGCTCTGTATGGTTCTACGTGCTGAACAAATAGTCGGGGACAAGACTGACCTCGCCCTCTCCAAGGTCACAAACTATTGGGAGAAGACAGTGAACAACAAACACATTAATGAGAGAAATCTCAGATAAGTGCCACTGCAGATAATAGAAAGCCACTGGACTCTACTTTAGATAAAGAATTTGAACGAAGTAATTCACAGAGCTTAGAGCTCGAGATGAAGCATAAGCACAGTCCATGAGCTGTGTTGGGGCAGAAGAAAAAAAGAGGAGAAATGTGAAGAAAAGTATTGAATATTTTTATGTCAGAGTTTATTTGAAAGTTATCCATTTCTCCTTGATGTCATGTTTTTAAATAAGTATATTTTATCAATTAAAACTATTTAAAATCTTTTATATTCATTAAAATTATTTACATTTTCTTCCTTAATCTAAATTAGTGTTAGCTGGCTTTAGGATGTTGGGTCTAGACTAAGTATGTGTGTTGTTATCTCTTCAAAGAATATGTCCCTGGTTCTCTTCCCCAATAATTCTGATATAGTAGATCAAGGAAGAACTTGGACATGTTTAATGAAAATATTAAACATGCCTCAAAAGAGATTATGATGTGAACCCCTAAATGGAACCACTTTTTATAATGGTCTGTTATTCCTCTGGGTTCATTAGGGGAGCAATGGTAATGGAGAAATTTTACTAAAATTCCCCTGACCCCCATGCAAAAAAAGCATTTACCCTAGTCCCAGGGACCGACTCAAAGCATGCCTGACTCCCCAGTTAAAAGTGGACCTGATATTAGTAAAATACAAGGCTACTCTACGTCCAGACCAGCGGTTCTCAAATTGTGGTTACTGCACCAGCAGCACCAGGAACACCTGGGACCATGTGAGAAATGGAAATTGAACCACACCACAGACTTATTGAATCAGAAAATATGGCTGTGGGTCCCATTATTCTGTCTTTTAATAAGCCCTTCCACGGATTCTGATGCATACTCAAGTTTGAAAGCTGCTGGTTCTAAATGGTCACTAAATGGTTCTAAATGGTTCTCTCAGCCTTATGCTAATCAACAAAGTAAGTTTATTTACAAATTTAAAGTGAAATTCTTTTTTGATTACATAAAAATATAAAAATGACACAGGATCTGTTTACAAAAATATAAAATTATTTAAGAGATTTGTGTCACAGGTTTTATTTCTGGCCATATATAATATTACATGTCCACCAAAAAATTAAATTAAAATTTTTCCAAGTTTATAGCTGCTTTCAATATACTCCCCTGCAGTAGAATCCAGAGAAAAAAATGAAATTCAGTTAGCATCCCCTTGATCTACTTCTGGGAGGGACACAATAAGATGGATCCACATGCACAAACTAATATACTCCTGTCATCATTCAAATGACAGCGAAGAGATTGAAACTTAGTTCCCAACTTTATTATAGGGCTGCTTTGCTATAGCTGATCCTTTCATACATGTAACAACCAATCATGTTGTAATTATTTCATATTTGTTAACATTTTCCCCTAAATATATTATAAATTATTTGAAGTCAAGGCCCATTTCTATACTTCTTTCTTATGCATCTTTGATATGTCAAACAATATCTGGCATATAGTAGATGTTGATATGATTGATTGATGTGTTTTTTTTCTAAGAACTTGAGCAGGATAAATTGTCTCACTGCTTGTAATTTAATTATTATTACAATTACAATTATAAAACAACTATTTGGTATTTTAAGTGAGATCTTAAATTTCTAAGAAATTGGTTTCAGTGAGTTTGATCCGAGATTGCAGAAGTGGTATTCCAAATACTTAACACCTGGTATGGAATACAGGCATGGATGTGCCCAAAGCACTGCAGGGATACCTGCTCCACAAGGACCCTATTGAAAAGAATATTTCCCACATGTATATATGATTTTGAGGCATAATTTGAATTAATGGTTATTGCCTAGGTAAATAAAATTCTAGAGCTAATTGAACAACAAGCAAAATGGTGTTTCTTGATACATTTCCCCATTTCAGATTTTAACAAAATGCAAAACATCTGAGCCCTTGTTTCATCTTCAGCCATAACACACACATAATACATGGGTTTCTACTCAATTCAAGATCTTTGTTTTTAGTGTTTTTTCTCCAAGTTGTCTTCATTTCCCGTGCCAATCTGACCAGATGCTTCCGTGAGAGCCTGACTTGGTTAGCAGTTTCGAACATTCACAGACAAATGCCAGCAGCAGCCTGTGTGGTAGACTAATGGGTGAACAAAAGAGGAGATTACAGAATTGGAAGAGCTGCTTTGCCAGCCCTTGAAACAGTGGTGACTAACCCACTGTGGCTCTATTTACTAGCAATAGAAGGATAACAAAGCTATTCAGTGCCTGGAGGAAACATTCCAAAACTGTGGTAATGGTTTACTGAAGTGGATTTGAAAACAAAAGCAGAATACTTACTGAGCCATAGAGTTTCCCCTTCTTGTTCATGGCTAAGTAATAGTTGCTGTTAATGGCTTTGACGGCAACAACTCCGATTTCTACTGATGTTATCTCCAGGATGCCTAAAACATACAATTTTAAAAGGCTAAATAAAGAATCCTAAATATATTTGGAAGAAAAGTAAAATCAAAAGAAACTATTGAGTTTTTTTTTGTGGTTCTAAAAACAAAAAGCACAAAACATTGGTATACAAACAAGCAAACAAGCAAATCTTTTTCAATGTGTCTTAAAACCCAGCAAATATTTCCAGCAAATATATAGAAAAAAGTAATAAGGCTTTAAAAGAATTCCCCTTCATTTTACTCTGAGCATACATAGAAAAATATTGTTTTAATTAAAATGCTTCCTTTGCTAACTCTGCATTTTCAACCCTATAAATATTGAAACAACTCCACTCATCTTAGCCCAGATTTCGAAATAACTTATCAGAGCCCATATCTGTACTACGGTATTAAATTAAATCTGTAGCACGTCAATAATATGTCAGATTACCTCAATCTCTAAAAACAGTGATAAACTATTTCTTCTTTGTAGGATATAGATAATCTAAATCTCTTGGCTACATTTAACTGATAGATTCATTTTTGGCAAATGTGTTGACATTCTGAGATACAGGGAGACTAATCCCAACATCTACACTGTCCCTGAAATAGCAGAATCACTGCTCTGTGTTGGGGGAAAATCCATAAACATGGATTTTTAAGGTTTTATTTTTCCTTGGAGAAATGGAAAATCGAGGGAAGTAGTAAGAGGTAGACGAGAGCTCCTTTTCCCCTTATACACAAGTTTTGATCGCTGCATCTAAAGATAACTTTCTCGGAAAAGTTTGTAGATCACAATAGGGAAGGCAGTTTATCGTCTACTCAAAGTGCCCACCCATTTTAGTTTAAGAAGACCTAAGGAACTAAAACTACTTATTTCATAACTCTCAGCAGTTTGTTCAGGGTAGAGAAGTAGCATCGTGATTAGCATGTGGCCTCTGGAGCCAAAATGTCTGGGTTCAACTCCTGGCTCTACATTTATTAGTGAATTACCACAGAAGAAGTCAATGAAGTGTCCCATGACTCTATTTTATTTGCAAAATGGGCAACATAATAGTACCTCCCTCATAATTTCATTGTGAATATTAAATGAGATAGTACCTATAAAATGATTAGAATTTGCCTGGAGCTTAGTATCTTCTTAATTATTATTAGAGGGGAGTTTTTCTCCAACAGTTCTAGATTATGGAAATTCTTCAATGGGCTACGTAAATCCTGAACAATAGATACAAATTCCCATTGGCTTAATACATAAAATCTGAAAGTTGAGCATATTATCATTTGTCATGTGTCATAAGAAACACCATCCCCAATGTAGTCTACAGATTAAATGTTTTCACTCTTCCCATAGAGATAGAGTGGCTTAGCTTATTCTCGAGAGATGAATACCTTCTTTCCTATTCCTTCACAGGTTAGCCTTATGGAGGCTAATAGAAATGCTTGAGTTTCCCCTGTTGCGAAGTTGACATAACCAACGACTTTGCCAAGACTACATGTCAGAGACCCTTCTGTCCATGTATCTGTAGGAAGTCTCTGACCTAACACAGCACTCCTTTTCATCGAAAGAGATATATCTCACTCTATTTGCAAGCCAAAACCAAGGAAAGGTTGTGAAGGATGAAGGAGACATTATTTGTGTTTTTTTACATCCATTTCCCTTATGCTGGTAGTTTCCCTAAGGTATACACACACACACACACACACACACACACACACATTTATTTGCATACTGAAAAGTATTTTCTTAATTCACACAATAGCCCTCTAAGGATACTGTTGTTAGTCTCGATTACAAATATAAAAACAGAAGATACTTAGGTTATTTAACTCACACACACACACAGGTGGTAAGGTGATAAAGTCAGTAATAATGGATGTTAACACTTAAGCCTCTGACTTTTAGACACTATTGCTCCCCATCTCTGACTACTTTGCCTATCACATCTTCCTCCTCTTTCCCATTCCTACAAGGGAATCCTGTTGCAAACCATCTGACAAAATGACTCATCAAGATAATTTTCTTTAATGACTTAATGTGCTGTTCCTCCCAAGGATGATGGCATGCCATAGAGGATAACGTCTGAATCTTAGAGAACAAAATCTAATATAGTTTATTTATGTCATAAGCAGAAGATACAAAGCAGAGCAGGAGGTAGAATTCAGAGGCAAAAGATTAGGCAGCTGCTCACATTGTCTGGCCAAAAGACAAGAAAGTACTGTCAGTAAACTGCAAGATATTCCCTTATGTGTAATTTTGAAACTGAAAATTAATAGAACAAAGAGGAATGTAGAATGATTTTAAGCAAAAAATAAACCAGTATTTTTGAAGGTGCATGCAACGTCGTGGGATTAAACTATACTAACAGACTGAGCTATAGTAATAGTATAAGATATAACTGAATTTTTGACCCATTATTTCTGAGGATGAACTGCAAGTGGTATTGTAGATTATATTTAGCTTAGATACCCCTTTGTTTCTTTCTGCTTCACCTGAAATGGGAGTGCAATATTCAAAGACTCAATCAACCATTTTTTTCCACTTTGAAACTAGTTTAGGCAAGCTTAAAAAGGTTTAGCTATTATTTTATATTATTATTTAGTTATTGTTTCAAAATAGAGGGAAGACATAGGTGATTTAAAATCCTTTCGAATTTTGAAAATAATTTTTGGACACAGTGTATGGTCAGGGTTATAATTTGATCATCTTGTTAGTCATGGACAATGACTCCACCTATTATAAACATCTGTGAATGTGAAAGGGGATTTCTGAAGGACTGAAGCCTAGAGGACTTCATTACTTTTCGTAAGGAATCACTCCAGTTTTTTCTGTTCTTTGGTGAGGATGATCAAGTTTGCCTATCAAATTATTTTTGGAAAGGAAATCCAGAATTTTGTTTGAGGATTGTTGGATCAGTAGCTTATAGTTCTATATGTGTATATTTTGAAGCAAAACTAAATGCCAGTTAAAAGAGCCTTCTGGAGGGAAGTGAGTTAAAGGCATACTGGATCTCCCTGTGTTTCTCTACAATTATCTTAACATTAAAAGCTATAAAAAAAGGTTTTTTTTTTTTTTTTTTTTTTTTACTCAAAGAAACACTTGAAAATTATATTATTAACGAAAGGACACATGAATTATATTTCCCATTCATGTAAATCAGATATTTTGTAAATTTATAGGCATATTCTTGTAGTGAAATTCTATTATTTATATTAAGTTGTAACTATATTAGTTTTTATGTCACTTAAAACATGAATAGCCCAAGTAGTATTGTGAATCTATTTAAGGGTCTTTGGACAATTTAGTTCAATCACTTAGGAAGACCTAGGAGGAGAAGGGTATGCTTTTAGAAAATGAAAATATAAAGTCAAATATGTAATGGCTTTTCTACTGAAAAGTCTATGTACTATTGGGAATAAAAGACAAACACACAGATAATTACAATAAAACATGTTACACGGCAGTAAGTGATGACTTAAGATGATGACAAGGGGACTATGGGGCAAAGGTAAAGGCAGGGGTTCCACGATCAAATTATTGTTGGAGATGAGACCTGAACTGAGTCATGAAGGTTGAGAAGAAGTGTCCAGGGGAAGGTTGGGAAGGGTGGGAAGGCAAGAGCAAATTATTAAGGTAAAACAGTATGGTGTTTTCAAATATCATAAGAGGTTTGATTTACCAACTGGAGTACAAGGAACAAGTCAGGAAGCTGGGAAAAGTGAAGTTGGGAGATAATGAGACTCAAGCTAGGAAGCATTTTGTCTACAAATATAAAATTATTTAAAGAATACATTAGAAATAATGTAATATTTAGCAGATTTCTTCAGTAAATAGTAGCAATCTGTAAAGCTTATTTTAGATTATATTTAAAATCGTAAAAAATAAAGTTTGATAGTCAACATTACAAAAGTGATTATGACAAAAATCAGTTCATATTACTTTGCAAATGTTCCCTCATGATGCATCATCACCTTAGTAATGGAGAAAATTTTGTAACTTGATAATCTCTAAGTGGAATAACTTAGAAGTCACAATGTTCGTGTAAATGCATTGTTTTATTTTAATACTCATATATATAATTGTTTGGGCTGGTAATGTTTTGATGAGTGACTAAATAGTTAATCTTAGAAGGGGGCCATTCACAAGCATCTTTCCCAGCTGCTGCTTCTCATTCTTCAGAAGAGGAGCATCTGACCTATTGTCCCCCTAGCAATCATGTGGGACAAAGGCTACTTCTGTTTTGGTGCCATTAGAATGAAAAAGCTATTGGTCTGGAGGGTAAGTTTCTCATTAAATATTTTTCCATAAACACAAAAGGAGAAAGTATATGGCAAATAAAACTTGTATTTGATAGAATGGATATAGCAAGGAAAACCAGATGTGAAAAATAAATGCAAAATCCTTCTATCCACTCCTAGATAAATAGAACACAAATATACAATGGGATTCTGTAGACCAAGTAAATTAATTCGGCTAATGTGTATTAAGCACCAATGTGCAGGGTAGGTGTTAGCTCTCATTCTGAAGGTTACAAAGGCAAACAAGATGTGGTCTTTGCCTCAAGGAGTTTTAAAGCTCAATAAGATAAAGACACAAATAAGTAATGAAAATACAAAAAAAAGAAAGAAAATATATTAAGTGTGGTATGAGAGATAAAATATGTTATACATTACTTTAAATAGTGAAGCCATCCTGAAGAAGACAGCTGGTGTTTGAGGTGACTTTTCAAGAGTAGGGTTTTAATAGGGGGGATTTGGGAAGTTGAGAAGGAACATTCCAGGGAGAGAAAGTGTATGCATAAAAACAGGCTTGGAGAGAGAAAGAGCTCAAGTGCTTGAGCCACATTTCTCCCCACCTCCCCAACGGCACTTTGAGGTGGCCACTGGCTAAAACTAAGGGTTCTGCTTCATTGAGTGGTAGTGGTGCTTTTCTGGGTGAGGAATATACTTTCCCCAAAAAAAATTATTGTGAAACATGGAAAGTCTCGTTAATTCAGACTCAGTCACATCTATTTTTCTCTAAACATTTTAACTCAAAATTGATTATAATGCTATATAGTCTCATAGTTTTAATCAAGGTGCTGAGACCTATCATAGTTAGCACAATGTAAGACACAAATACTAACCTCTCTAAATGAAATCTCTCTCTCTCCCAAGAATTCTTGTCAGTGCCCTAAGTTCATCTATTATATCCTAGCATAGAAGGACCTAGGGAGCTCCTTGGGGTTGTTATCACATTTTCACTAACACCTCTGGGATTATGTGGCCATACCATAGTGTGAGTCTAAATGGCTCTAAGTATGGTTTTACCTCTCTTTAAAAATGCAACAAAGTTAAATGAAGTGAAGCCTCAAAACATTATGGGAACTGTAACATCCCATGGACCAATACTGGAACTGGGCCACACAGAGGGAGGCAAGCCACAGGAGAGCGAGAGCAAGGTTTCAACTGTATTTAGCCACTCTCCATCACTAGCATTACCGCCTGAGCACTGCCTCTTATCAGATCAGTGGCGGCATTAGATTCTCATAGGAGTGCGAACCCTACTGTGAACAATGCAAGCAAGAGATCTAGGTTGCACACTCCTTATGAGAATCTAACTCATACCTGATAATCTGGGGTGGAATAGTTTCATCCACAAACCATCCCCCTATTCCCCTTTGTGGAAAAAATTGTCTTCCACGAAACCAGTCTCTGCTGCCAAAAAGGTTGGGGACTGCTGGCCTATAGCTCATAGGGTTGCAAAGGATCTCAGAGAGTGGGTGCTAAATATATATTTACTGTCTACTCAATCAGAACAGTGGCAAGTTAACCAACCTTCTATACCAATAGTTCTCAAATATGAACCTGCATCAGAATCATCTGGAAGACTTGCTTAAAGACAGATTGCTGGGATTTTTGATTTAGTAATTCTAGATTGGAGTCAGAGAATTAGAATTCCTAGCATATTTCCAAACAGTGCTGATTCTGCTTGTCCAAGGACCACACACTGTTCTATACAATACGATTCAGAGACAGAGCACAGCTTTGATGCAAAAAAGCATTGACAGAACATGTGCATAGAAGCAGAGCCACAGACAGGAATAGACACAAGTAATAGTGACAGCTTAACAACAAGAAAAATTTTAAACAATGTGGAAAATTAGTAACCTCATTTTTGAACAGGTATGGGATTTTTAACCTCTACGTAACTACGGTATTGTGAATTTGGGATTTGTGTGTAGATACACTGCATTGTTGATAGTGGTCAGAATCTTTATTTTCTTCTCCATTTTAAAAGTGTGGAAATGTTGGTGGAAACTTAAGTGCCTTCAACTACTCATAAGAATTTTATAGGCTTTTTCAAAGGGCTAATTGTGTTAACACCAAGAATTAAAGGACTATAGGCCCCCTTAAATATATGCACATGGTCAAGAAATTGTCTCAAAGCAATAGGGCTCCACTTTATCCCTCACCCTACGCCCAGTGTTGAAAGCATATATTAATACTTGCTCTAGAATGATCTCATTGCCATTAAAAGGAGGGTACCAGACTGGGCTAATCAGTAATCTAGGTCTAGTCCCCCTTCTACCATTATATACTCTGGCTGCCTTTATAGTATAATGTATTTGAGTTATTTCGTTTCTCTATCTTCCACAGTTCTGTCAATACACTTGACATGCATTTGGAATTACAGATAGAAATGAGATCCGAATTTGCAGAAAATCCTTTCCATCTCTGGATAAGATGATATATGTTTCCCAGTATGCTAAATACCAAAATGACATTTTACATTCTTACCTGATAATTTAAGTCATAGGATAAATACAGTGCCTAGCTTAGCTTTATTGATGAGTACAGTGGCAGATCCCAAAACACTTGTCAATTTAAGACTATATTTAACCAGTATTGTCATTGAACCACTGTCATTGATCTAACATTAAAAGTATCAGAAACTTACAATGCAATATAGGGACAATATTCTCAAGTGGTAAATTAATTGTTAAAGTGTGTTAAAGATCAATTTCTTACTGCATTTTTATTACAAATGAAATATGACTCCAGATCTTTCACACTGATCATAAGTGAACAAATATTTGCAGATGACCATCTAATAGGTTTCTTCACAACACTGTGCTAGATCAATAGATTTAGTAAACTTGACATTTTTTTTCTAATTTTTTCCTCACTGGTAGAGATTTTTAAAATGTATTTAACATTATGGATATATTTCAGGAAATAATTACTTATCAATATTGTAATAATGTCATGTTTTCAAACATTATCTTCTCTGTTCTTAGGTTACATTCACAGTGAGACACAAATGACACGTGTCTAGGACAGAAATGAATTTGTAATTCTTGAGAACTGTTCATAATAAGTGCTGATATAAATTTCACTCACAAAGTGTGAAATGATTCTATTGCTAGTTTTGGGTGAAATAAAGATCTAGAAAAGCTTGTGTTCCCCTGGAGATAGAAACTCTACCCTTATTCCCAACTACCAGCAATCCAGCAACCAAACAAAAAAACAACAACTACTGGAAACACTTACATGTTTGAGTCATTTGCTGTGACCCAAGATAACTGACTTTTGATCCCATTTTGCAATGGGATAAATTGCAGGAAATGGTACAAGACAGAAAAGTTAAGAAAGGAAGCCTGAACGATTACCTTAGAAAAGCCCAGCACAATTCATTTGAATGGTAACATGAGCAAGGCAGAGAGTAATTCTTCCCGACAGGAAACATTTCTGTATCAGAAAATATATTTCTATATAAAGTTTTATGTAGCAATTTATTGGTTTTGCTTTCCCCTCATTTCCTTTAGTAGATAAATCAACCCTTCAAAAATTCTGAAAAGTTAGAAATCCTAGCTTTTTGCCAGGGCATCATGGCCACATCCCACTTTTGTCCCTATTCTTATCCAATGCATTTCACATTTTAAAGAAAATCCCAAGGGAATCTTTGTGTGGTTTGTGTCTTCTCACTGAACTTTGGAAGGACAGAAAGTCTGCCAGTCTGTATAGAAAGAGTTTCATATACTGACCATACAAAAATAAGGGACAATCACTGCAATGTTATCACTTCTGGGAAAATATATCCAGAACGCAAAATAATATTAGAAACATGTTATGCATCAGTAGAAGCCAACTTACTACCTAGATTAGATCTATTATGATACAGAAGCTTTGGCAAGCATGTCAGCTGTCATACTTTTCCCCAAAGTACTAAGTTATTATACATGATTTTGAGATATCTTCTATGTTCAATCAAAACCTCTGATCAATCTAATTTGAGCTAAAATTACTAAATTTAAAAAATACTTGTTATTTCAGTGAGAAAAGTTCAGATCATTTAAGGCTTGGTCTTAGCAAATTGTAGAGTCAGAGAAGATTTCAAAGAAATCTAGAGATTGTCTGTTTCATATCCAATTCTCTTTTGTAATAGATGACATTGGGAAATCCAGAAAGATTGAGGGACTTATCTGTAAAGGTTACTTAGAGCCTTAAGTAAATACTTAGTCTACCACACCATGAGGCTCCTGCTAACATTTACAAACAATTGGCAGCCAGGCAAAGATTTTATATCTTGTTCATTACACAGAAACAATTCATTCTATTTGGGCTTGGCCACTGCATTTTATTTATAAAGGGAGAAAATATTTAAGCCAACATAAACGGTTAGAGGAATTACTGCATGGCATATTTTAATAAATGATCAACATGTTAATATAGACATTTACCCTAAAGACATTGCTATAAACTGTCTACCACATTTACTCAGGTTTTTATGAATTTCTTTAATATAACTAATTATAATATAGAGTATCTTTTCTCCTCAATTTAAGGAAAATAATAAAATGGGTCAGTAAAGCACATCCTGATATTGGGTTTCCTGTAAGAAAAAGTCTTACTTGATGCATTAAAGTGTTCACAAATTAGCTAATCACGAACAGCCCTAAGTAGTTTAAAATACTTAATATGGAATAAGTTTGAGGGGTTCAAGCTGTAGGCTCACTTTCAACATGTGTATTGCAAATTTGACAAGCTTCCAACGTGGTATAGAATAATACATAATGGGCCTCTTAACTCCTTCAAAGATTATTTCCATGATTACTTAGTAGGTAATCATAATACTTATAAGAAATGTATATTCCACTGTGTGGTATGTGAATTTTGATTTGATTGTGCAGAAAGACAATTTATCTATTTATGTATACTTGACAAATGGCAACATTGATTCATTTGCCATAACTATATATTTATGTAACTCAGGGGTCTCCAACCACTGGGCCATGGACTGGTACTGGTCCATGGCCTGGTAGGAACCAGGCCACACAGTAGGAAGTGGCCGGTGGTGAGTGAAGCTCCATCTGTATTTACAGCCACTCCCCAGCTACTGCCCATCAGTCATTACTGCCTGAGCTCTGCCTCCTGTCAGATCAGCAGCAGCATTAGATTCTCATAGGAGTGTGAACACTACTGTGAACTGCATATGTGAGGGATCTGGTTTGCACACTTCTTATGAGAATCTAATGCCTTATGATCTGAGGTGAAGCTGAGGTGGTGATGCTAGCACTGAGGAGCAGTTGCAAATATAGATGAACGTTAGCAGGGAGATTTGACTGCACAGAGACCATCATAAATCAGTTGCTTATAGACTCATATCAAAACCCTATCTGTGAGTGACAAGTGACAATTAAGCTGCATCTGGTGGCAGGCTTTATAGTGAGTGGCAAGTGAGTTGATGTACTTCGATTGTACAGCTGCTTCTGGTGTCAGGCTTTAAGTCAGAATCTAGCACTTAATTTAGTCCATGTATGGCCCATCCATTATTGTATTTACCACTTCCACCCATGCTTCTTTCCTGCACTGTGCACTTGTTTCAGTCACAGTTTTGGTAAGCCCACAAACTAACCCGGCCAAATTGAGTAAAAAACAAACATCACTGGAGAGCTTCTTTGAAGGAGGTAAAGACCCAGTGATGAAACAGCAGAAGACTCTAAGACCACCTACAAAAATGTCAGCATTTAAAAGAAAATAACAAGAGTCCTACTTAAATTATGGGTTCATTTCAACAGGTGATTCACATTCATTCTGCAAGCCTGCTTTGTATGATATGTGATGACTGGCTATCCAACAAAGCCATAAAACCTTTAGAGGTTTTTTTTTCCTTTTTCTCTACTTTTTTTTTTTTTTTTTGAGGTAGAGTCTCACTCTGCTACCTGGGCTGGAGTGCAGTGGCACAACCTTGGCTCACTGCCACCTCTGCCTCCCGGACTCAAGTGATCCTTCCATCTCAGTATCCCTAGTAGCTGGAACCACAGGCATGTGCCACCATGCCTGATTTTTGTATTTTTTGTATATATGGGGTTTCGCCATGTTGCTCAGGCTGGTCTCAAACTCCTGGGCTCAAGCAATCCACCCACCTAGGCCTCCCAAAGTGCCAGTCCCTTTTGAAGTTTTTCAAAAGAAAAAAAAAAGATGAACATGAAGAACAGAAGCAAACACTGAAGGACACCACTTCATCAAATGTATCTAAACTGAGACCATCATTCTTAGTGGCTAACCACATTACTACAGCTAAGAGATCCTTTACTATTGGTGAAGAGTTGATCCTTCCTGCTGCTAAGGACATTTGTCATGAACTTACAGAAGAGGCTGCAGTTCAAAAGGTGGCACATGTTCCTCTTTCAGCTAGCACCATAACTAGACTAATTGATGAAATAGCAGGGGATATCAGGGCACAACTGTTAGAGAGGACTAATGAGTCACCATGGTATGTAGTCTAGGTTGATGCATCTATTGATGTTGACAAGGCAACAATGCTTGTTTTAGTGCAATATATTTTTCAGGAGGATGTGCATGAGGATTTGTTATGTGCACTTTTGTTGCCAATCAACACCACAGCTGCATAAATATTCAAATCTTTGAATGAATACATATCAAGAAAATTGAATTGGTCATTTTGTGTCAGTATATGCATAGACAGAGTAGCTGCCATGAATAAAATGGGTTTCTGATTTCAATGCTCGGGTCAAAGACGTCACTTCCGAATGTGAGTCTATGCACTGTGTCATCTACAGAGAAATGCTTGTTAGCCAAAAAATGTCACTTGAACTTAACAACATTTTGTAGGATGTGATTAAACTTATCAACCACATTAAAGTACATGCTCTTAACTCATGTCTGTTTGCACAGTTCTGTGAGGAGATAGCACACACATCTTCTTTTTTTGAGATAGAATCTCGCTCTGTTGCCCAGGCTGGAGTGCAGTGGCACGATCTCAGTTCACCACAACCTCTGCCTCCTGGGTTCCAGCGATTCTCCTGCCTCAGCCTCCCAAGTGGCTGAGATTACAGGGTACCCATCACCATGCCCGGCTAATTTTTGTGGTTTTAATAGAGACAGGGTTTCTCCATGTTGGCCAAGCTGGTATTGAACCCCTGACCTCAAGTGATCTGCCCGCCTTAGCCTCCCAAAGTGCTGGGATTACAGGCATGAGCCACCGTGCCCAGCTACATCTTCCCTTAATACACAGAAGTGAGATGGCTTTTTAAAGGTAGATCACTGGCCAGAGTTTTTGAGTTATGAGAACTACTCCAGAGATTTCTTTTAGAACAACAATCACCACTGGCAGCACATTTCAGTGATACAGAATGGGTCCCAAAACTTGCCTATTTGTGTGACATATTCAACCTAGTCAACAAACTCAATCTGTCACTTCAAGGGAGAATGAGAACTGTGTTCAAGTCAGCAAAAGCATCTTCATTAAAAGCCAAACTAGAATTATGGGGGTGATGAGTGAACATTGGGATTTCTGATATGTTTTAAACATTAGCTGTGATTTATAAAGAGACTGAGCTGGGGCCTTCTTTCTCGCAGCTGGTGCATGATCACTTACCTCAGCTTTCAAAAGCATTTGAGTATTACTCAAAAGACCCCAAAACTGGGAAGAAAAGGATCCATGACCCATTTATGAATAACCCAGGTGAATGGACTTTGTCCATGTTAGAAGAGGATCAACTGCTTGAGATCACAAATGACAGCGGACTTTAAAATATATTTGAGACAACTTCAAATCTCCATATGTTCTGGATTAAAGTCAAGGCAGAATATCTTGCAATTGCCACAAAAGCACCAAAGAGCCTGCTTCAATTTCCAACATTCTATCTTTGTGAAGCAGGGTTTTCTGCAGTGACAGCAACCAAAATGAGATTATGGAGTAGATGGGACTATCTAGTTGCAGGAAAACAAGCTCAGGGCTCCCACTGATTCTACATTATGGTGAGTTGTATAATTATGTTATTGTATATTACAATGTAATAATAATAATAGAAATAAAGTACGCAATAAAAGTAATGTGACTGAATCCCCCTGACACCACCTCCTTCACTGGTCCCTGGAAACATTGTCTTCCACAAAATCAGACCCTGGTGACAAAAAAGTTGGGGACCACTGCTATAACTTATAATATTGGCAATAAAGATTTTTGGCTTCTGCTGTAAAGGAGAAGTTTAATCAAGATGTTCTGGAAGGTTCTGGCTTTCTGGACTACAGATTACCCCCTTTGGGCTGATTACCAAGACTGAAGTGCTTCTTTATCCCCAAAGTCCATGGAAATGTCCTATTTTTGCCACAACACACACTTGGCAAAGAAAACAGAACCCATAGGTTGGAAATACAAGAAGACAGCATCACACATCACTTCTGACTACTAAATACAATCTGACTACTAGTAAAGCATGCAGCCAGTATTTTGCAGAGCATGTTAGAGAAAGTACTTTCATAGAAATTAGTTTAAAGGGTTTTCCTGGTGCTTAAAAACTGTATTTTAAGAAAGTAATTAAACAAATATTAGAACTCAGCATAAAAATCTGACATTCTAGTACAGATAACATGGGAAAAGCAACATTGGGCTAGAGATGGTCTAAGAACAGGTACTATTACCTTAACCACATGTGGGGAGGGAGCATTACTCATTGTTTAGTGAGATGCAACCAAGGATTGATATTAGAATCCAACATATCTGCATTATTGTTTTTTGTAATTAAATGTGGGAAATGGATTGTTAGGTAAGATGTTTTTCTAAAGCTCGTGAAACACTTTTATTAAGTCTTGAGTTAACAAACTATCTATAAAGAAACTCCTAGAGATGATGAGTACAATCTGACACATCATGATCTGTTTTCTCTTGATAGAAAAGACCAGAAATTATCCCATTATCCCATTTTACTTTTTAAAAATGCTTACATTGTTTTAAAGTAGTATGTTCTTGAGAAAGTGCTCATGCCCTTTAAGAAAAAACATGATCTATCTGATCCAATTTGAAAATGAAAACTGACAGGTAAGGGAAACATTTTATGTGGGAATGGGTGCTACATAATCAACAGGAAAAATTAAGAGAGTTTTAAAAATGCAAAGAGAATAGTAAGTGGAGAAAAATAATGTATATCCCTATCTATGTACCTATCTATCTACACACAAACAAGTGTTATTTCATACTCCTCTCGGTGTCTTAGTAAATGATTCTAAATGGAATTTGTTGAAATTTCATTATTTAAGAATAGATGATAGATTAAAACTACTATGTACTTGAGTTCTCATGCACATAAAATATTGCTGGGATCCAGATTAAAGGACAAGGGGTATAAAGGGGAAGGCAAAAGCTAAAAGTTAAAAGAGAAGAAACACTGAAAAAAAAGAAAATTATTGAACTGACTTGACTTTGTATATATTGCATTATTAAATGCATTATTAAAATATATATTCAAGCCATGTTAACTGTAAATGTCTAACTTTCCTCATCAAATTTTATCTGAAACTGTTAAAACTTTTAAAACCTAGAAAAAGAATATTGAGAAAAACATTATCTTAAACTTCTTTTTAATGTACCTGGGTTCAGCCAGATAAAACCGCAAAATATCATATCTTGAAGAAATGTTCCTATTTACATTTATTTGTCAACATCTGAAGGCATTCCTTCCAGAAGAAAGACTCTCTTAATATTATTTATTGCATATAATGAATTGCAAGAAGGACTTTAAATTGATTTTCTCAAATCTGACTAGCTTATAAAGTGTTGTCAGATAATTATGAAATTCAACTGAAATAAAATAATTTATAATAATGCATGATGATTAAAATGTTGGTACATAAATATGAGACTGGGGAAAACAAAAGCTGGAAAAGACTGGACAAATTTGAAAACAACTTTTAAACTTGCCACCAAAATGGCAAAACATAATTCTAGGTAAAGTGGTTGACTTTTTCAAGTCAGATTAATAAATTAATGTAAACATCTATAAAGAATAAGCAACATCCAACAGTTTCATACTATTCAATTTCTTTTGCAAATGTTTCCTCTTTTTTTTGCTAATTCTTAAAGATCAGGAAAAAAACTGTGTGTAACATAACAATTTCAATGTAGATTATTCTTTGGTAAAATTCAAAGTAAACCCTGTTTATTTGTTTTTATATAAGGATCTTATAAATGATATCCAAATAGACATCAAATTTAGTGTCATAATAAGTGGGCGAAGGATATGAACAGACATTTCTCAAAAGAAGACATTTATGCAGCCAAAAGACACATGAAAAAGTGCTCATCATCACTGGCTATCAGAGAAATGCAAATCAAAACCACAATGAGATACCACCTCACACCAGTTAGAATGGCCATCATTAAAAAGTCAGGAAACAACAGGTGCTGGAGAGGATGTGGAGAAATAGGAACACTTTTACACTGTTGGTGGGACTGTAAACTAGTTCAACCATTGTGGAAGTCAGTGTGGCGATTCCTCAGGAATCTAGAAATAGAAATACCATTCGACCCAGCCATCCCATTACTGGGTATAAACCCAAATGATTATAAATCATGCTGCTATAAAGACACATTTACACGTATGTTTATTGCGGCACTATTCACAATAGCAAAGACTTGGAACCAAGCCAAATGTCCAACAATGATAGACTGGATTAAGAAAATGTGGCACATATACACCATGGAATACTATGCAGCCATAAAAAATGATGAGTTCATGTCCTTTGTAAGGACATGGATGAAGCTGGAAACCATCATTCTCAGAGCAAACTATCGCAAGGACAAAAAACCAAACACCGCATGTTCTCACTCATAGGTGGGCATTGAACAATGAGAACACTTGGACACAGGAAGGGGAACATCACACACCAGGGCCTGGGGAGGGGGGAGGGATAGCATTAAGAGATATACCTAATGTTAAATGATGAGTTAATGGGTGCAGCACACCAACATGGCACATGTATACATATGTAACAAACCTGCACGTTGTGCACATGTACCCCAAAACTTAAAGTATAATAAAAAATTTTAAAAAAAGAAAACATATATTTGAAGTCTCTATATTTTAACAAAATAGACTCAAATTCAGTACCCATCATACAGCATATATTTCATAGTCACTATTATTCAATAGGTATGTATATGAATAGATACACACACATCTATCTTATACAAAAACAGGTACAAAAAGCATTTAAAAATAAAAATAAAACTTAACCAAAACAGAAATAAATAAAAATAGACATGCCCTTAAAAGCTTGAGAAACTTAATTAAACTCTGGCAAACCATGGAAATGAAACTCAGGAATAGAACTCTATTAAGCAATTTTTCCTTATGTATAGATTACAGCTACTATGTAGCTGAGCCTATTTCTTAATGCACTGATACAAGAACTAGGTATCTTTTAGTTTAGAGGAGAAATGTTTAGTGTGCAGATTTCAAGCTGTTTCAAAATTCTGATCTCTGATCATGTAGTACAATTGAGAAGTATGGTGAAGAGGATGGCAAATTTGGCTTGAAGTTAAAAGAGATCCAACTTGCCCTCAGTTTATTACGTATTTATTTTTGAGACAGGGTCTCACTCTGTCACCCATGCTGGAGTGCAGTGCCATGATCATGGCTTATTACAGCTTCAACCTCCCAGGCTCATGTGATCCTCCCAACTCTGCCTCCGAAGTAGCTGGGACTACAGGCACAAGCCACCATGCCCAGCTAATTTTTTTTTTAATATTGTTTGTAGAGAAAGAGGTCTCACTATGTTGCCTAAGCTGTTCTCAATCTCCCAGGATCAAGCAATCCTCCCATCTCAGCCTCCCAAAGTGTTGAGACCGCCCTTAGTTTATTGAAAGCATACTTCTTCTTTCTTCATATGGGCCTCATCTGCCTCTCTTACCTACTGCTGTACTACCAGCACCAGGATTGTATTTCATATGTATATATATAAACAAATTAATAAATTTATCTGAAGAAACTCATGTGAAAAGTACTTGTTTCAACTTGGCAAACTCATTTTTTCCTAGAAAAAGGAAAGAAGAAAGAAGTGCTGGGTGTTCTTTCTATTCAATTCTCAAGTTGAAAGGGGACACTACAGGAAAAGGGAAGCTGTTCCTCTGTTGGCAGGTATTCCCTATTTAATTGTGTCTCAACTCTACCCAGGGTACTCAGTGGGGTAAAATCAGAAGCCCTTCCAGGGTAGGCAGGACTATAGAGCAGCACTCCCCACCCCACTGCCCTAAGTTTTCTTCAGTCTTCAGTGTGGTTTCCAGCCTGAGGCTAAATCCTCCCATTATTTAACATGTGCATATTCAACTCAAAATAATAAACGTGTACCAGGAGGGACTGATTGCTAAATGTATCCCTGTGAAAAATCACACTGACAATATTTGATGTTTACTGGGTATAAAAGCCATCTACGAAACATAAAAAGGATTTCTTGTGACTTGTATGCTATAGGAAGAGAACTAATAAAAGTGTCCCAAGCCTAAACCAGAATTATTCTGCTCAGTCCTTTTCTTCTAAATTCACTTGCTTCAACCACAACAAAAGCCAAGGACCACTTTGGCTCTCTTTTATTACCCAAGTTTGCAATCATAATAACCTTTTAAAAAAGGTTTTTAAAAAGAGTCCCTTAACCACAAAGTCCAGTATCTCAGTCCACACCCTGGATAATCTTTGTCTCAGGAACTTGGTCAAGGATGTTAAGGTAATAAGGTCCGCTGCAAACATCCAAATATAAACAACTGCTTGTTGACTCTAAAACTCTGATGAGTGTTTTCATCTTGAGTGTTTAACAGCTTTCTGACATGGTAGGAGATCCTATCTTTCTTCTTCTAGACAACAAACAGCTTTCTCATCCCTCTTTGCCTTCTCACTCATTCAACGCTTTAACTACAGGGAGGAGCACAAATTCTTTTCTGTATGTGGAGACTTAAAGGCTGCGAGGAAGCACACAACCATTTCACACCCTTCCTCTTTCATCATCACCAGATCCTCTTTTTATTGTTTCTCCAACTTGCCTGTTGACAAAGACAGCTGCTAGCAATTGCATTTGTGGTACTAGGATAAGCAATCTAATTGCGTAGGCTTGTGGCCAGGGGTCTTGTCCAGTTAAGCTTGATTTCCAAAAGGAGAGCTACAGAGGTATTTCCTTAGATGTCTTCCCACTCACAAACTTCAAGGGACTTTCATACTATACTGTTAAATGGCTGCACTTGAAAATTGTTTTCATGTTTTGTTTTTTTTCCTTTCACCTTTATGTAACCCGTCCAAAAATCCTGGCATAGATGTTGAGTGAGGAGAGTACTCCTCATTAGAATCAACAGTTTTCTTTTGTTCAGTTGCCCTTGCTGGCTAACTACTACAAGGTAATCGCATTGGAAAGTCAGAGATATTTTTGCCTTTGAAACTGAAGCAAAATGGTGACACACAAATTCTTTAGGTTGCAAATTTGCTGGCAAATTTATTACAGGCAGAAAAACATATAACCAGTTGTTTTCTTTACAAGATACTTATTTATCAGATTCTGTACATTTCCCTTAACCCTTACAATTATCTTATCTATGAGATCTTAACCCATACTGACAATCTCATGTATATTCATAAAATACTTTTAAAAAGTCTAATGGTCGGGCATGGTGGCTCGCTCTTGTAATCCCAGCACTTTGGGAAGCCACTGCAGGAGGATTGCTTGAGCCTAGGAATTTGAGACTAGCCTGGGCACCATAGTGAGACCTCGTCACTACAAAACACACACAGAAAAATTAGCTGGGCATGGTGGTGCATGCCTATGGTCCCAGATGCTCAGAAGGCTGAGGAAGGAAAATCACATGAGCCAAGGAGGTAGAGGCTGCAGTGAGCTGTGATTGCACTACTGCACTCCAGTCTGAGTGTCTTTTGCAGCAACATGGATGGAACAGGAAGCTGTTATTTTAAGTAAAACAAGTCAGACACAAAAAGACAAATACGTATTCTCACTCATAAGTGGAGAGAATACAAAATTATCTGGGCATAGCAGCGCACACCTGTAGTTGCAGCTACTTGGGATGCTGAGTTGGGAGGATGTTTGAACCCAGGAGTTTGAAGCTGCGGTGAGCCATGATTGAGCCATTACAATCCAGCCTGGGTGGCAGAGTGAGACTCTGTCTCTGAATAAATAAATAGCCTAAGAAGAGGAAAACCTTATAAGATAAATTATTTCAAGTGGATTCCAACCCAGAATAACTAGTTGACGTATTTGAAGAATTAATAATGTAGATTGTGCTCTTACTGTTAGTATATAGGTGCATTTCATTAATTCCTTTTAGTTTTATTTTTTATTTTATTTTATTTATTTATTTATTTATTTATTTATTTATTTATTTATTTTTTGAGACGGAGTCTCGCTCTGTCGCCCAGGCCGGAGTGCAGTGGCACAATCTCGGCTCACTGCAAGCTCCGCCTCCCGGGTTCACGCCATTCTCCTGCCTCAGCCTCTCCCAGTAGCTGGGACTACAGGCGCCGGCCACCACGCCTAGCTAATTTTTTGTATTTTTGGTAGAGACAGGGTTGCACCGTGGTCTCCATCTCCTGACCTCGTTATCCGCCTGCCTTGGCCTCCCAAAGTGCTGGGATTACAAGCGTGAGCCACCGTGCCCGGCCTCCTTTTGGTTTTGCCAAGTACAGTCATTTGTTTTGTTTTGAAATGGAGTCTCACTCTGTCTCCCAGGCTGGCCTGGCTGGAGTGCACTGGTGCAATCTCAGCTCACTGCAACCTCTGCCTCCCGAGTTCAAGTGATTCTTCTGCCTCAGCCTCCTGAGTAGCTGGGATTACAGGTGCATGCCACCACACCTGGCTAATTTTTGTATTTTTAGTAGAGACAGGGTTTCACCATGTTTGTCAGGCTGATCTCGAACTTCTGACCTCTTGATCCTCCCGCCTCGGCCTCCCAAAGTGCTGGGACTACAGGTGTGAGCCACCGTGCCTGGCCTAGTCTTTTCTATATTTGTAGAAGTAGCTCTTTCTCATTGGCTGGCATAGATTGGTGATAGTTTCTTAACTTGGCATCACTATCTGCTACTTCATCAACACCTCCAACCTAAACTAGAACTCATATTCACATGAAAATTTAAATGAAAAAAATCACAAAAATGAGCATGTACCCAATATAAGAAACATTTGCTTTGAAATTGATGGCTTGGACCTTTTAAGTAGTTTTGGCAAAATTACCATCTAGACTCCAACACAAAACAGCTGTTTTAGTTGGCAAAATCTTGTCAAGCTAGAGCTCCCAACCCTTAAGCATGGGTAACTGGCAAGACCTTGTTCCAGTTCATCTTTAGTCTCTACTTAATCTGGGCAAACAACTGTGAATTTGCGCTAAATTCCTCTTCCTATAATAGGCAGCCTGGCTTCCCATGGAGACACAAGAGTTTTCAGTGCCTTAGTGTCCTCAGGGTATCTGCCAGTACAAAGCTGGTCTAGGATAAGCCACATTAATAGCAGTTTCCTCTTTTCATTCTTAAGCTGTCCTTTTATATTTATGAGCTCATTCTTGTGAGTTAAATATTTTGGATGTATTTCTGCAACTTTAATATTTACCCAATACTTACTCAAAAACTGTAAGTTGTCTAATCCTTTAGTAGTTTTTCAACATTTTCAAAAGTATTGCATTTTCAAAAGAAAGTTAAGGGAGCATTATAAACAAGGTGCAAGGAGACAGTGGCAGTCAAGACTTCTCTTTCTAAACATATGGCTTATGTTACAACTGAGCAAGCCCCCAGCTTTTATCTCTGGGAGCTGTGAAGTTGACTGCTCATAAGGTCTCAATGTCTAATTGATCCTTACTTAAAATTCACCTAAGTAAGTATAACAGGGATAGGAAGTTGGTTTCCGTTAGCAGGTCCACCTTTCACCCTACCAAACATCTGGGAAATATTCAGTTTAAGATCAGATCCAAGCCTTTTGGCATTAACTACCTTAAAACATTAAGATATCACCAGCAATTTGCCTCTGTTTCAGAAAATTAAAAGCATATTTGAGATATAAACATGAGTGTGCCACTAATATTACTGGCAATAATTGAGAGCTATTCTTTTATTATAATGAGGGGAAAACAGAGGATATTCTCAGATGAAATAGGTAGAGTAAGTCCAAATGGTAACATTACTCTCCTAAAATAACTGAGTATGTAATGAATGCTGAAGATGAAGCATATTAAATGCTACTGTTTTCTTTCATGGCTATTGCACTATTTGTTAGAATAGGGAGCATACATAGCTTATATAAGCAATATAAAGCCTCATCTGTCTCTTAGAAAAATGTCAAAATTACAATTTAAACTGTTCAAAATATAAACCAAGAATTATCAACATCATTGATCAGACGTCGTTTTTTGTGAGATTATTGACTGTTTGCTTAAAATAAAAAAAAGGATGTTTTCTTCAGACTTTGTCTCACAAACAGTATTTTGCATTCATATTCTTAATAATTAATGGTGAGATCATGGAGAAAAGACATTATAAATAATGATTCCTGGTAAAATTATGAGAGTTGGTTATGACTTCATTTATATACTAAAGCTAGTGGTAAAAGGAGAGATAGACAAATGAGAAGTGCTTTTCTGTGGTTTGAAGACATAGTTCTGAAAAATTTCTTTGGGAGCTCAATTTAAATTTCTGACAAGCCTCTTCCTTTTGTCCAGATACAAATTAAGCCAGACTAGATAGTGCTTAAAATTTCTGTGCACTTATTTTAGGAGCTCCTTTGTTTCTGGGGCCACTCCACCAAGACTTTGCTTATTATATTTTTCACTTTGGAGCTTTGTTTAACAATTCAGTCTCTTTCTTAGAAACTGTTTGTAAACATCTATCAGTATCCAAATTCTTACGTCCATAAACTTCATGTGATTTTAGGCTTTATTAAATAATTCCATTGATAATAAGAGAAAGAGGAAAAGGAAACTGGAAATGTGACTATGCCTTTAATTGGAGATTGCAAAATTTTTCTCAAGCCATTTTCATGTTTGATTCAATGTTTTCTAAAAAAGCATTGACATTTAAAACATTCTTTAAAAGGTCATTTTAAAGACATGTGAGCAAGTTGTACTGAGGGTGTTGTATGTGCAATTAGGATTCTTTTCTCTGTAAAGCGTTGCCAATTCCTTAGATGAACGAGAATCCACCAGCTCAGTTTTCATCACCTTTTGTGTCTCTGAATCTGACACCATGTTGTTGATCCCATTTTGCATGCAAAATACATGTGGGATTGAAAATTAAAAGCAGTTACCAGCCCGGCTGTTAATAACACATAACCAAAGATCATTGAGAGCAGAAATCATGCTAGCATCATGCTGAAAAGAATGTCTAACAGTGCCATGAATATTGTGGTTACTCAATACTTAGTGATTGGTTGATATTTACATGTGGACACTTTTGGGCTTGAGATGGAGACATGCAAGCTGTGTTGCGATGGTAGTGCAGCTGAATATAAATAACTTGAAGGGGAAAAAAAAACCTACCAATTCCTCCCTATCTCCCCACCTCTTCAGAAACACCTAATACTATTAAACCCAATAGATGTGTAAAGCACAAGTGTGAACCCTAGTTTTCCATTGAAATAATACAAAGAGGTGTTTAGCATCGTGTTAAAGTCTCTCTCTCTCTCTTAATCTTTGGGTAGGGATTTTGTTGGTAGAAGTTCCAGCTTTGGATTGGCAAGTTGGAAGCTGTATGAATTTGAAACAGCCAGTTAATGTCTAGAAGTTTCCTTCCTCATCTGTAAAATAAGTCGGTTGTCCCAGAGGTGATTATCAAAGACTTTTCCAGCTTTATAATTCTATGATCCATGAACAAGAGCCAAAATCACAATTTAGGATTTGGCACCTGATTTTATACTATGCTAGTGCCATGGAACTGCTTATTTCATTAATCTCACATGTTGAATTTCTCTATGTAACCTGGTTTGACTTTGTTGTTCTTTCCTTTAAAGGAACCAAGCATACTATCCATTTGGCAACTGAGAGTGGTTCTTAAAAGAGCTTTTAATTGGGAAATAAATGCAATGCCAGTGGCACGTATGTCCTACTGCCCTCTAGTGGATAAAACCGTATCTTCCCTAGAGTAGTTAACAAGTTTGGCTAAAATAGCGCTTCTCAAACTATACACATCGCCTGGGGTGAAGCCTTCGCTTCTGCATTACAAACTCCCAGGTGACTTCAATGTTGCTGGTCCTAGGACCACACTTTGAGTAGCATGAGTTTAAGTGATTTTCTTTGGTACATAATTACTTTAAGTAAGGAAGGCAACATATTTGGCACATGATATGAAAGAAGTTTCTAGTTAGAAGATGCAGAGGAAGAAAAAGAAACATAAGGAGGGGAAGGAGGAGGAGGAGAGAAAAGGGCAAGAGAATGAGAAGGAGGCGGGCAAGAATATGAAGAAGGAATTAAATCCACCAGATTGAAAGGGCTCATGTGGCAAAACTACATAGTTCTTGATCACTAGCAATCTCTGGAAAGTTTCTATATCCAGGCTTAACAGGGCAGTATATGCATTAGGACTTATATTGTGTTCCTCTTATCTTTTATTATATTCTAGTAAATTTTAATTAAAAAGAAATCCTGACCCCCCCAAAACAAATTACAACTTGTTGAATCAAAGTTAAGATTTTACAATTCCATAATTATGTAAAAATACATATTAAAATCAGTCTAGAGAGAAAATACTACTTTTGTGTATTTTATTACAGAATTAAGCTGTGTTGATGGAACACTGAGTATACATAGCTACATGCACTTAACTCTTGCATAGTGAGATTTCTTCCCAGACAGTAGAATAGTCAAAGTTTAGCAACAAAAACCTGTATGTTCAAAGCACTGTTCTGAGTACTGAGAATATAGACCTAAGCAAGGAAGCCAACCCAGCAGTGGCATTTTGTCGTGAGTTAATTCCACAAAGAAGAAGAGAATAAACAACTATGTTAAAGTATAACAAAGTTTATAGAAGATTAATAATCGTCCCATTTATGGAGCATCACCATGTCCTTGACCCCATGCTAAGCAAACATCGGCCATTATTTTGATGGCCCCATTATATTATCCATTATACACATAAGGAAGCTAAAACTAAAAGAGGTTAGAGTCAAGGTCCAAACTCATGTATGACATCAAACCTTAACCACTAGATTGTGTTGCATTTTACTGATTTTCAAAATGTTAACTCCAGCTAATCAACGGATGAATGGGAATCCTTCCCCTCTGTGTTCCATATTTTCAACAGCTGCCTCTTTAGTGCAATGGAAGGAGGTGATGTGAGGCTGCCAGTTTGAGTAATAAAAAATGTGTGTTGGTGTCTCAGCATCTCTTCATTTTTATTCGATCTGTGAGGAGTGTGGCTGTCGGAAGAGGCAGGGGGAGGGAAAGCAGAACCTAAGACTTCCATCTCTGTTTTAAGTTTGGTTCTCTACTCTACCCCTTTCAGCGTAGCTTTCATCCTCTTCAGTAGATGAACTCTTCCGGCCCACACCCTCTTTCTTTTCAGAAACAAATGGTCACGTGGGGCAAAAGGTGATTCTCTTTTCTGCTACAACTAGAAGGGGCATCATTTCCTTATAATAATGGTAAATATTACTTCAAATTTACCTTCCCAGTTTTCTGCTTCCAGGCAAGCCTCAGTTACTTGTCTTGAAACTTTGTTATGCCCCATTTTTTTATTCTGAATGAGGATATAGTGCCCTATCCTTATGTCCACAACCTTAGGCCTTGTATCCGTTCCTGTTTTGCCATATTATCTCTGTACTCCAGAGTAAGAATCCATTTTAAAATACTGCTTCTTCTCGTTCTTTCACAGAATATACTAAGTTTGTTTCTGGAATAGTCTCAGGCATTCTTTCCAAAGAAATCTTGAAATCCAAAACCAACATAAAGGCTCTCCCAGGTCACTTAAAAAAAGAAATGCAACCCACCTTCTTATCCCAACTACATAGAGGAATATGGTTACTTCCCACAGGGAATTTTTTATTATTATTATTATAATTTAAGTTCTAGGGTACACGTGCACAACGTTAGAAGCTTACCAATGGAAACGTCTTTAGAGGTCACATAAAAGAATGTCAGTGATTTGGATTGGACACAATGAATGTCCTAATGGTTGAATGAATTACCTAGCTTAACACAACTGGTGGTTAAGCCAGCTGAAATTCAAACTCATAGTTTTTTCAATACCAGCCAAATGCTCTTTTCACTAGCTCTAAAAAAATGATCCTATTGCAGAGTAGTTACCACCTGATATGGTAATGCCTGGCGAACATGAAAGCTGGTGCCTGACATTGTTTAGTCAGCTGACAAATAAAGATACTTGCATAAACAAGCCCAGGAAAGGCTCAGGGGAAATTGATCATGAATGTTGGGAGGAAATCATGAGTAAGCATAAGATAAATCCCTGTATCACAGAAGAACTTTTCCCTTTCTTTGTCTCCCTTAATCATTCTCACTTGAACATTTTCCCCTACTAATGTTAGGATTTTAAAGAGATATAATATTGTATTTGATTTAATTTAGTCTTTTCCATGTACTTCCAGACTCAAAATTTAACTTCATCATGAAAGAGTGATAAATAACAGCAAGATAGGAACATATAAATCTGAATAGTCTTTTTCTAATCATCAGTTATAAATGAAATTTGGTTTTAAAACTAGGCTTACAGGTAGGAATATGTGGCTCATAACATAACAATAATCACTGATAACAATGATCACTCACCAAGAGGCATTCATGCATCTTTTCTTAACGGTGAGAAGAAATGACCTACTCTCCCTTCCCTTCCCTTAAGCATGCCCAGGCAGACTGGAGATCTTCAGATTTTCCTTTTTGCATCAAGTTAAACTCTAGTAGCTGTATTTTCCATTCTATTTATAGCTAGTGTTCTACTTAGCATGTATCTTAGTATATAACAAAAAACATACTTTCATATTAAGGGTACTTTATCAAAATAAAATTTAAGCAAAAGTTCTCTTGTGAATTCTACTGGTAACAATCATTTAGATTTTATGTTCCCAATTCTATGTGACAAATATAATTTTTGTCATGTTAAACGTATTCATTGATTTACAACCTGAGTGTTATTAAGAAAGGCCAGTTACATTCTATTTATTTAGGTTAAATTATTTTTTAGCACATGGAAGCTAATTATGGAAAACAAATCCTTTGTACCAATTCATATAGGAGTCAAGCCATGGTTAGAGTTGCCTGTCTAGCTTTAATATACTGCTTTCCACTCTATTGACTACACATGTTGGGAAAGTACATATTGAAAATGAAAGACAATTTGTAAACAAATGTTATAGAATATGCTACTTTACCTAGGCATACCCATTTTAGTAACTCATATAACCATTCATATTATTGAATATTTAAAATATCAGAATATAATTAGTAAATATTAATAACAGTAATAACTTCAACAGAGGTCTAACAAATAGGACAATTCTATGGATTCAAATATTTGACCGACTAGAAAGTAAAAGGGAAGAAAACTGAAATAAGATAACATAAAATATGTACCATGTCAACCACAAATTTGTAGATGAATAAGATAGAATTGTTTTATCTTCATCATTGTATATTAATGAACTTGCATGTTTTTCATCATATTTTAAAACCAAATTTTCATCAGCACTTCATTAATGTTTTTGGAGAGCTGTGGTTTTTATAACTGCTAATTATTAAGTTCTTTGTGTGTGAGTTTGATTCTCTTTTTTTTCTAATTCATTTTATCTCTTTAATGAGAGTTACTTAAAATATATAATTTTTGTCTGAAAATGATTTAAATAGTCTAAGAAATACTGGTGTTTTTCAAAATTTCTTTCATTGTATTTAAATGCATAATTTTGTGCTAGTTTATATATTTTATTCTCATCTTTTTGTGGTTTGGCTTCATAATATTCAGAAATAATCAGTTTCAGATACTTACTGTGATCAAAATTACTGATTGTCAGATTCTATGTTTGTCTTCTTTGTTTTGTTGTAATCATATCACTTCATTTCCCCACACCCTCCTCCTCAGGGGAGAGGTGGAGGAGAACTGTCTTATGGAAAGATTTCTCCAATGAGTACCATAAGTGACAGAAAGACCATATAGAGCAATGCTTATACATTTGGACTTTGGAAAGCTGGAGTTCAAATCCTGGGTCCACCACTTATTATCTTTGTAAATTTGGACAAACTATTCAAGCTTGCTAAGCCCAGTTTTTTCATCTGTAATAAGAGATAAAAATAGAATTTAGAACTGTGGTGAGAATTAAATGAGATGATGCCTTAAAAGTATATAGAAGAATGATAAAAGAATATGGTAAAATGACAGTTACTATTATTAATCTCCTTGTTTTGCATATTTCAGAAGTCAGCAACTTTTCATCTTAGTTATCTTCCATCTAAGGTGAAGTCTAGATAGAGGCAGTGACATGGAAGACAAAGAGCGCTTACTAACCAATTTGGGGAAGTGGCAAGGCAGAATGGTAAACCTGAAAATAACCAAAGATGAGCCTCAAATTTTCTTAGATCCTATATTCCCTGACAGCTGACTCAAACTGAGAAAGAGCCTATCTTAAATAAGATAGAGTACCACTATTTCTGCCACTACTATTATAACAAATTTTAATCCCCGAAATAGGCTTTAACATCTAGTGGTTTCACCTGTGAATGTTATTAAATTTTCTAAAATAGGTAAGCTTATGTTATATTAGTGATCCCAATTTATTTTGCAAAAAAGTAGCATAACTCTGATACTGAAATATTAAGATAACACAAAAAGAAAGATACTATTGAATCCTAGATAAAACACTATTTAATTGAATTCCACAGTCTATTAAAGAAGATCTCATTATGATCAATTGAGATATATCCCAGGAATTCAAATGAAGTTCATTCTTAGTAAACTACACCGACTGACACAACTAGTACTTAACATTAACTCACTAGTCCAGGTCAATGCAATGTAACATTAAACAAAAATTAGAAAATAAGTATTAGAAAGAGGAAGCCATACCATCATTACCTTTTGGTGACAGAACTGCCTAGCTAAAACACAAAAATAATCTACCGAAAACCTTTATTTCAGTTTGTTGAATTAAAAGTACTTTAAATCAATATTTTTCTATGTGCGAAGCACTGTTAGAAAATAAAATGGTCAGAGACGCCAAAAACATATTTGGACATTAGAACGCATATTAGGGCCCAGCATGGTGGCTCACACCTGTAATCCCAGGACTTTGGGAGGCTGAGGCAGGTGGATCACGAAGTCAGGAGATCAAGACCATCCTGGCTAACATGGTGAAAACCCATCTCTACTAAAAATACAAAAAATTAGCCAGGCGTGGTGGCATGTGCCTGTAGTCCCAGCTACATGGGAGGCTGAGGCAGGAGAATCGCTTGAACCTGGGAGGTGGAGGTTGCAGTGAGTTGAATTGTGCCACTGCACTCCAGCCTGGGCGACAGAGCGAGACTCTGTCTCAGAAAAAAAAAAATGCATATTACAATTATTATGTGTAATAATGACAAAGTGAAAGCAATCTAAATGTCCAAATAAATGTATGTATTAAATAAATTATTATTCTAACATGTAATTATTATGTTTCCACCAACAATCATATAACATGTTAGAAAAAGGTTAAAAATAGCATTAATGAGTTGAGGAATTGCTAACAATGTAAGCTTTAAATTTGATATTTTATGCTTGCAGTTCTATAAAAGCTACCATTTAATATATTGTCTTAGATAACACGTATAGTTTTTACATATCAGAAAGAAGGAAGATAATCTAAAGTAACAATGATTGCTTCTATGTGATGACATTATTGGTTATTTTTATTTTCTTTGTACTCTTCTGTATTTTCTACTACCAGTATTTAGTACTTGTTTTTCAGAGTACAAATTTGATTTTTAGAAAATATGACAATAATCAAATTTCAGGGATACCAAAAGAAATTATGAAGCTCTGTAGACCTCCTGGTTTAGAGTCCCTGCAGTGACCGGAGGTCTTCTGCCATTTAGAGGAGATAAATGCCGTATCTACATTGAAAGATGCGGCACAGATACTATTCAGGTTGACAAAAGCATCTGTCCAGCATGTTTAGCTTCCTAAGGCTTTGATGTGTTTAAAAGATCAGCAAAGCCTTTTCCTTGTCTTCCCTCATCACAACACAAGTTCAAAGAAACATTTATTATGAAAAGGCTAAATTCTAACAAATGTATCTCCCCAGATTTGAATTACAATTTAAAGTTTCTCTATAACTTTATCAGAATTTCCCCAACAGCTGAGTTAAAGTACTCTATTAATTTTCATTAGCTGTTTGTGATTAATTTGATCTGTTTTAAGTATCAAAGTCAAAAGAATGAGACATGTTATTGTTATTGAGCGAGGAATGTAAGAAGATAACAGAGAATTAATGTAGAAAAGCAAACTATATCTAGATTGAGATTGTCTAACTAGCTACTTTGTAATGAATTTAAGGCATGTTAAGAACGTCAGTTAGAATGTGGATAAATGGTCATGTAAAGCCAAATCAATGAATCTAATTTCCTGTTCATTTAAGACCAACTATATTTAATTTTAAACAGCTCCTTTCCTTTTACTATTTTTTTCTAAAAGTGATCAAAGCACACAATGAATATGATTCAAAGAGGGTATTTTATGAAAATTTCCAAAATATCTAATCTGTCTTTAGAGATTAAAATCGAAACACAAAGAACATTTTAAACTTTATTTAATTATTTTTATTTGAAGTCTTTACATCTCAGGTTCTAAATGTTGTACAGATATGACCAGAATAGTTAAATTATTTTAGAGTTCAGTAGTACCAGTAACTATAAACTAACCCACTACTCAAAAAATGTTACACATATTATAATTTAATTGGCTTTTAACTTTTGAATGTAGAAATTATGATAATTGTACTCACAGTATATTAAAGACATTTAGAGTTGTGGACAAGAGAAAAACCCCACAAATTAAAAAAAACTTTAGCATAAGTCATTCTATTGGGGATATGAGCTTTCTTTATATAAGTGGGCTTTGTTCTGGTATAGCAAGACAATTTTCCTTGTGTATTTGCAAATTATCTAAAATGCAGTGATAACCTTCTATCAACACTCTATTTGTGAAACAGTAACCTATGAGGCCCATACTGAGAAATTTCCACTTCTTTTTCCACTTTGCGATTCTTTGAATGATGTCTTCTTATCTTCAAGGTTTCCTCTGGCCATTTGACCCCTATCTTTAATGTCATGCTTTCTGTTCTGTGCTGTTCAGCTCCTCACCTTCCCACTTTTGGTTAAATTCTTCCCTTCTTTCAGAGTCCTTATTATCTTAGACAAAGGACTGGCACTTCAGGCTATACGTCCCCATTCTTTTCATGTTCCTATCAACATCTGTCTCTTGCATCTGAAGACTCAGGTCTTCATTCTTATACATTGCTTTAAATTAAGGTAGAGCTTTGCTCATTTCTCTGGACTTCAACTTTCTTTCTCCACTATTTGGTTAGTTAATAGGACAGAAAAAGGTATGAAATCAAGATTTATGAGAGGCTGGGAGTGAAGAACTTTAGAAAGAAGCCTCATCTTTGTCCCAGTGACCACTTGCCACTACTAAGCCAAAGTGGCCATGAAATTTTCCATTTCGCACACATCTACCTCTTTGGACAGTTAAGGAGAAATGGAGTTAAAGAAGAAAGGAGTGTATAAAAATGACAAGAGCAGAAGAGACTGAAATAGCAGTAGAGGGGAAAAGCAGGAGTTGACATCCACACAGAATTTGGAAGGTGAAATGAAAGTAGCCCAAAGAATAGGAATAACATTCCTTGGGCTTGCTTCTTTCCCTGTCCCTTCAAGAATTGTACAAAAGTTACACACTTTAGTGAGGGTTATAAGCCTTTGAAATCTACCCTTGTATCCATAAAGTGCCAACGTTTCAGCTTCTTGGTGTACTTTCTTTAGCTTTTTAAAAAACATATAGCACCAACCTAATAGCAAAATATTATGAGATATAATAAAAATTTGAAAGTTCAATGGCATTATATGCAGCATGAAAAGAAGTGCTTAATAACAGGACACAGATAAATGTGTCTTTGTTGTGATGGCTACAGGTATTGTCTTTTATCAGTATAATTTTAATTTTCATTATTCTGACAATACTGACATAAATGATTGATAGTTGTTGGCTCTCACTTTAGGACAGCAGAGTGTTACTAAACATGAAATTCTGAAAGAAAATGCTTTTGAGAATTTAGACCCTGGTGGAATAACTTTCTTGATACATAGCTAACCTTTTTTTCTAGGAATTTGAAATCTACCACCTTTGGTAAACTCAGAAATGTTGAGAAGAAAAGAGAATTAGGAATGTATTTTTTGTCCTTTGCCCAAAAGAAAAAAAAAAGAAAAAAGAAATGACAGTCAAAGAAAGAATCAATCCAAGGTGGAAGGGGAGAGACAAAACAAAAAGAAAGAAAAACCATGTCCATGTATAAACCTTAGAAATTAACATGAGAACCACCCCCAAGTTAAGGATTGGTTTACATGATGACTTGAAATATACTTTCCATTTAATATGAGAAAAATATATTCTAATCAAGTCTTCTTTTGTTCTTATTTTTTAGCATTTCTAGAGTCTATCTGATTTCTCAGTTCTAGAGTAAAAGTTTGCATACGAGTTCTAGGTGAAATAAATGGCAGTAAATGCTTGTTAATCTAATGACTATTATAGCATAATGTTTTACAATGGAAAACATTTTGCTTGCTTCTTTCCTACAGATATTATGCAGATTCATTGAACATGTCTTCTTGAAAATGTGGTATACATAAGGAATGCTGCATTGGATAAAAATTGGTAAAACTGCACTTGTAGGGAATACTTAGGAGTAAGAATGTAAAAAAACTACACCACTCAGTTCTACTTCATTAGGTCATGTATCTGGTTTACTGAATACAATGAAGAAGAAATATAATATGGTTTATTATTTTGTATATTCAGATAGATAATAGTCTGAGCTATTTCCATAATTCACTGCCTTATTATTAAAAAAAACATAAACCTGATGAGTGTTTTCAAGTAGGTAAGTTATTTTAGTCTATTCTTTGAAGCAGAGCAATGAAAGCTCTATAATGTCCACATAATAGACCAACTTACTGTAATATAATTATCTTGGAGGAGATTTAACACCCATTATCTGAAGACCTAAAACCTCTAGGGTACTGTTATGGTTGCTCAGCACTGCTATAAGACCTAAATGTAAGAACAGAAACATTTCTGAATAAGATCCAAAGTGACTGGGGAGAAATCATGGGACAGTGGGTTCATCATAGAATTTAAAATCAGACAGAGCTGAACCAGGTCTGCCTTATACTCTTTTGATTGATATTGAACAACTCTACTTCATAGGATTGATATAAACAATACATTATTTAAGTTATGGAAAGTACTCGACAAATAATGATTATTTTATTTCTAAATTCCAACTAATCCTGTATGCTTTGCAGAAATACCATTTGGTGATGATTGAAGGTAGAGAGGGGAAAGCGATATTGTCTTTTCTATAATATTCTTTAAAAAGAATGTATGCATATCTTAATGACCTCACTCTAGCAATAACCTTTGTGAATTTAAAACTATCTGGAAGTTAGTAAATTTATATTCTCAGTCCATCCTACCACGTATTCCTTAATTAGCTGTCTCCTTTATAAAATTATATTATTTTAGTCTTAAATTTGATCTTCATGAGTATCACAGACAGATCAATGCACCCTTATGAAGTAGCCCATATGTATTACTAACTACAGGATACAAAGAAGTAGAAGTCACACTCCAGCATCTAGACCTTACTTTTACTTCAGTCATTGAAATTTAGTGTACCTTGTGTTAGGCACATTCTGTCAAAGGACAAAACAATTTGTGAAAGTTAATAAATATTAGATATAGATGTCACAAATCCTTTTATAATATATAAGTTTCTGAATAAATTGTATCAAAAATAACTTCAATTGGAGTTCAAGGGAACAAGGATTTTGGATTAAGAAATTTATAGAAAGTTTTAGGAAAAAAAAAAAAAAACTAACCAGAATTCATTTTTCAAAGTGCTGTATTTACTGACTGCCACCTGTAGGTTAAGCACTCTAGTAAACCACAGGCAGGAGGAAGCCAGAGTACCCTTACATAAAGGGAATGAAAATATTTAGGAAGTTCGTTACCTTGCCCACACTAAAGTTCATCTACGTTAAAAAAAAAATAAGTTGCTTGCTTTGAGACATTTCAGTAATTTAAGCTGGAGAATGTTGCCATCTAAAGGAAACCCATGATGTCTCCAAATTTGGGGATGTCAGTCTCTCTGTTTTACATGAGTAAACAGAATCTAGAACAGTAAGCCAATTCTAGTGGAGTAAAGTGAGACTCTAGCTTTTATTGCATTGTCTACTAGTTCCAAAGCATTAATCCTCTTCCCCAAATGCATCACACAGTTTGGTAGGATCTCATTAGTTTTATAATAATTTCCTCACCATTCCATCAGAGTTCCGAACTTCAGGAAAGAAGCATTTCCAGAGATGGGTGCAGATTCAAATAGGGGTGGGTGAGTGTGTGGTTCCCTTACATGAACAAATAAAAATAACTCGTCTAGAGTTTATAGTTCATGACAGGCATTTTGTTTACAAAAATAATTTTTGATTTAAAAGCTCTACTTAAAAAAATTTTTTGAATTTACATTTCCACTTTATATACAAGTTATGTACAAGTATTTATTCCCCACTGAAATCTATGCTATGAATCCTAAAGTCTTATCAAATGACAAGAAAAAGAAGAATCATTGCAATCATAACTTATCTTGGATCCCTTAAGTCTAAAGATCCTTAAAGCCTATTGCTAATATTATAGCTCAACCATAGGAAATACGACTGAAGATCATGCATTACCTGATTGTATTATCCAGTTTTATTCATGTTTAGCACAAACTCTCTGATAGCTAATTTTACATTAAAATTCTATCCTCTAAAATGTGGGACACATAACATTCTAGATGTTTCATGCTATGTTGAGGGTATATGAGATGCTTCTGAGGTGGCATATACAAGTAGTATGAGATAACATTAAATCATAAAATGAAACACTTCCTGTTTTTCAATCTTCCTGGTTATGTAAAGGAAAGTCTTGGTTTATTACTAATATGTCCTTAAACACCTCTGGAAGGCTTGCTTATCTCGCTTTCCAACAAATGAAATCTGAGGCCTCAGACTTAGATTCTTCTGCCAAAACATAGCATATAGCCACAATTTAACTATGGTATCTTGTTTTTGTTATATTTAATTATGTGATCACCTTCTATTTATGGCAACAGATATTGGCTTTCCCTTTATTAGAGTGATATAATAATTTGTCTTTAAAAATAAATTAATTTTAGTATACAAAGTGAGTCAATTTGCAGGAAAAGAATTAAGGAAATAATAGGATAGGGCCTGACAGATATGGCAACATTTGTAGTAGTGGTATGTGAATGACTGGTGTTGAGAAAATACTGCTAATGATGGTTTAACAACCCAGGAAAGTAAAAGTTCCTGCTGAATGCAGACAGATCAAAGCACAACTCTGATTAAAGAACTAGAGGTGAACAAGTGTGAATCCAGACATAGGGGCCAACAGAACAAGCCAGGTTGGATGGTCAGAGATCTGGTCAGGGTGCAAGCAAAGAGACGTCCATAGAGAACAGAGAGACAGGTGGGACTGAAAACACAGAAAAGCTGTCAGCTCCAAGTCTGAGGCAGGCTGCTAGTCCAGACCAAGTACTTTAATGCATCCCACTGCCACAGTCCAATTTTATGGCTTCATGCTTGAATGGGGATAAATTCAGGCAGATGATAATACCATGTCTGAATAAAGACAAACTGTTAGGAAAATAGCATTTTAAGCAATTGTATTTGTCACTAGGGTACTATAAAAAGCATAAGATGTGTCATTTGAAAGTTGTTAAAAAAATTAAATGAATTTTTTTATTACAAAATTTCAAACAAACAGTAAAAATATCAGATTTGAGATAAGCTGTAGTTGGGGCAAAAGTTAACCTTTATTTTTTCCTTTACCAAAATTAGGGTTTTACTGTTTTGTTTTCTCTCTCTCTCTCTCTCTCTGTTTCTCTCTCTCTCTCTCTCTCTCTCTGTGTGTGTGTGTGTGTGTGTGTGTGTGTGTGTGTGTTAAACCAACTCTCTGACCCACTTCTGCTTCCAGGGTCAAATATTTTGCATTTCCAATACTTAGGATTGAGAGAGTGCAAGTTTTCCTTCATGATGATTTTCTGTGGAACATTTGCTAATAATAACTAAGTTTCAGCATTGTTCTGATTTTATGGTATGTACTGGGTCAGTGGTTTCTAGGGGTCAGTAAGAGAAAGGAAGTTTTGGAACTTTCAAAGGATTTCATTTGAAAAAATAACTTTTTGAATTTGGATAATAGCACTTTAATATTCCTTGTCATTTCCCTGATTCAGGCAACAAACAGTATATACAATTACTTGTTAGCTCCCTTCTTTTCATATTGATATGGACCACCAATCTGTGGCCTTGGGTGCCTAAAAAACTGTAGTTATTACAATTGAGAGTCACATTAGAGATTGTCTATAACTTAAATCAGCATATATTATGTATATACACTATTTTCAAATATATTTGGATATTTTTAGTGACAAAATAATAAAATGTATTTTAAAGCATCCACACTAGCTTTTCATCATAATGTAGGTATAATGACTCCATGTGGGAGTCTGCAAAATATCTTGACCTTAAAAATAGTCTTCAAATTCCAAAACAAACAATATACTGCTGGAAAATAATGAATAATAGAATGAGAAAATGGGAAGACTTGATTTAAGATACCTTGAGGAAAAAAATCAGTAAAATAAAATTGAACAAATAGAATTTAACCAAGAATATAATATTTCAGCTAGGTTTTATATTTTCTGTTTACAAGACTATTAATGCATTACAATTTTCCATTATTATTGAACTTCGATTCATCTTAACCAAAGTGAATGACCATTACCATCATCAATATCTGACAATGTACAGGATCATTCTCTGCAACATGCTTGGGGATCTCTTCACAAAAACAACCTTATTTTGACCTCAAGCTTTCCTCAAAATTTCTCTCCTTTTTTTTCTTTGCTTCCCTTCTCAGAAATAGAAAGTTTTTCCCCATTGTTTCACTGTTCATTCCCTTTCTCAGCTCAAAAAAAAAAAAAAAAATCGAACTTCTACTTGCCTTTCATCAGGCACCAACAATGCTGCTCAATTTCAACTGTCTTTTCTCATCTTACCCCTCCTTGCATGGCATTCAACATAGCTGACCTTCTATACTTGGAAAGTTTTCTCACCCATCTCCTGAGATACCACTCTCTTGATTTTTCTCCCATCCCTTTAGTACTCTGAGTCATTTTTCTGTTTTCTTCTCTTGCTCTACTCGGTATGAAAATATTGGGTTGATGTTGGACTCAGGCCTAAGTGTTCTATGCTGCCTCCACAGGCACTTCTGCTTCATGACTTTAAATTCAATACATATGTTGATGATGCCCAAACATACATCTCCAGCCCTGACCTATTCCCTAACCTCATAAACCTCTAATCACTTAATGGCTGACCTTGAAATTCTAATAGTGATCTTATCTCCAAAATTAACTGATTTGTCCTCCTGAAGCTGTTCCTTGTCCCACAGCCTTAATCTCAGCACAAAGCAACCCCACTTACTCTTTTTCTCTTATCTATGTACCTCCCACCCCCATTTACAGTCAAACATGAACACGTACTTGTTCTGCCTCCAAAATGTCTTGACTCTTTCACTTCTCTACAGCTCCACTGTCAGTGCTATCCAAAGCCATCATTTTTTTCTCATTTGTATATTTCCTTCATTTTTCCCCGTCCCCAAAATAAAGTGAATTAAAAAAACAAATATAAAATTATATCATGTTTTTCACTTACATTGATCCATTCACTAGCTTCCCAAATTAACATATCAATTAATTTTGGAGATAAGATCACTATTTAGTTAGAATAAATGTCAGATTTCCTAGCATGGCCTACATGACCACCATCTACTTTCCAAACTTCTCCCACTACTCTCTCCTTCACACAACATTCTCCAGCCCACTTGGCCTTCTTTCTTTTTCACACATTGATTTCATGCTTCAGAACTCATGCACTCCGCCTGAGCTTTATATCCTTGATTTTTGTATAGCTTACTCTACACTTTGTCATTCAGATCTCAGTACATCTCCTCATAAGTAAATAATCTGATACAAATAATCGGTCTCAAAGTAGCTCCATCTTGAACTTTTTGCAATAATAGAAATGTTTGATGATTTATGCTATCCAATATGTGAGTGTTGAGCATTTAAAATATGACTAATAATATTGAGAAACAGAATAATTTTATTTAGTTTTCTTTTACTGTGTCAACAAATTTAAATTAAAATAGCTATGCTTGGCTAGTGACTACTGAATTGAATAATGCAGTTCTAGCACAGCATCTTATTTTATTTCTTAAAAAATAAAATTTAAAATTATAAATTTCAAAAAATGAATTAATATACTTTTGAAAAATTTATTTCTCTTCTCCACAGCACAATCACCATGAGGGTGGGGATGTCTTTGTTGGTTTGCTTTCATATAATCAGTACCTAGAGGAAGGCCCAGAACATAGTAAATACTCAATAAATATTTGTAGAAAAAAATAGATAATGAATGAAGGGATGAATCTATCCCTCATGAAGTTAAGCATGAGTCATAATATCTCCAGTTCAGACTAGTATAACTGCATCCTTCCTATGTTCCCTGGGATGACTCCTGCCTCACTTGACTCTCTCCTTCACGTCACTGTCAAAGTGATCGCTCTGAGTTACATATGGGATCAAGTCACACTCTCCTGCCTAAAACACTTTGGTTTTTATGTCACCATCATGAAGAAATGGAGCAACCCTTTATAATATGGTAACTTTTGCCTAGTCTGGCTCTGTCCACCTCATAGTTTACTCAAGCAATACTGATGTACTTGCCGTTTTTCACACATCTTAGGGCAGTATGAATAGAACTTCTTCTTTTTGTTTAGCAAAACTATATCCATCCTTCAAAAACTCTGAGGGCTGCTCTTTGTGATGCTTCGTCCCTGGCAAATCTTTCTTCTCTTGCTAAGAATCATTCTTTTTTTTTGGTGGGGGGGCACCTTTTATACTTTGCCCATATATTGATTGCCACATGAATAAATCATACATGACAGCACGGACTGTGACGTACTTCGCAATTTCAGCACAGAGCAAAAGGTCTAGCTATAGCACAAAATAAGTGCTCAGTCAATACTTGCTAATTAAACTCATCTCATGCCCTTATTGTAGGGTTCCATTGTGCTGGTGGAGGGGACCCAATGGCTCTGTCTCAAGGTTTTTGTTGTTGTTATAGAAAAACTATTATTTTTTTCTACCACTTTTCTTATATAGAACAACTGTTTTTAGTGTCTGTATAGTATTATTTTCTTTATGTTGGGAACATGCTTTATTTTTATTTAATTTAGAAGGTCAATATAGGAGTCTTCCACACAATCCTTCTGGAATATGTCTTCCTAAGACTGCCACGATTTGGTGTAAAATGTGAACAGAATGTGTCTGGGCAAAAATATTTGACAAATATGTGGATGGTTAACAGAAGCTCCTGAGGATTCTACCTGCCATCTCTCTATACCATGGATGAAGTAGTTAATAAGGCACAAGTAGACTTGCAACTTTTTTTAAAAAGAAATGTCTCATATGTTCTGAAAAGTTGTGCATATAAAGGTGGGTTAACAGTGAGTTATTAAAAATATAATTTGCTTTTATGAAACCACTGGCAATAGTAGGATGAAATATTCCATAAGTATTAAACAAAGTTAACACTAATAAAACTTACTAATGGAATAGTCTTGCCATACTCCTTGCCATAGTAACACAACTTACTAATGGAGTAGTCTTACCTAGTTCTGAAAACAGAACTAGGGACAGAAGAAACGGCACTTAACATGGGATCTGGATTTTATAATCATTCTGACACTAATTGTGCATATTTGTGTTCACCAGACCTTCTGAGTTGTAAAGAAAGTTCAGTGCAAGTTTCTATCACTCCCATCCCAGATCAGGTGGAACTTCCAGCCTTCCCATTATCTCTAGAGGTTCTTAGGAGCAGGTTCCCAGACTTAGCAAATAAAAATACAGAATTCCCAATTAAATTTGAATTTGAGATATATAACGAATGGCTTTTTATCTTAAGTGTATGTATATTACATGCAATATTTTGGACATATTTATAAAAAGAAAATCTGTTATTTATCTGGAGTCCATATTTAATTGGAAGCCATTTAATAGAAATCCATATTTAATTTTTATCTGGCAACTCTACATGGGGAGAATTCTGGGAAGTGGTGACTTTTGTTTCCCCTCATCACCTCTGATTCTAAATTCTGGCTTACCCTAAATGCTCAATCTTATGTGTCCACTAAAATTCTGATTTCATTTTCTACGACTCTTCTTCCTTATGCTCTGCACTAGTTGCATGGTGAACCGGGGTTTCTCTTCTGTAATGTTTCCTTCCAAAACTCATTCAAGAAATTTATGAACACAGCAGACTTTGCTTAACATTTGCAGCTAAAAAGGGACTATAGATCTGTCCAGTTTAAATAGTTTAAGATTAAATTAAAGATGTGCTTATTTTCTAGGATACTTTGGTTACACTCCCTGCCCCTCTCCAACTTTCTACTTTGAGCAAATTTCTCATAGGCACTTGTCTCTATAATCTTTTGCCTCATTCTGTTTTGTTTCACCTCCTATTTCTTCAGCCATCTCATCTGTCTTGCTGCTTACCCCAGCAGCCAGATCATTATTAAGTTCATATGGAAAGCAATTTAGCTATCTTTTCTTTTTTACCACCGCTTTACAAATTAAGGTCTTTGTGGTCTTAATACTTTTAACAATGATAATTCTTGCCTAAGAAAATGGGAAAGCATTTTCTTTATATATATATATATCAGAATATATATATTTATATGTGTGTATATATCTCTATATATGCCATTTTATTTGCTCTGCTAGGCTTTAGTCTTTTTATTTTGAAATCAATAAGTTAGATTTGGCCAAAGTGTACATGTCATATCAGTTTGACTCATACTTCATTTTGAAAATAGCTTGATATTCTACTTTTGCTAAGGCTAAATATCTTTATAGAAAACTAAAAAGCTCTTTGGGAATATCTATCAATAACTTAAAAATTTTGAATACTCTTAGACCTAAACAGTTGGCTTCTAGACAAGTATTTGAAAGCAATAAAGTTGAGTAGTTAAGGTCATAGTCTTTGGATTCCTAGAGACCTGGGTTCAAATCCTAGTTTTGCCATCTAAAACTATGAAAAGTCTAAGTCTCATTTGTTTAGTAGTTTGTTATTTGGATGTACTGTATTGAATCATGTGAGTTTCTATTTTTCTAGAATATATTTGGAAAGGTATACTCAATAGTGTATGGCTCAATGTAATAATATATGACAAAAGATGAACAACAGGTTCATTCCTTTTTTAAAATTAAACACACACACACACACACACACACACACACATCTAGAGTTGAAATTGTCCACCTCAAAAACTGAGATAATAAGAATATCAAACAGGATTATTGTGAATATTTTAACTATTGATATGTGTATCTTCTAAATATATATAATAAATGTATATTATCTATTATATACATAAATGGTTAAGTAAACTAAGATATAACTAGAAGTCAGAATATAAGAATCTTAAACTAATACACATGAATATTTTAATGATATGAAAAAGTATCCATAAGAAAAGCATAAACCCAGGATAAAATGTACTGGATACAGTATGATGTCTCCTCAGATTATCCATTTAATGCATAATTGTATAATCATAGATACAGGGACAGAAATAAAAAGAAATTCACCAAAATAGAACAACAGGTACTTCTAGGTAGTAGAATTATGAGTAGTTATTTTAATACCTTTTTATCTACATATTTCTAACAATGGGCATGCAATACTATTAGCAATAAAAAAGTAATGTTTACATGTATAAACATGTATGCATAACATATACATACATACAACACATAGGTGTGTGTATATATATAATATACATGTATGTCCTTAAGTTTTATATATTATTCTGTGTATTATTTTAAAGAAATGTATCCAATTTAAAATGATGTATAAAATTTTTTTAAACAAAAGTGTTTTATTCTATCCATGATTCATTTCATGAAAAAAAAATCAGTATCTAGGTTTAGCAAAGAGCTTATTAAATTACTATGGCTCATTCTTGGCCTTGTTCCATGTATTAGATAGCACTTTGGTTATTTCTTTAAAAGAATGTGATTTTGGTAACTTCCAGGTTGAAAGTTTCCAAGTTCAGAAAACTTGTTTTTATTTGTATCATTTGGTAGCTTAGTAAATAATGCCCACTGAAAATAATTATATATATTATATTTCACATGGCTAAGAATTTTAAAAGTACTTAAAGTAGGTAAATATCCATTAATTAAAATTAACCTTCTTGGGTAAGATTGCTTACTCTGGCATTGTTAAATGAAGAAAAGTGAGCTAATTAAGTTTAGCCCACATTAAAATTTGAATTTTATTGCATCTAAAAATACTCTTATTCTCTTATCCTTTTTCTTTAGGAAGAAGATGCTAATCTACGGTAGAATTTCTTATTTATCTCTTTCAAAATACACTAATCAGATACAAAAGACATGCTTTAAAAACATGACAGTATGTATCAATTTTCTTATATAAATAAGTGGTTTGATTTCTCACCTAACAATAAACAGATAATAAGATAGATAGACACATAATTGGCAAAATGAGTCAGCAGTTCATTCTCATATTTTTGATAATTAGAGATTATATTGAGAAGTCCTATATCAATAACAGATGTCACATTCTCTGATTTATCTCATTTGATAGAATCATTTTTTAACAGTTAAGTGGTTTTCTGAAGATTTAAAAATAGAAATATCTCCGACGATTTGAGAACTATAAGTAAAACTAAAGTTAAATGTTAGATCAATAATACTGTTTAATTAAACAAAGAAACATGCTACTCTGTAAACTTTTCCTCTGAAAGCCAGAAATCAATGCTTTCCAAGTCAGCCCCATTATTGGAATCTTATCTATAAGGAAGAAGACTTCCAGTTTACCCGTGACTACTTTCTATACTAACATTTCTATTAATATTTTACTACCATTATTAGTTTGAATCCTATGAATTTCCATTCTTGCAAGATAAATTTGGAGAGATGGAGTCAATAGTTTATGTTTCAGTGTAATAATTTTTGCCAAAAGATAAACAACAGTTACATTCCTTTTTTATTTTTATTTTTATTTATTTATTTTTTGAGACGGAGTCTCGCTCTGTCGCCCAGGCTGGAGTGCAGTGGCACAATCTCGGCTCACTGCAAGCTCCGCCTCCTGGGTTCATGCCATTCTCCTGCCTCAGCCTCTCCGAGTAGCTGGGACTACAGGCGCCCTCCACCACGTCCGGCTAATTTTTTTTTGTATTTTTAGTAGAGACGGGGTTTCACCGTGGTCTCGATTTCCTGACCTCGTGATCTGCCCGCCTCGGCCTCCCAAAGTGCTGGGATTACAAGCATGAGCCACCGCGCCCGGCCCCGGCCTCCTTTTTTAAATTAAACACACACATACGCGCGCGCACACATCTAGAGTTAAATATTTACTGATTTATATCTTGATTTTTACGTTTAAACACACACGTGCGCGTGCACACATCTAGAGTTAAATATTTACTGATTTATATCTTGATTTTTACGTTTAAGGTCTGGATTTTCCAAGTGTGAAATTCTAATGCTACTAATATGACTACTACTAATTCTAATACTACTAATTTCAGTAGTAAAAGAAACTAATAAATATTTATAAAATCAATCAGTTATGCCATTATCAGTGATTCCATCTCAGACTAAGTAGGGCCAAAAATTAATTGGAAGCATAGTCCATGAAAGAGGAGCACATTTGGGGATGCACTGCATGGGTGACCATCATTCAGCACTGGGCACAACATCGGGACTGATAAAGATAACGCCATGCCACTTACATGGTTAGCAGGGTGAGGATTTGAGGGACTTTCGATGCGATTCTTTGACTGAACTCTTGTTCTCTGACAGTAGATTTCAATGGTTTAGTCAAAGAGTTGCTTGTACACAATGCAAAAGCTGCCACAGAGGGAACTCATGCCTGGCCCTTCATACCTCTAAAAGGGGACACCAATACAGAGGTAGCATGACCCTTACCAGGGCCAGGGTACAAGCCTAGCTCTTACATTTTAGGAACAAAATATCAACTGTGCATGTTGGGAACGCCACCTGACTCCTACTCAGCTGCTGACATAACTCTGATTGGACAGTTAATTTTTGAGATCAACAGTCTAAAGCTCAAAAACATCCATGAAAGTATCTTAAAACCCACCCCTGTGCTAGTTTAGATTGCCAGGAGTACATGATTTGGACATTCTCTTGGGGAAATGTCTAAATTCTATAATTATGTTTACCCAGACTTCTTATGCTGAGAAAACATCTTCCAGGTACATTTGATTCTACCAAGAGAACCTTCCAATTTAGAAGATATCTGAGAAGCTCTCATTACGGTATTTGAAAGTGCCCCCAGGATTCCCTCTGTGACTATTTTTCCTCATCAGTAAAATATTATTTGTACCTTACACAAGGATTTTGCTGAGATTTGAATGAGTTAATTATAGTATGTCCTCAATAAATGCTAACAGAAGTTGTTTTTGACACTATTAAAAATAAAAACTTTCAGTCTTCCTAATATTATATGCTAGGCTTGTCACAAGAATTGTTGAGATACTTTCTTAGAGAAAATGTTTTGTAATTTAACAAATATTTCTTAATATGACACAATGCCATCTGTAGGTGCAATGAAACCAAGTAGTCTCTGTGCTCTTATTTTTCTTAGAGACGCAATTGATTTCATAGCAATCTTATGATGATTATGAATGAGATTATGCAGGTAAACTTCCTAGAACAGTGTCTTGTGAACACTTTCTTCTTAGTTAATATTAATTGCTTCCCAATGCATAGTCCATAGTCCCTCTTCAATATCCATATAAGAATCCAGTGCCAGGATATATTTGTTTATCGTCTAAATGACCTGTTTGTTATTATTGTTGTTAGTTGTCATGCTTTGCTTGCTGTTCTATGTTTTTTTGTTGAGAACTATATGGTTTGTTCTGCTTTTTCTTTCTTCTTTACATTTCAATAAGCTTAGAGCTAAATGTTATGATTTATAGCAATCTCCAGCACAGTTTCCAATAAAACTATTGTAACTAAACCCTCATTATTTAGCTTTTATTCTCATTTTCTCACTTCATTAGTTTTGTTTTGTGTTTGTATTTTTAAATTGCGTCAAGCCCCTTGGTAATTATGTAGAAATAATAAATTTTAAAAAGTAAATCTTGAGGGTACATTTCAAATATTATGAGAGCTCAGGTGCCTTCTAATTTAAAAGATTCTCTTAACAAAATTAGAATGTATCTAGAAACTTTTTCCTCGGCAAAAATAGTTGGTAAGTAAGGAAAGTGGTAGAAGTTCTACCGTCTCTCCCTATTTACTTTAAGTGAACTACCTACTAAGCCATCAATGGGAAGAGAAAACTCAATAATTTAACATGAAAAAGCGGGGGGAAGCTCTTCTTTTCTCTGCTAGAATACAGCCAGACTTGAAAGAATACTTCTGGTTTATCCAGCCAGCTAACATGCTTCCATTTCTGAAATAAAATAAATTTGCAAAAAGTGCACTTATTATGTCATAAGTAATTTGAGGATTTTTTCCTCTATTTTTTTCTTTCATATTGGTAGCAATACAACCAAGTAATAATGTAAAGATAGAGTAAGATAGTGAATAATAAGCTACAACTCCCTGGAGTTCTTAGTTTAGGTGAATTAAAATATGATGGATCTACCTTACCTTTGAATATTAAAATGTTCCCTTTTCTTAAGAGAATACAAAAAGACTCCTTAACAAAGAATATACTAGATCCTTAAGTTGCATCTCTAGTAACACCTTTGTAAGTAAAACTCTTAAATAGAAAGTAGAGAGTGGATGGCATGTTGAACACTCATGTGTTCTTACTAAAATGCTTTTGTCTAGCATATATGTTGCCTTAATATTATAATTAATGGCATTTCTTACATGGGCTAAGAGGAAGATATATTTTTAATTAAAAATTATTAAATCATTTAATTAAAAATTAAATCATTAAAATAATATAATCAGTGGTATATTATAGTTAATACTCTGTTATATCTTCCCTGTCTCTACAACTATCTCATACTAAAGGACAGTTATGTGGGTTTTCTTAGGTCAAATAATCAATTTACATCTAATTGCATCTGAAAATCTTCAGAGCCACTAATTTTGTTCATTGTTACAGCAGAGCCATAAGCATCACCCAGAAGATATAAGTAAACTTTCTATCCTGCTCAGAAAGTATCCAAATAGAACCTGTCCTCATATCACGGTTAAAATCTCTAAAAGCAGTGGTAGGTGTGTTTGGCTGCTGCAGCAAGTCATGTGGTGGAATTTGCTCCATTAGGAAAGTTATAATACAGCTGAAGTTTTAATACTAAACTTGTGATGGACAAAACCCAGTGCTACTGATTCAGCTACTGCCTACCCTGAGTCACACTATCTCCTCTCCAAGACACATGTAATATAATAACAATCCAACAATTAGTGCACAGTCCTGCCTGCTTCTTAAAACCTCACTCCCAGATGCAGCTTTGATCAGATCTTGGTTTTATTAGCTGTCCTAATTAACTACCATTATAATACCCGTTCCCTTTTTCATTCATTAGGCTTTCTATCTAGCTAGACAGTGTTGATGTAAACACAGAGCTTTAAAAGGCAGTGACTTTATCCTCTTTGCATGTACCTAGTCTCTAAATTATGTGTGCACATAGTGTATAGAACTATGGTCTAAAAGGCACAAAAAGAAAGTAAAATTTACCAGAACATTCATTTCACTTGTATTTAGAGTTGGAAAAATGGGGTAGGATAGAAGATAATTTGATTCACCAAGTATAACCATTGTCTCCTGGACTTTTCAAGATGTGTAAAATCTCATCTTACCAAACAACTCTGATGTATGTGGCTTCAAACTAGTATTAAAAATGATCTTCAAAAGGGGATATATAAAGTCAAATTGTATTCCCTTTGTACATAGGTTAAACATCTTTGTTGTAGACATGATAAAAGAACAGATCAAACACAAAGAGAAAACAGAGTATAAGGATCTGATATGAAAAGTTTCAAGGAGAACAGAGAGCTTATAGAGGACTCTGAGTATGCATATGTATTTCTATATATTTATAATATATATTTAAATATCTATGCAATATATATTTACAATCTATTTCAAATGGTACCATTTACTAAGAAAGTAGAGAACTAACAAACATTTCAAACTCATAGTGCAAAACAAAGGAAGACTAACTGTTAGTGTACAGAAGGTAAAATAAAAACAGGGAGAATATAATTGTCCATATTTTTCTGCAATACTTAAAACTAAAATGATAAAAGTAAAGTACCATGCAGCGTGGAAGAGAGGACCTCTTTCGTATGACTCCGCAGGAATATGCTGAGAACAGCGTGTATTTATATTTAAAGCGTCATGATTCAGTTTCCTATTCTGCATCTTAGAAATAAAATAAATTCAGATAAATTATCCTAAGTGGGACTGTGGGCCAAATGTTCAAAGTACATTGCAGCTTTTCCCAAAAGACTTGATCCACTAATACTTTAACAAGAGAGTGCTGGTCATACAATTCTTAGTGTCAGGAAAAAGAGGGAGGTGAAATTGTTACAATTTCCCTTAGGAAATAAATGATGGGAATCTAAGCATTTAATTCCAGCTCCATTCCTAAACTTTCACCAACTCTATTCCAGCTCATAGTCCATAGGTCAGCCAACAGGGACAATAAAAAATATTATTTGCCAACTGCATTTTAACAAATGTGATAATCAAAATCAATTAAATAGATGACCATTAGCAATTCAGTTGAGATTGGCAGGCTTTTCCCACTGAAAGGGAGTGGTTCCCGTGGGTAATATCTAAAGGCTCTTACACTCTGTTATCAACAAAAAGTTGGTTATGTTTCAGTTTATCAGAAAATCAACTCACTTTGTCCCCACTGGGTAGTGAATTAAACCCCAATTCAACTTATCTAAGTCTAAAATAAGTAATTTTATTAGCTGATCTACCTAACACTTTATTACACAATGCATTCAGTGTTGTAAACATGGTTTTTGGCAATCTCTTACTTTAGCTCAGAAACTTAGTTGGAAAACACCAGACAACATTTGGATAATGACAATTTCATCTTGTCTTCTTTGGAGAGTAATAATGTAAACAAAATGAGCTCTTTACTGGCAGCCAAATGCAATGGAGTTTGTGTCTGTTCCTTTTCTAATATTGGTGTCCCAGGGCTATTTTCTGACTATGCTTCTCGAGGCAGAAAGACTCCAAGGCTTTATTCAGTATAAGAATATTGTACGGCATTATCAACTGTGTTTCTCAGTCAGACTCTTCTAGTGAAAAGTGTTACTCAAGAACATCATTAATTTATCTGCTATTTTTAAAAGCAGTTCTAAAGTTCTGGTGCTTTAATGGAGGGAGTGTCCATGAAAAGGTGTCTAGGATGGTTTTAGTTGTTAGGAAGGGCAAGGGAGCCTTATCAAACTGATGCAGTATTACCCAACTGCCATTCTGAAGAAGCCAGAATGAAGTGAGAGAGAAAAGAATTACACACTTCAAACTAACCAGGTGACCTTACATCCCTTTCCCCCAGTACACTTGGCTTTCAAAAATCTAATGTTTCACTTCTTTCTGCTTCAACTGCCAAAACTGTTTGAAAAAAAGATTATTACAAAAAAAAATGTATGTGTAGGTAAGAGATGCCATTTAGATCACCGACACTGCCTGCAATTTCCTAAGATTTTCATAAAAAAAAACAACAACATTCTAATGCAATTTGGAAACATGATGAGTTATTTTTGCTTAGCAACAACAAAACCCTAAAGTTGGAAAAACTGAATGTTAGACCTGAAAGGGGCCACACCAGTGATCTACTTCAACCTTTCTTTTACAGAGGAGGAATCTTAAACCCCTAAAGATCATGGTTTTGCACAAAATCACAGCTTCCCAGTGCTGGGCTAAGAGCAAGAAGTTATCTTGTAGTTTTGCTAGGTTTTTTTCTTATTAGTTTATAGATATAAAAGTTGATCTATACATAAATGACTAATAATGAACTTTCTATCAGAGAAATGGATGGAATTGAGAATTCACAGTTGAAACTGTTTAACACTTACCAAGTGACAAATATCAAGTAATTTAACCATCATGATAGCCTTGAGTGAGGTACTATTAGTATCCCTGTTTTACATTTTACTGAGAGGTAATAGGCACATGAGGCTCAATAACTTGTCCACGGTCACAACCTCTTAAGTGATGAAGCCAGGATTCGAACTCAGCATCTGATCCAGTGTCCTTGCTCCTAACCATTATGCTATTTTGCCTCTCTTTGTGAGGTGCTTAGGTAGTTTAGAGACAAAGATGCCAATTGGGGGCAAAATTCTCCTGCTTTTCAACATCTTGGTGAATACAGATTTCTCCTTATAGCTAAGTATAGCCAAATAAGTGCTTTTTCACTTAAAAGGCCATCAGGACCCTCAAGCTTCCTAGTCTTTTCTGCCATGAAGTTTCTTAGGAAGACCTGTTGGAATAATGCATTTCCCTCTGTCTCCTCCAGAACTTACCAAACCCACCACATTATAAGATGATGCAGAGTTCGTGCCAGGTAAAGTAGAATTGGTGTACCCAAGAGGCCGAGTGACTTCAAAGTCAGGAGTCTTGAGAGGGGCAAAGGCATTTCTGGATTAGCTTAGACTAATGTTCTTCCACCCTTCTTTTGTTTAGGAACAGAAAGAATATTACACATAAGAACATTATGGTTATTTGACAATTAGGAAGATTCTACATGTCAGAAGTTCCAACAGATAAGATACGACATACACAAGGGAGAAGATCTTTAACGTATGCTCATTGGCTAGTTTCTTCATAGCACTTCTGCAGGTTAGGATGGCTTCCAGTGCCACAATGTACGTTGAAATTCTGGGTAAACATTGGCATGCTTTCCCCCAGATTCAGTGGGCTGCTGTCCTGGGACACATAATCTTAAATTAAGAATCGTTCTTAGACATAGGGAATTTATGTTCAAGATTTGAACCTCTTGACTGTTCATTATTTGGCTTAATTAGCACATATTTGATTAAGAATACATTAAATAAAACAGAAGGGCTACGTGAGTCAGAAGCTCTAAAAAACAAAGGACATTATAGAACACAGACAGCTAGCTGCTTTCTTGCTCTGCTAATAAAGGTCTCCCTCCAGACTGTTTATGTAGTATGCACAGAGTGTCAACTGATGTGGATTGTACTGAAAACTTTCAGACATAATTAACCCCAGTAGCCTCGTAATGCAGTTTCACCAATAATCCACAGCCCAGGCTGTACCCCAGAAGAATCTAACAGCTAGCTCACCCCAGGATTGCAACATTTCATGAAGAATCTGTGATTAAAGCCAGACATATAGACAGTAAGAAACCATGTGGTGCATATTATCTCCGCACATCAGTTTTAATGGTACATGCTCTACTCATGACAACATAAAAAGTCAGTACATTGTATCTAAAATTGATACATCTACTTTAGAAGCCAAGAGAAAAATGGAAATTAGATAATTAATAGGATTACCCTCCTAAAATAAAAATCTCAGAATAACATTCTCCAATAAAAACTGTCTGCTTTTGTGGTACATTTGTTTTCTATGTGATGCAACACATATATGCTTATCCTTGGCATACACAATGGCTCAAGCCTTTTAGCAGTTGATTATGTGCAGTGTTATACCCCAATGAGAGCCTCCTAACAAGACCTGAAGTCAGCAAAGTCAAGTTATCATCTTGTACTTCTTTTGCACCATCTAAGCACCTTTGGAGAGTGCTTATATTTAGTTTATGTGCCAGTAAAGTTTTGAGGATTGCTCCTAGCTAATGCTATTAACTTGCATATTTTTGCATTAAAGATTTTGGAAGAAAAAGTTGTATTGGCACACATGGAATGGGATAGCATTGCAAAAATCACATGCATATTCAAAGATAATGACATATGATATTCTGAATCCTATAGGGAAAGCAATTCTTAATTACTCTTCCTGACATTTGTCATTGCATAGTTTTCCAGGAAAATCACTGAATCACAAAAACTTCCACATTACCTGCAAGAAGGAAAATGTGAATTACATAAATCTTTTCTAGACCAATCCTGCAGATTGAATATGAGGGAGGGTGTTGTACGGTGGACTTTTCAGTCTAATAGACTGGGCTAAAGTCTTAAAGTATTAGTGGGGTAACTTCAGTAAATTGGCTTAATGTCTCAAAATCTTATTTTTCCTCATTATAAAATGGTGATAATGCCACTTTCGTCAGTGGCTTACTGTAGGGACCTTAACTGGACTGGAAAATCTCTTTCTGAAAAATTCATATAAATTTATGGGCTACAAGTGGAATTTTGTTACATGTGTAATGGTCAAGTGTGGGCTTTGATGGTACCTATCATTCCAAATAACATACATCATACCCATTATGTAATTTCTCATCATCCACTTCAATTTTCACTCCCTAGCCCTTCCAAGTCTCCACTGTCTATCATTCTACTTTCTACTGGACTAGAAAATCTAATTCTACCTTGAAAATATGTGATCCAGGGTTAGTCCTGTGATTGTTTAGAAAATGCCACCTTCCTGAACTGAATCACCTTGGAATACCTATATCCTTCTAAGAACCCTAAGAGTTGCCCTTCAAATCATCCCAGTCCTGACAGCACTGAAAAACAGAAACAAATTTGCATTGACCAGTATTCATTCAATGCTTTGGTTCTTGATGACAGATTATGACTTCATGGAATAGCTTTTGCCAAAATGCACTTGGAGAATTTTGAAGTCCAAGTGTTACAATTCATCATGCCACTGTAAAATGACAGCTTAATCACATCAGAAGAATCTTTAATTAAAACAGGTTTCACTTAATTGTTTAAAATATACTCCATCAAGAAAAGTGGTTTTAAAGGGCAAGACATTTAATGTGTTAATGAGTTTTCCTACTTATCCTGACATTTGATATCTTCTGATGGCTTTGGATATGCCCATTTAGCTTTCCCTGCTAATCTTTAACACTCCCTTCCCTAGGGCAATCATTCATTCAACCAGAAGCATCTGATCCTTGATCCCTGAACATAACAGCCACATTTGTAATTTAAGTCAAGGCCAACACTTTGAATTCCCTGCAGCCACTTCTCTAGACTACAGGCTTCCTTCAAAGAATACCTCTTGTCTACCTCATGGCTTCTCATGCCTACCTCTGTATTGATTTTATATGTCATTTCTTTTGCATCAACAATTAGGAATTTTTATAGGTACTTATCAGAATACTAGCTGCCTTGTTTTCTAAATTTAATTGCAAGACTTTTAAACATGGGAGCTGAAATCTTAATGTCTCTTTATATGATGCCTGCAAGGGTGTAATTAATATTTGCAAGGCATGATGACAATCATTAACACTACCACTAAAAAGAAGCAAGTCACCTCTAGCAACACAATCACCAACTGAATAATTGTGAAAGAATATTAATGGCCTGACTACTTTATCGAGCAAATATTCTGTCCTAATGATATTTCCAAATTTGGATCTTTTACAGAGGCCTGCTGCTGCAGAAAGCATAGGTAAATTCTCTAATTTTCCTAACTTCAACTTCTAACTTTTCCGAATGAATGTCGTCCTCGTTATCTCATTGACCCAATACAGAATTCAAACCAAAGTTCCCAGAAATGTCTTTGTTAAAAGGTACTCTGTATACTTAAAAGGAATAGTAAACGTTTTATATGATAAGAGTTGCCTTGCAACAGTAACTCTGTGTCAAGATCATTATTCAGTGCTGAAATCTTGACTGGAATGATGACAATCAGAGGGTTTGCTAGTTCAGCTAAAAGCAGCTTCTGCTGCCCCACAGAAGCTCCTTGGGTCTTCTTAGCTTGTAGTTTATTGCTTTCTGAGTTCAAACATTTTTAAGCTGGAGAAATAACAGCTGACATTTTTCAGGCACTCATGAGAGCTTTCCATTTTAATGCTGAGGCATTTGAAGGCCACTCAAGGGGTCCACCCATCCTTCCCCTCCCCAGAGGCAATGTCATAGATTTGAGAGTCTGACAGTCCAGTCTCTAAGAACTACTGGGTGCGTGGGGATGACCCACAGTATTAATTAGGAGAGCAAAGTTTGGTGCATCACTCTGAAACCTCAATGGGGAGTAAGAGTTCCACTCCAGATGACTGATCATCAAATAAGAATTTGGAAGGGGTCAGAGCATCTGGAATTATCTCTGCAGATAATAGCTCTGTTTAGGAGCTGAGCCAGGGAGGAGAGAGAAGTCTGTCTTGCATAGTCTGGCAAGATTTGGAAACATTGGGCTTCTACAGATTCTTTATGCCTTACAAACTCATTATTATATTTCACTTAATAAATCTGCATTTGCTATTTTCTGTAAGTTTGCTTGAAAATTTTCCGATTTGGTTTGTCTATTCAGCAGTTTTGTCTCTATTTCCTAAGCACCTATATACCATTCTCATTTCCTTTCATCTGCATCTGCAAAAGGTCTCTTTCTCAAATCCATATGGACACAAAGTCACCTCCTACCACTCTCTCAACTGCTCCCTTGACCAGAAAGGTGATCTGTATTTATTTTGCCCAAACAAATCTCATGTCTTTATGCCTCCTGCTTCCATTCCCTGAAGATCCCTTGAAGAGACTATACTCTCTAAAAAGCCATGCCAAACCAGATAAAATGCATAGAAGAGAGATGATATTTCATGATAATCGGAGTCAAGCAGACCTAGCTTGGCATCATGGCTCTGCTACTTACCATCTTTGTGAACTTGGACTAGTTACTCCTTAATTCTTCTGAAAAATGAAAATAACATCATCTGCTCCATGATGTGTGCTACTTTCTATCCTCTATTCACAGTGTCCCCAATGTCTTGGAGATAGTCTATATATCTTTTATCCTTTGCTAAAGAGATTCCTTCTTGAAACTTGAATTGACACCATTCCTTTCCTAGTGTTCTCTCTCCAAACACTCAGACCTAGGCAGGGTTAACTCTTCTCTCTTTTTTTGTACCTCTGCTGCCCTGTTATTCTAGCACTCACTGTAATGTTATTATTTTTGATAAAATTAACTAGGACATAGGGAGAACTCCTATAACCCAGCAAACAGCACAAAACAACTTATTATATTTCCTCATGTTTGACAATGCTAGTGTTATTCACAGGAGCTAGTCCTGTATTCCTTTTGTCCTCTTATCCCATATAGAGATATCACAGAGTATCAACGGATACTATATGTTAGAGAACAAATACTCCCTCAGCATGACAAATTATTGTAATCTTATCTGCCCTTATAGATGCTGCTTTCCCTCCTCTACTCACAATGCCCCTAATGTCTTGGAGATATCCTATATATCCTTTACCCTCTGCTAAAGAAATTCCCTCTTGGAGAAACTTGAATTGACACTATTCAGCTCTGAGTGTTCCTGCCCCAAACACTCAGACCTAGGCAGGGTTATCGCTTCCCCTCTCTTTTTGTACCTCCACTGCCCTGTTATTCCAGCACTTACTGTACTGTATGATTATGTGTTTATGTGTCTCCGGTTTTAGTGGGAGACAGCAATTATTAATTATGTTGTCCCCAAAATATTTCACAGGGCCTGCCATGTAGTAAGTGCTGAAAGTAGTTGTTGAATAATGAATGTATTTCTAAATAGTGTCCTCTGTAACTTTTCCCGTATTCAACAATATCAATTTTCCTGGAGTTAATTTTTGTGAAAAACAACAGATGAATATGATTTCCTAGGTATTACATGTCATTAAAAAGTTTTCATGAGCCTCAGATCCCTAAATATCCTTCGCTGAATTCACCATTAATACAGTTTTCAACTTGCAATATAAAACATAATTGCTCTTTAAGTGAAAACTTGTATTAAAGCCACTGGTAAATCTCAATTAAACACAATCATTTTTAGTGGCTAATTGTGAATGTCACCTGGAAACTTAGATAAATGGAAGGAATGAAATGGGAATTTTAACCTTCATAAGGAAATACAATTCTACTTACAGTGAAGCAACAGGACTCAGCCATTAGGCATTCTTGAAATCAACAGTAATTTTAAAAACATAGATTGGAAAATTTAAAGACATTTCAAAGCTTTATGCTCTAAATTTTCTGTTATTTGTACAAGAAAATTTCACAGTTTGAAACTTCCCATGAAATGTCTTATACACTCAAGAAGCACCAAAAAAGATATGTTTGTTGGAGAGCAAAAATAGAGCATGAAAGATTCATCCACTTTAAATGTGATTTTCCAATAAGGTCATTGATAATATCTTTCTTCATTGAAACAGCCTCTTTACAATATGGAAGAAGTAACTTTTAGCAACCTGGTATTTGTCCTATGTCATTAAGAAATATAATTTTAACTTAGAGGGTGGGCAATCACTGGCTACATATTCACGTGAAATCATTCATTATTTCATATACACTTTCGGTCTCCACATACATTTTCCTTCATAGTTTGTATCTCTCCTATAACCTCAGTTACACAAATAAGATAGCCCCTGGACCACATGGTAATGAAGCAACAAGTTTGCACCTGGTAATAAACAAGACTTCCGTATATTTGAATTGCATTGTAGAATTCACTATATATTTCAGAAACTCACAACCTCAGGGAGCACCATAAAAAAAAGAAAGATAACATCAGGGCTGAGAGGCTGGCTATCCACCAAGGCTGAGGAGGCTGAGACTTTCAAAACTCATCTGAGTTACATTTTCTTCTTTTGAAAATTAAATTTCCAAGAAAAAAAGAAATAGCATTTCTTACTGTGAGTCTTTTTAAAGCAAAAGTGGAAAATTACTTTTTGATGGAGAACCAAAGCCCTTAGACGTATTAAGAAAACATATTGGATTATATCCTCTGTGAGGTGACAGGCATTGTCATAATCAAAAAAATGATAACTCAGCAATCTTATGTATATTAATAGGAAGATGCACATCTTATATTTAGAGAATCTCATGATACTTAATATTAATTGAATGTAATTATTCTCCAAATATAGTCAGATTTTCAATTCCTCAGCCTACAACGGTGTTTGGCTGTAACAACTGGGAGGGAGGTGTTACTGGCATTCAGTAGGTGGAGACCAGGGATGCTGCTAAATGTCCTACAAAACCCAGGGCAAGCTTCTACCACAAAGAATTACCTGGTTCAAAATAGTGTTGTGGCTAACAAATCTTTATTTAAGATTAATATGATAGTACAGTGGAAAGATTACTAATTAGAAATCAAAGAAAGAGAATTCTAGTTTAAGTGAAATATGATGAGGTTTCTCACATACCTAATGAAGATACTACTATATATGCTACCTAATTGATAGTGTTATTGTGAAAACTAAATAACATCATACATGTAAAATGATCCCGTAAACCAAATAAAGTATCAAAATGAATTGAAACACAGTGTGAATCCTTTGAGTTTAAGGAAACCAAGGTAGAAATCTGATAATATTATCTGTGTAGGTGGTTTTTACGTAGAATATGTAAAGATTTTAAGTAAGTTATTTAAACCCAATTATTTCTCATGCTTGCTGAGGAGAAACCAAGGCAAAATGAGCTAAAATGAGAGAATAAGAGATATGAGTTAAAAAATATATAGATAAAAATAGGTATAGCCAAACACTAGAATTGGAAATTAATGGATACTGTCAAGTTTCCAATTATAGTTATTACTGTAAAATTTTGGCATGGGCGGGAGCTGTCTAAAATAACAAAGAGTGTGATTTGTAGAGAGAGATTGAAGTGACCTAAATGACCTCTGAAAGCTCCTTCCATACCTAAGACCTCCACTCAGACTTTATACCCCAAGATTAGCTGTCAACAGGCTTTGGCAGGTTGTCTTATAGGATTCCAGACTTTGCCACATTCAGGAGCTCACTGTTTAATCAGTCAGCTCCTTTTGGTCTCCCCATGTCTCTTTTTTGGTGGTCAATTTCATTCTCAAATAATTTGCAAAAAAAAAAAAGAGAGACAAAAAGCTCTCTTTTTGTTATTGTTTCTTTCTTTATAAATCCTGATGCTGTAATGCTATTTAAAAATACATTTAGAAGGAAACTCAAAACCTTCTTCTTGCACCTCCCCTTTCTTGCTCCATAAAATTCCTATTCCACTCTGAGCCATGACTGACATGTACAGTATGCTTACAATGAAAATGGTTTTTTCCCCTACATGCCCTAACTCCAGATTTTCAATCTTATGACTCTAAGCTTTGATTAAGACTTAGGTTGAAAGTAAGACTCTGTTGTCATCCCAGTCTCAGGTCCTTTGCCACTGAAGTCCCTGATTGGAAGATCTAACCTTACTGCATATTACAGTTCATTTCAGCGTGGAACCACAAATAGCTAATGCTACTAAAAGGGGAAAATGCACATGGTTAGAAGGGGGAGAACTAACTACAAATATAGTTAGCCACAAATGTGATTGTACCTGGGCAATAAGAGTCAGAGAACATTTGACTCTTCCTTCAAAGTACAAAAATACATGTAAATATGAGAAGTGTTAAAAATAATATAGTTGGGGTACCACTGACCACAGTTGAACAATTTCTGGGTGCATAAAATTAAGATAAATTATTTCCTCCCCATTTATTAGTGTTATATGAATCACCTTTGATTTGATCTTTTGAAATTGCTCTTCTATTATTCTGATTATAATATTCCCAGATTTTAGCCAATCCAATGTTAAAAGTTCACTCTCTCACCTCTATATCAATTATTTCCTTTTCCTTTTTTTTTTTTTTTTTTTGCTATTTTACTTTTCCCTCCCTCTTCCTAATGGAAACCAATTAGAATAATGAGGGCAAAAGGTTATATATACATCTGGTCCCTGCATTTAACATCCTGCTTTATCTTTTATGCTTTGTTGAGAACAATGGTGAAAGGTGGGCAAGGATACCCCCTTACATATATTGCCGATGAAAATTTTTTTAAAAGGCATTGTGCATTTTCACAATTTTCACATATGTGACATCTGAAATAACTCAGACATGGCAACATTAAGGAAAGCATTGCTTCTTAGTTTCCTGTTTAATTGTCAGAGCCAGGAAAGAAGGAGGTGAAGAAAGAAGGCAGGACTTGTATGGGCTGACGCTTTAAGGGACTAAGCTGGAGAAGGCATGGCTTTCATTATATTTAAGTGAATTAGTCTGTTTCCTTTAAACAGGAGAGATTAACAAGCTACCAAGGGCCTGCTGTGGGATTCTGACACTTTTAGTGGCTTGTGACATATGATTTGTGAATATCAATTTGCCTTCAAAAGCAAAAAAGCAAATCTTCCATTAGTACAAGGTACGCCAAAAGCTGATTCTAGGTTAGTTTGGTTGAAATTCACTGGGAAAAGCATTTGCTAAGATGGGGATTTTATTTGATAGTGTCTGGATAATTTTTAATTTATACTTTAGACTTAAAAATGGCTACATATAGATGTGGGAGTTTAATATGAATACTTTCTTTAATAAAGATAATATTTCAAGTTCTGTAACTTGGGAACTATGGGAAGATTAAATAAAGAAGAAAATAAATATCAGCAACCTTAAGTTAACTTCTCTTAAAATTTTGCTTTCTTTGTAAAAGAGTAAGTCTTCAGGCAGTTTGGCATCAAGACAAATATTTCTCAAACTGCAAGAAAATAAAATAGTGTTCCTCATATGTGAGAAGGTTAAAAATCTTTGATATTAAACAAATAACATAAGAAATTTCAAACTGAAAGAACTGATAGGAAATGAATTCATACTATAGAAGTATTTTTTAAATGTTTCCATTTATCATGCTTTGAAAAGATAACTACTGAAAAAATCCATTTTTTTCATCTGTTTCTTTTTTAGCCATCATGAGTTTCAAAATAAAAGTGGTCAGGAGCCAGACTTTTTTAACTGCAGGTAAACATTTGTAGATGGCAAGAAGAGATCTTTTGTTGTTCTTTATGTAGACAGACTTTGTCAAGAAAGCACAGAATACTCTATGGAAGTTTCCTCTAGCTATAAAGTTTAATTTGCTGATGTAGCATAGTGACTAATTTGCCTCTGTCTAATTGAAGGATTTCAAATTAGACTAGTTGCATCTTATCAAAGGGCACAATAGCTTAGTGATTAAGTGCACAGGAACTGAAGCCGTACTACCTGGGTTCAAATCCTAGTCTCATCACTTACTAACTACTCAGTGAAGTTACTCAGCTTCTCAGTAGCTTCAAATTTTCCCATCAGTACAATAGGATAACCTAGTATCCACACCCTAGGATTGTTTTGAGCATTTAATGAATATACATATAAAGTACATGGGCCTAAGCATTCAATATCACTAGTTATTATTATTTTCTCCTATTCTAAAAACAGAACTGAAACAATATCTAAAACCAGGAGCTAGATATCAGTAGTTAAGACCATTCACCCACTTTGCATTAATCATTCAATGCTGCGTAAGAAAATTTTGTATGCTTTTTTTTTTTAAAGTCTATCTGTTTTTTAAATGTAATGTGCTAATACGCAAAGTAATTAAAAAAAAACACAGTGGCACATAAAGAACACGTATGTTGATTAAAACTGAATTGCCTCAAAACCTTGCCCAAGATCAACACAGGGAAACAAGGATTTTTTTATAGTTAATGTAACAGATTATAAAAATATGACTTTAATAACAACCTATTCCAAGTTCTAATTTTTCCCTTTCTAGTCCCCAGTCTGCTTCTTCACAAAATGTCAATATTACTAATTTAAAATTTTATTAATTCAATCAGAGTGCCAGTCACTGAATAAGGACATGAGAGGGTAGGATGGTTTAAGACTGAGGCAATATATTTCTATTCTATCTACAATCATAGTCACTAATAAGGGAAAAATATATAAGAAGACAATTGATGGATGGCATTTTTCAATGAGTAAAATTGGAAGTATGCAGTTCAGATTCTTTAATAGTAGAAATAATTTGATGCCTTCTTTGGAGCACAAAACATTAGGACAAAGATGTCTTTGGCTAAGTGCCTCATACAACATAGCACAGCATATAACAAATAATTTCAAATCTCCACACCCCCATGAAATCTTTTGGGACTGTGAAAAACCCAACCACACTACTTTAGGTTGTTCAGTACAATAATCGTCTCAGACTAATTAGTTATGGCCATTGTCAGTGGTTACATACTGCTAAATTCAGCTGAAACTATAGGTCAAGCTTATTAAATGACTTTGAAGCCTTTCATATGGAGAAAAAATATTTTTAAAAATCTGTACAGAAGAAAAATGCGTCAGTGTGTATTGTATTAATTTTTTTGTTTTTGTTTGTTTTTTTTTGTTTTTTTTTTTTGTTTTTTTTTTTTTTAAGACGGAGTCTCGCTCTGTCGCCCAGGCTGGAGTGCAGTGGCACAATCTCGGCTCACTGCAAGCTCCGCCTCCTGGGTTCAAGCCATTCTCCTGCCTCAGCCTCTCCGAGTAGCTGGGACTACAGGCGCCCGCCACCACGCCCGGCTAATTTTTTGTATTTTTAGTAGAGACAGGGTTTCACCGTGGTCTCGATCTCCTGACCTCGTGATCTGCCCGCCTCGGCCTCCCAAAGTGCTGGGATTACAAGCGTGAGCCACCGCGCCCGGCCTGTTGTTTTGCTTTTTTGAGACAGGGTCTTACTCTTGCCCAGGCTAGGGTTCAGTGGCACGATCAGGGCTCACTGCAGCCTCATCCTAAGTGCAAGGAATCCTCCCGCCTCAGACTCTCAAGTAGCTAGGACTACCAGCAAGCACCATCATGATGGGCTAATTTTTTTTATTTTTTGTAGAGATGAGGTCTCCTTATGTTGTCCAGGCTGATCTCAAATTCCTGAGCTGAAGCAATCCTCCTGCTTTGGTCTTCCAAAGTGTTGAGATTACAGGTATGAGCCACTGCTTCCAGCCCATGTTGTCAATGCTTTATTAATATTTTCATATTCATGTTTCCTATGACTTTACAGGAGATATCCCATGAATTATATGGAATATGAATCTGGTATTATGTGTATTTTGTAGGTATAAAGAAATGTCACTTACACAGACACGAGCCTATAATTTGTATACTCATGAAACACCCAAGGTGGACAGAGTCACAGCTTTGACTGTAGTCCCAGTTCCACTCATCTGAGAAGAGGTCACCTACAGGAACTGAAACTCAAATAATCTCCACAGCTGAAGGAAAGAATTTCTCACAATAGAGGACTTTTTTCTCAATAAACCATAAGACATTAAATAACTGTTTGAGTTCAAAAGATGGTTCCTGAGGAAACTATAGAATCTCGTCAATATTCCTTCTTCATGTTTCCAGTTTTGGAGGCTGGGCTGCAAATTCAAGTGATCACTTTGAGGCTAGGTTCCTGCGGACACTCTTGGGGTTAGACGCACATATGCATAAATTCCTGTGGCTTAAAAAAGAAGAAGGGAAGAGCTCTCAATCCCTAAAAGTTTGTTTACAAGACTGTCATTTGGTGTAGCATCCCCAGCTCTTCCTCATAAATAGCAGTGGCGGAGCACTCTGACATGGTGAGAAAACAGCCAGCTTTTGATGAGTGTCATATCTTCTCTTCCCTCCCTCCAGCTATAGCACACACGCACTCAGACACTTGCAAGAGTGAGCTGAAAACTGACCTAATCTCAGATTTATCAGAAAGTCTCTTTCACCAAAAAGGGAGCATTTAAACTTAAGCATATGTTTTAACTTACTTTAAAAATTACCTCCTTTTTAGAGAATATACTGGAACTTTCTCCCTTTCCAGAATAGGTGCAAAAACAGAAAATGTGCATAACTGGAATATGTGTATGAAATTCATTCTGCCAAATTTTTAGATTATCTCAAGCTCAAAAGACCTTTGGCCTTTCCTTCCATCACCTCTACACTTAATTTAGTGTTATTCTTAATTTTATTGTTTTTTAGAGATTATTAAAGTTCAGATTTCTATGTGTGAACATATGTACCCACGCTCCTCCACTGCCAACTTTGTGCAGTGCATCCAGAATGAGACTTTTATAATTTGCATTTTGAGCAAGCACACTAGCTCATTCTGAGCATGTGGTCCATAGACCCAAGTTTGAGAAATAGCTATTATTGCCTGTTATTACTATCTATTTCCAATCTGGCTTTCCTCTCCTGCTCCAAGCCTGTTTTCTAAATGCTCATTAGAAGGAATCTTCTTATAAAGAGAAATAGGTAGGGTATGGATCTCAAATCAGAATGCCCAACTCTTATCTGTGGGCATTCTATCTCTAAGAAAGTTTCAGAAACCTCCTGGGGATTGGAATGAACATATGCATTCATTTGCCTAGTCTCAGATAATATAAGTAAAAATCCTTGAATGGCACTGGGGTTGGTAGAATTGATCCTCATGTGCTCTCTGTGCTCAAAGGAAAGAATTTCTCACAATAGAGGAGAAATATCTCGTTCCCTTGCACTGGAGCCCCATTCCTAATTGCACCACCTTTCCCAGTATCACAACCATCACCTCTCTTCTCAAATTACTATAGTCCCAGGACTCAGTAGACAATGAGTGTTGAGGAGAAAAAGAAGTAAGCTCCATAACACTCTAAATTAGCAGCTGTTTCAATCAGCCTCAGCTCCATAAAAGCCCCATTACCCTAAGACTTGACAACAAAACATTTATCTGCTGTCTGCAACTTCATAGCCCCTATTACTATGAGAGAAACAAATTTTCTGTAAGAGGAAATGCCAGTTTTAGAATCTTGTTTTTTTCCAGGCCATAAAAATTCAAGTGATATAAACAAAGATGTTAATAAATTTTAGGAGAGTTGTACTATGTATTATGGAAACATTTTGAGATGTGAGAGGCTTAAAGGTAGAATGTTAAAGGAATTCTACACATAGTGAGAGAAGATAGATGATAAAAGATGTTAGTTTCAAAGAGTAAATATACAGTAACATCAACATAAATGTTGAAAACTCCTTCAGAATGTACCAGTTACTGAAATTTAATTACATTTGCTATGGTTTGAATATTTGTCCCCTCCAAAATTCATTTTGAAATTTAATCCCCAGTATGGCACCATGAACCAAAAGGTGATTGGTTCATGAATGCTCTGCCCTCATGATTGGATTAATTCATTAATGGATTAATTGATTAATGGATTATAATGGGAGTAGAACTGGTGGTTTTATAAGAAGAGAAAGAGGAACCTGAGCTACCACACTCAGCCCCTTTGACGTGTGATGTTCTCTGCTGCCACGGTGCCCTGCAGAAAGTCCACAGTAGCAAGAATACCCTCAACAGATGTGGCTCCATGACTTTGGACTTCTCAGACTTCATTAGTATAAGAAACAAACTTTATTTCTTATAAATTGCCCAGTTTCAGGTAGTCTGTTACAAGCAACAGAAAATGAACTAAGGCAACACTAATTACCCATTTTTAAAAATTGGTCTTCTCTCACGTTTAAATATAAAGGGGTTTCTTTAAATAGGAAAGGTTCCCATTGGTTTAGCGCCCATCTTCAGAAAAGAGGCTCTTGGGCCAGGTTAATGGAAACCCTTTAATCAAGTCAGATTGACTGTATAGCCCAAAGGAAAAACAGGCTGCTTTTATGGACAGGTTCTGTATCAAATAACCAAAGCCCTTTGCTTTTCTAGTGCCTAGCAGTCAAGGTATTGTAAGCAAATAAACTATATTTTAAAATAACGTTTTAAAAACATACAGTCAACTAAACTTGTTATCCCTTTAGATTCAACTAAAATTTGAGGTTCCATTATAAGCCTGATACTTTGCTAGATACTTTTCATAGATTATTTCATTTAATCCTCATAGACGGAATGAGAAAACACAAGTTTAGAGACTTTTGTCACTCACACAGTTTGTAAGAGGTTGGAACTTACATCTATTTGAGTCCATGCTTAGTACTATCTACCACACGATACTGCTTTGTTTTTGTCAAATTATCCTTAATTTGGGCTGCGCAAAGTTGTCTTAGATTCCTGTATTACTCTTCTAGGGCTAATATAACAAATTACTACAAAGTTGATGGCTTAAAGCAACGGAAATTTATTCTGTCACAGTTCTGGAGGCCAGAACTCTAATATCTGTTTCCCTCGGCTGAAATTAAGGTGTTGTCAGGGCTGTATTCCATCTAGCAGCTCTCCAGGGGAGCATCCATTGCCTGCCTCTTTCAGCTTCTGGTGCCACACTCCTTGGCCACATTCCTTGGCTCGTGGCCTTACCACTATGTTCAAAGCCAACCGTGTAGCATCTTCAAATCTCTGCTTCCATCCTCAAATCATCTTCTGCCTTCTGTGTGTACATCTAATCTCCCTCTGCTTCTCTCTTATAAGGACATTTGTCATGGTATTTTGGACCCACTTGAATAATCCAGGATAATCTCCTCATCTCAAAATCCTTAATTTAATCACAGCTATAAAACTTTACCATATAAGGTAATAGTCACAGGTTCCAGGGGTCACAGCCTGATATTTTTGGGTGGCCATTATTCAGCCTTCTATATCCTACCTAAATTAAAGCCCAAAATCTCATTTAAATAACAGCAGCTCAAAAATCTCAAATTGTATAATGTAAATAATGGAATTCAGATATGGATAAGACTCTGGGTATGATCTATCCTGGGCAAAATTATTCTCCATTACTGAGTCCATAAAACTAGAAAAAAAGTTATCAGTTCCTAAAATGCAATGGTAGAACAAGCACAGTATAACAGTTATAAACATTCCTACTCCAAAAGGAGAAAAATGTAAAGAAGAAAGAAGTCATTGGTCCCAAGCAATTTCAAAATCCAGCAGGGTAAACTCCACTAGGTTTCAAGGCCTGGGAATCAACCTCTGTGACTTGAGGGTCCTGCCTCAGGGCACATGGCTAGAGCCTCTGCTTCTATGCCTCTGCACTTCCTTTGTACCCAAGGGTCTGCACTCATGGTGATCCTTTTTCTTTAAAGCTATCATGTGTTTGCAGCTGAATAGTTTTATCAACTTGCCTGTAGAATTGTGGGAGTCTGACAGCCTTCCTTCAACTTGCTCTGTCTTTATCTATTTTAGTTCCAGCTGGCAGTGTTTCTGCTGATACAACATTCTCAAAAACTCTGTGGTCCTCCTGTGTATGTCACAGGGATTCATGCCATGAGAGGGTTCTCTACAAATCTTTCCTAGGTAACCTCATCTCTATTCCTGACTTCTGCTGAGGTGAAGAACATTAAACATCCATCACATGTTTCATTTCTTCGGCACTATCAAAGGTTGTCTGGTCGTACCCTTAGCCTTCTCTTCAGAGCATGCTTTCCTGACAGCGAATCTCCTAACTTAGCATCTTTTGCAATCTGGATAGGCTGAGAATTTCCCAAATCATCAAGTGCTATTTTGATTCTGTTTAACAGTTCTTTTTTCACTTTATCTCCTTCTTTTTGCATTTTACTATAAACAGGAAGAAGAAACCAGGCTGATCCTTCAATACTTTGCTTGGAAATTTCCTCAGCTAAATATCCAAATTCATCACTTACACGTTCTGTTTTTCACACAACATAGAACAAAGTTCAGCTACATTTCTGTAGCTGAAAGGATTGCCTTTCTTCTAGTTTTCAATAACATATTCTTAATTTCCTCCTGAGCCCTCAAAAAAGCACTGTTAATATGTCTACCAACATTCTGTTTATGATGTTATATGTATTCTCTAAATGAGGTAGGCATTCTCTACTGTGCCTCGCACCTCCTCCTAAATCCTCACCTTAGCACCTTTTATCCTCATATTTCTAACAGAAGTCTGTTTAAAGAAATCCAGGTTTCTTTATCATGTGCTTCAAAATCCATCCAGCTTATGTCCACTGTCCACTTCCCAAGCCACTTTCACATTTTTAGGTTGAGTTACAGCAGGACCCTGCTCTAAGTATCATATCTGTATTGGTTTCTTACGGCTTCTGCAACAAATTACCACAAAGTTGGTGTCTTAGACTAATATAAATCTATTCTCTCAATGTTCTGGGGACTAGAGATCCAATATAAATTTTTCTGGGCCTAGAGCAAGGTGTCAGCAGGGCCAAATTCCTCTGTAGGTTCTAGGGAGACAATCTGTTCCTTTCTTCTTCCAGTCTCCTTGGCTCATGACTCCTTTGTCCATCTTCAAAGACAACAACATTGTATCTTTAAATCTTTCTGTTTCCATTGTCAAAATGCCTTCTGCCTTCTGTGCGTCTACGTATGTTTAATCTCCTTGTGTCTCTCTTATAAGGGCACTTGTGATGGCATTAAGGGCCTACCTGGACAATGATGATAATCTCCTTATCTCAAGATCCTTAACTTGATCACATTTGCAAAAACTTTACAAATACAGTAATATTCACAGGTTCTAGGATTAGAACCCGATGTCCTTGGGTGGTCATTATTCAGCATAATATAGCTATATTTCCTAATATAGGTACACTCCAGGAATCTGGTCCTTAGTCTGTGAAATAAATATACTAAATTAAAATATTTTAATAATAATTTAGTTCAATACACTCATATTATAGATTAAGTCTCTGAGGCCAAGATAAAGTAAATGACCTGCTTAAGGTCCACAGTAAATGTTTTGACACAGACAAGACCGCTCCCTTTACTCCCACTCCTTACAGCACTTTGTTCTTCCTCTCTAAAATAATTACTAAGAATTGCTCATTTTTTAATAACCACCAAATTATCCAAGAATCTATAAACACAACTCTGAAACTAGAAATAACTATCTCATAGTCAGCAGGAATTTTAAAGGGGATAAAGTAATTTTTAATCCCCACTGAGTGTTATCAGTAGTAACCTTAGGAAAAGTAGAGAAACATGAAAAATGATTCACTTCATGATTACATAATTTTTTAATTCAGAAATTGTAATGAATTTAAGTACTTAACAGTCTCTTAAATAATGACAACTCTACTAACTTATTTTTCAAGTTCTCAGAATTGTAGAACTTAGAACTAAGTGAAATTTTAAGAGCTAATTTACTTCAATCATCATTTTAGGTAGGTAGCATATTAATCACCTTTCCAGACCAGGTGACTGAACTTTGAGAGTCTAAGTAAGTTGACCAAGATCATGTGGTTAAAAGCAGTCATTTACTTAATAATATATAGAAAGAGGACTTCTTATATGCCAAATACTATCTTAAGTGCTTGCATGTAAAAGTCAATGAGGTATGGTTCTCACTCTCAACAAGTTTTCTGTTTATGAGGAAACTAGAAGGGTAAACAGTCAACTAATCAAGTGTAGTATCGTATTGTAATGCTAGGTATATGGTTTTTGGAACCACAGGTTTTGAGAGGACAGCAGGAAGGTTTCCCAGAGATGACATCTAAGTGAAATTTGAAAAGAAGAAGAGCTGGGAAAGAGGGCAAGGACATCATTCCAGGCCGACCTAGCAGTGTCTGACAAGGCTGAACATGAAGGGACAAGGCAGGTTCTAGAACTGAAATCAACATAAAATAGCTATAACGGGCACTGTAGTAACAAACGAGGCCAAGGATTTGGTGGGGAGTAAATCATGAGGGTCTTTATGACATGTGAAGGAACGTAGAGATTACATGATATTATATGACATATGACATGTGACGTGATGGAATGTAGTAGTATCTAAGAGGGAACTAGCTTGTGTGGATTTGTGCCTTACAAAGACCACACTGATTAAGACTAGGATGGTCTTGTGATAGTACACTGAGACTGAACAGGTGTTAATAATAAAATGCCAGAACAAGAGACGTTTACTGGGACTGTCCCAGGCAAGCAAAGGTAGAAGATCACCATCACTAAGACTGGCCTAGGTTTTATCCTCAATTATTCTAACTCTATAATGTCAGTCTGGCACAATAACTTTTAGGCCTAATTTTCTCATCTAAACATAGTATGGGTATAACAATGATGATCTTACTCATATTACAAAATTTTTTTGAGAATCAATTGATGAAAGCATTAATCTGCCGAATTTTTATTATTCAATAATTTAGGGAATTTTTCACATAATGGAATAATTAGTAACAACACAAGTAGTCATGGCATGAAAGAGTAATGAGAACTAACATTGCCGAACTCTTACATGGTGTTAGGTCCTATATTTAATACAACTTCACATTTATAGTATCATTTGTAAATTTATGACTCATTCTTCCAACAGTGGTGAGGTGAGTTTATCTAAACTTAAAAGATGCAGAGACCAAGACCCAGGGAGTAACTTGGCCACGATCACACAACTATGAAGTTTTATAAATAACCCAGATTCTACACCAAGAAGTCTGACTCGAGAGCTCATAGTGTCAGTAGGAGGGTGTAGCTGTATATATGCTGTCTGTATGTTTCTCCTAGTTTGTTTAAAAAACACTTACATGTACTCCTTTTCCAGAAAAAGAAGTTTAGCATTCTTTGTTTCTTTTTCTGATTATCTAAATCAAGTAAATCTAAGACAAGTTAGAATACAAATGCCAAAAAAAAAAAACTCACAACTAGAGTAAGAAATTAATATGTATATTTCACTACTGATGCTTCAGGTGTTCCTTTTGGGGATTTGCTGGAAATTACAAAACCTCTTCACAGTGAAATATACATATTAAGAACTTCTGAAGTTCCAAGTATTTTAAATTTTAAAATAATGAGCATTTGGCAAATCAGAAATATGAAGAATAATGTCATTTTGGTGAAGAGCAGAAGAACTCTTCTTTTCCATGTCCCTAGTATAAATTAGTTCTTTTTTTTGATTAAGCTACGATTTCTTGCTACTTGCTATATTTAGATTGTCAATTATAATATAGATAATACTCCTTTGAAATATTCTTCCACTTTCTTTCTTTTTTTACTTCCAAAAGTAAAAAAGAAAAAAAAAGGTAAAGGACAAGTTTAAATAAAAATCATGTCAATGTAATATTTTGCCAGAAAGTTTAGATCCCTAAATATAAGGATAAGTTTAGATACTTCCCTCTCACATGATACCACCTTCTACTGTACTTTGCTTTGTCTGTCAGAAGATGCCCACCTGCATGCAAACTTTGTTTCCTGCCTGTGATTTCCTGAAAACTTCATGTTTGACTCTGCACCCATACACTTCTGTGCCTTCGTTTAGAATATTCTTCCTTCTCTTGTTTTATCTCTGTCTAGCTGGAGTCCCTTATCCTCAGTGTGACCCCCGATGTCATGCATCTCTCCCTCAGTTAGAGACTGCTGTTTACTTAAATTCTGCCCTGCTTCTTGGCATTGAATAGAAAATGCCTTATATGCTCTTCCAACTCCCTGTGACGATCTCCTCTTTCTACTTCTAGACTGCAAATGCTTTAAGGGTATGAGCCAAAAAGCTCACAGTAATAGGATGAGAAACAAAAAAGCAACTACGAAGTTCAATAAGAACTAAGTATCTGTGATAATGCTGGCTCAAAACTGTAAGTTGAAATATAAGACTTATTCTGAAACATTTAAAAATAAAGAATTACTTTTCTTTGTTGCCTTTTATTCTATAATCATCAAATCTCCATGGTTACCTATTTTGCTATTCTTTTTTTCTTTCTTTTAACCTTTTACAGCTTGTGTCCTTGAAAATATTCATCTTCTATTCTTTATTTTAAGCACCTTGTTATCTCCTCAAGTTACCTTCAGTTTTCAAATACAGGTTGAGTGTCCTTTATCTGAAATGCTTGGGACCAGAATGGTTTCAGATTTTGGATTGTTTCAGCTTTTGAAATATTTGCATATACATAATGCGATATCTTGGGGATGGGACCCAAGTCTAAACACAAAACTAATTTGTGGTTTTTATACACAGCCTGGAAGTAATTTTTAACAATATTTTAAATAATGTTGTGCATGAAACAAAGTCCATATACATTGAACCATCAGAAAGCAAAGGTGTCACTATCTTAGCCACTGATGTAGGTAATCTGTGGTTGTTTGGCACCACCATCAATCCTGACTCTGAATTTAAATGCTACTGATAAGCAATCATTTTCTTACACTTATTCATACATAAATACTTAAGAGTAAACAACATGACATACCACTATTACAGTGAAAAAATCATGTGTTGGGGGTAACTAAGCAGCACAGTAGCATCACCAGAATACCTGTATCAGCTGTGAAGCAACAGCAGCTGAAGGGGGATGGGAGAGTCTTTTTTCCCCTTGAGGATGCTGAATAAACTGTGCCCCTGTGTTTGGACTGTGATCTGTTATATGAGGACGGTTTGGAATTTTCTACTTGTGGCATCATGTTGGTACTCAAAACGTTTTGGACTTTGGAGCATTTTGGATTTGAGATTTTTGGATTAGAAGTGCTCAATCTGTTTCTTCTACCAATTTCTTAAAGAACCAGGCCTCTACTTTTTCCCCAAAACTTCAGAACATTATGAATATTACAATTCCAAATCAAATTTCAGGTAGTTCTATTTTGAGACAGAGTCTCGCTCTGTCGCCCAGGCTGGAGTGCAGTGGCGCGATCTTGGCTCACTGCAACCTCTGCCTCCCGGGTTCACGCCATTCTCCTGCCTCAGCCTCCCCAGTAGCTGGGACCACAGACACCCGCCACCACACCCGGCTAATTTTTTGTATTTTTAGTAGAGACGGGGTTTCACCGTGTTAGCCAGGATGGTCTTGATCTCCTGGCCTCGTGATCCGCCCGCCTCGGCCTCCAAAAGTGCTGGAATTACAGGCGTGAGCCACCACGCCCAGCCAATATTTCCCCTTTTAAACAAAAGCCAAGTATATTTCTCCTTCCTGCCTCTTTCCTCAATTCCGGCATTGTTAATTTCCAGTTCATCGAATAATATAATTGTTGCTTTCCTGATGTTTCCCCCTGAAATAAGAGGAAGCATCGTATTTACTTTTTCTTTATATAGCATCCTTTTGATTAAGGCTTATCATGTGACAGGCACCATTAAGCTGTGTGTGTGTCAATTCAGATTTCAAACTTCTGCCACATCCAGCCTCAATGTGCCTTCCCTGTACTTCTTGAATGAGGCACCAAACTGTCCCTTTGCAGTTCCCTTGTCACCTCTTCAAAAGGCTTCTCTAGCAGTGCTCTTTGGGGTAGTTCCCTTCTCACCTCTTCAAAAGGCTTCTCTAGCAGTGCTCTTTGGAGTAGTTCCCAGTTGTTTTTTATTAAAACACTGTACTTGTGTCATTGATAACACTCACCTCAATTTTTCATCATATCGCCTCTTGGTTAACTTGTTTTTTGACATTATCTGTGGAGAGTGTAAGCTCTATGAGAGCAGAAAGACCAACTTTTTTCAACAATGCATTTATTCAGTGCCTCACACACTATCTGACACAAAGCAAGCACTCAAATTTCAGATGAATGAATCAATGAGGGAATATACAATCTCATTTCATCTTTACCATGTAGTAAAAAGGTAGGTATTGTTAATATCCTTGTTTTACTGATGACAACTTGTCCCAAGTTATCAACTCTTACCTTGCAGTTTACCTACAGATCTGCGGCTTCAAAGCCCGCTTTCACTCCGGGACTATACTTTTTATCCCTTTGAATCAAAGCCCATACTTTTAATCACTCTATCATACCTCCTCTTTAGCAGGAACTGGGACTTAGCTTTCCTTACTTTGATAGCCTGGCTGCGACGACTTCTGTGGGACTTCCCTTAGATCATAGGTTCTCATTTCAGTTAATTTAACATCCAGTTGAATGCCAGGGCTTGGGTTATATTTCCCTCACACCTTTCTTGTCATGTCAGCCCTTTTGCAGTGCTACTCATTAGCTTGATCTCTTTCCTGAGAGTTCAAAACCCTTGTCTTCATCACTCCAGCAAAGCATCTCCTCCTCCTTTCACAGTATGTGTCTAAACACTCTAGGGCCTCTTCTCTTTTTCTACTTTTCCCTCTGGCTTCTAAAAAGTTTAATTATGTGATCTTTACCGTCTCTCTTGCTTCCTGGATGTCAGCATATTTGAGCTCTAAAACACTATTTTTGTTCATCAGGTTTTTATACTATAATGTGATTAACATCACTAGCACTTTTCTTTCATACTTGTGGAATCATATCCTTCTGCAGAGATATTCCCAAAAAATGACACCCAAAATCTGGTAATTACTGCTATAAATACCATTATAAAGTTATCTTACTTTAGGCTATCAATAGTATGTAAATCAGTGTCATATGTTACCATTTACCCCATGTTACAGAATATTAATTCTTCTTTTAATAATTCTATCAGTAAATTAAAGTTACTTAAAATTTGAAAACAATTGTAAAAACCAGCTTGACTTTTATTATTACTATAACAGATAAATTTAACATATGTCAATAGTCAGAATCTGCATATGATAAACTTAAATCTAATTCATCAATCAGTGCCAAAAAATTCTTTCTTAGAAGAAGTATATGAAAACACTTATGGAATTAATTCAGATTCTAACTCCTTTTGGTGTTTCAAAAATTCCTAGTAAAGGCATATGTATTTCTATATTTGTTTCACCTGACTTACATATACCTATTTTACGTTGGTTCCTGATTTAAAAAGTTTTATTGAGAACCTAGGTTTTATTTTTAAAAGCCACATATATTTGACAGGGGTACACAGAAAAGCTTGATAATCTAAGTGCCATTCTGGAAGTTGGGAATATCAAAGACCTCCAAATCAGCATTCTTTTTTAAAATAAATGATAACTAAAGTAGAAAAATATAAGTGTTCAGGCTGGGTGCGGTGGCTTACACCTGTAATCCCAGCACTTTGGGTGGCCGAGGCTGGAGGATTGCTTGAGCCCAGGAATTTGAGACAAGCCTGGGCAACATAGTGAGACCCTGTCTCTACAAAACGAACGAACAAACAAACAAACAAAAGTCAGCAAATTATCCACGCAGGGTGGTGCGTGCCTGCAGTTCCAACTGCTTGGGAGGACCGCCTGAGCCCAGCAGAGTTGAGACTGCAGTAAGCTGTGATCACGAATGAGACCCTGTCTTCAAAATCATCTTCACTTTCTTTCTTTTATGGTAGTCCAGACAAAGTCAAAAATGTAAGAAAAATGGCAAAGTAGCTAGTAAGTGTTATGTATGCAAATAATTTAAAAGAAAATAGGAAAAGCAGGGAGAGTCATTGGGAGCAAAAATTTAACTTGGAGGAAAAATGCAGAATGATGATCTAGTAATGGGATAATCAGCACTCTGAAGGGGGCTTATCTGTGGTTTGTCCACTTCACTTACGGCAGAGCTTAAAAGAAATTGACCTGGAATGCTGGGATAAGAGGGAATTCACTGCAGAATCAAAATGAGAAGACGGTCCTGATGGAGTACATTGAATTTACACCATTGAATATTCTTATGCAAAATAAAAACAAAACTATCAGTTTTAGATGCTACGCATCTGAAAATGTCTAGGCCTCTGTCCCTGAATGTCACCTTGGGTGCCAAGTAATACTAATGAATGACTTTCCCTGGGCTTAAAGGTATGTAGACAGTTCAGAAACCAGAGAAAAGTAATAAAAAACTAAACACAAAACCAAGAAGGTGAAAATAATGGAGTGAGGAAGGGATGATAAACTATTAGGGATTTACAATGCCTCAGAAGCAGGGTTGTCACAGACTGACTCAACACAAAGCTATCAGAAAGAAGTCAATGAGCCTTGAATTGTAAAGACTCTATGAACATGTCCAGTTGTCCTCAACACAGGAGCAAAAAAGGATAAGGATGAAATAACATGTCTGTTTATCAGTAAAGCATGTTAACACAAGGTCCCTGAAGAAAAATAATAATAATTGTAGAAAAACATTAAAAATACCTTTTTAAAAAAGTTCTAAATCTTGCAGCAATCCTACACTATTTAGAATTAGATGGAATTTAATGCACCCTATTCAGAATTAGGTTCTAGCTGTGGTGCAATTATTAGGTTTAGCTGACAATTCTTTGAAATTTGGGGTATATCACGTTAATCAATACTTTGCCTTCTATTAGGGTTAGATGATTCATTAAGAACTCAATGACATCATTCTTTGCAGGAAGCATGCCAAAACTTTGAAAATTATTCATTAATAATGCACATACTGGCAGAATGGGTATAGGTAAAGGTGGACAGGTTTAGGTTGAAGAATTATTAGGTGAACTATAAAATAAGGCAATGCTTTACTGCCAGCACTATGAATCTATCAGATAGTAATTGGATGCACGTGTTAGCAGCAGTAAAAAGTCACTGTCCAGTTGTCCACCTTACATGGGAATCTACTCTTGAGTGTCTTCTTTGATTTATTGTGCCAATTAGAACACAGCGTTCAAAGAAAGAACACAATTGATCTGATTTAAAAGCAAGAGAGCCTTTAAGGCCATTATTTTGTGGGTGACCTGGCTCCCTTTTAGATATCTTGAAACTTTCTATTTGTGTAAAATCTATACAAATTAAGTACTGGGTTTTAAACTGATTCTGTAAAACATCAACATTTTGTATTCATTAATTCAGTATCAGAGTGTCACTAGTGGCTTTCCAAGATGCAGTTATGTTTCCTTTCGCTAATTTTGAAAGTGCATTTCTAAGCTATTCTTTGTTATACTGACTGACTGGCACAGATAAAGGTAACATGCACTGAGAAGAAAGAGTGCCGATTACAAAATAATGCTTTAAATCTGAGAAACATAGTGATAAACACCCTTAGTCAAATGTAAAATGTAAATTATCTTAGATCATTGCAATATACCATGAAAGATTTAAATACTTCTGCATAAATGACTTGAGACAAAATAAAGTTGATTACTTGTCTATATTGTGATAAAACTGTATTAAAATTACATAAACATGAATTGTATATTCCATCTTACTGTAAAATAAAATAGATTTATAATTTCTGGAAGGAAAATTCTAATATTTTCCTTATATTAAGCAAACATCAACTATAAATGTTGACAGATGTTGGAACAGTAATACTAAAAATGTCATCTGACTTACTCTTCATTGCAAAGTTCACAGAATTAATGTTAAGATAGATTAAAATCACTTTGAACTAATACACATATATTACTCTTCTTTCTGAAGCATAATAAAGAAATATCATTTGCACTACAGTGTCGGATAAGCATACAGACATTAAGGCTTAGGAAAGATGTAGTTATTCACAGGCAGCTCATAAATGGGAGGAACATTAGTTCCATTTCAAATGAGCTGTCAACTTTTTTTCAACATTTTGGCTTGTGGAAAGTTAGACATTTGGATAATAAATGGGGTTTGCTTCTGAACATTAAAGTAATTGTATAGAAATTTAAAGTGTTCATTCATGTTCTACTATAAGTTCTTTAAATTCTAAAGAAATGCACTGGAATAAAGCTTTTCACTCTAAACTGGATAGTATAAACGTAGAAGAAACTATGAAGACAATGGAGTTTATTTGATCCTATAAGACACGCTTCTTCTACTTCTTTTTCTTTTGTTAAAATTCTGTGCCTAAACATCATTTTGAAAACACCTGCTTTTAAAGAGTCATTCACACCTTTAGGTAATAGGTTACTGAAATATCCAAGACCTAGAATTTGGTGTCTCTGAATTCTCATGCTCCAATACAGGCATCTGATTCCTGACAACTGTTTCCTTAGGTTTCTCCTCGTAGGTGGTTATAAATCAGGTTTATGAAGAGGAAACTCTCTTGAACTGTGCATTTTTAATAGATTTATGATAAAGCCATCAAAGTGGAGGGTCCATATGGTAGGAATGCAGTAAAGGTAACAGGGCATTGTCATGTAAACATTAAATACAGTGCCTTCCACCTTCATAAATCCTCAATGCTCATGATTAAATGCTGCCGGTTATAAATTATGCAACCAAATTCTAGAAACAACCACAACTGAAATAAGATACCAGTGGAGGCCATAAATTGTTTTTCTTCACAGAAAACTCTTGTGTTGTTATTAGGAGATAACTTTTGAGTTCCTATTTTCCTCAACAACTATTTTTTTCTCACTTCATTTAGCTTCCTACAATAAGCTCCAGTCCTGGTTAAAAAGTAATAATCTCAGATAATAATCTGTCATTTTATATGGTAAAGTATCTTTTTGATTTGCAGGTTTATTTTAAAATTTTCTTAATATGTATGGCTTAAGTCTTAAGACGTCACCCTTTTTAGAGTCATATATCAGAAGTTTCTGCAACAGTCCAATTTATCACAGGTATTTACAATCAAATTATTTTATTACACATGGGAACAATTAAACATTTGGCCCTCAGCTGTAAACAATTACTATATACAATGACATTCATGGATTTTTCTTAAATAGTCATGTATTCCTAATGACCTCTGTTAACATGAGTGAGATTGATGTATGTGTATTTTGTGTGTATCCATAAGCAATTATATTCCCAAATATCAAAGGAGAGAGTTTACCTAGAGAATACACTAACCTTGTCTGATATCATGTGGCCACCTGCAATGACACATTTAATGTATTTGTTTTTCTGCAATTGTCATTTTATTTCTGTTCCAATTTAATTCTAAAGAACTGCTGGTGTTCACAGCAAGAAGTAAGTAAGGATTTGGATAATTTGTTTTTTAGAGATTTGAGGTGTCAAATTCTAATAAATTGATATTAACGTTGGAAGTAGCAGAAAGGTACAATAAGAAAGGAGAGATACAACCAGTAGGCTGGGGCTTGAATCCTGGTTCTGCCCATGTCTAATTGAATGACTTTGGACAATTTACTTTTTTCAGTATGAGTTTTCAAATTTGAAAAATGTTGATAGTTATGGGACTATTATGATTATTAAATGAAGTGTGTATTTAAAGAGATAAAGCATATACTACATACTCTTTACATAGTGATTTCTCTATTGCCTCCCATACTTCTTTCCCAGAAAGGCCCAGGAGCCTTTTTTGTGACTTTCCCTTTTTGGAATATCTATTCTTAATTGTCTCAAGTTTAGGGTACATTTTCCTTTCATTAGATCCCTCTTTTCTACAGATGACAACCATGGGAGAAGCTCACAGCTGTTTTACTCACATCCAGAAATAAGTCAACTGGTCCCAGTTGCAAGGATACCTAACAGCTGTATGCAGCCTTTCTAAGAGGTCAGAACTAAAGCCGAGTGGTAAGGTTTCAAGGGCAAAGCTCTAGATGTAAAGAATGATAAAACAAAACCTAAATGAGCCTGCACATATCTAGTGACAGATACACCACAGCTATTCTAAATTATTCAAGCTTTCTCAGACTTCTAGCAGGAGAAACATAATTCATCTCTGCTCTCTTTATTCTACTCTCATATCATGGCAAAGAAGCAAACAAAAAGTATAGCCCCCCACCCTCAAAAATTATAATAATCGCCCATATAGAGAAGAGCTTTGTTAGCACATGTGGTCTTTCTAGAACCATCGAATTTCTGGGAACTAGCTTTGCAAGTAGAAGTTAAAAATGATTTTGCAATACTTATGGATGATTGTCTTACTTCCCTTTTGTTAGCATTCTGCTGGCAAAAAGCCAGTAAAACAGTTGTTTAATTACCCAGGACATCAAAAACATATAACCTCTTAGATAAGCTGTTACTGTATTTTAGCAGCAATAATACTAGGGTCAAAAGTAACAAAGAAAATTAATCTTCAAATAAGCAAACCTCAAAAGAACAGCTTTGTGTATTGAGAATAATTAATAACTTGTTTAGGAAAATGTTACTGAAATGTGGTTTTTGGAAAAGGAACTGACACTCTTCAGAGGTTAGAAATCCTAGTATTTAACAAGCTACCATTTGGTGGACGGCTGGCTGGCTACCCTGTAGGCATGGTAAGTTTGTTCACATGTTATTATGCAACATTTAGACAGCATCTTAATGATACCATGTAGTTCAGCTGAATCAGTCCAGCTGGAAATTGTAGCAGCATTTAGATTACCTGGCCACATGTGAAATTAAGGCTTTTTCAATCTCTAATTTTCACTTGCTATGTTTTGACACAGATGTTCTTGGAAAGCCTAAATTATTTACGGTTTGACAATATTTAGCAGAGTGAACCCCTCCCCTTTCACTGTTAACCATTGATTAAGACTGCATTACCATATAAGATATTTAGCTTGTCATTATAACAAGTAATATATGTTATCACAGACAAAATAAAATATTAGTATATTTTGGACAGTTAGGATGGAACTTTTCTACACCCCTTTTATACAATATATTTTGTATACTTTTCTTCTTTGCAGATAGTTCTTATTGTAAAGATGAAATTCAGTGTGTACTGTGGAAATCATTTTATTCTGCAGCTAATCATATGTGATTATTATTCTAGAAAATAGCAATTTAAGTTGCGTAAACTAAAACAGAGCAGATTTGACCTTAAGGCATATCATAAAGACATTTAAAGTATAGCACAAACATTTTTTAAAAAGAAAAAAGTTTGCTCAAGGATAACACTCTGAAACTTTATCATATTCTTTTGAGTTTTCTCCATGAAAAATAAGAAATCAGTCCATCGGATTTTTTTTTTTTTTAAATTCCCAGCTCATTCTGTCCAGCCCAATGTTTGGATAGCTTCTTCCCCATCCTCCTAACTGAATGACACCACAACTATTTTATTTTAGAAGTAAATAAAGTTTTTAAATTTTTAATCGAAAAACCTTAAAGGTTATATACATAGGATCTAATGAATTCATGTAATAAATGACTTTTAAGCAAAAATAATTGTCATCATTATGACATTATTCCAGCTACTTTCTTTGAATCGATAATGTAGTACTTAATATCTTTAGTATGAAACATAAAATGAAACACTTTAAAAGCACCTCTACACGTGTTTTTATTACTTATAAACATATTGAGAATTTTAGTAAATAGAACCAGTGGCTGCAGAAGAACAGAAGTTAATGTTGAATGTGTGTGCATCCCCACAGAAGAAAACTTAATTCTTGTAAATTTGTATTCAAAAATAAAATGCCAAATTCTGGTCAACTGTCATTCCCATTAGTACCTGGTACTTTCTAAACCAGGGAATCTTGAAATGTTTGACTCATGTATTTAAGTTAGCTGACAATCTATGCTTAGAATTCCTGAACAACTAACACAAAGATGACCCCCTTAAAGGTGACTTGAGATAATGCCAAATGGTCACTAAAGATGTTTAAACATCATTGTCTACTGTCTTCAGTGTGCCATTACAGAGCCTTGGGTTCCTTTCACATAACAATCAATAGGGGATGAATAAGTCTCACCACTTGAAAGTAACTGAGAAAGGAAGTCAACAGAGTTATCTGGCTTTGCTGGGTTGATTCAAAAAGAGACGCAATATCCACCCCTCTTCTTCTAGTTCTCTCTCCCCCAACCAGCCCACACCCCTGCAAGAAAGAAATAAGGGAAAGAGAGAAAGAAGGAAAGAGAGAGGGAAAAGGCAAGAACAAAATGTAGGGATCCCAGGCATAATTTACGCTGAGGAGAAAACGTCACACTGTGGGATAAACTATAGCCATGGAAACAGACTTATGACTTTTACTTTGAAAATAAAAGAATGACAATGAAATTTGTGTGAGGTCTGTGTGAATCCAGTCCCAGATGTTTACAATGCTGTAGTAGTATGGCTCTGCAATATGAGAGGTTTCAGAAGAAACAGTACAACAGGACACCACAAAGCAGTGCATACGCTATTGACAATGCAGACATGAGCATCATGTTACCAAGAGGGAAGGCAGGCAGAAGACAAATAGCAGCGGTGGTGCCTGAAAAGCTAACTTCATGGACTGCAATCACTCAAACTAACATAAGGGACCCAAAACAAAACAAAACAAAAATCAAAACCAGAAAAATGCTTTTCGCTCCTATCTAGAGGTGGTGGGGTAAAGGGATGGGGGTGGGGAGAGAGTGGAATTGACTTCTCTTTCTTAAATAAAGTTCCCACAAAGCCCCTATAATTGACAGCGGATAATTATTTTCAGCTTGAGGAGCCTGTCCCAAAACTCTTAACAAGATTGCCAGGGAAAAGAAACAAAATGTGTTTACTTGAGCCATTTCCAGAAGGAAGGAAAAAGAGCTCTTTGGATGAGGTGGGAAGGGCGGTGGAGAGAGAAAGGGGCATCTTTGCACTGCGACAACTCTCCTGAGCGCCCTGCGTGGTCCGGCTAGTGACAGGCTGGAGGGAAGGGGTGGATAGGGCGGCAAGGGGTGGGGGACGTGGAGGGAGCGCGCTTAGGGGAGGGCATGCGGCAGCACAATGTATACACGGGGGTTAGGGGGTGAATTAGTGTGAAAGTATTCCACTTAATCATTTTACAGGGGTTGGGGACGTAAATATTTAGCTGGCCACATCTGGAACAGATTTTTCCCCCCCCGTGTGGGCTGGGGGTGGATAATTGGAAGGAGGGGAGCATGCATTTGTTACTTACTGTACGGGCAGTTCTCCTTCTTGGTCCCGCTGACCTTCCCGTTCTTCTCAATCTTGAGAAAGTACTTGGTGAAGGAGAATAGCTTTCTCCAGCGGACATCTCCTTGAAGGTGATTGTAGCTCCGCACATGCCTTCCCGCGCTGGAAGGAGAGGAGAAGGAGGAGGAAGAAGAGTTGGTGGCCTCTGGTGACACCATGTCCTGACCAAGGGCTTGGCAGGTGACAGGGACGGAAGACACCAAGAACAGCAACAAAAAGCAGCAGCAGCAGCAGCCGGGCAGGTGGGGAAAGGCTGAGGCACAATGTGTCAGTATCCATTTCCACATTGTACTGAAACTCTCGGCACTGGAAATTGTCTCATCAGAAGGAACATACTGGAAGGGTAAGACCCGGTGCAAGGCAAGGAGAGAGCTCGAGGTGGTGGCTGCTGGTTAGCTCCCTCTGGGCGCGGATCTGGCCAGAAGTGAATGCACCAACATCCATAACTCCTCGGAAAAGCCGGCTGACTCCCCTCGCTCCTTTCTCGGATCTGCTGCCTGCGCCTCTGGAGCCTCCCGGTGAATGGTGGACGTGGGTGGCCGCAGCAGCAGGAGCTGGTGGTGGCTTTGGTGGTGTTGGTCACCAGCGCTCTTCGCTCCCCCAGGAGTTACTTTGTTCTCTTCTTTACTCCCTTCTTCACCATGTTAGATGCCAAAAAGGTCTGAAAAACAGATGACAGCACGGTGAACAAAACCCAAGGGAGGTGGGGTGGGGAATAGGGGGAGATATCTGCGCCCCTCTGCGGTTGGCACCTTCTGGTCTCTCTCTGCGGAGCCCCAGCCTGCGAGCCACTTCTCCAAGTATATCCCTTTGGAGTTGTCAGAACTGGAGGCAGCTGCCCAGTCGCCGTTGTTTTCTTCCCTCTCTTCCTTTCTGTTTTTAGTGGTGCCTGCCGAATTGAAGGCTGCCGAAAGTCACTTTTTGTTTTGGGGGGCGGCGGCTGGTGTTTCGTATGGCCCTATCCCCCACCCCCTTCCTTTGGAAAGTCCGCTTGTAAACAGGTTGAAGCCCGGAGTCTAAATGTCAGTGATTCCAAGCCAGAGGTGGGCTCTGCCTCTGCTGGTCAAACCTCATTTGCAGGGGTGGAGAAGAGGGGGGAGGGGGTCAACCGGCGGTGGGACATCTGAAACCCTAGGCTGCTGGGAACGCCAGGGAAAGGGAGGGTGAAAGGGGCAGAGAAGGGGGTGGGGGAGCAGGGGAGCGAGGAGAGAGCGCGATGCCTTTGCACCGAGCTCGGGGGCTGCCAGGTCCCTTCCTCGCCGCGGCTGTTGCGGCCGCAGCCTCCGCCGGCGCCTCTAGCTCTGGCTAATTCGCTGCTAAAGCGTCCTGTGCTTGCAGCGCGGGCCACGGCGCGGGCGGTATCTTCCTGCTTTCCGAATTTTGCTGTCTTCCAGCCTGAACCAGTCCCTTCTGGGGAGCCCCTTTCTCACTTGCTTTCCAGCGTAGGATGTCCTCCCCCCACCCCCATTTCTTTAGGCAGTGAAGTACTTGAGAGCCACCTGGAGCCTGGTGCTTGGCTGACTTTTCCCCCTTCTCACTCCCAGAAGAGGAGAGGGCTGGGACAAAGCAGAAGATGCTGAGGATTTTAAACCGCCCAGAGCAGCAGGTTATAAACCGGTCGGAGCGAGCACAGAAAAGGAAGACATAATTAGTGTCCTTTCCTCCTCTGCTGCCAGCTTCCAAGGAGGTCTCCTCTTTAATGAATCACTGATTTCTCGCTTCCGTTGCTGAAGTAAAAAGTTCACACTTTGGCCCTCTCTGCCTTTTAAGCTCAGGGAGATTTATCGTCACCCTTAAAAGTTGCCTCTCTCTTGGCGCAAATGAAATCAGGGACCCAAATAACCGATTTCTAATTGCTAACATGAGCCCTTTACTGAATCACGCGTGCACTTCAAAGCAAACGCACTTTATGGCGATCGCAAAGATTTTACCACACAATTTGGCTGAATACCCTGCTGTCTGTTTTCTTTTTTATGCAATTTCCTTTGCGCTTTGTCATAAAGGGGAGGTTTTTTTTTCTATCTTCACATTTAATGTTTAAAGGGCTCTGTTTTACAATATCACTGCACTACTAGTCTTCCTCTCCTTTTCACACTCTTTCACGCCACCCCAACTCCCCCCTTGCTCGCAGGAACTAGCTCACAGCCCAGGTATTGACAGAACTAAGTCCAAGGCTAAGAAGCCTTTGCCAAGAGTTAAGAGGCACAAAAAAGGAAATACTGTGATAATCCATTGCAATCTGAATAAGAAACAGCTCCTAGAGGACCACTTCTTTAAGAATGACTCTAAACTAGGGAACGTTTAACTAGAAGGAATGCCTAAACACGTACTGGAATGAACTATCTATGTCACATAGGACAGTTAGACATTTGTATTTTGTTGAAGCCCACAAAATTGCCAACATTTTAAGGTTTTGTACCTACAAAAGTGGTAATTTCATATGTTTCAACCTAAAATTAGGCTGCCAATGTAAGACAGAGCAACACTTCAAGGTGAGCTGGGAGGTTAACAACAGCAACTGTAATTTGGAGGGAACTAATTAGAAGAGTCTGTGTTCACACAAGCCAGGATCCCTATAATGTGTGTTTGACCTCCATATTGGTTGTGAACCAGAGGAAATGCAAAGAAAAAAAAAATCAGCCTTAGAGATGAGCATTAGGAGTGATTGCTCAATTAAGTATTTAGTGACTTGAAAAATGAGTTTACGTGAATATTCTTATGTTTTTCTGTGTATTCAAACCCTTTGAAATAGAATCATTTAATACTAGAATCAGGATTTTAATTGCATTAGTTATAACTCATGCAGTGCTTATTTAGAAGAGTTCAACCATGTGAACATTACAATAGGTTTTCAAAGTTTAATATAATTAGCTCTAATTTCTGTAGATATTAATTGGAAAGTTAAGCAAATAAAGAGCATCCATCAAACAAGTCTTTTTCTTTAAGATACTGATAAATGAACCAACAGTGCTAATTTCAATGTTTTAGTTCACAGTTTTATACCCGAGAGGACAAATGGCTGAAAGACAGTGTAGTGTTTCTCATGGATTTGGGTTTCAGCCCAATGGTCCAGAAGAATCCAAATATTTGAATTTACAACTAATTAAAACTACATTTTTAAAAAATTATGTTTGATGAAACCATACAATAAAGATTCTGCCGTGAAAAGCTACAAAACACAGGAAGTTATGATTTTGGGGTTTCTCTACCATATAAACCAACACTATTGATGCCACTTTGGGGTTTAAAAACTTTCGTTAAACTCACCCTAGACATGTGCCCCTCCAATCCAAAGCTAGTCTCTCTTTCTCCCTCTCTCTCTCACACACGCATCTACCAACTTTATGTTCCAGTAGAAGAAGCTATTCAGATCTTTTAGCTAGGAGTTTCTTTTTTTTTCTGTCTAAAATGAGGGAAAAGATGTCTTCAAACTTTCATATTAAAATCTGGTTACACCAGGTGCAGTGTTTGAAAGTTCTAGAGCCCCTTCGCCGCTCTTCTGTACAGCGTGATGACAAGAGGGCATTTACAAAACAGCCCAAAGGAAAAGCTGACATAGCTTTTTAGATTATATCTCATTCTTCTTTTTCTTTTCTGTGCAGCCTTTCTTTTACAGCACAGTTGAATCCCTAAATACCCGACTACTTTGCATTGTTAGGTCACCTCTTAGGTTAGCCCGAGAAAGCCTGAGAAAAGTTCCACAGGAAAGATGCACTATTTAACGGAATTCAATCTCTCCCAATAGATTTGAATCACTAACATAAATGTATGAATGTAGATTATATCTCTGTAATGAGGCCTGAATCATTCTCAGTTACTTCAAAGGACTGAAATTCTACCTTCCTTTTTTAGCTGCAATAATCAGGTCTTAATGGGTTCCTTTATTAATTGTTTCTTTGCTAGGATTGAAAAGGACAGTACAAGCTTCAGATTAGAGTGGTACCTACTAATTCTCAAAGGCTGTTTTTCTCTTTTATCCAGGTTCTGGAAGGCATACTTTATTTCTATGCCCTAAACATATCTGCTACTATTAGGCTAGCTCTGTACTGAGAGAAATAGATGCAGCCTTTTGTTACACGTGATGTCTTGAGAAATTATTGAGGCTTTTTAAAACAAGACCATGGCAGCAGCCATTGAAGAATCCTAAAACCTGGCTCTTGAACCTCAGAGAAGCAGTCAGTGTATGTACTAGCAGATCCTTCAGTAGCTATTGTGTTTGAGCAGTTTACATTTTACGCATGTATTGCCTGGATTCTTTATGTTGCTCAGCACTATCTGTGGTTCAGTTACAAGATGTGTGCCCTATTATGTATGAGGTTATTGGCAGTGTCAGTAAGCTGCTTCAAGTAATGCTAAGTCAGGTCAAAAGTCAGCCACGCTGTTCAAAAATTTAGACATCTGCAGGCCTCATTTTTTCACCCTGTGGTGCAGGCCCTATGAGTGTGTGTCGCAGCCCATTTTTCCCTTTTGGACAGAGAACATGCCAGTTTTAAGTCATCGTTAGGACTTGTGCACTTCCCAGCCTGCAGCTAGAAATGATGCTCATAATCACTCACATTTGGGTGAATGAAGGAGTGATATCTTATTGTTTTTAAACCAGGAGCTTCAAGTGAACAGCAAAGAGGTGTTATCCCACAGATAGTAGTGTGCAGTGCTTCAGAGCCAGTGGGAATCTTAGCTATAACTGAATCCAACACATGCATTTTACAGATGAATAAGCTGATTCCCAGGTCACTCCATGGTAGACCAGAATTTGGAACTCCTGTGATAGACCTTAGGCTATTACCCTAATTTTTGCAACACCTGTCCTGTTTATATTCTTCTTCTTCCTCCCTACTCCCCTTCTTACCATTGACCATTCCTCAGTCTAATATGTCTAAGACGGCAGAGTAGAAATGATAAAAAGGGTTAGGGGTTTAGTTATGGAACAGCAATTATATCTTTGCTGCAATAGATTAACCAGAGACAAGTAATAAAATAGTGTTGAATTATTAAGTACCAACTGATTAGATAAAATAAATATTGATATATGCTTGGCAAAGGGGGATATTTTATCAATGCTTCCGAGATGAACACAATCAAAAAGCAATGAATACCCCATATTTTCAGGAGAGCCAGTTTTTTAATAGAATCTGAATTTATAAGTTCGCCTCTAGAAAATTGATGAGACTTTCTAGAAAAGTAGATTTATAATTTGATCCAGGTTCCTGTGTTCTAATATTAATTTTCCATAAAGTATTGTGATATTTCAAAGCATAGGTTGCTTAAACAATTTCTTTTTTCAAAGTTTGAAACTAAGGTTAATTTTCTGTTCCCTCACTTTCAAACAGACTCAATGATCTGTTATTAGGAAGGAAATATGGCCAAGATGATAAAAAGGATCTTTTGTAACAAAAAAAGAATTCTATATAAGATTGTTTAAAACATACAATAAATCACCACAAATTCCTGGAAACTGAACTTTGCATCTTGGCACTAAACACAACAAACATATTTTCACAAAGCTGCTGTTTGCCCCCTCCCAGCTGATGGTAAACAGAACCTTCCCTTGACAAAGTTGTGAAGTCTCTGAAAAGTTTTGTTTGTTTTCTGTGTTCCCAGCTGTCCTTTTGTAGATCCGTGCCTCTTCCTACTTCAGGCTCTCTAGGCATCTTAGTCCTGTTATCAATGGCAAAATTGTAAACATTCTGATATTAGTCATTTGTGTTTGTGAATTAACTGACAGATTATAATATTTTCTTTAAAGTTGTAATGTCATGCCAACAGACATTTAACTGGTTTTTATTCAATTAATGTTTATTGAGTGCCTACTATATGCTAGGTAGGCATTGTGAATGGTGCAAGGTTTTTCCAATAAATTAGACAGAGAAACTTACCCCATAGAGAACGTGCATACATGATTGAATGCATGAATTTAGGCAGTTTATCATTAATGATGGGCAAAATATGGTTATCTTAGGACTCAGAAACCAGATATTGGAAAGACAGATATTGAAAAAGAAAGAAGAGCCCCTGAAAATTCTTTTTGATTTTCCTTTTCTCTACAACAAGAGCTAAGGAAAACTGTGACTTCTATTTATGGCTTCATGAATGATTAAGATTTGATTTTTCCCTGTTTTATGTCCCTGGCACAATCCTTTTCTCTAGATTTTCTCTACAGTGTGGAGATTTTGGTTGCATCCTTTCTGTCAACCCAACCTGACCGCCTCTCTTTTACTCCTGCTCCCAGACTCCTGGAAGCATATTTCTTGCTTTCTAGCTTATTATTTTAATTACTTCCCAATAAAAGTTCCCTAATCCATTTGCTGTCCTCTGTGCCTCTCATTATGAAATATAATTTGACCCGATACCGTTCTATTTGAAAAATTTTGCCTCTGTTAAGCAAATTTTGACAAAAAGAATGTATTTTCTATGAATTATATTAGCAGAAAAATTATTCTGTTGGGGCAATGCAATATTGGCTGTATTGGATTTCCTTCAATTGGCCCCCAGATCCATTCTTTCCCCTTCTCTGCTCAGCTCTGTGCTGACATTTGTGAATCACCAGTCCTTTTAAATAGAAGACTTGGAGTTTGTTTTGTCAATGGGAGAATGGAATCCTTAGATCAGCACACAGAAGGCGAGAGAACTCTGGGTATTTCCTCCTCTCCTACTTTATGTTTCAGTGACACTTTTCTGACAGTGTCTGTATCCCTTCCCACTGGGTGACCCCTCCTCCAGGACTCTGGCTATCACTGGCAACCCTAAAATAATATTTCCTCCCCATCTTCTTTAAGCTCAAGGACTGGTAAAAGTTCCTGTCTATTACTTGCCTATCATCATTATCCCTTGTTTCTTTCACAGTGCCTGCACCTTTGTAACTGGTTACTTTATTAAAGTCTCTTCACTTAAATCAACTGGGAAGAATTCTGTCCTAGTCAGGAAACTAACTTCAAACTGCAGTATGTACCATCACAGTAAGTAACCAGTTCATAAAATGTGGTTTTTTGGATATCTAAGATAACAGGGAAGTGCAAATTACTACAAAGCGGGTTGTGAAGCATCTAACGCTGGCTTGGTGATGAACAGGATTCCTTGAACCATACAAAAGGTAATGCCGCATGACATTTGCCCTCTAGAAATTTATAATCTAATATTGAATTTTGATTGATCATTGCAGAGTTTTCTATTTAGCTAATGATTTTGAGGTCTAAAATCAAAGAGTAATTTATTTTGATTGCTGACTGTTCAATAAAATACATTTATAGAAATGACTTCAGTAAAGGCATCCAATAAAGTAGAAATTATGTTCATAAATGACAAACATTTATGGAAAACTGTCAAGTTCTAAATTAAAATCAGCTTTTTTCTTTTTAGTTTAAATATTTCCTAATATTAATCTTTACTAATTTTTAAAATCATTAATGTTTTTATAAGGAAACATGTTATACTGATGTTTGTTAATAGTCTGGTATATAAAAGAATGGGGGAAATTAATATTATTTTCTAGCCCACTGAGAGGTATTGTTTGAACATTTTCTTTTCAACTAAAGACAGATCTTTAAAAATGAAGAGATATGCAGCCCTCAATTGTACAGCTAGGTGCTAAAGCTAGGTAGAGCACCAAAAACCCCAAGATGAAATACATTTGCAGATAATTTTGTGTATTGCTCACTATGTAGACAGTTTCACAAATTCCATAAACAGATGACTTCTTACAGAAGTCAATATAGCATAGAGTCTATGAAGCCCAGATTAGGGCTCAGTCTTTCTTCTTCTAATCTTATAACCCTGAGAAATTATAGAATTTTGTATCTTTATAAAAAGCTGGAAAATATGTTAACTCTTTTAGTTCTACTGCCCTTACTTTACAGGTGAAAAAAAAAAAAAAAAAAAAGAGATCTGGGATCACGAAGTGAGCTGCCTAGGATGACAGGGCCGACAGTGACAAGCTGCTTCCTCTGCACTAAACTAGTGAACGGCAAGCACTTCAGCCTTACATACTTACAGATACAATGCACTTCCAAGAATAACAGTGGCCCCTTCTGAGGCTGTGGGGCAAGAAGGAAGAGAGGGAACATTTCAGAATCTCTGGGGCATTTGGCATGTGATGTTTGGAAAATTCTCAAGGTGTATTGCAATGTTTGCTTTTGGAAGATTCTGTCCTTGTGGTTGAAAACTTCTGGGCTATCCCTAAGTTAGGACAGCATTTTGATATATCTCTTGAATCTTAGCTAGGGGTGAAGGAGACTGCTTTCAGGTTAATGGTTCAACAGTAGGCCCTTTTCAAATTCATTTCTCCTTAAAAATCTATAATGTCTCCTTCCTTCCTATATGTTAAGTCTAAATTCTGGCTTTCATATTCCTATTGCAGTGATACGGTTTGGCTGTGTCCCCACCAAAATCTCATCTTGAATTCCCACATGTGGGAGGTAATTGAATCATGGTGGCAAGTCTTTCCTGTGCCGTTCTCGTGATAGTGAATAAGTCTCACAAGATCTGATAGTCTTAAAAAGAGGAATTCCCCTGCACAAACTCTTTCTTTGCCTGCTGCCATCCATGTAAGATGTGACTTGCTCCTCCTTGCCCTCTGCCATGATTGTGAGGCCTCCCCAGCCACCTGAAACTGTAAGTCCAATTGAACCTCTTTCTTCTGTAAATTGCCCAGTCTAGGTTATGTCTTTATCAGCAGCATGAAAACAGACTAATACATTCAGTTATCAGCAGAAGTTTGTCTATTTTAATTTGACATTTGAATTATATTGGCAGAGGGAGAAAGAACTTAGAAATATTTCTTTGGCCAACTTGTGAGAAAGAGACATTCTTTTGCTGTACACCATTGTAGCCATGTTCATTTGTGGGTGAATTAAGGTAGAGTCTTCCTACCTTATAGCACTAGATAGTAATGTTTATTTATTTAGCTGGTATGTTTTCAGTGTTTCGCCTATACTTGCTGTTTTATATATTTTTTCCCTAAAAATAGGAAAATATATATAAATATATAATTTCCGAAAATATATATAAATATATAATTTCCGAAAATATATATGAGAAATATTTTAATCTCATATTTTCTACAATTTGAAACTTAGTTGTGGGAAATCACCCAACTCATTCCTGTCATTTTATAAACACACACACACACACACGCACACTCACACACACACCCCTTCAAGGACCTCTTATTAGACATCTAGTCTTGTTTCAATTTTGAAAAATAAAGCTTGTCAGATCATTAGGAATAGATTGAAAAAATAATAAGAAGCTTAAAGACTTACATATACAATTTTGGCATAGTTCAATATCTATAACAGATAAATGTTATTTCTATTAATTATTGCTAGATTCTGTTTTAGAGGTCAACTTCTAGACTGACAGAAATAATGCTAGTAAAAGAATTACATAGTAGAACAATAAAAGTAGCCCACTGTAACTGGAAGGCAATTAAGAGCATTTGATTTATCAAAGAAATTTAAGTGTTGTATGATGAGATGTGTAAGTTATTTGCCCTCCAGTCTGACAAGATAGGGGAAAAAGTAGAAACGAACATGGACCTTAGATATGTAAGTCCACGTCCAGGCAGCTGAAGTAACTTGCCCAAGTGGCAAAGCCAGCATTTATTTCTATTTTCTGACACAATCCTCTGCCTAGAAAAGCCCTGGGCACCCAGATTCAGTACTTTGAACCTCAGAAATGCCAGTTGGCAAAGTCTGGGGGACTCCATGTTGACAGAGCCTAAGGAGTAAGGACAGTGGTACTTCACATTATGTCTTTTTATGTTTTTCTCTTTCACGTGCCTGATTTATTTTTTATTCTAGAAAATTCTGGGTTCTGAAGGTATACTTAAATGACAGCAATACCTCTGCTTCTCTGTTTCATTCCCAAATGTAGAGGTTTGATCTGCAGAACCACCTGCTTTGTTTGATTATTGATACTACAACAGTAGCAGTAAAGAGAGCCCTTGTCCTTGACTTGGGACCCTGCTCTATGTCAGGTTAACCCTTCTTCTTTCCTTTGGGGGCAGATACCTGACTTCTGGGCTACTTTTCCACCAAGATGAAAAAGAAATTGATTATTTTGCCTAGAAACCTAAGGCTGGATAGTGCACATACATTCTACATAATTAGTGGAGGAAAAAACTTTTCAAGCTAGCTGAGGATGTTCCCTGAGAGCATTTGAAGCTTACTTTAGTGAAGATTCCTAAAATGACCTCAAGGGGGCTATGAGGAAAAAAAATCCCTATTTACTCATTACTTAAGAGTTAGAATTTAGCTAACAAACTCTGCTGCCATTCTCACCTCTGTTTTGGTATTTTGAGTGTGTCAGTTGAATTTTAGCTACTGCATTTTTAAAATAAGTAAAACTTTAAGGTACTAAGATGAGTCTTAACCCAAAGACAGGATCTCCTATTATCAAAGTCCAAAATGAAATTGTTCATAAGGTTAAAAAAAATTATAACTAAGCAAAGCCAGGGGAAAAAGTGACTAGTTTATCTTTTGGTAAATAAGCAAGGGAAATGAAATACAGACAGCAAGGAAACCACATTTTTGGTAAAGTTAGAAACCTGAGCCTCAGAGTTTTTGTTTTGTTTTGTTTTGTTTTTTTAAATAAAGCAACTATTAGATTTAGCAATATAAAGTATAATTAGTTTTGCTACTTAGGAACATTTTACTGATAAACACTATCCTTTTAGGCCTACTGAAAATACACACAGTTGTATCCACATGACAGCACATAAAGGTTTTATGAAGAAATTAATTGCTGTATAAAGTTTGGGGAGCCAGTTTCATTTTCATCATTTTTCTGTCTCAAAAACATTTGCTTCCGTCATTTGGAGGAAAGCTTGTCTCCTGGTTGAATTGTCTTTCTTACAAAATGAATTTCTGAAAGCTACCCAACTGAGGAAGGGTGAATGACCATTAGGAAAAATTAAACATTTACGGCTGATATGATGTTGGTGGAAAGGAAAGAGAAAGCTGTGTACTCCAATTTCCATTAGGAAAGAGCAGAAGCTGGAAACAGAATGTTATGTTCAGATAGGAGGAGAGGAAGGTAGAATGTTTTGTCACAGTGCTGCTCCCTACAAGGGACTAGTAAAGGGAGGGATGCAGAGAGCCCTCCTGCAATGCAAATGGAAGGGGCTCTGATCCAGATCCCTGCCTTTGGTCAAAGCATCTCAAGACTAAGAGCCAGGGCCCAAGCACTTCCCTCTGTGGTGAAGAGAAGTGGATGAGGCATTGTCCTCAATTTCAGGAGTGTGTGATGTTCCTGTAAAGAAGCTGTATATTTAAGAGCCTGATGGAAGGGAGTGTGTTCCTTGAGCACATTTTCCAAAAGTGACACTATTTAAGACCCTGATATGGTTTGGCTGTGTCCCCACCCAAATCTTGAATTGTACCATAATTCCCATTGTCATGGGAGGGACCTGTAGGAGGTGATTGAATCAGGAGGGCAGGTTTTTTCTGTGCTGTTCTTGTAATAGTGAATTAGTCTCATGAGATCTGATGGTTTTATAAAGGGGAGTTCCCCTGCACATGCTCTGTCTTGCCTGCCACCATGCAAGACGTGACTTTGCTCCTCCTTTGCCTTCTGCAATGACTGTGAGGCCTCCCCAGCCATGTGGAACTGTGAGCCATTAAACCTCTTTTCCTTTATAAATTACTCAATCTCAGGTATGTCTTTATAAGCAGTGTGAGAACAGACTAATAGAGACCCCTTACCTAAATTAACCTCTTTTTTTATGATGTTTTATTTCTAGCACTATTGTACAGATATTAAAGTTAGTACAAGTAACATGATTTTATTTGGGAATGAGTCTTCAATTAATAGATTTTTAAATGATTTTTCATGATAAAATGACCTAAAATACATAGAGTGTGGAAATAATGTGTTTTTAATTGGACAATATTTTGAAACAGATCAGTGTTTTCCTCAGTAGATGTATGTGCTGTGCGCTGTTGAATATTATTCTGGATTTATTCTCCAACAAAGTGTATTTCCTGGAACTGTTTCTTATAGGAAAATATACAGTTTCTTAGTTTTCACTTAGTAGACTTTCACATTGCTGAAGAATGCCAAGTCTATTGAGGATGAAAGGGAGATAGGGAATGATGATATAATATGGAATGAGATACGGAATAATGTCTGATAACCTGTGCTTTAATAAATTCCATTAATAGTATCTTCTGTCACATGGGGAGGAAAGAATAATTCAGAATACTTGTCAGGCTTACATAGTTTATTATATTTTCATATGAATGGGAAAAGAGGTAAAGGGTGCTGAACCAAAAAGTTAGGAAATCTACATTATATTTCTGGTTCTGACACTCATAATTCTGTGTCTTAGGGATAATACTTAGGCAAAGGGATAGAGACCTTTTGGCTCTAAATTTTTCTAACCTATGAGACCCAGAATAATGATGTATGCGTGGTGCTAGCACCACTTAATGGCATTAGTAAAAATAGGTGGTCATTAACATGGAAAACCCAATCTAGTTACTTGGTTATTTCATGGAATCATGGAATTATGGAACTGAAAGTCCTGTCTAAAATCAAGCTCTGTTTTCATTTTTTTACACAATTGCACATGAAACAACTATGGTCCATAGAGGAAAAATTACTTTCCTGATATTATCTAGTTAATTAATGATAGAATCTTTAGGAGCCACCTGCCCCAACTTTGTAATATTCTTTTCACAATACCAATATTTTAAAGCAAACAGTAAAATTTTGTTGTCTTTTGGGAAAAAGATAATGAGTAATATAGTGAGAAAATGCAAATGTTGATAAAAGGGAACTCTGACTAAATGGATTTTTTAAGTCTTATGCAAGTGTCTATAAAAAGGTGTTGCATAAATGTAGGTATTTTATGATGGGAAGGGATTGGAAGTCAAACCCATGGTACTTGCATAAAGATAAGAAATTGAGTAATAGGAGTTAACCGTGATGAGATGATACTACTCTGTTTACATTTTTAATATTTGACAGTCCTTAATTGCACTGGTGTTTTAGGAAGTTTTAGCTAAAAAAGGAATTAATTGCCAAAAAACTATCCAAAACTTCATTAATGAACAGAAAAAATGATATAATTTCTAGGAATTTATCCAAAGGAAAAAGTCCTTGGCCTTCTCTTCATCTGAAAAGATGACAATTTTTAATATGAATCACACTCTTGAACTAACTGGATCTAATTACTGCCTATTTTGGTCCTTTCTTCTTCTAGGAATACTTCTGTAAACAGAGAAGTTTATCATTAAATAATTGCTTTTATCACTCAATGAAATACTTTTGTGATGGTTAATTTCAAGTGTCAAACTGATTAGGCCATGAAGTGCCCAGATATTTTGGTCGAACATTATTCTGAGTGTGCCTTCGAAGGTGTTTGCGGATCAGATTAATATTTAAATCAGTAGACTGAGTAAAGCAGATTGCCCTCTCTAACATGGGTGGGCCTCATCCAATCAGTTGAAGGCCTGAATAGAATGAAAAAGCTCACCCTCCCATAAATAAGAGGGAAGTCCTCCTTCGTAACTGGGTAAACTGGGACATCAGTCTTTTTCTGGCCAGGCACGGTGGCTCACACCTGTAATCCTAGTACTTTGGGAGGCTGAGGTCAGGAATTCGAGATCAGCCTCTCTACCCCACCTCTACTAAAAATACAAAAACTAGCCAGGTGTGGTGGTGCCCACCTATAATTCCAGCTTCTCAGGAGGCTGAGGCATAAGAATCACTTGAACCCAGGAGGCAGAGGCTACAGTGTGCAGAGATCGCAGCCACTGCACCCCAGCCTGGGTGACGAAGTGAGACTCTGTCTGGAAAAAAAAAAAATTCTTGCCTTCAGACTCAAGTTGGAAAAGCAATTCTTCTTAGGTCTCAAGCCATGGCCATTCAGAATGAAACTTACACCATCAGCTCTATGAGCTCTCAGGACTTCAGACTCTGATTGAAACTACACCATTGGCTCTCCTGGATCTTGAGATTTCTGACTATAGATCTTGGAACTTCTCAGCCTACATAATTCTGTGAGCCAATCTATAGATGTATTATAAGATAATAAATAAATTTATAGCTATATATATATATGAATAGGATATATATATCCTATTCATGCTATTTCTCTGGAGAACTCTAACACAACTTTATTTGCTTTTTTCCCCCTGAGAAAACTTACTGTAGACTTTTTACAGAATCTTAGTCTAAACATTTTTTTCCATATTTTTGTCAATAATGATTATATGCTAATCTATATACCTTAGAATATTCTCCTTGTTCCTTTTAAACTGTGCTTAGAGTGTCTATATCATGAATTTTAACCAATACCGATCTCATTCCTGTTTAAGTGGCTTTGCAGTGAGATGGAAATAAAACTGGTTTTCACTTTTTGAATTTCCCAATTCTATTTTTAAAAAATTGTCTAGTAATTAATTTTAACAGTACCAAACTGTACAATTCTGGGGCCCATGATTCTTGTGTTAGTCTATATGAAAATTGTCTTTTGGAATTTTGCAATGCAGAGCTTTATGTAGAAGATACTGCTGGCTGCCTATCCAAGAAGTACAATCAGCTTTTTCCTTTGTGACAGAGTCTCTAATTTATTTGTTGAACCAACTCTTCTCCTGAAGACAATGTAACTCACTAAACCAAAAGTAGTATACCATTGTTTTCGCTGGCAATTGGACTTAGGATAGACATGTGACATAGTTCTGGCATAGGGGAAGGTTTCTGGCAACCTTACTGATAAATAAAAAGAGATGTCCCCTTTTATTCTGCCAGGCATTGTCATATGTAGACACAGTTCCTGGAAGTATGACAGAGTTTGTGACTATGAAGGGAGAAGTGGAACTGGGCATAGGTCAGTGCAATTAGGTATCTGAAGAATAGGGTGAAAAAGATTTTTAAAAGAAAAAGAAACTCTGGGACCTATAGCACATTGGTGTCCCAAAAGAGAGAAGGGAGAGCATGTGGCACAAACAAAAAAGAGAATAAATAGTGGCCAAAATTTCCGCAAGTAGGTGAAAGTTACAAATTTACAGATTTAGAGAAGTTCAGTGACTCCCAACGTATATGATAACTGCCCCATATGTCTTAAAGAAATTGAATTTGTTAACGAATATTTTATCACAAAAGAAAACAGGCCTAGATGGTGTCACTGATGAATCCTAAGAAACATTGATGAAGAAATAATCTAATATTACACAAAATATTTCATTAAAAGAAGACACCCTGGGCTGCGGCAAGAGAATGGCATGAGCCTGGGAGGCGGAGCTTGCAGTGAGCCAAGATCGCGCCACTGCACTCCAGCCTGGGCTACAGAGCGAGACTCCGCGTCAAAACAAGCAAACAAACAAAAGACAACTTGCTACCCAACTTGTTATGAGACTAAGAGTAGGTCTAACAAAGACATTGCAAAACAAATTAAAGACAGATAGCCCTCATAGACACAAAATAACAAATAAAATATTGCCATATGGAACCAAGCAATATAAAGGCATTTTATATCTTGAATAAGTAGAGTTTATTCCATGAATGTCCATCTGTTTTTAACATTTAGAATAAATCTATATAAATCACCATATCATTAAATAGGAAAAGCCAATTTCAAGAAATGCAGAGAAAATTTTTGGGAAAATTCGGCCCCCATTTATAATAAAATTTATCAGTAAGTGAAAATATAAAGGGATTTTCTTAACCTCATAATGGACATATATAAAAATTTGCAGGTAACATTTTATAGTGGTAAAATGTTTAATATTTCCCGCAGATATCGGGAATAATGCAAAGATGCACACAGTCACCACCATTTGTATTCAACATTGTACTGAAGGTCCTAATTATTGAAATAATAAACTTTAATTTTCTTTTTTCTTAATCGATCTAACAGATCATAGTTTGTTCAAGATAATAATAGTATTGTATTCAGCTATATCAATAACCATCTTAAACATCAAGGTCTAAATAAACAAATTTAAAGAAAGAGATTTTCTGAGTAGATAAAAAAATAAGACCCAACTGTATGTTGTTTGACGAAACTCACTTTATATATAAAGACACACACAGATTAATAGCAAAGGGATGGAGAAAGATATGCCGTGCTAAAACTATTTTTTAAAACGCAGGAGTAGGCTGGGTGTCGTGGCTCACGCCAGTAATCCCAACACTTTGGGAGGCCAAGATGGGTGGATCACCTGAGGCCAGGAGTTCGAGACCAGCCTGGCCAACATGGTGAAATCCGGTCTCTACTAAAAAAACAAAATACAAAAATTAGCCGGGCGTGGTGGCATGCACCTGTAATCCCAGCTACTCAGAAGGCTGAGGCAGGAGAATTGCTTGAACCCAGGAGGTGGAGGTTGCAGTGAGCCAAGATCGTGCCATTGCACTCCAGCCTGGGTGAGAGAGAGACTCTGTCAAAAAAAAAAAACAAAAAAACTGGAGTAGCTATTTTAACCTCAGACAAAGCAGACTTGTTATCAGGGATAAAGACAGGCATTACATAATGATAAAGAGATAGTTCTTCAAGATGACATAACAATCCTTAATGTATATGCACCTAACACCAGAACATCAAAATACTTGAGGCAAAAAACTCATAGACTTTTAAGGAAAAATAGATTAATTCATAATTATTGTTGGGGACTTTCAAACCCCTCTGTCAGAAATGGACAGATTTAGGAGACAGAAAATCATTAAGTACATAGTTGAACTCAACAACACCATCAGTCAATTAGATGTAATGCACATCTGTAGACCACCTCATCCAAACACAACAAAATACAAAATCTTCTCAATCTCTCGTGGAGTATTCACCAATATTGACCGCATTCTGGGACATAAATTCCACATTCACAAATCTAAAGTAAAAATTGTACAATGTCTGCTTTCAGAATACAGTGGAATTAAACCAGAAATTAATAACAGAAAGATAGCTGGAAAATTCCAAAATACTTAGAGATTAAACAACAGACTTCTAAATAACACATAGGTCAAAAAAGAAATCTCAAGAGAATTCAAAAAATATTTTGAACTAAATAAAAATGAAAACACAACTTATCAAAATTTGTAGAATGCTATAAAACTAGTGCATAGAGGAACATTTATGACACTGAATGCAGATATTTAAAAAAAGAAAGAGCTAAAATAAGGTTTCTAAGCATCTGCCTTAGGAAACTATAGCTTTAAAAAGTGCAAATGAAATCCAAAGTAAGCAGAAAAAAAGAAATAATAAGAATTGGAGCATAACTCAATGAAATTGAAAGCTGGAAATTAATAGAGAAAAGTCAATGAAACCAACAACTAGTTGAAAAGATCAATGAAACTGATAAAACTCTGGCAGGCTAACAGAAGAGAGAAAATATAAGTGATTAGTATAAGAATGAAAGAGGGAACCTCACTATAGATCCCATGCATATCAAAAGGATAATAAAAATATTATGAAAAGTTTCTCCTCACAAATTTGACAACCTAGGTAAAATGGACCAATTTCTTGAAAGACAACACCTGCCAATCATCATGCGAGAAGAAATAGATGATTGGAATTAGGCCTATGTCTATTAAGGAAATTGAATATATAATTAACAACCTTCCAAAATTGAGAGCTCAGATGGGTTCATCGATGAAGTCGACAACAACACTTAAGCAATAAATTATACCAATTCTCTACAATCTCTTACATAATATAGAGGCACAAGAAATTCTTCCTAATTCATTATATGAGGTCAGCATTACCCAACCAAAACCAGATAAAGCCATTACAGTGGCTGGGCACGGTGGCTTACACCAGTAATCCCAACAATTTGGAAGGCCGAGGCGGGTGGATAACTTGAAGTCAAGAGTTGGAGACCAGCCTGGTCAACATAGTGAAACCCCATCTCCACTAAAAATACAAAAATTAGCTGGGCTTGGGGGAAGGCATCTGTAATCCAGCTACCCAGGAGACTGAGTCAGGAGAATCACTTGAACCTGGGAGGTGGAAGTTGCAGTGAGCTGAGATCATGCCACTGCAAGCCTGGGCAACAGAGCAAGACTCCGTCTCAAAAAAAAAGAAAAAACAATTCGAAAAAGGAAACTACAGACCAATATCACTCAGGAACATAGAAACAAAAATCCTCAAAAAATATTCAATTAAAAAAAAGAATCCAACAATATATAAAAAGAATTATAAACAATGACCAAGTGGGATTTATCTCGGGTATTCAAGGCTGATTAACATTCTAAACCAATGTAATCCATCACATCAACAGCCTCAAGAACAAAAATCACACAATCATATCAAATTCAACACCCATTTATTAAAAAAAACTATGAGAAAATTAGTAATGCAAACTTTTTCAACCTGATAAAGAACACACACACACATACACACACAAATCCACAATAACATAATAATTATGAGAAACTTGAAGTTTTCCCACTAAGATTAGATACTACTGCTTTTAAACATCATATTCAAAGTCCTAACTAATGCATAAAGACAAGAAGAGGAAATAAAATATATACAAATTGGGCAAGAAGATATAAAACTGTCTTTGTAGATGACATGATCATTTATGTAGACAATATGAAAAAAATAAACAAAAATACTCCTAAAACTAGTAAGTGATTATAGAAAGGCTGAAGGACACAAAGTCAATATACAAAAGTCAATCATTTTTTAATATACCAGCAATGAACAAATAGAATTCGAAATTAAAACACAATTTTATTTACATTAGCACCCCAAAAATGAAAAACCTAGATGTAAATTTAACAACATATGTATAAGCTCTATATGAGAAAAACTATACAATACTAATGAAAAATAGCAGATAAGAAATAAATAGAGAGAGAGTCTATGTTCATAGAGAGGAATACTCAACATTTTCAAGATGGTAGTTATTTCCAACTTGATCTATATACTCAAGGCAATCCCAATAGAAATCTTAGGCCGTTAATTTGTGGATATTCACAAACTGATTACCATGTTTATATGGAGAAGCAAAAGACCAAAAATAGCCAACAAATTATTAAAGGAGAAGAATATAGATGACTGATATTACCGAAATTCAATACTTACTATAAAGTTACAGTAATTAAGATAGTTTGGTGTTGGTGAAGGTATAGACAAATATGTCAGTGAAACAGAATAGTGAGTACAGAAATAAACTCATAAAAATATAGTCAGCTGTACTTTGACAGAGGAGTAAAGGCAGTACAGTGGAGAAAAGATAGTCTTTCACTTGCTGGTGGGAAAGGGAAATGGTACAGTCACTTTGGAAGACAGTTTGGCAGTTTTTTACAAAACTAAACATACCATTAGCATTCAATCCAGCAATCATGCTCATTGGTATTTACCCAAATGAATTGAAAAGTTGTGCTTCCACATGAATGTTTATAGCAGCTTTATTCATCATTGCCAAAACTTGGAAGCAACCAAGATATACTTCAGTAGATGAATGGATAAATAAACTATGCTACAGTCAGATGAAGAAATATTATTCAGGGCTAAAAAGAAATGAGCTATCAAACCATGAAAAAACACGGAGGAAATTTAAATGGCTATTACTAATTAAGTGAAAACAATCTGAAAGAGCTACAGTTACTATATGATTCCAACTCTATGACATTCCAGAGAAGGCAAAACTGGAAACTAAAAAATTAGTGGTTGCTAAGGGTTCAAGAGAAGGCAATGATGAATAGGCAGAGGATAGAGGATTTTTAGGACAATGAAACTATCCTATACAATAGTACAATGCGCCTGTAATCCCAGCACTTTGGAAGGCCGAGGTGGGCGGATCACGAGGTCAGGAGATCGAAACCATCCTGGCTAACACAGTGAAACCCCGTCTCTACCAAAAATACAAAAAATAAGCCTGGCAGGGTGGCACATGCCTGTAGTCCCAGTTGCTCGGGAGGCTGAGGCAGGAGACTCACCTGAAACCAGGGAGGCGGAGCTTGCAGTGAGCTGAGACTGTGCCACTGCACTCCAGCCTGGGCAACAGAGCAAGACTCTGTCACAAAAAAAAAAAAAAAAAAAAGTACAGTGATGGTTACATGTCAATATACAGTCATCCAAACCTATAGAATGTACAACTCCAAGAGTAAGCCACTATGTGAACTATGGACTTTAAGTGATAATGATGTGTCAATATACATTCTTGGATTGTAACAAATGTACTACTCTGGTGCAGGATGTTGATAGTGGGGGCGGTAGTTGTTGAGGGGCGGTGGGCAGAGTGTGTATGGGAACTCTCTGTAATTTCTGCTTAATTTTGCCATGAACCTAAAACTCTTCCAACAGATAAAATTTATTAATTAAAAATTCCCTGACACCATACACAAAAATTAACTCAAAATGGACTATTGACATAAATATAAAAGCTCAAATCATCAAACTTTTAGATAAAATGTAATTTTCATGATGTTCATGTAAGCAAAGCTTTCTTAGGTTACAGAAACAATACCTATAACAATTGAGAAATTATGCTTTATCAAAAATTAAAATATGCTTATCAAAATACACAGTTAAGAAAATGAATAGGCAAACCACAGGTGGGAAGAAAATTGTATACATATCGCTGGCAAAGAGCAGGTATATGGGATCTACAAAGATACCCTATAATTCAATAAGCAAAAGACAACCCAATTAAAATGCGCAAAAAGTTGTACAGACGTTTTACAACACAAGATATATACAAGGACAGTAAGCATGTAAAAAAGTGTTCAGCATTATCTGGCATCAGGAAAATGTGAATTAAACCTGATGTGTGCAATTTATTTAGAAATGCATATAAAGTGAAGTGACTGGATTGCTGAACGGGATGATGGTGACATAGAGATGTATGCAATAAAGCAAGTACAGTAAAATGTATATGGTCAAATGTAGGTGATGAGTATTAGGATGTTTATTACAAAATTTGTTCCACTAAGTTGTATGTTAAACATTTTCCATAAGGAACTCTTGGACAATATAAAGACAAGTGAATACAATACTATTTAAACACTAATAAAAATGATTTACAATTATGAAATATCTAAACTGATCTAGAATGTGGAAATTATACATTTTATTTAAGAGCAGTAAGTGCTTTATAATAGTAACACAGAGAAGACTAGATGGATTGGGATATGGGAGGTGCCTGTAATTTTAAATAGGGTTGTTACAGTCTTCACTCTGAAAATTATGCCCAAGTTCAGAATTAAAGGAGGTGAGGAAATTAAGTAAGCAGCAATCTGGAGGAAGGTTGTTATAGTTAAGGGTGACAAGTGCAAGACCCTGAGGTGGACCATATCTAGCACATTCAAGAGAGAACATGGAGGTCGGTTAGCTGGAACAGAATGAGCAAGGTGTGGAGTAACAGGAGATCAGGTCAAAGGTCCGGTAAAGAGCTGCAGGTGGACCTGTGGGTTCCTGTGTGTAAAGACTGGTTTTCACTCTGACAGAAGTACCGAACTATTGAGATTTTTTAGGAAAATAATGGCATCATCGGTCTTAGGGTGAAAAGAATTACTCTGATCGCTGAGTTAAGAGTAGATTGTAAAAGAACAAAGGTAGAAGCAAAGAGACCATTTTGACAACTAGAGCAGTAATACAGGACTTTAGCTGGACTAAAGGTTGTAACATTAAAAGTGGTGAAATGTGATTGTATCCTGGTTACATCTTAGAGTATAATCAAACTGATTTGCTGATTTGTTGTATGTTCAGCATGAGAGAAAGAATAGTGGAGGATAGCACCAAGATTTTTTGTCTTGAAAAAGTGAAAATACTGAGTTTGTGTAAGAGACAGAAGAAAAGGGGAGAAGTGTTGGAGTGAAACTGTCTTTGAGTAGGCAAGAGAGAATGAAATATGGTGTATAGATGAAGGGATTAGATTTAGGGGAATGAACAGTTAATTTTACCATGGGTGAGAGAACATGGTATATGATATAGATCCCGTCAAGTGGCAACTCTGTCTCAGGTAGCTTGTGAGAGTTCCCTTTTGATTGCTTCTTATGTTCTTAGTGAAATAAAAATACTTGGTCATCAACTGAATTTTATTTTTACTTTTACATTAAAAAATGTACATACTCTTTGACCCAGACGTTCCACTTCTGGGAATCTATCCTTTGGAAATAAAACACTGGCATACAAGGACATAGGTACAAAATTTATTAGTGTATCAATGTTTATAGTGACAAAGAAAAAGCATTATATTTAATATTCATCATTCATAGAGAAATAATTTTATACATTTTGTGTCATCCCTATTATTGAAAATTTTTCTCTCCTTTGAAAATCCAGTAAATGTATGTATATTTATCTGGATGGATGGTCATGTAATATTGTTAAGTGGGCAAGGGAAAGTAAAAAGTATTGTGTGTACCGTTACTGTTTTAAATGAACAAAAATAAATCTTATATACATTTCACATATGGGTAAATATGTTAAGAATAAACAGCTAACAATTTAAAATTGGTTAATCGAGGAAATAGAAATGGAGGATTTGTGCTTTAGATTTAGATTTTTTTTTCTTTATGTATACTTGGCATTGCTTCAGTTATGGTAGGAAACACATATTGCTTTTGAATAAATACGAGAGAAAATTCATTTTTTAATAAAGCCATGTTCAATTTATTTGTAAAAAAATTTATCTACATATCTGATAATTTTGTGTTGGGAGTATCATTCGATATCATTATATTCATATTTAGATTTTGTTTAACCATTAACAGATACAGCTGAATTTAACACCCACTCTATAACTCATCTGTCAAATGCTTTCTGAATGTCTTAAAGATTTTGCATCACATTTTAAAAGTTTTATTTCAAATATCGAATCATATTTATGCCATATTTTCATTAATAATACATTTTATCATAATGCAATTATCATTCCAGTATACCTTATATATTTTCTTTTAATTTACCTTTCAATCTAATTCATGTTATTATGTCTCATGAATTTACACTCTGTTCAGCCATTATAAAATTATGTTACTAGGTCATTATAAAATTATGTTACTAGGTTACCATCATCCCAGATCACTTTTATTACACTTCCTATTTGTATTTTTATTATATCTCTCGGTTTATGGGTTTATTTTGCTTATGATTGAGAAGTAAACTGATTTTCACTTTTTGTTGTAGTTGACTTAAATATTCTCTTATAACAGTTTTAATAAAATACTATTTTCCTATAAAAGAATACTTAATCATATGATTATGTAAAATGTATTTTTAGTGGAACAGAGTTTATATACTGCTATGGTCTGAATATTGGTGTCCCCCAAAATTCATGTATTGGAGCTTAATACCCAATGTGATAGTAGTAAGAAGGTGAGCCTTCAGGAAGCGATTAAGGCCTGAGGGCTTCATCTTCATGAATGGGTTAGTACCCCAACTAAAAAGAGGTTCAAGGGAACTCCCTGTGCCTTCTGCTATGTAAGGACCTAGCAACAATCCACCCTCTATTAAGTAATGAGTGAGCCGTTACTAAACAACAGATCTATTGGCATCTTGATTTTGGACTTCCCAGCCTCCAGAAATGTGAGTAATACATTTCTGCTGTTTATAAGTTACTCAGCCTAAAGTATTTCGTTATAGCAGCCCAAAAGGAGTGAGACACATATGCAAATTAAAATTACTTCTAACACCACCACAGTTATCAATCTTCCGTCCGGCTTCCCTCTGATGCCTTTTACTATTTCATGGAGCTCTGACCCTAAGTTTGCTGCATTTTTGCTTCCAGCAACCTGTACCTATGATTGCTCAAAAGAGGACCTCCACACAGGGTAACTCTTCACTAAAGAAGGTCTAGTGCAATGCAAAAATATGAAAGCCAGCTCTCTTGCACTGGGGCAGAATAACTCTGACATACATCCTAGACTGCAGAGAACCCTGGTGGAATCAAGTTGCAGCTATCCTCTAGGGCAGGAGGCTTCGCCTAAAATTGCATTCTTGTTTGGGTTGTTCCCCTCCCTTTCCTGCTTGTCTCGCTCCCTTACCCTGGGAGCTCTTTCTTCAGAAATCACTTGCACATGGACTCTTGTGTCTGAATTTGTTTCAGGGACACCCAATCTAAGTTACACTCAAACTATATGGCTATTAAATTCTTGTCTAATCAAACCTTCACCTTTAGGCCTCTGCTTTTTATTTCTTTTCTGGAAGATAAGCAATTAAATTGTTTCAAGAGGAGATTACTGAACAAGTGCATCCTTTTAGGGTTCTAATATTTTATACAAATCTTCTGGCAATAATTTCTTATTCTACACCAATTACTTTATTGGTCAAAACTGAAAATTCTATTTGAAAATTGAATCAATAAAGAATATGTTTAGGAAGAGCCAAGACCTATCAGCTTTCAACTCAAGTTACAATTGTTATCACTTATTTCACATTCCTATAAATTTGTGGTAGAATTAATTTCTATCCTAGCTATTTTTTAGAAACCATTTTTCTTACTCTCTGCCCTGTTCTATGTCCTTTATATGTACTGGCTTATTTTACCTTATACCCCACCTAGAACAATGATTGTCCAAGTCATTTGATCCTGGTTATTGCCCAGTTCTGACCCATTGTTTCTTGGTGTTGACTTCCCTGGATTATTGGCTGTCTTGGCATTGACTTTCAGGCTTCTTTGGTTTGACAGCACATTTGGACACATTTCTGCAAACTGACCCTTGGCATCTCTTCTTGGAACAAAATTTTGTGTTTGGACTCTGGCACCGCGCACCACAGATGCAAGCAAGAAGCACTTCTACCTTCTGAGGCGGCCCCTCAAACTCAAGCCAGCTAGGCTAGGCCTGTTCAGCTTTCCTTCACAAAGAAGGATTGGAGAGTTGCCGCTTACTGACTTTCTCAAATGTCATTACTTAGCCAGTCTTCTGAAGACTAAGATTCATGAACATTGGACTCTTGCCTGTAATTACAGTTCTTAGGTATATTAACCTTATTTTCAGCTGTATTATTAGTTGCTTTCTGACTTCCTCTTGAAAATACCTATATTCTTTCTGCATTTATTCTAATCTTACTTCTGATCTTGATTTTAAAAAGATCTTTATCAATGAAATCACATATAAAAACCTCCAAGAACTATTTTTGAACTTTAAGATGTATTCTTAAATTTTTAGTGAAATAGGATTTAGAATCAACTTCGTGAAGATTACTAACAGAATAATGAATAGCTCCTACCATTAAGGCAGTTTATAGTTAATGTAAAGAATATTATACTTGTTTATACATGAAAAAGTCATTTTCTTTCTCTAAACCTCAGAGATCTATATATATTTAATGAATAAATGAATGTATGATGAATGAATTCCTGTCAGTCTTTACTGAAGTCTCATCTCTTATCTGGCATTCTTTCTTTAGCCCCTATGGCTTCATAAATTCCAACCAATATCCAAGATTAATTCAAATTCCTTACAAGGATCTGAGAAGGGTTGGAGCTGTGGTTTGGGTATGACTGGCAGATAGTTTTGAGCAACACTATCACCAGAAGATCTCTATTTTTCTCCCAGTGACTTTTTGTTGAGGATTGAAGAGTTTCCTTTAAGGTAAAAAAAAAAACTGTACTCATCCAAAATGTTACAGATGTAACTTATGGTTCAATAGAAGCCTGTGCAAGCCAGGATACAGAAAGAACCTTGAACCCTTGCAGAAGTTTGCAGATTCAGCAACAGAGACTGAGATAGGAATGAAATGGTAATTCTGGGTATGGTGTGGTGCCAAGTCCTGAAACCAGTCCCAATATACCTACCCTAGAAGCATGTGGACATCCTGAGGACATGAAGGGCTCTGCGTGTGATGTGGAAAAGGTGTTCCACTATATTCTGAAATATTTGTGGGCTGTGGCAGGCAGAGAAAATTATCCAGCAAAAATTCATGAATTGTTACTGAAAAGTGGCTTCTCAGATAAGCATTACATTTCTCAGCTCTCCTCATCATTAGGCATTACCATGGTGACTCAGATCTATCCAGTGGAATATTGTAAGAAGTGATGTTACTTTTCAAGATCTGGCTCATGGAAGTGCTCCTCTGTGATCTTCTCCCTTTTTTTTCTGCTGCCTATAATAAAAACTTCCCCCAGGGACTTTGGAAGCCTCATGCTGAAGACAGCAAAAACTTCACCAATCTGGGTCTCTGTGTGACTGAAAGTGTAAGAGATGGCAGACCCATCTACCTGTTCGCTCACCTCTTAGTGTCACATGATCAAGAAATACACTTCTATTGTTGAAAGCCATATATGCTTTTGAGTCTACTTGTACTGTGAGTCTACTCTAGTTCAGATTCTTAAGCTCTCCTGCTATGGAACCCTACCCATGGAGCTTAATATAGTGGGATGGAACATTGCAAAGACTCCTGACATACTGTTTGAGCACTGAGAACATTAATGTTGCAAATAAAGAGGTAGGAATATGCACCTTAATGAAATAAGAGGCCTGTGTGAGGCAAGGAATGATGGTGAAGATAGAGCTTGGAGTAGCAGAGGATGGTGGGTAATTACAGTTCAAACTGATATTGAAGTGCCTATAAGATCCTTTTTGTTGCTGAAGGGGTGGGAAGTGTTAAGGCATTGGAGTTTCTGAATGAGAAAATAAGAAGTTGGAAATAGCAATATTCAAGTACTACTAATAATGTGACCTTAGATGTGTCAGATTGGTGAGGCATGTATGCGTTGTATTATGCTATTCTACGATGGAGCACAATGACAAATGCTTAAATCAAAGATGAATGAGAACTGTGCTGATGACAACTGAAAGCATTTATTGAGAGAGTACTCAAATAGATCAGCACTTTGCCATATAACCTATCCTCTTAGCCAAATTTAGGCATTCAGATCACTCAATTATTTATAGATATATTAAAATGTCAAAATTGAAGTACTGGTTCAATCACTTGGACATTCAGAAATATTCATTGGGCATCTGTTATGTCTGTGGCATGGTACTAGGCAATGGTGATGAAATGGTGGATTAGGACAGACAAGGTCTCTGTTTCTTCCTGGGGATTATTTGCTGGTAGAGAAAATATACAGCATAAAATGAATAAATAAGATGATAAATCTTGAAACTGTTATTGTGAGGAAAATAAACCGTGTTTTTTAATAGAGAATATTAAGAAACATGAAAATGAGAAGGAGCCAGACATGTGAGGAGTGTTCTAGGCAATGAGCACAGTAAGCACAAAAACACTGGCAGGAAAGAGTTTGGGAAGTTCAAGGCACTTGGAAAAGCCCAGTGTGGCTGGAACATGGTATGTAAACAGTGAAGCTACAAGATATAAGATTGCAGATGCTGATAGTGGCTAAATCAATCACGACCTAATAGGTCATGGTGAGGACATTGAGTTTTTACCCTAAAGGTAATGGGAAAAAAGGAAGAGTTTTTGTTTTTGTTCTGGGGTTTTATTTATTTATTTTTAGTAGCGACAAGGTTTCACTATGTTACCCATGCTGGTCTCAAATTCCTGAGTTCAAGTGATCTTCCTGCCTCAGCCTCCCAAAGCGCTGGGCTTACAGACGTGAGCCACCATACCTGGCAAAAGGAAGGTTTTAAGCAGAGCAGTGAAATGATTTGAAAGAGAAGTAACCAGTTAGGAGGCTATTACCATAAACCAAACAATGAATAATAGTGACCTGGGAAGGCAATGGTAGAGATGCAGAGTAGTAAATGAATTTGAGGAATATTTTGGAGGTAGACTCAACAGGATTTACTGTGCTGATTAATCTGAATTTCCTTCTTTCTTTTTTCTTTTTTTAAAGATACAGGATTTCATTATGCTGTCCAGGTTGGGGTGCAGTGACTAATCACAGGCACAGTCATTGTGCACTATAGCCTAGAATTTCTAGGCTCACGTGCTCTTCCTCCTCAGCATCTTGAGTGCTCTGTATTTCTTGCATTACAAATGAGTGAATACAGGATTACTGGAAATTAATCAGGTTGAAGATTTTAAGTCAAGAAGTCTTCAATATACATATTTTTGAAGTACCTTCATTATATCACAGCTAATTAAGTAGGCATCAGAACACAATGATAGTATCATCAGCCTGGTGCTAGCCTTTCCAGAGAAGATTTAGCTTTTTGACAGTTTGCATTGTGTATCAGCTTCATTCATGTTTGCATCAACTCAAGAGAAAAGATAGATGGATGCCTCAGCTCTTCGTTTCTAGTCCTCTGTCATGACTGCTAGTTCTACAATTTTATTTCTGTGTGACAACTATCCCCATACTGAGTGGCTTAAAACAACAACCATCTTTTTATATTGCCTTAATTCTGTGGCTGAGGAATTTAGGTAGAACTCGAATCTGTTCCTTGTGGTATCAAATGAGGGCACTCATAATATTCAGTTAATAGGCTGGTCTGTAAGTCTAAGAAAACTTTATTCACTTGTTTGGTACCTTGGCAAGAATGGCTGGAATGGCTGGGCTCAGCTGGGACTGCCTACTTCAATGCCTTCAGGTAGCTACTCTAGCATGGCAATCTCAGAATAGTCACACTTCTTATATGGAGGTTAGCTTCCCCCAGATCATCTCAAGAAAACTTGACAGAGACTGCAAGACCTTTTGTAGCCTAGTCTTGGAAGTCATAGAACATCACTTCTTTTTCCTCTACTGGTTGAAACAGCACAAGGATTCTCAGACTCAGAAAAAGGGACATAGACTCTACTTCTAGATGCAAGAAGATACAAAGAAATTGTAACCATTTTTAAAAACTGCCACACTACTATAAACACATTTCTTACTTGATTCTGTGCTGCTGTAACAGAATACGTGAGACTGGGTAATTTCTAAAGAACACAGATTTATTTCTTACAGTTCTAGAGGCTGAGAAGTCCAAGGTTGAGGGGCTACATCTGGCTAGGACTTTCTTGCTGCATCATTCAACGGCAGAAGGTGGAAGAACAAATGATCATGGGCAAGAGAGAGTGCAAGAGATCAAGCATACAGTCTCAATCCCTTTTATAATAAACCTTAATCTATTTATCTAGACACCTCCCATTAGGACCCATCTCCCAAAACTGTTGCACTGGGGATTAAGTTTCCAACACATGCTTTCTGGGACACCTTCTAACTATAGCACTTCCAAATCTTGTATGTTCTAGTACGATAGTTATTTAAGTTGTTTTTAGTTTCTGAGCTCCTTAGAAAAAGGCAAGTTCATCACTTTGAAGTGTACACTAACTCAGTAAGTAGAAAGATGATGAGGCAAAGAATAAAATCAAGTAAGTTTTCTAGTGCTAAGGATCTTAGCTAGGGAAGATTCTCTTGATAATATCACGTCTTCTAAAGGAAGAAAATTATAAGGGAAGAAACGTAGGCCTGAAAATAAGAAAAACTGGTTGTTATTCGGGCCTTTAGTTTGGCTGGTTAGAACACATCGGTAACCAAGAGGTTTAATTTGTAGGTAAGAGAATGCAATTCTGTTTAATAAAAAGCAAGTTTTTCCATTTTTCATTTGTGGGGTGGTTTGCATAGCATGCTGGTTAATTTTATGTATTAACTTGGCGTCCAAACACTTGGTCAATCACTAGTCTAAATGTTCCTGTGAATATTTTTTTTTAGATGAGATTAACATTTAAATCAGTAGACTTTGAGTAAAGCAGATTACTCTCCATAATGTGGTGAACTCAACCACAATGAGCCGAAGACCTTAAGAGTAAAAAGGAGGAAGTCTCCTGGGGAAGAAGGAATTCTGCCTCCATACTATCTTTAGACTAAAGCTGAAACATCAACTTTTCCTTGGGTTTCTAGCCTGCTGGCCTACCTTGCAGATTTTGCACTTGCCAGCCTTTATAATCGTGTAAGCCAAATCTTTAAAATAACTCCCTCCCCTCATCTACAAACACACATGCACACACACATACACCATGCCTCTCTTTCTACACACACACAAACACATACACACACATGCAGACACACGTATACATCCTCTTGGTTCTGTTTTTCTGCATAACTCTAATACACATAGTTACAGTTGTTCTGTATGTCTGACTGTATCCCTAACCTCAACTAACTCTCTAATGAATAAATGCGTGACCAAAGACAGTGTAGGGAAACTTCCCACTGGCATTTGAAAAACAGCTTAGTGAATTGGCTTTACTGTAAATATGAAAGTCAGCAGCTTCTTTCTGTCCTATAGGGATTAATATCTAAACAGAAAAATATAAATTCATGTAATTCAATAAAATCGTTTTTTTTTCTTTTAGACTGATGGTTCTCAACTTTGGTATTAGTATCAGCTAGGGAACTTGTTAAAAGATTCCAATGCTTTGAGCCCCACCCCAGACCATTTGCCCACCATTTCTGGAGGAAAGTGGTGGGCATGCATAGTTGTGTTTCGTTTCCATTGCTGCCATGACTCTATTGTGCAGCTTGTCTTGAGAACCTCTGATCTAGGCTAAATGTTGCAACATGGCAGCTGTTGGGCTGAAGCTATCTTGTTAATCTATCTTGCTGGGCTAGCTTTGTGTTTTTTTGTTTGTTGTTTCTATGCTTGCTTTTTCAATAATTTGAATTTGAGCACTCTGGGGTAGTACCTACTGTGCAATTCTTGGTAGGTCCTGCTCCTTTCTGTGACCTTTCACCTGGCTGTTTTACAAAATAGCATTGCCTTCCATCTCTCTAACGGCTTTCAAGGGCATGATCCTTGAATTTTAGACTGTAAAGTATTATCATCAAATATATATTATGACTCTAGGTAGAGGGACTGAGAATAAGGACATGAAATTTGGGAAATGCATTTGGCAGTTCATGAGGAGCACATTCAAATCCAGGCAGGGTGGAATTTAGGAAAACATTGATTCTGATTATGATCATTCCAAAAGGCAAGACTTCAAGAAGAATCTGAATGATGAATATAAATTTTGTGCCTTCAGGCATTATAAGAGCAGACAGATGATACTGTAATTGTTTAGGTGTTTCCAAATGTGTATCTAGTTGATTTTTCTTGTTAATACTTAAGTATCTCATTAGTTAATTAATTTCCTAATTTTTTATTTGATGCTTCCAAGTTATCATAATGATCTGTAATCCAGCTCTCTTCCCCCAAAGTATGCCTGTGTTCACTGTTTTTGAAATTTTGGGAGAAAGAACATCTTTAGCTTTAGAGTCACAACGTTTTTTTTTTGTTTTTTTTTTTTTTTTTTTTTTTACTTAAATGCTCTAGTTACAACGTCCAGAGAACTTTGGTAATTGTTGATTTGGGCAATGATGTCATTGACATTTTATAGCTGAAGTTCTTTTTATAAATAATAGCTAACTCTAGACTTTAAGTATTATTTTTGTTGGGGTAATAGATCTATAAAAGAGGCAAAACCCATCTCTAGTTTCAGTACACTAACATTAAAAGAAGAATTGCCAGAATAAGGATTTTAAAAATCAAACATTTTAGGAGTAGTCCAGACTGTACTGGACAATAGTCACAGATGTTTTCTAGGATTAAGTTGGTCCAAGCAATAAAATTCAGCTGGTAAGTGACCTATTTTTGAGTTTTTCCTTCCATCTCATAAGCAAGCTATTGCCATTCTACTACTGTTTCCATGGAAGAATGCTTTCTAGTAGGTAGTATAGCATTGTATCATTCACAGGTAAATATCTTGGGTGAAATTAACTAAAGTATAAGAGACTGCAAGATAGTTTAAAGTAACTTTTTAGTCTACATAAATCAGTGCCATAAAGGCTTTGGTTTTCTGATGACGATGGTGTCGAATATCTCAAAACAGGATTGTGTCAGCTATTAATTTATTCCCCATTCATTATGTAAGTCAAGTCTAATGCAATTGTATTGCAATAATGAACATGTCAAGTCGGTTGTCTAAAAGAGAATACATTTTCCATAGGCATATGTGGTTACAAATCCTTCTTAATGTGTAACGGAACTCAGGGAACATAGATAAAATGGCTTAATGAAAAAAGATGTAAAATCTTGGGTAGTTACGAATCTCACAGCTTCTTCATTTGATCACTTGTTGCCATTTTGGCAGTAAAATCTATCCAAAAACCTTCTGACACTCAAAAGAACTGAATTAGTGATAGCTTTTAGCTGAACATTGTTCACAGAAGTCTTAGGCATATAGAATTTACCTGAGTCACATCAATACTTGTCGTTAATAGCATTTACCCTCAGCACTGCCTTATTCTATTGCTTATGCTCCAATTTAATCCATGGGGAAAAGCCAAATAAAATACTCTTTGTTTGGAAAAACTTAAATCATCCTGGAATTCAGTGAGCTCAGGGCAGCCAAGCACAATCAATGGCAGTGAGAACTTTGGTTTGGGTTGCTAGTAGTATCAAATAAATATCATGGCTACAGTTCTTGATGTCAGCCCCTTTCCTAGATCTACTGTTGGCAAAAATCCTATCTGCTGTATTTCATTACAAACTAAAATCTCGGGGGAATTCTTGGAGGGTTCACTTTATGTTGTTGTTCAATAATCCATATGGAAAGAGTCTTAGAAATACTGAAGCATTTTGCTTTGACTCTTCCTTAATTTAAAAGTTATTCAGTTTTGTAACTAATGCCTCTTTTCCACGTTTAAATATCTTATAAACACTGTCATCAGGTTCTGGAGCTTTACTATTCTCTTGCCCCTGACAGCTATAATAACCTCCTTAAAACAAAAGAAATAAATAATTCATAACCTGGTAAATGGACCTCTGAGTAATTGAGTTATTTGTGTATATTTGAATAGATATTAGGAATTATTAGACCACATTCTATGTTAAGGGATCATTATGATATATAGAAATAAATGTACATTATATGACTCAGAGACCAAATAACAGTTACTTAAACTTAGGAGTACAACCTTTCCATGAAAGGCTATTTCTCCTTAACTGAGAGTTTTATGAAAATTTGGCTACAAAACTACTTGGGAATTTATCTGTTTAATCATGATGCATATTGATTAGCAAATTTTCTGAATTTTATTAATATTATAATATATAATTGAAGCATCATGATATGGTATCTTCTGTCTAGCATTATTTAAAATGTATACAATATGTTAGGGATTAAGAAAAAGTTTCTAAAGTGCACTTATATATTCTATTTTCCTTAAGCCGCAAGTTATTTTAAAAGTGTATGCATAAACACTGATTATTAAAATTCAAATGAATACATCTTTTCATCACATTGCAAATTATTACTAATAATTAACTCAAATAACTTCATTTACATAATGTGACTGTACTTTGGGTTTGCCCTTTTCAACATGAAGAATTAGTAGGCAAAAAACAAAAAAGGAAGAAAAAAAGCATTTGAACAGTGAAGGACTCTAATGTCACTCATATAGAACATATTTTGAAGAGTACCCTAGGCAATTTTTTTTAACATTACCATTCCACTGTTCTTCTCTAGAGACCAAGACTTTCCAAGAAGGAGGTGTTCCCAATTACAAAATAATTTGCCAAGATCCAAAGAAGTAAGACTAATATACACCTCTTTCTCATTTTTGGATATTGAATGTCTTCTTTATTATCTATGCAGGTACATTTTAAGAAGTATTTTCAGCCTGTAATAAAGCAATAATAATATTACTAGCTTGATTAATTATTTCTCAATTAGGATGCAATTGGAAGAATCTCACAGCTGAGCATCAGAATGTCTTATAAAGTTTATTTTAAAATATAATGCTTGGTTCCACCCCTAACATTTCCATTCACTTTTCTGGAAGTAAGGAGGGACATCTGTGTTTTTAACACACTGAAGAGCCAATGTTGATAACCCAGTGGCTACTGGGTTAGACTATCTAGGATATGAATAAGTAAAGAGGTAAGAGATGCATTGAATTACACATTTTTGTAAAAAGAATAGTTTTATTAGCACTAAAAAATATTTTAAAAATTAATTATATATATTCATTATATATATTCATTATACATACATATTCACTACAAGAGAAATACTTTGTGAAACAGATTAAAGGTGAAGTGAATTAAGTAAAGTTTGCAAATCGAGGGTGGGTCACCATCCCTGGATTCCACGACGCAGCAAGGAGGGAAAGGAACAGGGCTTTCTAGCATATTTGGAACATGATCTCATCAGAAAGTTGTGTTGCTGAAGCAAGAAAGCCCAGTGGAAATAGTCTCCTATCTTCAACCATTATGCAAGCTGATTCAGGATGGTGAATTTGGCAGTATGGAAGAGGGAAATTTTAACAACTTTATATAATAATCACAAATTAATGTTGCTAAACATAGTTTATGTTCATTATAATTATTAATATAATTCTGGTCTAAAAAATCGGAGAGAGATTGTATATAAAGAAAGAACATTAACTAGCTCAGTATACTAGATATTCCAGGCTATAACCTATTTAATCTGAATCTTAATCTGAGTCTATTCAAGCAATAGGTGGTAGAGAGTTCTAATAAAACTGGTAAATAGACAACATAGTACAAAACATGTTATTCTGTGTTGAACAGATCTGTATTTTAAAAGCCAGTTTGTAGGGTCATTCTCCATTATCCACTGAAGTAGTTTAATTAAAAACAGCTGAGACAATGACATCACAATAGGCTTACTAGAATAAAAGGGAAATATTGAGGCATCCAAGAACACAGTTAAACAGAGTTCAACTATGACAATCAACGTTCAGGATTGAATTATAAAGAAGCAGGGAGGGGGAAGAAAAATGATCAAGTAAACATGCAGGGGACACATCACTTTTCAAGGAACATTTGAGGCTAGGTTCATCCAGAAGGGGTGACACTTCTTTTAAAACCTCAAAAAGGGGCCTATCCAGCCCAAGACCAGGTTTCTAACTGGAGGGGCGACTATTAGGGCAAAAGAAGTCCAGTCTGAGACTCTCACTGGAAAAAGATCTAACTGTAAAAAATGCTGCCACTTCTGCTGATGATAATAGATAAAATTTACTATGCACCAATCACTATTCCAAGCACTTTACACATATTAACTTACTTAATCTTCATAACAACGCCATTGGATAGGTACATTATTATATTTCAGATAAAGAAACGGGGGCACCAGAATTTCATTCATTTACTCATTTAAACATACTAATGAGAACAGAAAAACATACTAAGAAGTTAACTAAAAAAGATAGAAAAGATGCTGACACTCCTATTTATATTTCTTTCATTTGTCCTAAAATATTTTTCAATCCATAATTGAGTACCTATTATTTACCAGAATCCACGCCAAACTCCAGATACACAAAAGATAGATGCTTCATATATGGTTCTTAGTATTCCTGAAGTTTATGATATTATTAGGGAGACATGTCTTCTCACAAATAATTAATATCTCTTTCACTTTTTCTAATTGTTAAATTGAGCACTGAAGGATCAGTAAGAGGGCAGCCCAGGAGGATTGTCAAGTACCTACTTCTCTGTGTCAGTGAATAAAATAATTCCTGTTTGATGTTTCGGCACTGTGAATCGACGTGCTATTTTACTTTTAATGTAATAATTCTTTTGAGACTACATTGTAAAACTCAAAATAGAAGGCCATGTTTGCCACCACCAGCAGCAACTCATCCCTGATGACCTCCAAGTAGAGAATAACAAAGTATAAAAAACACTTAAAAGCTGTTTTAGGGTTTATCCCAAAATACACCCACATACACACATGATGGAACAGGTCATAACATCCCTGAGTCTAGCAAGATTTTATAAACCAAATTGTGTTTTTAAAGAAAGTTTTATCCCTTTCGATTCTTTTTAAGTTTTGTTTTGTTTTTTAAACACATATAATGTGATTTCCTTACATGTATCAAAATAGTCTTGGAAGAAATTTCTTTCTTTCCCTATTATATGTAAATATTGATGGCACTTTTGTCCTAAGATTTTTTCTTTTTTCTTTTCTAAATGTACACTTGCCAGATGAAATACGGAATGCTCAGTAAAATTTGAACTTTAGATAAGCAATGATTTTATTTTTACTATAAGAAGTTCCTTTTTGTTTGATAAATCTGGTAAAATTAAAGTAACTTCCATGAACTATCCTTCTCCCTGTTCTATCTCCCTGTCCTATCTACCACTTGTCAATTTGTTCAATTTTTAATTTACGTATTCAAGTAATACTTATCAAGTGACAATTATATGTCAAATATTATTCTAAGCACATGACAGTGTATCAGTGAACAAAACATATACTTCGCTGTAATAGGCATATATTCTGATAAAGGAAAGATAAAGGAGAGAACTCATAATCTCAAACATTTTGAGAAATTAGGGGACAAGAATAATCTTGAAAACATTCCAATCTTTCCCACAGTGAAACAAAATATCTTCTGACTATAAAACTTACTTGGAATATATAATATAGTTTATTGCCCAGTCAAGATTTGTTTATTACTTTATCTGTAATTAACTTCAATGATCTAATGTTTTATCATTCAGCCCATTAATCTATCTTTTATTCTTCATATGATCAATGCTTTAAAAAGGGAATAAATTCTTCTATGAACCAAATTGGTTTTGTGCAAAGGAAATTTCTTTTCCCCTTTTCACTCAGTTTTGTTATTATTGTTAAAGACATTTAAAATTGGATGATGTCTACTGAGATATTTGAGCATAGACTCACTGACCTCCTGGTAGAAAAATGAAAGAGGGGATTTGATTTTAATTATTTTGTTCATTGAACTGAAACCTAGAATACATTTATTCCAGATGAATACTTGAGACACATGGAGCAAAATTAACAAATACATTCTCAGGTTTATATAATCTATACTCATAAAACTTTACATTTCATTAGGCCAGGAGCGGTGGCTCACGCCTATAATCCCAGCACTTTGGGAGGCCGAGGCAGGTGGATCACCTAAGTGCAGGAGTTCAAGACTAGCCTGGCCAACATGGTGAAACCCCATCTCTACTAAAAATACAAAAATTAGCCAGGCGTGGTGGTGCATGCCTGTAATCCCAGCTACTCGGGAGGCTGAGGCAGGAGAATCACTTCAACCCGGCAGGCAGAGGTTGCAGTGAGCCAAGATCACACCATTGCACTCTGCCCTGGGCAACAAAAGTGAAACTCCATCTCAAAAAACTAAATAACTAACTAAATAAATAAAACATAATGCTCTGTGATCATGTATACATACAAATAAACCCCTGTCTGATAATAGGATGCAAAATGTCACCAGAGAAACCCTGGGGATTACATATCCAGGACTCACTGACTTTATTCTACATGTCTTGCTCTACTCGCTTTTTCGCACATACTTCCCTCTGCCGCACTTGTACATTTGCTTCACATTGTTACTTGGAAATACACCCCCACTGGTTCTGGAAAGTGCTTTCTTTTTGTTTACAAGAGGACTTCCTAAAAAAGAGCCCTAGAGTGGGAATCTGATAAACTGGGTTCTAGGCCAGGATCTGCCACTAATTTGTTCTCTCTGTGTGTAAGCCTCAAGTTATTTTGTATTTCTAGTCCTCAGTTCCTCATCTGTAAAATGAATAGGATAGAGTTCAAGTCACAGATGAACCAGCTAGCCTAGCCCTGCTAACATTCAATGATTCAACCTCATGTTTATCATCCCTAACAATGAGGTCTTTAAGTCCTGCTTAAGTACCTCTAGAGATGTTCCATTAGATTTACTCTGTATGAGAAAAGTTTTCCATTATTTGAGCCTAAATCTTCCTCCATGTGGTTTCCAATTTTGGCCCAATTTTGTTCTCTTGAGTGTCCTAACTCAAACTTATTCATTGCCTTATTTTTGAGGATAGCTATCCTAATTCTTGTCCCTTCCACCCTTCTCCATCTCAGTTCCAGCCTAACAGCTTGAGATAGTTTAATTTTCCTTATGAAATGATTTCAAGTGCTTTGCTCTCTTGGTCACTTCTCCCTGGATTGGGCTGCTTGTCACTGGTGCTTAAAGGGCAGTACCTAGAATAATTAATAATCACTAATAATTATAGTAGCAATAACAGTGACAAGCTAGTACTTGTTATGTGCTAGCCACTGCTTCAAGTGTTTTACATATATAATTGTATGTAATCATTCCAGCGGCTTTATGCAGTAGTAGTGTTATTATTCACATGGAAACTGTAAGCAACAGAGGTTAAACAACTTGCCGAAGTGTTAATACATGACAGTGCAGGCATTTGAATCCAGGGTAGTCTGGACTGGAATGTAGAGCCTATGCTCTTAATGACTGGGCTATCCTGCATTTTCTAAAATGCATACGTTTGACATAGTCTGTGTACCACTCAGTTGGCTGGGACTTACATCCTCCTTACTCTGGACACTATCTTTTGATGAATGTAATCGAAGACTGAATTATGTTCCATATATGCATATGCTTTATCTGTGTAGACTCCAATTTTTATATTTAAAATTTTGATTTTAAATATCATGTACTTTGCTGAACATAAAGATTATAATGATAAAAATAAGCCATTCCCTATCAAGTTAGAAAATACATATGTGAATGAGAAACTGAACTACATTGTTGTAAGTACAGTGACTGAAATTCACTCTAAGATTAATGGGAACGTAGAAAATGTAACTAATTTTGTCTAAGATAATAATTAATTACTTTCCCAACAAAGTTACATTTGGATATGTTCTTTAAAGATGAACAGGATCATTGGTTAAAGAAAAAAATATTGGCAAAATATTTTGTCTGTGTTAATTATCTTTTAAAAACAATGTCTCAAATCTAATCAGGAATTAATTCACATCATGTTCATTAAACATTGCTTCTAATGAACATGATACTAAATGGAAATGTTCATTAGGAAATGGAAACTACTATTAAATAAAATGTTTGGTCATTTAGGGTCTTTTAGAACTTTTAGGTTCATCATGATTTTACAAAGATTCTGTCGGTGATCTCTAATTAGTAGGAAATATAAGTCTATTTAAATAGAAACATTTGAACCCATTTACAGAAATTATATGCTATAATACAGTATTTCCATCTCTAATAAAATGGCTTTTAAAAGCAATTTTAGGTGCCTTAATAAACCTTAATATATTTTAAGATTTATCAACTTACTAATATTGTTCCTTCAGGCTTAGGTCACTTTTTTCTTCTTCCTTAGTTATTTCCATTTATTTAACTTTCTGTACATATTCTTATGTTATTTAATTGATGGGTGTGGGTATATGGAAATTCCCTTCAGGTTTACTTCTGAAAACTGTGACTTATGCCATTGGTTTTGGATTTGAGCCATCTTCTTTTCGGGCCTTGATCCAACAAATCTTACCAATCTTTCTGCGGCCTCTAAACTTTGCTTTCTTGAAACCCATGTTACATGTCTGACTTCCTGCCATGTTTTCTTTACTCAGTTTTGGGTATTCTGTGGCCTTTTTACTCAAAGTGTAGTCCATGGACGAGTAGGATGAAATCTGCTGGGTTCTTGTTATAAATGTAGAATCTCAGGCCCCCACGCTAGTCCAACTGAGTCAGAAGGAGCACATTTAAAAGAACTTCAGATGCTTTGTTAGCACATTGAATCAGAGAAGCACTATTTTAAATGACACAGCAGAATCACTTTCTCAAGAGGTGCTCTCATTTCCACCCCTCCAACAAAGTCTCCCTTCACAGTCAGTTTGATGGACTTTCAGGGGAAATCAATTTACTTCAAGACAAATGAAGAATCTATCAGACTTCGAGAGGCTGAGGCAGGAGGACCACCTGAGCCCAGGAGTTTGAGACCAGCTTGGGCAACATGGTGAAAACTCATCTCTACAAAAATACAAAAAAAATTAGCTGTGCAGTGCTAGTGTGCACCTATAATCCCAGCTACCCAGGAGGCAGAGATGGGAGAATTACCGGAGCCTGGGAGGCCACGGCTGCAGTGAGCCATGATGGCACCACTACACTTCATCCTGGGTGAGAGAGTGAGAGAGGAAAAAAAAAAAAAAAAAGAATGTATCAGATAATTTACTTTTAGCTGAATATTAGTAAGAGTAGACTAACGTTTATATAGGGATTTCTATGTGCAAGGTACACTCTTTGAATTGGCCATCTTATTAAAGTCTTACTTAATCTTCCTTATATTATAGCGATTAGTATTAGAATTCCCATTTTACAGATGAAGAATTTGAGATCAATGTGAAGAATTTTTTTTTTGCCCAAGGTCACAGAGCCCTCCAGAGCCAGGTTTCATATTAAGCCTATTTTATTCTAAAATCTGTGCTTGACATGATTATATCAAACTGCCTTTTCCCAGGGGAGAATTTAACAGAATACAAGGAAGCTAAACATTTCCAACACCATGATATTTGTCTTTCTTTTTGAGTCTGTGCTCTCTGATTCCTTTACGCTGCTGTTACTGTCACCTGTTAATATTTCTATCCCCACCTGTCGTGCACTAAGCATCCCCTAGGAAAGTAATCCAAATACTCTCTTGCTCTCTGTCAATTGCTTTATTTATGAATTGCTTGCCACAAACTTTTCCATAACATACTAGCTCACCCTTAATCCTTCCGGCTTTGACCACCCCTATTTTCTGTCATGTCTTGATCTTTAAATCTCTCATTCAGTGCTGTTTACCTTTCAACTAAGATCCAGGTTCCCTCTCCAACTAGAAGGACTACCTTCTTAGGTGGATACTGTTCTAATAATACCTAGCCCTGGACCCCTATGTTGAGGCATCTCTTGACACTGTTTCAGGGTCCAAGCTCACTCTCGTTCTAAGAGCAGAAACAAGGCCTTCTTTCAGAAGCTCAGTTATGGAACATTCTTTCTACCATTTCACTTCATTCTCTCTTCTTTTATCTTCATGGAGGTATTTTCTTTCATGATAGCGAAAGCAAAATTAAAGAGTTCCACTAAAGCTTATATCTTCATGACACGTGGACTCCATCTACTTCTTCTTCCAAGTCTTTATTTAAACAAACTACATATTTCATTGTTATGATTGTGCATTTCCAGTGACAAATCTCAGTGTTTTACTGTGTTGAATTATACTCCAAATGTTGCTGATACTCTGTGCTTCGTGTACATAATAGTAATTTTGACCTTATTTTTAGTGATTTTTATTAGGAATTTTTTTAAAAAATCTGTATCACTTACATAACTTGTTCTATTGTAATGGCTGATATCCTTCATTATATCTAGTTTTACAGTTTTAACTGGCAATGTTTCCCTCATCCTAGATTTTGATTTTATAGTATAAATTTGGCAGGCTTCCAAACGATTCTGTGCAATATACTCCAGGTGTTCATCAGTCTAGCAGAATAATCCCTAGTTCAGCAACCAGATCCTGTTCTTTATTTATTTTAACTAGCCATTATTTTACTAATCTTCTGTCTACGAAATCTCCTATCCTAAAATAGAAACATAGATAAGAGCACACTACCAGCAAATATTTTAGTTTCCTGCTTAGGGCTTCATAATTTCTTCATAATTCCTAGAAGAAATTCAGATTTCTTCTGTTTATATCATTTATCCCCATTCAACGTGGTTTTAAGTGGTGATGAGCCAGAGAATTCATTAATTTATTTGCTCATCTCAAACTACATTTGTTGACTATTTTGTTCCAGGTACAGTAATGGGCCAGTAAATTTATAAGCCCCAGACAACTCTCTATCTAAAGATTAAGCCATTCATTTCAGGAAGGGAGAACCACTAGTGATTGTCCATGTAAGCTCTACAAATGGCTATCTCCACTCTATTTCATTTTTGTAGTTCCTATAACTAAGTTCTTCACATTTCTTAACTCTAGAAGACTCTTTCGCCTTTTCAAAGAAATAGGGCCTACTGCTTCCTTTCCAGAAACTATACATCTCTTTCCAAAGATCTCTCCAATGGATCAAACTTTCTTCTTTCCATTTTGGTTTGTGTAATATTCTGCCATTAATTGTACTTGATTTGGTTTGATTTCCCTCTGCCTTCTCAAAACCTCTTCCCTTTCAATTTCTTGCTTACGCTGCTTTTCTGTGTTATACAAGAACCCATTTTCTTCTTCAATGTGGCAAAGAATAAGAATCAATTAATTCTGGTCTTTCAATTACTCTGAAGGATTTATCACCTGGCAGCTCCCAAGATAATTTGTAATTACTTCTGGAAAGAAAAGTAACACAGTTTTTATAGCAATTACACCCCCTCCCCTGCCGGACAGCTGTATGAGCAAGCTAGAAGGATATGGAGCTCTTTTTAGGTTGTCCTAAATAGTGCTTTCTCACCTCTAGACTCTTCATGGGAATTTGGTCATTTTTTACCCCTAGTATGATAGTTTTTAGATTATCAAATACTAGAGTTAGATATCAGATGCAACTGGAAAGTAGAGTGAGGTACCTAACGTTAAAAAAAAAAAACAACAATATTTTCATCTTACTTTATTCTTCCTACTTTTCTAGTACCTGTTGCATAAACTTTTAGCTGACCATTAAAAATTCCTTTCAACTCTCAAGTGCTATTTTCTAGTGTATGGTGCTGTTTATAAACAAATAACTATGTGATTGAAAATTACATATTCCCAACTGAGAACTGATACCTTAAAAGGAAATTTCACACAGTTCAGTAGGTGCCATGGGAGATGTCAAAATTATTAAATTTTTAAATACTGAGACACCAGTTTACTGCAATATTTTGTTTTAAAAGTAGAAAATAACCCCTATAAAATCTGAAATAAGATTAACAATGTGTGAAACTAAAATTTTTGTGTGCAAGTCTAGTGGAAATTTGATTCTTCTTTTTGTTTTATGTGGCCTTTTTAACGTAAAAGCTATGCATTCCTTTAGCTTATGTGCTACACACACAACTTGATAGGCCCAGAGTGTCCACAGCACATCAGGTATACCTTGGACTGTTCACAAAGGGCGTGCATGATATACAAACCAGATTCCACAGGATACATGTAATTCATGAAGCTTTATCTCCATAATCCCCTGAGATGGCTCATGTTTTTTAAATGAAAGGAAACGGAAATTACAAAATATCTACATTTGAATAAAATTAAGAATGTAAAACAAACTGAGGCCAGCAAAGCCTTTTTTTTCATCAGTTGCAGTTTCAAAGAATAACTGGACTGAACTTAGAGTTCCTTGGACCTTTTGTGTCTTAATTTAAAACATTTTCTTTATTTCAAATGAAATAGATTTTCTAGGACGTGAAAGAAATAGTTGGGGATGGAAAATTCTGAAGTGTACAAAATAGGAAGTGTTTTAAAATTGGCCTAATGGGGACCTACATGTTTGATTGCTACAATTGGAATTGTGTTTTATTTAATCAGAAAAGCAACCTAAAATGAAGGCAAATGTTTAATGGTTCAAAATATGTTTTGTGCTTTTAAAAAAGAAGTACCAAATTTTACCCTTAGTTATTAGTGTAGAAATAAGTCCAGGATCAAAGTGTCCCTCCCACCTCCTGTTCAAAGTATCTCCCCACTTGTCGCAGTGGTTTTAGTAATATTTGGTTAGAGTTCTCTAGACTAAATAATATTTCTTCCCACATGAGAAGGCTGAGTCCTGTGTAGGCTAATTGACTTGTCCTTGATTACATAAAAAGAGTATCAAAGAAGACTGTACGTGTGTGTGTGTGTGTGTGTGTGTGTGTGTCTGTCTGTCTTGATGTCAGCTAAATTCCCAAAGTTATGAGTAATAGCCATGAGGAACTTCCGTATTTTACAGAGTTTCAAGGAGATACCAAACATCATCGCGAGGGCTTAAGAAGAGATGGCCAACCTGATTCTTCAACTCTCAATCCTCATAATGACTCCTAGACTATATAAACAGAAAAGTAGAGCTTAATGAAGAGTGCGTTTATATATTTCATGAGCTTTTAGCCTAGAAAGAAGTATACTAGTATTTCATCATCTTTCCTTTCTAATGAAAGGAGAAGTGCCTGCTCCTCTGCTCAGACAAGAAAGGAACAAGGAGGAATTCCTCAAAGAAACTGAGGGTTTCCTCAGGAGTGAAACACTGGCATCTCATTCCCCAGTCTGACATTTACCGAACATAAGAAACTTCTTGGCCTACCTTCTGGTGCATCAGAGTAGATCATGACAAGGAAGCTTTTGAGAGAAATAGATTATCTTGAGTTAAAGAGCAGATAGAACATACATCCCAGTTCTTGTTAATTCTGGAAAATGTTAACTATGCAAATCAGGTTAAAGCAGCTCCCAATAACAAGATGAGAAGAGATGGCAGCTGAAGAACAGTATGCCTTCCTATTATCGAACATGAAAATCATATATGACTCTAGGGCCATGGATGCTGTGCTCAGATATCGGCAGTAAGTAGATGTAGTATAATGTATATTGGAGCCATCTTAAAAAGACTCCACCCAGGAGAATGGCTTGCCAGTATGAATGTCTCTCAATTAAAAGTAGAGGGTATGAAGTATATATCCAGGGATAGAAGCTAAAGACGGATAGGGCCAGAGTGCAAGTGATCATGGTGAAAGATTGTTTTATTTGTTAAAAATATTTATTTCCCTACCTGTGGTAAAATTATACTTTCTGCCATATCGACTTCAGCCTTTTCTGTGTGACTTGCTTTGCCAATGGGATATAAGCAGAAGTGGCATATAACACTCTCAATTAAAATTTTCTTAAAGTTGTAACCATCTTGTGGTTTCTTCTGTAATGACAGCAGCAGGTCTCAGATAAAGGCTGGTTTCTTCTTTCGAACTCCAGAATAAAGAAGTAGGAGAAAAGATAAGGCCAACCTGCAGAGGACATGTAATATAAATTAAATCTAAACCTTTGTTATTGTAAGCCACTAAGGCATGGGTTTGTTTGTTGTCACTGCAGAATTTAGGAAAATACAACTGATACCATCTAGAAAGGGCATTTGGTGGGTGAATAGTATGGACATTTTCTATGTAGGCCTCTAAAGAATTCACAAGTGTATCTCATAAAAGAGCTCATATTTGAGTGCCTGCCCCTAAAAGTCATATATGGCTGCCTGTCAAGAAGGTAGACATACAAGACTGTTGGCCTTTTTCCTCTAACATTCTTTTCTTTCCTCAACATGCAACTGAAAAAAGAGATCTAGAGGCAGAGGAGTGAGCCAGAAACAAAGAATGAAAGTTGTAGAAAGTCAGAAACAAAGAATAAAAGGTGGAAATGAGCACAAGATCACACCATTCTCCTCTCTTTAGCAGGGTGGTCCAGGCTTGAAGTTGGAAAGCAGAGAAATATTTTATTTGGATTTGAGACAACGATAGACTGGATTAAGAAAATGTGGCACATATACACCATGGAATACTATGCAGCCATAAAAAATGATGAGTTTGTGTCCTTTGTAGGGACATGGATGAAACTGGAAAACATCATTCTCAGTAAACTATCGCAAGGACAAAAAACCAAACACCGCATGTTCTCACTCATAGGTGGGAATTGAACAATGAGAACTCATGGACACAGGAAGGGGAACATCACGCTCCGGGGACTGTTGTGGGGTGGGGGGAGGGGGGAGGGACAGCATTAGGAGATACACCTAATGCTAAATGACGAGTTAATGGGTGCAGGAAATCAACATGGCACATGGATACATATGTAACAAACCTGCACATTGTGCACATGTACCCTAAAACCCTAAAGTATAATAAAAAAAAAAAAAAAAAAAGAATTGACATTTGAATTGGATTGGACTAAACTTTGTAAAAGAAAATTGAGTCTTGGTGACCAAAATGAAACTCTTCATATAATATAAAATCTAGACAGCAAAGAGTTCTCTTCAAAATATGATTGATCACTGTAGAATGGAGATCTGGGTAGAGGTTGGAAAAAGCATTAAAGCATTTTTTCAATCTTACCCTACAGGGTAAACCCATTACAGTTAGACAGCTTGTTGGTGACAGAAGCTAAGAATCCTAACTGTAAGTACAATATTATTTTGAACATTTATTTCTTATAGGATAATTTCTATGGAAATTCTATCAATAACAAAAGGCAACTCAACTTTCTATGGTGAATTATTTGGTAGGCCACAGCAGGAAGCACAATAGTGGGCAAAACTGTAACACAATTTTCTTAGAACTGAAACCCCAAGTATAATATTTTGTGTACATTATTACTCTAGGGAGCCAAAGCATACAATCATAGACAGAGAGCTCTATAGTAATGCCAAAAGCTTTTATTTAATAATGTGTTTATAATTTGTTTCTTGCCTGAGTCTAAAAAGGATCTAAAGTGTTTTCTTCAGCATACATACACCTTTTTAACCACACATCTATTTATTGAACATGGACTGTGCGTGAAGTACTCTTCCATGTTCCTGTACTCAATACAATACTGAAAGTAAAGAACTTCGTATTTGATACATAAAAACAATAGAAAAATAGAAAATTCCAGCAACTTTTGATCTCACAGTAATGCCAGATCTTTGAATCCTGATACATAAAATTTTATTAATATCTTCACATATTTGTATTCTACAATGACTGTTTTATAAAAAGGTAGTCAATGAAATGGTTTGAGGCAGGGCTTTGCTTTCTACATGTTGATTGAAAAGAAACCACTATAGTTCAAACGACTCTAGGCAGCATTTTAAATAGACATGAGTCAACCAAAGCATAGTTCCCAAACTCATACTCACTGTTTATTATGGCTAATTCAATTTTAGATTAGTAAAATGTGCAATCTTGGACTTACATTTTTAAGTAAAATAAATAATTTATGATACACTGGTGTTCTTTGTGTAATCGAATGATAGAGTATATTTACTCTTTACATTTTTGTTACTGGATTTTCCTTCCAACAGAAGTAAATATACTAAAAGGAAAGAACACTTCATAAGTTAGAAGATCTGAGTTCTAGTCTTTTTTTACTTACCAGACAACTGCATGAACTTAGACAAGTTATTTAGCCTACTCAGACCTTAGTAATTTAGTCTAAAAATGATTTTAACTAGATAACCTATGCTGTGCTTTCTGACTTGAAATTTTGTGATCCCAACGGAACATTAAGTGGAATATTAAAATACAATACAATCAGTTGAGAGTCATAGTGCGAAAAATTCAGCAAGTGGAGTTCACATTTTCCTGAAATTATTATTGTATTTAAATTTCTTTCTAAGGAAATATTATCATGAACTATGACCAGAATTGTGTCTACTAACTGTCACACATATTTGCTAAAATAAATATTACTAAACAAATATTAAATGCAATGCTGTATTGAATAATTTGTCGCTCCTCTTCCACTTGACAATATTGTATTCTATAGCAGTGCATTTCTAGCCGAGGACCTTGTGCAATTATTGAATTTCATTTTAAACTTTAGTGTTGCCCACTGCTGTGAGGTACAGTTTGGTATTAAGCTCTAAACCATAGGTCTGAATTGGAACGACATTTGATAGGCTAAAACCATTTCACTTTATTCCCTTGCCCAATGATTTCCTGCACTGAATGTTCAAAATTTGTGAATCCTGGCCAACAGGACTTTAAAATATGTTTATAACATGTTCTTTCCCCAGCTTGTAAATAAATATCAACTTTGAAGGAAACATATCATTTGATTAACATCTGATTAAAATAATAACAAAAAAATTTAGACTTTTAACTATAAAGTAGAACTATAAAAGGATGCATAGAGTATCTAGGCACTCTGCTGAAAAAGAGAAAGGGTTTGTGAAGGAGTAAAGAGAGGATGGAAGAATGTCTGGCCTCATTTATCTATTCAAAATATTTAACTTCCATTGGTGCCAGATGAACAAGTCAAAATCCTTTCCCTTAAAGAATTCAATGTATGAGAAACCAGGGAAAGTCACTGACAGTTGAAAGTGTTCTGGTAAACATGGCAAAAGAGTGGAAAAAGGATTCCAAGAGAACAGAGGGATGAAAATCTAACTCTGCCTTGAAATAATTTACAGAGAATGAGATGCCATTGATGCACCATAATGAACAGGTTGAAATCACCCAGTCAATGATGGCAGAAAAGCCATTTCAGGTAGAAGGTCACTAAACACACACACAAAATAAGAGAAATGAAGTATAGTAGAGAAAAAAGCAATGAGAAACAAAAGTGAAGAGGTAAATATGGCCAAGATCATATTAAGTCTTATATACTGTATTATGGTAAGACATTTGTGTTTGAAGCAATGAATAATGGATGCCATTGGAAAATTTAAAAATCTACAGTACAAAAATATTATATAATAATTATTGTGTTAGTTTGCTAAAGCTACCATGACAAAGTACTACAAACTGGGTGGATTAAACAACAGAAATTTGTTGTCTTACAGTTCTGGAGTCTAGAAATATGAGATCAATGTATTGGCAGGGTTAATTTACAAAGGGTTTTAAAAAAAATGTTTTTTGCTTTTCCCCTAGTTTCTAGTAGGTTACCTATAAATCTTTGGTGTTCCTTGACTGTAGATGTGTCACCCCTATCTCTGCCTTCATGCTCACATAGTGTTTTCCCTGTGTGCATGGATGTGTCTGTATTTCCCCATTTTGTAAGGATACCAGTCATAATGAATTAGGGACTCACCCTACTCCAATATGCCCTCATCTTAATTAATTAGCTCTGCAGTGACCCTATTTCCAAATATGTTCACATTCTGAAGTACTAGGGGTTAGGACATCAACATATGATTTTTGAAGAGACACAATTTAATTCATAATAACTGAATTGTAGTAAACATTTTCAAAAGATTATCCTGGTAATATTATTGCAGCTGACATACTGGAAACAAAGCTGCCATGGGGGAGACCAGCAAGGAATCTCTTGTCATAACCTAAGAAAGAAAAACGTGTTGGCTTGAACTACAAAGCAGCCATAGAGAGAACAAATTTTAGAGATATTTAAGATGTGGCACTGACAGAATATATTGAGTACTTTTACATAGGATTTTATGGCAAAAAAAGAAGCTGAAATGACTGAGTTTTCTGGAAAACTGAACAGGTTGTAGAATTATTAATAGAAAAAGGAATGTTGTAGAAGAAGATTTGAACAAAGATCATGTGCTTAGCTTTAATATGCCTGTGAGACATCCCAGTCAACATGGTAAATGGACCGGAAAACATGAATCAAAATCTCAGGTTAGAGATTGTACATTTGGAACTTGGGAAAATCAAGATGGTAAGTGACACTGTGAGCAACTAAAAGAAGTAAAGGAAAAAAGAATAATGGAAATAGTAATATTTAAAAGTTGGTTTAAGAAAAAAATAAAACCTGTAATAACAGAATAAGTAAAGACAGAAGTAACAGATAATGGGATTCTAGAAATCAATGAAGGATAGTGTTAAAAAGAAGGAAAAAGTGGTCAGTAGTGTCAACAGTAACAGAGTTCTAGTTACTATTCTAGATAATTCTAGAAAGTTATCCTTTGGAAATCATTGGTGACTTTAGCATGGGCAATTGGTGAAGTATAGTAAAGACGCATTATGTGTGCATCACACCTACTTGAATTCAGTTATTTGGTCTCTGCCAAAACAATAATAGTAATAATAACAATAATTTAAATAGTGTGGACAACTCTGTCTGACATTTCAATCAATGAGAATATGTATATGTTTTCAGTAATAAATATCAGGAGAGATAAGGCTTTGCTGATCTCCCAGTCAGTTTTGGTTTTATATTGGTTCTAAAAATTGAGAATCTTGCCATGCTATGTAATTCTTGTGTTATAAGATATTTTTAAACTTTTGCACATAATGGCCCTTCACCTCCAAGAATACATCATCTATATATCAGATGTTCAGCCAAAACAAAACAAAATGAGCCATCCTTTCAACTTTGTGAGAAAAATGATGAGATTTATAGAGGGACAGCAGAAGAATCTTCTTATAACAGGTTTGTAGTAAATTTGACTCTGACATCTTTATCTTCTGTGTTGTCTTTAGAAATTAATCTCTCTATATAACTCCATTTTATCTACAAATGGTGGTATTTATCAAATGGTGGCATCAGAGGAGAAACAAACAGAATGAAAGAGAAAATGTGATATAACAAGTAAAATGATTAGTTTGTATATGTCAATTTGGTTGGTTGATTAACTTATTAAAACTACTGTGCTTTTGACTATGATTGACAATGTTACTTACAGAAGTGAAGCGTTATTATCACCAATTGCATTCATCTTTAGAAAACCTAGAAGACTTTATTTTGTTAGAATCGTGGCTATACCGTCCAGTGTTCTGATGTCAGTACCCCAACACCAGAAGTTGTATAATGATACAGAGTACTCCTCACTGCCACACGCTTCCAGAGTCTTAGAACTAGAAAACCAAATAGTAATTGAAAATAGATTTACGTCTTTCTCTGAAATTAAAAGCACTTGAGACTTAATCACTTGGGATAGCTTAATTCCCAAGTAAGAACATGGACTAATAATCTCAGAGGAGTCCTTTATGTCCTTGTTATTCTTCTGAGGTGTTAGAATTTTCTAAAAAGAATAAACAATAATGACTACTGAATGCTCATGAGTAGAATATATTATAATGTTGAAAGAGTGCTTTGAATTTATTTCCTTGGAAGAAGTGATGGTTGGTGGCAATGGGACAAGAAACAGAGGTCCTATTATTGACTTTGTACTTCTTGTGAAATAAGAATATGAATAGCTAATTCTGAGTACGGAAAGATGTTCTAGTAGTGTTCCTACGGGGTTAATTGGGGTGAGATAAGCTAAATATATTAAAAACATGAGTAGCAAGGGGAAAGAATTTGTTCATGACAAACTAGCCTAACAGAGTAAAGGAAAAAATACCAGAGGACTATAAAAAGTTATAATTGATCAACACAATAGCAGCTAATTTCAACACAGACAAGGGCCAGGAGAAAATAATCGCAAAAATAAAATCTTATTTTAAAAAGTTTATATATGCCGATAGTTTTTTAATGTTCTGCAACCTTTCAGCACAAACATTTATACCTTTTTGCGGTCAATTCAATAAAAGCACCTAGTCTATTAAGAAGGCTAACGAGAGGATTGGATGAAATATTTGTTTATAGAACAAGTGTGAAAGGAGCTATAGTAGGCTTTGGTAATATGCCAATAAAGTATTTGCTGATTCCTCCTTTAAGAAAAAACATACAGAAAATATTTCACTGATTCATAGAATTTACAAACTTAATGATTGCTCCTATTAGTCTTTTACTTATTGCTGAGGAGACATCCACAGCAAGAAAGGATCAGAGAAGAAATAGAGAAAACCAGGTTAGCACTGAAGTTTCTCAGAGAAAGGTTTATACAAAAGAAGAAGAGATTATGGAAAGGAGTGTGATGTTTTCATTTTTCCTTGGTAATACTACCTTTTTTTTTAAGTTTGAGACGCACTGAAGGTGTGAATACAAACACATGCTTACACATACAACAACATTCTTACTCCCACTCTTTATGCTTGTGAAAGATATCTCCGTAGATACCCTCACAGAATCATGGGTATTCATATGCACATGCTTTAATTATAGTTACGGGAAAATAAAGAAGAGTTCTAAACGTAACTTGTACATAGGGAAGGTAAAAGAAAGGCTACAGGCTAAAAGCTTGGATATAGTTGCAGGAGGAGGTTAAAAGATTCAATTCTTCATTCAAAGTAGCCACTAAGGTTACTAATATGGTTACACTATAAAATAGGGGACCTAAACAGTTGAAACATTTTCTCTTTATCTTGGTACATTGCTGATGACAATATATTCTAATTCAGTTCTTACACCACCTGCCATTTTGCATGTGGATAAAGTGGCAGATATTGTGGGTTGATTGACTAATATCCATCTCAATCTCCTTATTCTTTGTTGCCTCTAGTTTTAAATATTTTAAACAAAAGCATAACTAGAATTCCCGACCTTCTTCGCAGCTACAAGTGAGCATGTGCATAGTTCAGACAATAGGAAGTAAATGGAAGTCTGCTGGGGTTGCCTCTTCCCTTGGACATTGACACTGTTATGAGACTAAGGGCCACTTTTACTAGCCCTGCACTTCCCATCACTGGACTTCTTAGCATAGCATAAAAACACCTGAAACTCTCTAGTCAAGTTTTCACTTGACCATCACTCATCTCTGAAGCAATTTATAATTGATATAGGATGATAGGAGGAGCACGAAATAAAGAGCAGAGGAAAGAGAAGGAAGATCATGAGACGAGAAGGTGAAAAGGGTCCTCGGGAGTGATATACATTCAAAAATAGAAATAATCACTCATTTCCAACTCAGGTATCAAATGCAGTATGCCAAGGTCAAATTCATCAATTTGAACTGATATTATATCAGTGTAGAAATGTAGAGCAAATAATACAACATTCTTTATCTAAAACTCTTGGGGCCAGATGTATTTCAGTTATATATATATATAACTGAATGTATATTTCTTTTTTTTCTCAGAATGTATTGCATTAACGGAGTTTTATTCACATCCTTTGTTTCCTCTTCAAAGTTATACACAGTATTTCCTTTATTTTAATGGCTTTCCCTAAATATGTAAAAAATATATAAATGTGCACAATTTTTTATTTTTCACAAAGCCTAATGCATATATATATATATATATGCATAGAAATGTAGCATGTTTTATATATTGAATTTAACATTGCATCCCCCCAGTAAGGTCCTTAAAATACTTTAATGTTTCTGTATGGTAACGTAAGTGTAGTTACATTAAAAGAAATAAGAAAGACCATAAATAGTTTTGTCGTAGTTAACTTCAGCGCTTTTGAATTAATCATAGAAGTAATTTTGTTTTCAGAGTTCTTCGGAGTTTGAAGTTGGGACTCTCAAGCTGTGATAGCTAAAACGTGTGTAGTTTTTATATTGGGTCCTCTACATATGTTAATTTGTTTAATCTTCACAACAATCTTATGAAGTGGGTGCTTATAATCATCCCCATTTTGCAGACTGAAAAACTAAGTAGAAGAGAAGTAAAGTAACTCAGCCAGAGTCATCCAGGATGTATCCATGTTGAGATTTGATCACAACGTGAATATGGCACCACAGTCTATGGTTACACTATACCAAAGTATAACCAAAATGCTATATTATTCACCTTGATATAAACACACATGTGTCTATATAATGAAAACTGTGAAACAGATCGGTGGAAGCTCTTTTTTCTATATTGCCTCTGAATAATTTCTGACCAACCTTCATGTGTAGTATAATCAATTTTATATCCGCTAATAAAAGTGAATTCTTAGTTGGTCAAGTATTTTTAAAGAACTACCAGTTTGGGGAATAAAATAAGACAGTATAGAAAGGAAGGAAAAGAATGGGGATGAAAGAAAAAAAGAAAGAAAGAAAGAAGAAAGAAAGAAAGAAAGAAAGAAAGAGAGAAAGAAAGAAAGAGACAAAGAAACAAAGAAAGAAAAGAAAAAAGAAAAGAAAAGAAAAGAAAAGAAAGGAAGGAAGGAGGGGAAGAAGAAACGGAAGGAGAAAGAAAGAAAAAAAGAGAGAAGAAAAAAGAAAGTATAACTCATGCATAAGCTTAAAGTATGAAAGAATATACAGAAGTAAGATATATTTCTTCAACACATATTTATAACAATGATTTAAAAATCAAAATTCACAACTTGCATTTTAAATTGAGGAATATAAAGCAATAATCAGCTCAAGAGTAGAGCTCATAAAAATGACTTTTAGGTGTGAGTTTTAACCTAAGATTTAAAGGAGGTGATTAAAAACAGAGTAGCAGAGAAAAGGCTTGGAGAAAACTCTGGGAGTGGCAAAAAGGGAATTTTGGTGAGTAAAAAACATGCATGTGTTATCAGACAGATTTGGCCCTGGTGTGCCTCCCTACCCACCCTCAACTTTCCCACCCTCTGCTGGAACTGATATAAGGTAAGAACATTATTATGTACCAGAACAACAAATGTAGAGTCTATGAAAGAAAAAATAATCGTGCAGCCTGGGGAATCTGGGGTTAGTAAGAGAAGAAAATTGCTGAGATACTTAGCTTAGTCCCTATCATGATGCTCCATAACTTTTGATGTTCTAGAATAACAGAAAAAGGTAAAGGAATTCTAAGAAGGGGTAGACATCTCTATAGAAAATGCCTGTTTCTTATCCTCAAGATTTCAAAACTATGAGAATTACACAAACATGTCTCAATGGATCTAGAGAATGACAATGAAAAATGTCAGGAGATCAGAAGTTATTTTCATGACATAAAGAATTTAGAGAAGTTAACTCTGGGATTAGAAGGCTCAATTTATTCAGGGTCGGTATCTAAAGAACAATAGGGTTTGGTGATTGGAATTTTTAAGCACGGAAAGATGCTCACACTATTTCTCAATATTTCGCTTTTTAAATCACAAAACCAAAAGACTATAACTTAAAGTCAGCTTAAGTTTTCAAATTAACATTTGCTACCAATTAGTTCATGAGTGCAATTGTCTGAAATGTTTAACGAACGTAAGAAAGCTTTTAAAATGGAAAAACTTTTATGTTCAGTACTTATGTTGTTACCCTGCCTGGCTTATTATTGCAACAAGTTTGATCACCCAAGAGTTCATAAGATTTTAAACAGGAGGACTTGGCCCTCAAGCAGGATGACGGGGCTTTTGCCTCTCTTTAACATCCTGCATAGGAAATCTTTTAAACAAAGAGTAGGTCCCAGTTGCTTGTTTTGTACTTAAACCCCACACTAATCCCATTGCCATCAATAGAAAGTTTGTATGTGGATTGAGTATGGGCTGCCCATTCACAGAGCCACTGAGAAAAGGAAATGCCCTTTTATTTCGTTGTTAAGTCCAGTTTCCTTAACTTTATTTATTTCAGTCTAATTAGTACTACAAAGAATTTTTCCTAACTTTATTGGGAATACTTCTAAAGTTTCACCATTAAAAGCAATGTGTACACTTAAATTATTTTGTTCTTGGTTAAAGTAGTTTTAAATCATAAACAGGTAATTTTATTAAATGCTAGATAGCAAACTTTTACAAGGTCATAGTATTTTTCCATCTTAATCCATTCATGTTTCTTATATTAATGAATATACTAATTTAGAATAATATTTGCGTTACTTAGAAAACCCACTTGGTCATGATTTTAACATTTCTGAATTTGATGTGACATTAATTTATTTAATTCTGCTTTGAATATCAGGTTTATACTAGTCTCAAAGGTAAATTGAATAGCCTTTTTAATTTTTTTTGTCCAAAACTTTAAAATTATTGACATGAAGTTGGTTGTAGTATTCTCATATATTTTTTAACCATGGCTTTATCTGTAGCTACATTCTTCTTCATTTGTAATATTTATTTGCTCTTATCACTTTTTCCTTTAATGAAGCTTTCCAAAGATTTATTTTATGAGTTTTTCAAAAGTTAAGAACAAAAAAAACTCTAATGTTACTTTACACTCCATTAATTTCCATTCTCTTACTTTCTAGCTATCACTTTCATGATTTTACTGTTTTTCATCTAGCCTCTTGAATTTAATGTTGGCTCACTACTTTTCTCTTTTTCTCTAATATATTAATTTAGGGCTATGTATTTCCCATTAAACCATAATTTAGCTATATCTCATGAGTTTTAATTTGAATTATTTCCAGTATTTTCAGTCTCCAGATATTTAATAATTTCTAACTTTTTACTAATTTTTAACATTAATTTAAAAAATTTTTAAGATGATATAAGTAACTTTACCCTTTTTGTTCTCTTTTACATATTAATATATGATCTGCATGATATTATCTCTAAACTTTGTTAATACCCTATTTTTATGCTGGCATTTCATCAAGTTTTTATAAATATTCAATTCTAGAAAAGAAGGCATATTCTGTATTTTTTAGGGTATAAAAATCCCACATACAACTATAAGATTGATTGAGGAATATGTTATTATTCTGTGTACTTATTTTTTACGTTTTCCTCTACAACTTTCTAAAAAAGCTTTACCGGAATTCTTTATTTTTCCAATTGTCCTTGTAATGCTATTAATTTTATTTGATGTTTTACAATATCACATTTATGTTAATTGCATAAAAGTTCATGATTAGTGTATCTTCTTAGTAATTTGTTCCATTTATCACTCTATTATGTCCATCTGTAATCCTCATTAATGCTTTTTACTCAAAATTCTATTTTCTACTATTTATACTAACCCATTTTCTTTTGATTAAAAAATGCCTGCTTTATCTTTGTTAGCTGCTGGTTTGAATTTCCAGCACTGAATGGGGAAGATCAGTGGGGAATAAGAATAAGAGGATGGGGCAGTTCTTTTTTAGCTGAGTGCCATTGCGTTCTTTGTATCTGGCAGATAGTTAAAGCTGACAAAGTGTGGAATCTGAGTCTCTGGATATCTTACCTGTAACTCTCATGCATCAGATAATGCATTCCTTTCCCCAGACTTGTAAGCCCTCCCACAGCCTCTTCTTCTCTGGTAGTCTGGACCACACAGTTCATACATTCTTTCTGACCTTAAGGCAGTTATCCAGGGTAGGATTTTAAATGGCCATAGCTCTGCTCTCTGTCCACATGGTCCATATTCAGTACAAGGGAAATACTTATAACATCTATACTTGTACAAACCCTGAGATGGCAGCCCAGTCCCAGGACAACTGCACACTCCTGGCTATACCATCACCACTACTCAGGCCAAATTGCAACTTTGAGAAGTCCCAGGCAGCAGTCACGTCTCATTCCATGGGCAAAGAGACACTCTTGTTGTCTTGTTGAAGCCAAATCTCTCAAGACTTAAAATAATGAAGGTAAGAATTCCACATATTACCTCTTCCCGCCATACACACACACTTTGGGAGGAGGAATTGGGATTCTTAGCTCTATTCTTCCAAGAATCCTCCTCGAATATACCTATTGATGCACAACAGGCCCATTTTTATTTATTGTGAGTACTGATATATTTGAGCTTATTTGGGTTATTTTATTTTCATTTATTTATTGGCTCTTTTTTTCTCAGAATGTATTGCATTAATGGAGTTTTATTCACATCCTTTGTTTGCTCTTCAAAGTTATACATAGTATTTCCTTTGTTTTAATGGCTTTCCCTAAATATGTAAAAATATATAAATGTGCACAATTTTTTATTTTTCACAAAGCCTAACATTGACCAATATTTCTATTTTTACCTTAACAAGTAAACTGGGATACCTTAATTCCCCTCCCCCAAACTTGTCATCTTTCATGTTACTGTTATTACATGTTGTTTCTAAAAATAAAATTTATTTTTATTTTTTAGTTAGTTATGAAATTCAATGCTTCTTTTGTTAAATTTAGCAAGTATTTATAATATCTCATATAAGCCCTCTTCTTTGTTCTGGTGTCACAGTGGCAAATAGGAAAATTTCTTGCCTTCATCCAACTTTCATTTATCTTTTTTTAATTTTTCTTTGCTCACTACTGTTTCTTGCTATGCTTTCCTTTGGGTTCTATTTCTTTCTTGTTGGAGTACATCCTTTAGTAGTTTCAGCAAGAGTCTTTAGCAGCAAAGCTTTAAAGTGTTTGTATATCTGAAAATTACTTTCTTTTATCCTATTATTGAATTGGAAAATATATACATAGTCATGCATCATGTAATGAGGTTTTAATTGATGAAAGACCACATATATGACAGGGATCCCATAAGATTATAATACTACATTTTTACTGTACTTGTACTTTTTCTCTGTTTAGATATACAAATATTTGCCATTACATTACAATTGCCTACCATATTCAGCACAGCAACATGCTGTACAGGTTTGTAGCCTAGGAGGAATAGGCTAAACCATATAGCCTAGGTATATAGTAGGTGATCCCATCTAGGTTTGTGTAAATATTCTCCATGATGTTTACATAATGACAAAAATCACCTAGTGATGTATTTCTCAGAACAAAGTCTTATCAAGCAGCATGACTATATAGTTGACCCTTGAACAACACTGGAGTTAGGGGTGTATACATCTCACATAGGCAAAAGTCCAAGCATAACTTTTTAAAATCCCCAAAACTTAACTACTAATAGCCTACTGTTGAAGGGAGGCCTTACTAATAGCATAAACAGTTGACTAAAACATATTTTGTATGGTATATGCATTATATACTGTGTTTTTACAATAAAGTAAGATAGAGGAAAGCAAATGTTTTTAAGACAATTATAAGGAAGAGAAAATATATTTATTATTCATTAAGTGAAAGTAGATCATCATAAAGGTCTTCATCCTCATCAACTTCGTATTGTTTCGGTTGATGAGGAAGAGGAGGAGTTAGTCTTGTTTTCTCAGGGGTAGTAGAGGCAGAATAAAATCTGTGTGTAAGTGGACCCACATGGTTCAAACTTGTGTTGTTCAAGGGTCAATTGTATATGTAGGTATGTATGCACACACATACACACACCACATATTAACTGAATTGTAAAAACATTCAATATTTCAGTCAAAGGGTTAACTACATACTTTGCATAAGTAGTCAAAGACAAAATGGAGACCGTCACTTAAGAGTTTATGAAGGAAAATTTAAAACATATTCTATATGAGACTATCTCCAGTGTATGTCTAACAGAACTTGCAGGAGATGAGAAGACTAAGAATGGCAAACAGATAATGGCAAAGTTATTTTCTAGGATTCAAGAAAATTATATAACTTGATATGCCTATGAATAGGCATATCCAGACAGACTGCCACTGTGGAGAGAGGAGTACTTAGGTTTGGTCTAAATTCCTGAGTTGGTGGAAGAGTATTTCTGATCTGTTAATTTGAGAGCCAAGGGTGTTTCTGTTTACTGTTAATGGGACAGCCACTCCCTCCTTCTCAGCAGTATTCAGATGACCAATTCCAAGTCTTCTGCCCTGCACAATGACTGTGGCCTAGATCTCTTTAAAGTTTTATTAATCATCCCAGCTCCTAAGCCTTAAGTATGGTACAATTACCAACTTACTACATATTTGACATTCCTCTTCATTTCTAGCACCTAGAAATTGTCATTTTTTGTTTAAAAGTTCAGCTTTATTAAAAATAATTTTGCTGCATTTTTGGCTTTCTATTGTATGTGCTTGGAGTAGTCGGCATACTTTGCATCTTCAGCTTTCTATATTGATCTAAAGTCCCCCAATAACTTATTTCTCCATCACAGTGGAAACCATTATTTATGTGTAATTGACCTTTGAAACTCCCTTGAACACGCCACTGTGCTTTCTTCTGTGCCTTTGTCCATTTCATTTCTCAGAATGTCTTCTCTGTGCTTTCCACTTTTCCACAAACTATCATTATTTAAGGTGAACCCAGATTTCCTCTCCCTTCCAGCTTGAAGTAATCTCTCCTTCCGTGAAATCCCCATGTCACTAATTCTCTGAAGATATTATTCTCCACTTATTTAATATTGCAAAGAAGTTTAAATTTTTTCCATGGAAGGTTCAATAATTTTAGTCTATAAAACAAACTGATAATAGACCAGGTTAACAGGAAAAGAAGGCATACAAACTTATTAACATGAATACATGTGCATGGGGTAATACAAAATATGAAAACTCAAAGGGGCCAGATAGTTTACACTTTTATATCATCTTGAGATTACAGGAAGCTTAGGGGCTTGGATCATGTTAAGACAGGTGATGTGAGGGAGAGAAAAGGCATGGCTAGCAAAGGCTGTCTTGTTATGCAGGAGAAGCCTCTAAGGTAGCAGCACTCAGGAAGAGTAGATGGTAGCCTGTGGTAATGGTTTCTCTGTCAGAACTTCAAAGGTCATACTCTCAGTCTCTCTCTCTCCTCTGAGATAATCTTTCTAGATCTAGACAAGGAAGGTCTCAGAGAAATCCTGTCTCCTTATCTTGCTAATGTAGACTTTACAGATAAAAATCTGCTCCAGAAAAAAGCAGCTTTGCAGGGCTATTTCACTCAGCAGATCCTCTGAATAGCCATCTAGAAAGATGTCAGAATGTATCTTGGGTTGAGGTATTTTTGGTTTCCTTTAGTCTCCCATTTAAAGCTCATTTTTAGAAAGTTTAACATATTAAAATAGGATTGGTATCTGTGAAGTGATTTGGGTTATAGGTTGTCAGATAAGAGATTGGCAAAGGGAAGGAAAAGAACATAGATTTAAACAAGGGGTCCATATTTTCTTGAGTCAGTCTTCTAGTCTTGAGAGTAGGTCAGTTAGACAGCTGTGTCCCATTCCAGGAGGTGAAATTGCGATAGGTTTTCAAAGCAAGACCTCTCTATATAATACAGGCAAACAGATGTTTAATAAGAAGCATTTCTATGGAAACAGAAGAAAAAATAAAGATTCATGTCTGGAGAAGTCTGTAAATTAGTTTTTCTACAGACTCTGAAGCATATTCAGTTGGAATGGGCAGGCAGTGGCAAAGTACTGATTTTTCTGAATTGTAGTTTGAATCAGGTGTTTCAGTGAACTTTCTGAGTATCCATACACCCTCCAGGCATGAAGTTTGTTCATATACAGGTTGCTGTAGTGATTTCTCCCAAAGTTGATATCAGGTTTCCCAGCTTCACTTTGTAGAAAATTTCAGCTTCAAGAAAAGCATAGTTGTAACTTCTAGTGATTTTAAGTCAGAAGGGTAGGAGAAAAACTGGAAACATTAGTCTGGAGAGTCATAGCCAGATATTGGAGGAAACTAAAAGTTTAGAATGTAGTCCTAATTACAGATAATAAAATTTCGAAGTCAGAAGGGTAGGAAAAAAACTGGAAACATTAGTCTGGAGAGTTATAGCCAGATATCAGAGGAAACTAAAGGTTTAGAATTTAGTTCTAATTACAGATAATACAATTTCAAAGGAAAAAACAAGAAATGAATGAACTAGAATCTAATAATGGGTGCTCTACGAATTTTCTTCTGAAACAATTTTTCTTTCTACATTTACCCTCATTTTTACCAAAAATATTTATTGTAAGAGTAATTTATTTGCAAAATTAGTTTAATCTTTGGCCTGATTATTTACATAAGATAAACAAGAATGGTGATTGGCCATGTGGGCTTTTTTGAAGTTGGCTTTGCCGGAAGTTTTTATAAGACATTTTACATTCGACTTTTTAAAAGTCTCTCAAGGCTTAGAAGCCAACCCAAGGATTTGACTCACCCTCAGATAGTGTCTATACTACTTGTACAAATTGAGTAAATACATCTCTTTTTGAAGCCCCCAAAATATTTTATGGTCCTTGGGACTATGAGAAAGTGACATTCTCTACTTACCACAAGTCAGGAACCTTATAAGGAAACCGTGGGGACAAGATACTGACCGATCTTTTTCTAAGTCTACTTGCTTTATAAAGTCAATCTCTCAAAACAGTCTGGTCAAATCTGAAAAGATGATGTTCCTGTCAAAGTCTTGATAACCAGTGCCTCTAACTGTGTCCTGTTACAAAACAGATTCTTATTGGACTTATATAAATATCTATATTGCTATAAAATAAGAATACTCATGACCATTTCTGAATTCTTGAGGAACTAGATAAAAAGGTAAATGTTTCATTTTTCTCTCACAAAAGTATATGTTACTCAATTGCTGTCACCTATAGATAGAAAAAAGCTTTATTGACTAAGAAAACAAAACATTAAAAAATCAGCAATGTCTCAAACAACAAAAGTCATAAAACATAATTTTAGTCCCCCATCGGTTCAGTCCCATGTAATTAATTTTTGTTCAACTTGACGTTGAGCTAGCAGTCTTATGGGTCTAGTTGTTTGTTTTTTTGTTTTTTTTTTTTTCAGTTTTTGAAATTCTTATCCAGTGCAATTGTATAATCTCAAAGTTGTCAGAAACTTGAGTGCTTGGTGTAGTCTTTTCCATGAACCTCTTTAAGAAACAACACTTTAGAATTCGCAAAGAGATTTTAGAAAAAAGCATCCAAATAAAGCAATTTACTACTGACAATAAGACTTAAAATGGTCATGGTTAAAGATGCAATTAACAAAATAATCTGGTCATTTCCTCTGATCTACAGCAATTTAGCACCTCAGATTTTTAGAAATCTCATACAATTTTGAAACATATATTATAATGTACCTATATAAATAGGTACATTATTAATGTACCTCTATAAATAGGTACATTATTAATGTACCTCAAAAAAACCTTTTTTTTTTGAGACAAATTCTTGCTCTGTTGCCCAGGCTGGAGTGCAGTGGTGCCAGTCTCGGCTGACTACAACCTCCACCTTCTAGGTTCAAGTGATTCTCCTGCCTCAGCCTCCCGAGTAGCTGAGATTACAGGTGTGTGCCACCATGCCCAGCTAATTTTTGTATTTTTAGTAGAGATGGGGTTTCACCATGTTGGCCAGGCTGGTCTCGAACTCCTGACCTGAAATGATCTGCCCGCCTCAGCCTCCCAAAGTGCTTGGATTAAAGATGTGAGACACCACACCCAGCCACAAATATAACTTTTAAAGAAGGTTAAACATATTCTATTTCACAATGCTACCCATATAATTTTGCATATCAAATAAATTTAATATGTCTCTCACATACTTCCAAAGACCCTTCCAAAATGACTAAAAGTTTGAGGTAAAAAAGAATTAATTCTTAATTTAAGATTTTATTTTGGGAAGCCTGACAATATGTCTAAGATTGGAAACACTTAATCAAAATAGGATCACAGCTTACTGTAAAATTACAGTCATTCCTTTAGTGAAAGTCATAATTAAAAGATTTCAAAAAACAAAAATATTTACTCTTTGACAGAAAGGAGACTGAGTTTTCCAAATAATCAAAAGACCTAATAAAGACAGCATGAAGCACACATTATCTATCTCTCCCTCCTCTCTTTTTTTGGACTTTACTCAAAAGATGAACAAAATATTTTACTAACTCTTGTTAAGACTACATGAAAATGTGTTTAAAAGAGAAAACTGAATTTTAATTTTGTATTAGTGTATTTTTAATACTAAAACTAATTTCAATAAAATCTTATAAACAAACACATTCAAACTTAGTCAGCTTGAACCACTAAGATTTCCATAAACTTCTTATAATGTTTTACATTTCTTTCTGTTTTCTCTCTTTTTTTTAACTTTTCATACCTTCACTCTCATTTAGTCTTATGTATATTTTTTATTCTTTGAATTTGAAACAACTCTAAATGATCTCCAGACAAAATCACTTTTTCTTTAACAAAATCACATCTTCATGTATTCTGTATAAAATTTGTTTTAAAGAAAAACACATTCTACTTTTCTTATACACTCTGTATACAGAATTATTACTCCTATATCTACTAGTTTTATTTGCATATATTAAGTACAGTTTTACCTTTAAGTAACCTTAACTTCTCGTGAAAACCTATGGGGTAAATAATTTTGAACTGGTATGTATCAAAACATTTTATGAACACATATTTTATAATTTCTAGAAACATGGGTTTTTATAGAACAATTTTTTAAAGTGAAACAGGACATATTCACTAACAAACACAACTATCTTTTGTTTCTCAGAAATAAGAAGCCAAAAGCATATAAGCTTACAGTCGTATTTAGTAATTAATATTTTAGCGTTATATCTTACTTGATGATTTAGATATTTAATTAATATCTGTCATTTAATTTAACTTAAAACTTTCAGGGTATAGTTACAAAAGGCATTTGGAAACTTTTAATTAAACATGTTTTAAAACATAGTTATTATTAAAAGTTTATAATCTTTCAATTTTCATTTACCTAATTTATTCATTTAAACAATTAGATCTGAATTGCTTTGAAAACAAAAGTACTCAGTCTTTTTTCTTTTGAAAAAGCAAAACTAGGCTAATTCTACATCAGTCAGTCTCATCTTAACAAAGACCTTCAAGATACTTGACATGGAAGCCTCCACAATGTCTCCCGCAGTTGTCCTGGACCACAAATACCCATGTGGTTCCTAGGGAAGCTATGAGGGGCAGGGTCCAACTGGGTCCTGGGTTTACACACCAAGTATGGAGCATATACATTTCACAGTGAAAATGATGCCTGGAGGATTCAATCCCTTCCAATATGGCTAGAAGGCAGAGCTTAGAATGGGCTTGACCCTGGCTGGAAGCTGGTGGCCCAGGTACCATATTTCCAGGATTCATAATGGCTACCTGTCCAGACACCAGAACAGAGGCTCAAATCAAAGATGTAAGCTAACAGACAAATCAATTAAGTATCAAAAATATCAGAGAAGCAACAGTTTTATGACTTTAACATATCTAACAGAGAAAGCATAATCCTGTTTCAACAGATCCAGGCAAAAATGTCTAAATTAACTTTTGAAGAAATTTTTATTTTATTTTACCAACAGTTTTAAAACCAGCTTTATTTACCAAAGACCACTAAAGTTACATGAACTTGAAAGCATTTTAGCTAGCCATTTAGTTTATGGGCACTCATTTATTTATAAGTCAGTTTAGTACCTGTAGACAATGTAAAAATACATGCATAGACACATGCATACTTAGACATAACATACAGCACACACACACACATACATACACACACATACATACACACACACACACACACACTTGTCCAAAGTTTATTATTTAATGTTAGACCTGAGAGAAACCTGCCCATGACTCTTGGGGACTCTGTGAGAAAGACAGGAAGTCCCAAAAGATGGGGTCAGTGGTGCCGTGTGTGTGTGTGTGTGTGTGTGTGTGTTCCTAAAGGGATCTCAGAGTCATTAGAAGTCCCCTCTCTCCCTTCATGTGGTATCAAAGATGGCAAAAGGAAGGAGGAGCTGAAGTAGAAGGAAACGGAAAAGCAAGTCTTAGAGCCAATTTAGGAGAGATTTTTAAGTTTCACACACACAAAAATGAAGTTTTAGCTAGCAAGAATTAGAGAAAAAAGATGTGGTTGAATAAGTTCACATGAAAGACATAGGATTTAAAAGACAGCAGAGAAGGATATCAGCTTTTAATTAAGCTGACTTGACCATATAGTTCTTTTTAAATAATTATTTTAACTATACAAGCAGCAAACTTTTTGTCCCTTGAGCAGCTGGACTTTCATGGAGCAAGAGGACAGTGGTAGCAGCAGCAGTGGCCTTTCCCCACTGACTGTGCTGCCTGGGAGGGGCTTGCCTTGCCTACTTACTGGTTTGGTTCTGAGCTGTCTCTCTAGCCCACTAGAAGAAGGAAGATAAAATTTTAAAAAGCTAATAGTTGCTATTACACTCTAAAAATAAACTAAAGTTTTAAATCAAAGATATACCTAAGCAAATGATTCAATACCAAAACAAACACACGTGCGACTAAAACCAAGAACCCCTTTATGATTTTAACCAAGGTCCCCACAGAGGGAGCAAAAGCTAGAAGCCTTACAAAATTAAGACCATTATCACCGACAACTTAAAGAAAGTTTTGCTAGCTGCAAATGGCACACAATGCATATTTCTGTCTGGTCATATTCTGCAGTGCTTCAGACAAAGGAAAACCAAAGCTGTTTATAGGAGAAGAAAGAATTATAAAACAAATGGGCGCCCCAAAGACTAAGTCGTATACATATAAATTTAAAACAAATAATTCAAACTAATTTTTATAATTTTTCTCCTCCTTAGTTAAAAGGTTTACATTTCCAAGAGACTTGTTCCTTGACCTGGAATCAAACATGAGCTGCAGAGATAAAAGTATGAAATCGTATCCCCTAGGCTACAAGGTGGAGTGTCTTTTTTGGGAAAATCTCTCAGGGAATTCAAAGCAGGCAGTTTGAATATATGAAGAATTTCAATGTTTAAATCTGATTTCTGCTTTCTTAATCTTGCCTAGGGAGTTTTCTAAGGTTATGTTTCTTTTGCATCTTTTATAGATACCAATAATAAAGCAGTTTAAGACAAGGAGCTCTCTAAAAAGTTTTTTTTTAAATGTAGCCAATTTATGTTTTTCAAATGTGATTCAAACCCCCTTTTCCCCTTGCTAGTTCAAATTCAGAATGAGAAAGGACAAAGAGAGACCCTTACCACTCTCATTTGACTAGGCACTATAGGCAGGGACCTGGAAAATCTGGATTTGCAAAAAAAAAAAAAAAAATTACCTTTCTTGGCTGGCTTTTTGTCAGTTGTCCCAGGATCCCATTCATTGTGTCCAAAGCAGTGATGTTATCCTGCACACAACAGCAAAGCTACAGAGAAGTTAAAATTTTTCCACTGAGGTTATCATAACTTGAATCTATAAAACAAACTGAGAATAGATTAACAGGAAAAGAAGGCATAGAAATGTACCAATGTGAATATGTGTGTGCAAGAGAGTCATACAAAATATCAAAACTGAAAGAAAGGGCAGAGGGTTGATGCTTTATGCCGTCTTGAGGTTACAGAAAGCACGAGGCCTTGGACCATGGCAAAATAGGTCATGAGGGAGAGAAGAGAAAAGGCACGGCTCGCAAAGGCTCTCCTGTTATGGAGATAAAACATCGCAGCTCTCAGAAAGAATAGACAGTAGCCTGTGACAACAGTCTGTCAGATCTTCAAAGTTGTCAGACTCAATCTATCCCTCCTGTGAGTTACTCTGTCCCAAATCTGGACAAGAAAGGCCTCAGAGAAAGCCTATCTGCTCATTTTGCTAATGTAAGTTTTTCTCTACAAATGAAAATGTCCTTCATAAAAAACATCTTTGCAGGGATATTCTAGTCTGCATGCCCTCTGAGTAGCCATCTCAAAATATGTCAGTCAAAGTATATTTTGGGGTGAAATATCTTTGTTTTCCTTTAGTATCAAACATCTGTTTTCTTTACAGGCATGCACATTTGAGCTCACCACTTACTTTATGATAAAGATGAGATGCAGGACATTGTACCTGCAAACATGGCACCTTGGAAATTGAGAAAGCAGCAGTAGCAGTGTTGTAGCAAAAAGAAAAACAAAAACAAAAACAGGTTTTTGTTACATGACCAGGAAAATTTAGGCACAGGGACACATTTGTGAGTAGGGCAGGGTTTATTGGGTGAAAAGAACAAAAAAGGAGGAGCTCTCAGCAAAGTGACAAAGAGTTCTGCTATCAGGTCTCCCACCTCACAGATTGAATCCCACGCCACCACACAGTAACTGAAGAAACCAGGCTCCGCCCTGTTGCAAATGGTGCAAACTTCCCCTGGGTCCACCCTCTTCCCCCCAGTGCACAGGTGGGCATTATTCAGAGAGAATCAGCTGGGAAAGGGCAGGCTTCATCCAGGACCAGCAGTCCGTTTTTTCAGCCTTCACACTGTTTTAGGCTTGAAGTTGTGGTTTCACCAGGGACCCTTGGCTGTCTCCTGTCTCTATCATTTCCCGCTGTAAAGAAGTACACCTAACTACCATTAGAATAAGGATAAGGATAAGGATGAAGACTGATCTTAGCTGCATCCTGGTGACAGGGGGTGCTGTTTTAGGAAAAAGGCAGGCAGAGCTCCCTCAGAGGCCTAGGTAAGGATTCCCAGCAAAAGGGGCCATCATCTGAGCTCTGGTTGCGTGACCACTGGAAGTTTGCTGGCCTGAAGAGACAAATCGGATTATTAGAAAACATGTATTAAAATAAAACAAGGGGTGGGTAAGGACAGCTCAGAAATCTCAAGGCCTTTTACCAGTTTTAACAGAGAGGGAGGCCAAAAGCCCAGCCAGCAAAAATGCTTTTACCCTATGGCCAGCATGTCAGGCTTCTGAGTTTCCTTGCCTTGAGCTCAATCCTAAACCAACTAATTTAAGGCTTAGGAAGTTAACTTTTCCCAGTTTGGAGGATGCATCTGAGGGAAGTGACCCATAGTACAAAGATGCAATTACCTATCAGTTAAGAGAGGACACAGGAGGAGAAAGGAAAAATGAAGGCTTTTTTTTTTTTTTCAAAGGCATTCCAGGGATTCAGGATGCATTTGAAAGGGGTACAGACTGAAGATGAATGGCTACTCATCTAGAAAGAGGGGGGCTGACATCCCTCGGTCCTTTCTCTTCCTAGAAAATACCCAAGGTACATCAGGGAAGGAAAGTGAGGCATTCCTCTTTTTTTCCTCCATCCTTGTATCCCTGATTACTGGTGACTGCAACAGGGTACTGCCCATGAGTGTCAAAGTGGCTTTCACCCATGTTAACAGGGGGGCCTCTGGGGTGGGAGTATCTGCTCTTACCCACGTAAGTTAGTGGGTAAGTATCTGCTGTTAGTAGCCTGTGAGTTCCCTAGACCTCATTTATGCCATGGATACTAGCATGAACTTTATCCATGAAATGGAAAACTTGGCTTAATCAGCAAGAATCAGTCATGCTAACCTGCACTGTGCCTTTTAACCTCCGTTATTTTCTGTCTCTGGATCCCTCAGATCCAATTTTCTTGCCTAGGGCTTTTACCTGAAGCTTGGAATTGAGTTTGGGACAAAAATATGTCTTGTTGGGGGCATTGCATGGACTTTTTATCATAAGCTGAATGCTAAGGTGAAACTGTGGAATTGAGTCCTCCTCCAACAACAGAAAGAAAAGGATGTCTTGTGACATGCCCAGATAACTGGTAGCTGCAGTTACGCTTGCTAAGATTTGGGTGCATGGAGCTTGGCTTTGGGTAGCTTCCTTGGTGTTTTGCAAAAAGGAAACCTCTGGGTGATGGGCACCCTATTTATTCCCATCACCTGGCAGGATTTGCAGGATAAATTCTCAAAACTAGAATATTAATCCAGATTTTTACATCACCTGTCCTTTTTGTTCTTTCTGAGCTGCCGGTGGAGACTGCTGGTTGGTTCACAGGAATAAGTAGGGTTAGTCTAAAATGTAGGCAAAAACTTGGAAACAACTGAGTCTAGAATTAAATGAAAATGTATGATAGGTTTTGAAACATAATTTTTCTCTCTCTAGTCCTCATTTTTGTTAAAAACCAAATCATGATAAGACTGATTTGTTTGCACAGTAGACTTTAGTCTTATACTTGGCCTGATTATTTGCATAAAGTACAGCCAGAATAATTATTTCTACATAGGTCTTTTAGATTAGCTTTTTTGGAACTCCGTTCCACAAGGAATCTCAGATAAGACCTTTTAAAGCCAAACCTGGCCAGGGGTTTGTATCCTCAAATATCTGCAAGTTGAGTAATCCTTTCCTCTTAACGTCCCAAGATAAATTTGGAGCTCCTGGGCCTCTCAGAAAGTGACATACTTTACTTACCATAAATCAGGAACTCTGTACACGTACTGCATAGACAAGGGTATGAGGCCAGTTTCCCCAAGGGTTTTTTAAATCAGCTCTGCAAGTCAAGCTTGACTACTTAAAGGGAATCATACCCTTCTAGTCAAAGCCTTGGTAAAACAACCAGTTTCTCCAGTTGCATCCTGTTGCAAAAGAAAATAGATTCTTATTGCACTGTTGCAAACAGCTATATTGCCATAAGTTAAGAACATTCACAACTAGTTTCCAAATTCAGGAGAAGACAGGCAGAGAGAGAAAAACAAATTTGCTCCAAATTTTGTTCACAGGAATATAACTTACTCAATTATTAAAGGCCATAAGTAGTTCAAAATAGATTTCCTTGATTCTGAAAAACAAAACAAGGATCAGCAGTATTCCAAGCAATAGTCAAAAAGATTGCTTCAGTTTTCTATGAGTTCAGTCCATTTAGTTAATTGTTTTGCTTGATATTCGTGAACCTTTCAACTCTTCATGACTTCTGTACCTTTTTTCCTTTATTCCAATATCACAATCTCCATACATTTCAGAAACCTGTGTTTGAGAGCACCTGTCAGAGTTCTATAGCTGAGTATAAACCATCTTTTGAAAATGATCAAAAAAAGATAATAATTGTCTGTGAATAACAAAATGTCCAGGGTAGTTAGAGTTAGAAATGCAATTGACAAAGAAGTTTGGTTATCTCTGTGGTTTACAATAACTTAACAACCTTAATTATGATCCATAGCACATACTTTAGACATTAGAATTTTTTGAAATATCTTACAATTTTGGAACATATACTAGTATCATTCACCAAAATGTAACCTAAAGAAGATTGAACACCATTTTGGCAATCCCATGTACCTAAACATGTCAAATAATCCTGTTTACTTCTCTTCTGGGTATTCCAGGAGCCCTCTGTAGCACCCAAAAGCCAGGCTTCAGGAAAGACAATTTTGAAACTGAAGTTTGATTTTGGAAAGCCTGTCAAATGTTAGAGGATTAAAACACTTGATGTTATGAAATAGAATTCCAGAGTACCATAAGTTATTTATTTTGCCGAAACGATGACTCAGAAATTTTAAAAAACAAAACCATTTTATAACCCTTTACAAATTTTTCTAAAAAGATTAGTGCCTTAAGAGTACCTTGTTGTGCTTTTATTTCAATGCTCAATTTACAGAAAATACATATAATGTCCTTTTGAATTTAGTTAATATGTTCACACACAATTTTTGCAAGATTAATTACTATAAACATTCCACTGTTTATTTAAACCTTCAGCTTTAACTTATCTAATTCAAAGCAATTCTTTAATCCTGGGCAAAAATTTGCATTTCAATGACACCTGCATTCTACCAATAATCTTTAAGTCTGCTTTTATGTCTCAAAGATTAAAGTCCAATGAACTGAATGGTACCATAGTTTTTATCTTCCCTTTAAAACTGTCTGATCCAAGTGCTTATTTTCCTTTAGGCCAATTAATTAGAGATCTTTTTAATAGACAGCACACACAACATATATAAACTACACAGACAAGCAGACGAAACCTCAGCAGCCATAAGATTTTTCATTTGTCAATCCCTAATTAAATGATTGGCCTCTCATGCATATATTAAGAGTTGCAAAACAAGAAAGGTACTCAGAGAAGGGAAGATTTAAAACAAGGGCTAGAATTTGTTCATGGAGGGGAAGAGAATCAGCAAATGGCAAAAGTACTCATTCCCTAAGCCAGGGTTGAACATGGGCACCATTGTAAATGGTGGATGCTAGAACCAAACATTGCCACATGGTTACAGGTCATGCTCCCAAGGTTGTAAAACAAGATGGAGGCCTCCAGCAAAATTTGCTACTGACCATACAGAAAGTCATGCAAAGTACACCTGACTGGCTACAGCTTAAGACCTGCCTCACAAATGCTTTTTCATAATTAAAAGTTTACAGAGAATATAAACAGTGATCTTGGCCTAGTCAAATATCTTCTGAAAGGAAAAAGGGTAAAGAAAAGGAAAAAACAGTTAAAATGCAGGATTGGAAATGTTTTGTGGAAGAAACTCTTATTCACATGCAAATGGATTCCTTTCCCCCGCCCCGGCTCAGACTGAGCAGGAGCCTGGACAGCCAGCTGCACAGGGCCTGGGCCCCAGAGGCCATCTTGGGGCCTAGGCAGTGGCATTGGCTCATTCCCATCCTGTGCAGCTGTTGGACACAGCACACACATGCAGCAGACACTGCACCCCTACCAGGATGGAAAGGGAGTAGGGAGTCACCACTTGCACGACAGTCCTGTGAGCTTGCCTTCAGCAGTTGGTTGGGGTAGGTGTGGACAACCTCCTATATTGTAAAATAAAAAAGATGGATGCCATTACTGTCCCAAGGAAAGAATAAAAATGCCAGAGGACCAAAAGGCCCAGAAATGAAAGTGAGAGGTTTGGGGTCCACATTTTGCTCATCCTTTCTTAGGTCCCATATTCTGGGCACCAAAAATGTTGTAGAAAAGAAATGGGTTTTTGTCACATGACCAGGAAAATTTAGGCACAGGGACATATTGTAGGGTGAGTAGGGAAGGTTTATTGGGTAAAAAGAAAAAAGAAAAGAGGAAATCTCAGAAAAGCGCAAGAAAGTCCTACTAGCAGGTTTCCCGTCTCACAGATTGAATCCCAGGCCACCACACAGGAACTGAAGAGGCCAGGCTCCTCCCCACTGCAAATGGGGCAAACTTCCTCTGGCTCGACGCACTTCCCCCAGTGCACAAATGGGCATTATTCAGAGAGAATCAGTTGGCAAAGGGCGGGCTTCATCCGGAACTAGCAGTCTGGTTTTTCAGCCTTCAGGCTGTTTTAGGCTGAAGGCAGGGTTTCATCGGGGACCCTTGGCTGTCTCCTGTCTCTATCAGCAAAAATGTCAATCTGATCTTTTTCTGCGTTCTGTATGAGAGCTGCCTAGAAAAAAATTCTCCCATCAATTTCCCCTGAAAGTACATCATAAAACCTAGTTGCTTTTCCCTATAACTGGAGGAAAAGAATGAAGACACAGAGATGCCAAGAAAAATCTCAGCAAACTTGCCCTCCTAAATTTTCCCCAGATTATTAACATTATATCATACCCAGTTTTGTCTGATCATGTGTCTACACGACTGTCCTCTCTTTGTCCAAACCTAAGCTTTGGATCTTCATTTCCGAAGGCTCCTGAGTCATGTGAAACTTTTATTAAATAAATTTATTTTTTTATCTTGCTAATATATCTTTTGTTATGGGGATGTCAGCCATGAACCTTGCAATGAGTGAGAAAAACATATTACTTTTTCTCTGCTACACCATTTTTTATTTTTTTTAATCCTTTATACTTTATGTGAACTTCGACAAGTCATTTACACTTTCAGGACCTTAGGGTTATGTATAAATTGAAACGGTGGGAATGTAATTCCATTTAGGAGATGTATTAGCTGTGTCCTTAGTTTCCTGAGTTGGTGTTCAAAAGACATTTGTACTGTGGACAGCATGCACTATTAATACTACATGAGTGACATTGTAAGTTAGGGGGCCTTTGTTAGCCTGAGAATTTGCACACCGCTTCCTTGGAAAATCGCTTGAAATTCCAAATGAAATTCTGGAACCTTGCCTTCCCACCTCAACCACATGGATTATATGATACTGAAAGTCATCATGGCAAGATAATTTGTAGTTAAAATGCATAAACCAATTATTAGAAAAATGGGTTTTAACAGACCTTTATAAGTACAGTTTTCTTTACACAAAAATTAAATAAGCAATAAAACAATGAAAATAAACTGTCATTGGCATTTCAAGTCCTAAAATAACAATAATTGGTGTTGCACCAGTAGTTCCAATTTACCATCTCTTGCTGACTGGAAACGATCCACAATCAGAGCTTTGTGTATGGCTGAGCAGGTTGTATCTCACAAAATACCAGTGGACGCCATTCACAACATAATCCATGAGGCATAAGATTAATGGTCTACAACGCAGCCTTGTTCAAAATATTTCTCCCTCATCTTTTAATAAAAATAATTGGTCTTCAATTTGTCATAGGTAACATGCATAGAGTTTTACCTGGAATTTGCTCTAAATATTCGATGCCTTTGAATTTTATGACTCCCAAGGCTGTCCCAGGAGTAAAGAAATTTGAATGCTTAAAATTAAAAAATAGAGATTTTGTTCTTCTTAAACACTGTTTTATTGAAATATAATTGATACACCCAAACTATACATATTTAATGTATACATTTTGATGATTTATGCATACACCTGTAAAACCATCACCACTATCAAGATAATAAACACATTAATCTTCTCCAAAAGATCCTTGTGCCACTTTGTTTGTGGTAACAAACATGATTTTAACATGATTTCTACTCTTTTAAAATTTAAGTGCAAAATACCCTATTGTTTACTGTAAGCATTATGTCGTACAACAGGTCTCTAGAATTTATTCATCTTGCAGAACCAAAACTTAATACCTATTGATCAACGACTCCTCCTTTTCCCCTCTAAGCACCTGGCAACTACCATTCGACTCTCTGCTTCTGTAAGTTTGACTATTTCAGATTCTTTGAGTGGAATCAGGCAGTATTTACTCTTCTGTGAAGGGCTTATTTCACTTAGCACAATATCCTCCAGATTCATTCATTTAGTCATATATGGCAGGAGTGCCTTATTTTTTAAGGTGAAATAATATTCCATTGTATTTTATTTGTCATTCTTGAGGTACTGTCTTTATGTATGTATTTCCTCAAGCCACTTTAATTCTTCCGTGAGAGCTTTATGCCAAAGCACATGGTTAAGCTGACTTAAGTGTCTTGATTCTGCTTACACAAGTCTTAGCTCATTTTTTCCCTCACAGACAGGCCCAGTAAACAGAGCCCAAGTTTCCAACTTACTTTGCTTCAGATTACTTTCTTTCTTCCAAAGCCGCTGAATTGGAAAAAAAGCAAACATAATCTGACATCTGTTTCACCTCTCCGTTTTTAACTCCAGGTAGGTTGTCAAATTATTCATCATAGAAATGATGTACAATTAGCAACTATTTGATTTTCTTTCTTTAATCATAGTGTTAGAAATACTATGCATTATGTAGGAAACAATTAATTATACCATAATCGTGAGACTGACTTGCAGAATGTTAAAGCTGTACTTTGAAGACAGATAGACTTGAAACCTAAGTTTAAATCCCACATATACTGTTCTACTTGCCAGCTATATATCCTTGACCTTGTTTCTTAACTTGTGAAGGACTCAACAATCTGACCTGTAAAATGAGGATGATTATAATAATTTTCACTGTAGTTAATCATTTTGAGAATTAAATTTAAAAATGCATGAAAAACCTTAGTACTATGTTTTGTTCACATTAAAATTAAAATACTGCTTATTGTAAATTTGAGATCCTTATAAAACCCAAGATTCTTGCTGAAGCATCCATCATTCTCCCTCATGATCTTTTTAAAACTTAGCTTTTTAATCTTATCTATAAAGGTTTTCCACTATCAATCAATCAAACGGATTGATTTATTAATCAACCTGGGCTTCTTTTTGTTTCCCAGGTACACATTATACTTAAATCTTTGTTTTTGCCCTTCACCTAACTCCATTGCTTAAAACAACTTTAAATATTTTACAAATATAGACTTAATAGGTTATTTTATTGTTTGAAAGAAATTATCTACACTTTTTAAATAAAACTTTTCTGAAATTGACTGAGATATTAGAGTCTACATACCTAAACACCCAACCATTCTAAATGTATTATTAGGTAATTTTTAATAAATTTATACAATTGCATCCTAGCACCTCAACTCAGTCTTTTTTTTATTATTATACTTTAGGTTTTAGGGTACATGTGCACAATGTGCAGGTTTGTTACATATGTGTCCATGTGCCATGTTGGTTTGCTGCACCCATTAACTCGTCATTTAGCATTAGGTATATCTCCTAATGCTGTCCCTCCCCCCTCCCCCCACCCCACATCAGTCCCCAGAGTGTGATGTTCAACTCAGTCTTAGAACACTACCTTCACCCCCTAAAATTCCCTTTGTCTATTTGCAGTTAATCCTTGCTCCCACCCTCAGCTCCATGCAAATACAATTTGGTGCATTATATTTGCTTATTCACATTTACATGCAGCTTGTTTACATTTATTATATCTTTCTGTGGCATTGAGCCTTTTATCATTATGAAATGTTCCTAGTAATATTTCTTGTCTAATCTGTGTTGACTGATTTTAATGTAGCCACTGCAGCTTTCTTATGGCTATTGGCCGTATGGGATAGCTTTTCCCTATGTTTTAGCTTTGTTTATTGTGTCTCTAAGTATGTTTCTTATAGACAACAAACAGCTGTATGTTGTTTTTTATTTTTATTTTTTAACTTTTATTTTAGCTTTAGGGGTACCATGTGCAGGTTTGTTACATAGGTAAATTGCATGTTGCAGGGTTTGGTGCATAGATAACTTTGTCAAACAGGTAATAAGCATGGTACCCAATAGGTAGTTTTTTGATCCCAACCTTCACCCTCAGGTAGTCCCTGATGTCTGTTCTTCCCTTCTTTGTGTCCATGTGTATTCAGTGTTTAGCACCTACTTTTAAAAGAATATACAGTATTTGGTTTTCTATTCCTTCATTAGTTTGCTCGAGATAGTGTCCTCCAGCTCCATCCATGTTGCTGTAAAGGACATGATGTAACTCTATTTTATGGCTGCCTAGTGTTCTGTAGTGTATATGTACCACATTTTCTTTATCCAGTCTTACTGTTGCTGAGCATTTAGGTTGATTTTAAGTCTTTGCTATTGTGAGTAGTGCTGCAATGAACATATGCATGCATGTGTCTTTTTGATAGAACGATTTATTTTTCTTTGGGTATATACCCAGGGATGGGATTACTGGGTCGAATGGTAGTTCTGTTTTAAATTATTTGAGAAATCTCCAAACTGCTTTCCACAGTGGCAGAACTAATGTACATCCCCACAAACAATTTATAAGTGTTCCCTTTTCTCCACAGCCTCATCAGCATCTGTTGCTTTTTTTTCTTTTTAATAATAGCCATTCTGACTGGTGTGAGATAGATGGTATCTCATTGTGTTTTTGATTTGCATTTCTCTGGTTATTAGTGATATTGAGCATTTTTTCATGTTTGTTGGCTGCTTGTACATATTCTTTTGAGAAGTGTCTGTTCATATTCTTTGCCTACTTTTAAATGAGGTTGTTTTTTGCTTGTAGAATTGTTTAAATTCCTTATAGATTCTGGATAATAGATCTTTGTTAAATGCATAGCTTGTGACTATTTTCTCCTATTCTGTAGGTTGTCTGTTTACTTTGTTGATAGTTTCTATTGCTGTGCAGAAGCTCTTTAGTTTAATTAGGCCCAGTTTGTCAATTTTTGTATTTGTTGAAATTGCTTTTGGAGTCTTTGTCATAAAATCTTTGCCAAGGCTTATGTCCAGAATGTTATCTCCTAGGAGAAATAGAGAATAAGGAGTCTCCTCCTCATTGCTTGTTTTGTCTAAGATCAGATGGTTGTAGGTGTGCATCTTTATCTCTGGGCTCTATAACCTGTTTAGTTGTTCTATGTGTCTGTTTTTGTACCAATACCATGCTGTTTTGGTTACTGTGGCTTTTTAGTATAGTTTGAAGTCGAGTAAACGTGATGCCTCCAGTATTCTTTTTGCTTAGGATTCATTTGGCTATTTGGGCAATTTTTTTGGTTCTATATAAATTTTAGAATAGTTTTTTTTCTAATTTTGTGATAAATGTCATGGGTAGTTTGACAGGAATAGCATTGAATTTATAAATTGCTTTGAGTAGTATGGTCATTGTAACAACATTGAAGCTTTCTATGCATGAGCATGGAATGTCTTTCCATTTATTTCTGTCATTTTATTTCTTTCAGCAGTTTTATAATTTTCATTGTAGAGAAATTTCACCTCCTTGGTTAGCTTAGTACCCAAAATTTTATTTTATTTTTCTGGCTATTGTGAATGGGTTTGCATTCCTGAGTTCGCACTCAACCTGAATATGTTGTTGGTGAATAGAAACATTATTTATTTTTGTATATTGATTTTGTATCCTGAAACTTTGCTGAAGTTGTATATTAAATCTAGGAGTTTTGGGGAAGAGACTATGGGGTTTTCTAAGTATAAAATTATATTGTCAGCTGGGTGTGGGAGTCATGCCTATAATCCCAGCACTTTGGGAGGCTGAGGCAGGTGAATCACCTGAGGCCAGGAGTTCGAGAGCAGCCTGGCCAACATGGTGAAACCTTGTCTCTACTAAAAATATACAAAATTAGCCATGTATGGTGGCAGACGCCTGTAATCCCAGCCACTTGGGAAGCTGAGGCAGGAGAATCACTTGAACCCAGGAGGCAGAGGTTGAGCAAGCTGAGATTGTGCTACTGCACTCCAGTCTGGGCAACAGAGCAAGACTCCATCTTAAAAATAAGTAAATAAATAAAATCATAATGTCTGCAAACAGAGATAGTTTGACTTCCTTTCTTTTTATCTGGATACCTTTTATTTCTTTCTCTTACCTGATTGCTCTGGCTGGGACTTTTAGTACTATGTTTAATACAGTGGTGACAGTGAGTAACCTTGTTTTGTTCTGGTTCTCAAGGTGAATGACTTCATCCTCTGCCCATTCATTATGTTGTTGAGTGTATATTTGTCACAAATGGCTCTTATTATTTTGAGGTATGTTCCTTCAATGCATACTTTGTTGAGGAATTTTAACATGAAGGGATGTTGAAATTTAGCAGAAGACTTTTCTATATCTATTGAGATGATCATGTGGCTTTTGTTTTTAGTTCCATTTATGTGATGAATCACATTAACTGATTTGCATATGTTGAACCAACCTTGCATCACAGGGATAAAGCCTACTTGATCATGGTGGATTAGGTTTCCGATGTGCTGCTGGATGTCGTTTGCTAGTATTATGTTGAGAATATTTGCATCTGCGTTCATCAAGGATACTAGCCAGTGGTTTTCTTTTTGTTGTTGTATCTATGCCAGGTTTTGGTATCATAATGATGCTAGCCTCATAGAATGAGTTAGGAAAGCATCCTGCCTATTCATTTTTGGGAAATAGTTTCAGTAGGAATGGTACCAGCTCTTAATTACACATGTGATAGAATTTGGCTTTGAATCTGTCTAATCTAGGGCTTTCTCTGATTGGTAGGCTTTTTGTTACTGAATCAATTTTGGAACTTGTTATTGATTGTTCAGGGTTTCAATTTATTCCTGGTTCAATCATAGGAGGTGGTATATTTCCAAAGATTTATCCATTTTTTGTAGGTTTTCTAGTTTGTGTACATAGAGGTGTTCGTAGCAGTCTGTGAGAATCACTTTTATTTCTCTGAGGTAAGTGGTAATGCCCCCTTTGTCAAATCTGATTGTATTTATTTGGATCTCCTCTCTTTTTTTATTAGTCTAGATAGTAGTCTATCAATCTTACTTATTCTTTCAAAGAATAAACATCTGTTTTCATTTATCTTTTGTATGGTTTTTCACCTCTCAATTTCATTCAGTTCAGCTCTGATTTGGGTTATATCTTGTGTTCTGCTAGCTTTGTGTTTGACTTGCATTCGTTTTTCTAGTTCTGTGTGATATCAGGTTGTTAATTGAAGATTTTTCTATTTGATGTGGTTGCTTAGTGTTTTAAACATGCCTTTTAACACTGTTTTATCTGTGCCCCAGAGATTCGAATATATTGTGTCTTTGTACTCATTAGTTTCAAAAAATTTATTAATTTCTGTCTTAATTTTATTGTTTACCCCAAAGTCATTCAGAAGCAGGTTGTTTAAGTTTTATGTAGTTACATGGTTTTGGGCCATCTACTTAGTATTGATTTCTATTTTTACTGCCCTGTGGTCCAAGAGTGTGGTTGGTATGATTTCAGTTTCTTTGAATTTGCCAAAATTGTTTTATGGCCAATTGTGTGGTTGATTTTAGAGTATGTGCCACGTGCAGATGACAAGAATTTATATTCTGTTGGTTTTGGGTGCAGCATTCTATAAATGTCTGTTAGGTCCATTTGATCAAGTCTCCAGTTCAGGTCCCAAATATCTTTGTTAGTTATCTGCCTTGAGGATCTAATACTGTCAGTGAAGTAGTGAATTATCCCACTATTATTGTGTGGTTATCTAAGTCTCTCTGTAGGTCTCTAAGAACTTGTTTTATGAATATGGATGCTCCTGTGTTGTGTGCATATTGAGGATAGTTAAGTCTTCATGTGGAATGAATTGAACTCTTTGCCACAATGTAATGCCCTTCTTCTTCTTCTTTTTTTTTAAAATTGTTGGTTTAAAGTCTACTTTATCTTAAATTAGGATCATAAGCCTGCTTTTTTTCTGTTTCCTATTTGCTTGGGAGATTTTTTCCATTCCTTTACTTTGAGCCTATGGGTGCCACTGCATGTGAGATGGGTTTCTTGAAGAGAGCACATAGTTGAGTCGTGCTTCTTTATCCCACTTGCCACTCTGTGCCTTTAAATTGAGGGATTTAGACTGTTTACATTCAAGGTTAGTATTGCCATGTGAAGATTCAATCCTGTCATCATGTTGTTAGCTGGTTATTATGCAGACTTGATTGTGTAGTAACTTCATAGTGTCAATGATTTACATACTCAAGTGTGTTTTTATGGTGATCAGTGACAATCTTTGGTCTCCATATTTAGCATTCCCTTAAGGACCTCTGGTAAGGCAGGTATGGTGTTAACAAATTCCCTTGATACTTGCTTATCTGAGGATAATCTCATTTCTCCTTCACTTACAAAGCTTACTTTGGGTAGATATAAAATTCTTGGTTGGAATTTCTTTTAAGAATACTGCATATAGGCACCCAATCTCTTCTGGCTTGCAGAGTTTCTGCAAGAAACGTCTGCTGTTAGCCTGATGGGGTCCCATGTGTAGATAACCTGCCCCTACTCTTTAGTTGCCTTTCATGTTGACTTTGCAGAATCTGATGAATATGAATCTTGGGGATGGTCATCTTTTACAATATCTCACAAGGGTTCACTGCGTTTCCTGAATTTGAATGTTGGCCTCTCTAGTGAGGTTGGAGAAATTTTCATGGATAGTGTCCTGAAATATGTTTTCCAAGTTGCTTGTTTTCTCTCCCTCTCTTTCAGGGATGTTAATGAGTTATAGATTTGGTGTCCTTGCATAATCTGACATTTCCCAGAGGTTTTGTTCATTCCTTTTTATTCTTTTCTCTTCATTTTTATTTCACTAAGTTAATTAAAAAAAAAACAACAGTCTTCAAGCTCTGAGATTTGTTTCTCAGCTTGGTCTATTCTGCTGTTAAAACTTGGAACTGGGCTGGGCAAGGTGGCTCATGTCTGTAATCCCGGCACTTTTGGAGGCCGAGGCGGGCGGGTCACCTGAGATCGGGAGTTTGAGACCAGCCTGACCAACATGGAGAAACCCCATCTCTACTAACAACAAAAAATTAGCTGGGCATGGTGACACAGGCCTGTAATCCCAGCTAGTTGGGAGGCTGAGGCAGGAGACTTGCTTGAACACAGGAGAATCGCTTGAACCCAGGAGGTGGAGGTTGCAGTGAGCTGAGATCATGCCATTGCACTCCAGCCTGGGCAACAAGAGCAAAACTCCATCTCAAAAAAACAAAAGAAAACTTGGAAATGTATTGTGAAATTCTTGTAGTGAGTTTGTCAGCTCTATTAGATCAGTTTGGTTCTTTCTTTAAATAGCTGTTTCATCTTTCAGCTCCTGTATCATTTTGTTGGATTTCTTAGGGTCCTTGGATTGGCTTTCAACTTTCTCCTGAATCTTGATGACTTTTGTTCCTATCCAGATTTTAAATTCTATGTCTGTCATTTCAGCCATTTCAGCTTAGTTAAATACCACTGCTGGGAAACTAGTATGGTGATTTGGAGGTAAGGAGACACTATGGCTTTTTGAGTTGCCAGAGTTCTTGCACTGATTCTTTCTCATAAGTGTGAACCAATGTTCTTTAACCATTGAAGTTGCTGTCCTTTGCATGGGATTTTTTGCTTTGATTTTCTTTTATGCCTTGATGGTTTTACTGTGGTATAGTTGAGTTCACTTAACTGGATTCACTTATGAAAATTTTTAAGGAGCCAAGAGTCAGCTCCAAAATCCTGGGCTGTGTGCTCTAACCCTGAGGGCTGGTACCAGGCCTCCATCTTTCTTCTCTGGCCTCTCAAGGTTAGGAACCTGCTGCATTGGAGGGGCTGAGATGTTCTCAGTCTGCTGGCAATAACACTCCTATGGGGAGTGCAGGGCAAAGTGCTTTCTCAGCTCAGTAGGAAAAGGATCCATACTCACTCACATATGCCAGCAGCAGCAGTAGCATCACAGCAGAGTGCATGCACATCAGCTGGGAAGGGGTGTTGACTGGGCTGGGGCAGCAGTATCTATGTGTGTGCTTGTGCTGGTGGCAGCGCCAAAGTGGAGTGCCCACACGTTGGTGGGGGCAGTGTACCGATGGGGGCAGGGTGACAGAGTCCATGCACACATTTGTAACAACAGTAGCAGTGTGGAGGGGTGCACACATGCCCTCATACGTGGTACAGAATGGTCTGTGTCTTCATGTATGCTCACACTAGTGGCAGTTTCACAGCTAGCTGCATGGGAGGGGAGGCAAGACCACCCCAAGGTGCATGTCAGCAAAGCAGTTGGGGTAAGTCATGGGCAAGCATGCACTGGCAAAGTGGTGGGGGGAACTGTCCTGGGGGAGGCTGTTGGTGGGTGGGTGCACATCAGCTGAGGCCATCTGCTACAATTGTGAGATGGCTAGGCGCAGTCTGCCAGTAAAGAATCCATGATGATGGCCCCAAGAGGCACCTTGTCGGGCATCTGAGGATGTGCTGCAAGTGGACACAGCCACCTGGGCCCCCAGGAGAGGCTGTCAAACAGGGGAGTGCTCAGACTAAACTGGCCCAGCCCATTACTGCCCTAATCTGTCCAGGTCTAACAGTCAACGAAGATGAAAGTCATCTAGAGGAGCACAGTGAGCCTTGGGTATGAGTGTCTTTTGCCATGCTCCACTGCAGCCATTCCCACACCAAATCCTCTGGACTACACACAGGTTGGAGTTCCTATCCCTGCCACCTCTCCATGCAGCTCTCCCTGCCAGCTGAGATGTTTGTAGGGGGTGAAGGGGTTTTCCTGCATCTAGGACTCCAGCAGTCTCTTTCACGAGCAGGCCACTCCTCACCTGTTCAACTCATCCCTTCCACAGGAGCTACTGGGAGCAAGTCCTGGTGCTTGGCAGCCTTGTGCCGGGTCTCCATCTTCCTCTTCCTTCAGCCCGGAGTCTGCATCTTCCTTCTGTTTACTCTTAATGCTTACCCTCCAAAGATCTGCTTGGAGTATGCCAGTCTTCCCAATGTCCTAATCTGTTTGTGGGAGACTTTCTTAATGGCTGTGTATAGGCAGCTATCTTGGCTCCTTAATTCCTGCATCTTGCTTTTTATTTAGTATAGCAATATCTGCCTTTTTGTTGACTAGTATAACATATGACATGATTAGTGTTACATCTATTTCGCTATTTGGTTTCTGTATGTTTCATTCATATCTTGGCTCCTTAATTCCTGCATCTTGCTTTTTACTTAGTATAGAAATACCTGCCTTTTTGTTGTCTAGTATAACATATTACATGATTAGTGTTACATCAGTTTTGCTACTTGGTTTCTGTATGTTTCATTTGTGTTAATTATTCTGTTTTTCTCTTACTGCCTTTTTTGTGTTAAACAAATATTTTTTAGTATATTGCTTTAATTTTTTGATTTTCAGCTATATTTTAAAATTATTTTATCATTGGCTGTTCTAGGTGTTTCAATATATATTTTAACTTATCAGAATTAACTTCTTAGTAAGGTCAACTTAATTTGTTAAACTATAGTAACTTTGCTTCAATGTAGCTTCATTTACTCCTCCTTATTTGTGCTATTATTATCAATATGTTACATATATTGTAGTTTAAAACCCAACAATGTAGTGCTATAACTATTACATTAAATAAAATAATCTTGTTTTTTTTTTGAGTTGGAGTCTCGCTCTGTCGCCCAGGCTAGAGTGCAGTGGCGCAATCTCGGCTCACTGCAAGCTCCGCCTCCCAGGTTCACGCCATTCTCCTGCCTCAGCCTCTCCAAGTAGCTGGGACTACAGGCGCCCGCCACCACGCCCGGCTAATTTTTTGTATTTTTAGTAGAGACGGGGTTTCACTGTGGTCTCGATCTCCTGACCTCGTGATCCGCCCACCTCGGCCTCCCAAAGTGCTGGGATTACAAGCGTGAGCCACCGCGCCAAGCCAATAATCTTGTTTTTAAAAGAAAATAAGTGTGTGTGGCACATTCCTTTACATTTACAAACATTTATAATTTCCAGGGCTATTTATCCTTTCCTCTGCATTTGAATGTTGCTGTCTGTACTGTCTTTCAGAGTTTCATTAACTTGCATTTATTTTTGAAAAACAGCTTTTGGCTGGATATATAATTTTTGGTTTCCAGTTCTCTTCTATCAATTCCTTTTAATATTTCATTCCACTATCCCTTACATGTATTGTTTTTGATGCAAAATCAGCTATTAATTGTGCTATTGATAACTTCTACTTTATGAGCTCTTTCTCCTCTTTCCATTTTCAGTATTTCTTCTTCCTGTTTGGGCTTTTAAGTATTTGATTATGTGTCTAGGTGTATATCTTTTTGTTAATTCTAACTAGTGCTACTTGAACTTCTTAAATATGTAGGTTAATATTTTTTAACGAATTTGGAAAGATTTTGTCTTCCCAAAGCTACATTTGTAGCTTCTTTTTCTCCTCCTTGATATATAAGACTCACATTAAACATATGTTGGTACATTTGGTAATATTTTGCAGTTTCTGAGGCTCTGTTTATTTTTCTTCGGTTATTTTTGTTCTCTCTAGTCTATAGATTGGATAATTCCAGTGATCTATCTTAAGGTTCATTTATTCTTTATTCTGCTGTCTCAAACATGTTCTTGATCCCATATAGTGAATTGTTTATTTTTATTATTATATCTTTCACTTCTAGAAATTTCATATTTATAACTTCTTTTGTTGTACTTAGATACCATATCTGTTGAATCATTGTCATCACATTTTTCTTAAATTCTTCAAAATTTATAGTTTTTAAAATTATTTAAACCTTTTTATAATAAATGCATTGAATTCTTTGCCTGCTAAATTCAGTATCTGGCCCTACTAATAGTTAATGTCTATTGACTGTTTTATTTCTATAATTCACGCTTTTCTGCTCCTGTATATGGTTTTTAATATTTTGGTTGAATACTGGACATTTTAGACAATGTTTTATAGTAATTATGACTTCTGATTTTGTTTCTGAGTACTTTTGGTTTCACGAAATTTTCTGGATTTTTTAAAGTGCATCATCTGTTTGCCCTGTAGTATGTGGCTGTGAATGTGTCTTCTCAGTTTTTATTATTATTATTATTATTTTTTTTTTGAGATGGAGTCTCCCTCTGTCGCCCAGGCTGGAGTGCAGTGGTGCAATCTCCGCTCACTGCAAACTCCGCCTCCCAGGTTCATGCCATTCTCCTGCCTCAGCCTCCCAAGTAGCTGAGACTACAGGCACCCACCACCACGCCCAGCTAATTTTTTGTATTTTTAGTAGAGACGGGGTTTCACTGTGTTAGCCAGGATGGTTTCGATCTCCTGACCTCGTGATCCACCCGCCTCAGCCTCCCAAGATGCAGGGATTACAGGCTTGAGCCCCTGTGCCTGGCGTTTATTATTATTTTTAATTTACCTTCCAAGGGGTCACCCTTGGGTCTGCACAATCCAATGTTTTTTTCAAGACTCTGCTCAAACACCCCAACTCCATAAGACTTCTATCCCCTGCTGATAGATCAGTGAGCTTGAAGAGCACATTCAATGTTCAGCAAATTCTGAAGTTTGATTTGTCTTTTACTTCTGCAAGACTACTGTGAATCTTCCTACATATGTGTATACCTTTCTGCTCAGCCAAGGCTTACTTCGTCTTTCTATGGCTTTCTCATTTACATCATCACTTGTTACATTTCTGGCTTGTACACTACTGACCACTAACTAGACGCAATTTCTGGCTAGAAAAGCATTGGACTTCCTTGTTTGTTATATGAAGCTTACCCAATTACCTTGTCATCCTAAAAGGAAGAAATTGAGGCAAAATTAATATAAGTGGAGATTTTAAGAGCTAAGCTTGAGGACTGCTACCCAGGAGCATAGATTCAAATTACTCTTAATATACATTCTTATTAAAGGCAGTTACAAGTGAATTTTCGAAGAGAAAGAAGAGGCAGTTCCTGAGGTCTTTACCAAGAATTTACATTACATTTATATAAGCTATTCATTGGCTGTACATTGTTAAGTTATAAGGTGTAGGTTGTAGTATCAGGTGTGGCATGATTGGCCAATTTATAGCTACTTCTGGCAATTGCAAGCAGTTTGCAAGAGATGAATACATGGCTCAAAGAGGGGAAACCAGGACAGAACTGTTCTCTCATTTTAACATCTCTCTGAACTGGCAATTTAGAAGGACTTGCATTACTTAGATAAAAGTTCTTTTCTCATTTCCCACCTTTTGATCAAAAATCTTTCTTCTTGAAAGCATTGATGAACAAAATCTGAGTGTCAAGGTATCTCTCATCACTGGGAAGGCTCGATCCTCGATCGTCCTGTCAAAGTGGTTGATCTATAGCTGCTGTCATCTCTACATGTTGTAGTAGCATGAATTTACTTTTCTCAGAAGTAAAACAGATGCATAGTAGAAATATTATATACATAAGAATTTTGGTAAAAAGCAAATTTGTATTTCAGAATTAAAAAAAAAAACAATTTCCTTGGGGCAGTCAACTAAAAACACCATGAATAAAGTTAAAAAGCTGGTCCTTTTTTAGAGATTTGTTGTAGCCAGGACACAATTCAGGTTTTAACACAAATTGCTGAAAAATAATAAAAACTAAAAAACAATGTGCAATGCTAGAATCCAATAATTGATCTACTATAGCTTTCTTCTGAAAAATAATTTTTTCTCTCTCCAGCCCCCATTTTTACCAAAGGATAATTTCAGTAGGATCGATTTACTTGCATAATACATCTTATTATTATATTTAGCCTGATTATTTACTTAATTAAATGGAGCAAGATAGTGATTGATCATATCGGCTGTTTTTATTTGGCTTTGCTGTAACTCTTATAAGAAATTGCAGATTTGACTTTTAAAAGTCTCAAGGATAGAAATCCAAACTGAAGATTCACCATTAGATTGTACCTGTAATACCTGGATAAATTAGGTGAATTCCTTTCTTCTCGAGGTCCCTGTATTAGTCAGTTTTCACACTACTAATAAAGACATATCTTAGACTGGGTAATATATAAAGAAAAGAGGTTTAATTGAGTCACAATTCCACATGGCTGGGGAGGCCTCAAGAAACTTAAATCATGGCAGAAGGCACCTCTTCACAGGGCATCAGGAGAGAGAATGAGTGCCCAGCAAAAGGGGAAGTCCCTTATAAAACCATCAGGTATAATGAGAACTAACTCACTATCATGAGAACATGATGGGGGAAACTGCCCCCATGATTCAATTATCTCCACCTGGTCCTTCCTGCAACATGTGGGGATTATGGCAACCACAATTCAAGATGAGATTTGGGTGGGGACCCAGCCAAACCATATCAGTTCCTCAAATATCCTGGGGCTCCCACATCTGTTGGGAAGTGATATTTTTTATTTTCTGCATGGGCAGAACCTTTGAAAGCCAATTATGTAGACAAGGTACAAGGCCATTCTCTCCAATATGCTTTTTATCAGCTCCATGAAGTCAACCACAATTCCTCAAAACTGTCTGGTCATATCTGAAAATACGCCATTCCAGTAATGCCTTGGTAAAATAGGCAAAGTCTTCAATTGTGTCTTGTTATGGAAAGTAGCTTCTTTTTGAACCTATGAAAATAACTTCAAGACTGCGATAACATAAGAATACTTGAGAACAGTTTGCAAATTTTGGAGAGATCAGGTAGAAAGAATGATAGATGTTTCAATTTCACTCACTAATGTATACATTTCCCGGTTGTTACAAGCTATAATTGTTACAAGCTATAATTGTTATAGCTCAAAAGAAAAATGTTTTCTCAACTCCGGAAAACAAAATATAAAAATAATCAGCAATGTTGCAAATAAAAAGTCATGAAAATCAATTTAGTACTCTATCAGTTCTGTCCCATATAATTAACTCTTGTTCTGCTTGATGGTGGGATCATACTCATTATGAACAAATGTATTTATTAGACCTCCGAAGGTTTTTACTGAGTCTGATAATATCATCTCCAAAGTTGTCTGAAACCTGTATTTACGAGTATTTGTCAGGATTCTTTTCCTTACATTTCCTTGAAGAAAAGGCCAATTTTGGACTGTAGCTGATTGTGAACTGATTTTGAGAAGAATCCAAAGTAAAACAATTATTTTCTGTGATGAAAAAATACTTAGAATAGCCATGTTTAACGATGGAATTGACAAGAAAAATTTGATTATTCCTGTCACATACAACAGTTTCATTATAACTAAGAAAATAAACAAAAACATATCAGAATTTTAGGAATCTCATACAATTTTGGAACACATATTAATAAAATATCCATACAAGTATAAATCAAATATAGTTAAACACCATTTCTTATTTAACAATACTTTCCATATGATTTTAACATCCCAAATAAGCCAAAACAGCTGTCTTGGACTTGCAGGGTTTTTTGGTTTGTTTTTGAAAAGAAAATTTTAGAATTAGAATTTGATTTGGGGAAATGTGTTAAATATTAAAGGTTTAAAACAGTTGATCAAAATAGGATCACAGGCCACTGTAAAAACAAAAAAAAAATAGTCATTTATTTAGCCAAAGTGATAATTCAAAGATTTCAAAAAGCAAAAAATGTTTACTTTTTGATAGAGAACATACTGTTTTCCAAAGTCAGAAGACCTAATAAAGATAGCATGAGACCAACAGAATCTTTTCTTCTTTGTTTTTACTCAAAAGGTGAATAATTGTTTTTTACTATCCCATTAATACTTCAAAAAGTTTTGTTCTAAAGAGAAAACCAAAGTTTACATTTTCATCCATATATTATTAATGCTAAAGCTAATTTTAATAAAACTTTGTAAACATATATGTCCAATCTCAGTTTTGAGTGCACAAAATAATATTTTTATAAACCTTTTATAACCTTTGACAATTTTCTATTAAAGAGCAAATCAAGAAAACCCTGTTATTTTGACATAGGAGCACTGACTGTGGCCCTGCCTCAGTGTAATTTTGATATTAATGTTCAACTTTTAAAAAAACTAAATAATTTCCTTCTAATTTTAGCCAAGTTGATCACTCAGAAAATTTTTAGTAGATTAATTTCTCACAATTTTTATACAAGTTGCTTAATACTTGAGTTTTGTCCTGTACTTTCTTTTTCATATTGCCATTCTACTTAAGACAAAATTTATGTTTCTTCTCCTTTATCATTTTGACCACCACACAACATTCTCTTTCATTTAAAAAGAAAAAAAATTCCTCTCTCAACTTTCACATTTTCTTTTTTCTTTCTTTCCTTTATTTATTTAATTTTTTTCAGAGGTAAAGTCTGGAGTGCAATAGTGTTATAACTCACGTAACCTTGAACTCCTGGGTTCAAGTGATCCTCCTGCCTCAGTCTACCAAGTATTCAGGACTGTTGATATGCACCATCATGTCCAACTCATTTTTACAATTTTTCTGAAGATGTGGTCTCGCTATGTTGCCCAGGCTTGTCTCAAGTTCCTTGACTCAAGTGATCCTCCTGCCTTGGCTTTCCAAAGCATAGGGATTATAAGCATGAGCCACCATGCCTAGCTCTCCATCTTACTTTCTCTATATATTCTTTATACAAAATTGTATCTCATATCCAGTAGTTTTAATCATATATATATATATTAATTACAATGTTAACTCTTAGTTATCCTAATTTCCAGTGGAAACCCTAGAAAGTTAGAAATTTTAATTATGCATGAGATGCAGAGCCTAGAACAAAGGACAAAGCTTTGGAGACAATGCATGGAGTATCTGACCCATCCCAGCATGCCCAAGTGGCAAAGTTTGTCCAGGGAGAATGAAGCTCAGGCACTGCCCTGGGCCTCACCACGGTCACTTGTCTGGGCCTCAGAATTTAAAGACTCAAATAAAAAGACATAAACTCACAGACAAATTAAGCAAGCATCTACAAATGTCAAAAAAGCAGTAGCTTTACAACCTTAAAACTTTTAACAGAGACTGTATAAACTTTTCCAACCTATAGACCCAGGCAAAAATGTCTAAATGAAATTCTGAAGCCATTTCTATTTCACTTTACCAACAACTTTAAAACTGTATTTACCAAAAGTTATTAAAGTCATAAATTTGACTTAAAAGGTTTGAAAAGCATTTGAGGTGGTTTTTAAATTTATGGGTGCTTATGTATTATAAATCAATGGTGCCATATAGCTATATATAAACAGATATTTACACATGCACTCATAATACAAAAACACATGAAGACTTTATAGCTTTGATTTTAAAATTTTAGCCATGAGACCAGCAACTCACTAGTTTAAAGGATAGTTGTATTCACACTGTGCCTTTCTAACTAGAAATGTTTAAAGTTTACCTGTCACACATGGGCAGAGTCCTTACAGATGTTTAGAGAAAATAGGGTAGCAAATTTACACCTCAAAGCACTTAAACAGAATTTAAGCTTTTTCAAGGAGGAGTTTATATGTGCTAGGTGGAAGAAGATTAAAAATGAATGCCAGGCTGGGCACAGTGGCTCATGTCTGTAATCCCGGCACTTTAGGAGGCCAATACAGGAAGATCAGCTGAGGTCAGGAGTTCGAGACCAGCCTGTCCAACATGGTGAAACCCCATCTCTATGAAAAATACAAAAAGTTAGCCTAGCATGGTGGCACACACCTGTAATCCCAGCTGCACAAGAGGCTGAGGCAAGAGAATCACTTGAATCCAGGAGGTAGAGATTGCAATGAACTGAGATTGCACGATTGGACTCCAGCCTGGGTGACAGGAGCAAAACCATCTCAAAAAAAAAAAAAAAAAAATAGAATACCAAGGTAGTACAAAATCATAGGAATTTACAAAAAGATTTCATAAGAAGACCAATTTTATTGCGGTTAGTAGCTTTTAATTTAGTCTGTTTTGCAACTGGACCACTGAGCTCAGGGTGGAGCCCATTAGGGAAGAAGGCCAGCAAAGCATTTGTACTTTTTAGAGCCAGATAATTTATATGTGTGCAGTCTTTAGGGCCTAGTAATATAAATATGTGAAAAGCAGGCACCATTAGAAGGCAAAGCATCTAGATCTTTAAAAATCAAGGATTCCACTTTTACATTGAAAAGAGAATCCCCACAAAGAGTGAAATGCCATGGGACTGGGCCATGCAATGCTGTCACAGTATGCTTCACTACAAAGACATTTATCTAAGTGTTTAAACTATGCCTTTGTCTAAACATGCAAAAAAAAAAAAATAAAACCCACAGAGTAACCCCCTGCGGTAATAATCATTTATCATAAAGAGCTACCATTAGCCACCTCCAAGACTGCAACTCTCACCTATAGCTCACCAGCCATCACATACACAAAAGTCAAGTATTCTCTCACAGGACAAAGTAATCTCTGCTACCTCAAAAGCCAAAGAGATCAGGCAATGCAATACAAAAAGCAGCAGGATTTTAGAGCTGAAAGGAACCTGTCCATGATTCTTCAGACTCCAAGGAGGAAAAAAAGACCTTAAAAAAGTGGTCAGTATTTCCTTTTTCTGTGTCCTGTAAGGAGTCTGAGTCATTAGAATTCTCCTGTAGCTCTCTTCATGTGGTACCAAAGATAGCAACGACAAAAGAAGAGCTTGAATATCAGCTTTTAATTAAGGTGACTTTTGACCATAGCACTCTTTTAAAAAAAAAGTTTTTGTTTCAAAACTCTTATCAGATTTTAGCCAGGACAAACAGCTGATATTCCTGGCTCTTGAACATTTTTTTTTTTTTAATCAAAGATCCCCTTTCGAGCAACTCATCAAAACCAATAAACCTTAACCAAAGTTATAACTTAACCCAGGATGCATGAGGCATCTTCAAAGAAGCGAAAAGCAGTTCTCACAACATCCAAAACCACTCCCAAAACAGCTCAAGGAAAGGTAGCGTCACTAGCTGCAAATGGAATCCAACCCATATTGATGTCCAGCCATGTTTTCTATAATCTCAGCTTCTCATCTGAGCACCTATGCATGAAGGCTCAAAAGCCCCATATGCCTCATAAATGGAAAAAAGAGAGGCAATCAAACTGTTCATGGAAGGGAAGAGGATCAATAACAAATAGGTACCTCTAAAAGTGAATAATTATACAAACAATTTCAAACAAATGGGATTTATTCCCTTACCAGTAATCAAACCCAGGCTGCAGTAGTAAAAGTGCTGAATCCCAGCCACTAAATCACAGAGGGAAGTGTTGTTGTTGTTGTTGTTTTATTTTGTTTTTTAAAAATAAGTTCTATAGGGGATCCAAAGTAGGCAGTTTCAGCATCTCAAGGATTTTAACTTGTTTCAGACCTAATCTCAGTTGGAATGCTGCTTAGGTAATTTCCTGTACATTAGCATTTCAATGACATTATATGATTTACATAGTACTGTCTGATATTGGGTCAATAAATCAGTGTCATTCATTTGTTCTGGTTTAGAAAAAAATCATTGAATTGGCATTTATATAATCACAGTGTGAAAGGAAAATAAATCTTGGATCCCCCAAATCACTAAGCTAAAGAGAAAAGTCAAGCTGGGAACTGCTTAGGGCAAACCTGCCTCCCATTCTATTCAAAGTCACCCCTCTGATAATTGAAATAAATGCATATCTGATTGCTTCCTTTGGAGAGGCTAATCAGAAACTCCAAATAATGCAACCATTTGCCTCTTTTCTACCTATTACCTGGAAACCCCCTCCCCACTTCAAGTTGTCTTGGCCTTTGCTTCGAGTTGTCCCACCTTTCCAGACCAAACCAATGGTCATGTTACATATGTTGTTTGAGGTCTCTTGTCCCCCTAAAATGTATAAAACCAAACTGTGCTCTGACCACCTTGGGCACATGTCACCAGGACCTCCTGAGGCTGTGTCATTGGCATGCATCCTCAACCTTCGCAAAATAAACTTTCTAAATTAACTGAGACATTTCTCAGATATTTGATGCTCACAACAGGAATATTATTCCTATTCTGACATTGTTCCACTTTTCTTCTATTCTAGATTTAAATTTATTTCCCTTTTCTGAAAAGAAGAAACATGTGCATTGTGAATTTCCTAAAACCTCTCTGCCTAAGAGATGCATGGGGGCCAAGGGAACAAGTAGAGAGGGATGAGTTGAGCTCACATGGATAGAAGGAGAAGGAGCAGTTGAAGGAGAAAGGGAGAAAGCCTCTGAAGTCTTTTTTAATATTTCAAATATCCTTTTGTTTACCTCTTGAAAGGAGGCAATTTTTTTCATGATTTCTTTTAGAAGTTTTTAAAGCCAAGTGCTAGTCAGTGCCTCTGCTTCCCAAATAAAAAAAAAAAAAGTTATTTCTTTAAGAAGACATTTTTAGGTGCCATTGGAAGTCTCCAATTTGGCTGGTTCTAAAACCAGTTATTTACAATGGTGTACACAAAGAAATTAATTTAGGTATTTTAAAAATCCCCATTTTTCATCATTGTTGCCTATGACCATCCTGGGTTAGGTAGATCTAATTTCCTAGATATCTACAAGAGGGTGCTTCATATGTATTATATATAAATCCAACTGATGTTTCTAAAAAGAGTGCTCAGATTTTGAATATTTTTTTTTCCATAATTTGGGAACTTTTCAGAAGTGACAAAAGCTTAGGATGTGTTGTTGAGAGAGGAGAAAGGAAGAAACTGGTCAGGCAGGCAGTTAGGGTGGGTCCTCAGTTAAATTATTTCAAACAAAAGAATAGCCTGCAGACACAGATAAGGGAAGTTGCACAGGGGGGCTTACTACCTAAGACATGCCCACAGCTGCAAAGATAAGAAAGGCTGCACAGATGACTTTCCCAGATATGCCTGCAATAGAAAACTCTGTCCCCTGACACATGTGCAGTAAGGGGAACAAAGCAACATGTAGTAAGTCAAGCTAAGGGCCCACATGTGCACTATGAGGATGGCATGGAGCTACCAGAAATTCATGCTTTATGCAAATAAGATACCCAGCCCTCATCAGTTACTTATAAAAGCCTTTGCATTCACTGTAAAAGCTGCAACCCTCTTCCAGGCCCCCTGTCTGCAGTGGAGAGCTTTCTTTTTCCCTTATTATACTTCCACTCCAAACTCACCCTTTGTGTCCATGCTCCTTAATTCTCTTGGTCATGAGACAAAGAACTCTGGGTGATACCTCACAATGAGAGGCTGCTACATTGTGGTACATTGGTGAGACTGTAACATTTTAAGGTTGAAGTTTAATGTATCTTGGACTATCTCTAACCACTAGGTGATAGCAGAGTGCTGAAGATATGGGGGACCCAGACTCTCATATTATACCTGTCTGGAAGAGCAAAAGGCGGTACACTTCAGTTAGAAACTGTTTAACAAAGATTGGTCACAAATAAAGTCTAAGTCTGAATTTTCAAGTAATAGAAAACAGTTGCAATCTTAAAAGTATGTTGTGCAACTGCCATTGTAGTCCCTAACTGCCAATCCTTTGATCCCAACTTCTACTATGAGATAGAGGTGGAAAAACCTTGATCAGACTTGACTAGAACCTCCGCTGTGAGAGAAAGGTAGGAAAAAAAAGGTGGTTCTCTGCAGAGCTCTTTCCCTGAATATCATATCCAGAGAAAGAAATCAAAGCCTTCACTCTTAAAGGAAAGACGGGGTTTGAAAACAGCCCAAATAAAAAGTCTGGAGTCAGAATTCCGAATTCAGGAGAACTTACCCCTAACACCCCTAACACCGAATGGGACTTTTGAAGACAGAGTTTATGAGGTTACTTAGTAATACTTTCAGAGGCAAACACCAGGGGGCTAAAGGGAGTCACTCTGAATCCTGTCAACGTATGCCAGATGTGTTGACCTGAAAAAAAGAAGCTGAGGCAGAATCAATGAGTAGAGAGTTTTTGTGCCAGTCTTGAGGATTGCAACCCAGGAAAACAGCTTCAAGTTTCTCTGAATATAGACTCTGATTACCAGCAGTTACACATGTTTTTTTTAAAGAGAAAGAAGAAGTACTTCCTGAGTTGTTTATTAAGAATTTACAAAAAAAAAAAAAGAATTTACATTAAAATTACATGAGCGATTGATTGGCTATACATTGTTAAGCTATAGGGTGTGGGTTGTAGTATCAGGTGTGGCATTATTGGTTAATTTATAGCTACTTCTGGCAATAGTAAGCAGTTTCAAGAGATGAATAAATAGCTCAAAAGACGGAAAGCAGGACATGATTGCTTTCTCATTTTAATGTCTCTCTCTGAGCCTGATAATTTAAAAGGACTTAGCATTCCTCAGATAAAACTTCCTTTCTTTTCTCAACTTCTTCCTGACCCCTGAGTCTGTCTATCTGGTAGCTTTCTATGTTCGTGGTCAGACACACTATGAGAAAATTACCAGTTTTGCAGGACTGAACTGGGCTGGGAAGTGGCAGCAACAGAGGCAAGGATTCAGACTTCTGCTCTTATTAGCCAAAGCTCTAGAAGACTTTGCAGAGAGAATTTGCTGATCTCTTCATGAAGGCTCTCTTAAACCTTTACAAAAGCTGGAATATTTTAATAATAACAAAAGCATTAAAAATAAAAATCAGAAAGGCTGAGAAAGTCATCTATTTTTCTACACTAGAGTAGATCCTGAATCCTGCCTTATAACTAGATCCTAAACCTTAAGAGCTTTTTCTTCAAAGTTTTTCAGTATTTAAAAAAAAATATTGGCTGGGTGCGGTGGCTCACGCCTGTAATCCCAGCACTTTGGGAGGCCGAGGTGGGCAGATCACAAGGTCAGGAGATTGAGACCATCCTGGCCAACATGGTGAAAACCCGTCTCTACTAAAATACAAAAAAATTAGCCAGGTGTGGTGGCATGCACCTGTAGTCTCAGCTAACTTGGGAGGCTGAGGCAGGGGAATTGCTTGAACCCGGGAAACGGAGGTTGCAGTGAGCCAAGATTGCGCCACTGCACTCCAGCCTGGCGACAGAGCAAGACTCTCTAAAAATAAAAAAATAAAAAAATTTGCCAGAAATGGTGTATTGTTTCCTGATTTGCTCTGTGACTTTGGAAAAGCCAACTATTGTTGCTGTTTCTTTTTTTTTTTCTTCTACAAAGGGAAAACAATAACATCCCCTCTTAGAGAACACTATATGGGTTCATTATTTCTTGTTAGAGAGTTCTGAAGAAACAGTGCTGGGATTTAGTCTTAAATAAAACAATAGCCCTAAATTATTCTTTAAAAGATGACAAAAGAGTACAACGAATTTGGGGCATTGGAGACACTTGTGAAGGAATGAAAAACATCAGAAATTGTATTTAACGGTTGTCAGAGATTCCTGAGAACCCTCAGGTTTTTTGGAGGACTTTTAAACTTGGAGATTTAAGTGACCTAAATTGAATCTTAATTGTTCTTCCTCTGGAGAAAAATAGTGACACCCAGGTGGGTGGCTGCTCTTTATGATGAGAAAATAAGGTAAGCCAGTCACTCCTTTTAGAAAAACATCCTGTTTTGGTTTTTAGTAGCCCCAGGCAGTAGGCAAAGCTCAAATGGGTAAATTTGTCTCTAAAGGGCATTTAATTTGAAATTTCATTGTCTTGCATTTGAAAGCACACACACATTTACTGGGTGTGGGGGTGTCTGTGGGAAGTGGTTGGGAGGACGAGAGAAGAAAAAAGAAAACACATATTCCCGCATTTTTTTTTTTACTTTCTGTAAGCACACAGTGATGAGGGAAAGGAGTGAGCGAACAGATGGTGTAAATCTAGTCACTTCAGACTGATAGGTCTTATCTATTGGCAGTTTTCATCTGTGAGAAGGAGAAATCACTGGTTTTCACTCAGGCAAGGGTGAGCAGGTAGAAATACCCCAAACGTCTTTAAGTGACTTTCTGATGAAAGAGGAATGTCTGTTGGGTAGTTGCACCATTAGAAAAATTTATTCTTCAGTAAAATGTTACTAACTTTAGGAAAGCAACATCTGGATTAATGAAGTCTGAGGAGTCTTCATAAAGCCCTCCAGATTTTTTTTTTTAATTTTATTTTCACGTTCACAGTGTAGGGCCTGTTAGCTAACTATTACCAATCATAGATTAGATCTGCTTCAGGGAATAGATAAAATTGTATATTTGCTTATAATTAGTATGTTTATGGTTTCTAAACTAACCGGTTCTTTAGAACTATTTGGGGAATCTTTGTAATGCTGTATATGATGTTAACTTAATTTGCATTACAAAAAATCAGAGGTCATATGTAACCTGGGTTGAATGGCTTTTCAGAATATTTTAGAGTTGCCAGGAATCTTTCAAGACATGTGACCCCATCTCCTTTCCTAAGCGATTTCTGTCAGATGGTGGTCCACTTTCTGGGGATGCAGCCCAGCAAGTGCCAGCCTCATTTTTCCTAGCTCTCATTCAAGATGGAGTCACTCTGGTTCAAATGCCTCTGACACAGGCATCACATCAACGTTGCTGTGAAGAGGAGGTTCACCACACCTAGAGGCCATCAGTTCCACTCTTAACACCACTGTACAGTTGGCAGTATGTCATTGGCATCATATAAATAATTAGGATAAAGAAATTGAATCAAATATGGAGGAACTGCCCTGTCCTATCCCCAGTCACACCTGTCAAATACCTATCAGGGTGGTTTGTGTGTTTTGCCTACTTAAAGCTCAGGTTGATTTTGAGACAGGACCAGCTGGATTTCCTAGGCAACTAAGAATCCCTAAGCCCAGCTGGGAAGGTGACGACATCCACCTTTAAACAGGGGGCTTGCAACTTAGCTCACACCCAACCAATCAGGTAGTAAAGAGAGCTCACTAAAATGCTAACTAGGCAAAAAATGGGAGATAAAGTAATAGCCAATCATCTATTGTCTGAGAGCACAGGGGAAGGAACACTGATTAGGATATAAACCCAGGCATTCCAGCCTGCAAGGGCTACACACTTCGGGTCCCCTCCCTTTGTATGGCAGTTCTGTTTTCACTCTATTAAATCTTGCAACTGCACGCTCTTCTGGTCGGTGTTTGTTGTGTCTCAAGCTGAGGTTTCGCTAGCCGTCCACCACTGCTATTTGCTGCCGTGGCAGACCTGCCGCTGACTTCCACCCCTCTGGATCCGGCAGGGTGTCCGCTGTACTCCTGATCCAGCAAGGTGCCATTGCCACTCCTGATCGGACTAAAGGCTTGCCATTGTTCTTGCACGGCTAAGTGCCCGGGTTCATCCTAACTGAGCTGAACACTAGTCACTGGGTTCCACGGTTCTCTTCCATGACCCCCGGCTTCTAATAGAGCTATAACACTCACTGCATGGCCCAAGATTCCATTCCTTGGAATCCATGAGGCCAAGAACCCCAGGTCAGAGAACAAGAGGCTGGCTGCCATCTTGGAAGCGGCCCACCACCATCTTGGGAGCTCTGGGGGCAAGGAACTCCGGTAGCAATTTTCCTATTATCTCTAGTTTCAGGGATGCTGAATTATGTAATGGTTATGAGCAAAGAATCCGGAATCACTGCGTTTGTTAGCTTTGTGACAATCTTCTGACTTTTCACCTCAAAATTTCAATTTGAGGTTGAAGATTAAATAATAATAATATCAACAACATTTACTGCTTATTATGTTTCAGATATTGTTTTAAGTTGTTTGTTTCAACTCTTAAACTTTAAAATATTATAACCACTTTATTTAAACGTACAGTTTTCTTATCAGTTGTGTATTGTAATTATTCCTTTGTAGAGATAAAAAAAAGTCAAGTGAAGAGAAATCCGCTCACTTGCCAAGATCATAGAGCCAGGAAAAGTCTGATTCGGGACATGGAATTAGGTCACCCAGTTGCTTAGGTCTTTCCTCCAGGATTTACATTTTCAAAAGCTTGAGGAATCATCTGCACTTTTTTAGGGGAGTGGCTTGTTTTGTTCTTATGGTCATATAAAAAAATGAAATAAAATAAACCTCTTTTATTCTTTCATGATTTTATTTTTTAATAAATGATGCTTGTTTAGATGTTCATCTAATTACAATATTGATTTATAAAATTATAAGGTCAGAAATTTTTTCTTCATAATTGTCTCCCTTCCTGTTAGCCCTACTTTTCTGCTTTCTTTCTTTCCTCGTCCTCTTGTTCACCTTCCATAGTATTTTTTTCATATTCTACTTATGTGCCTTAATTTTTTTCATAAAACTATATCTCAAAATGAAATCACATTTTCATCCCTTTAGCACAACTTCCATTCATTTAAAATTTTTGGAAGTTAAGCATCTCACTAATAAGCTATTTCTTATTATTTTTGAAAGTAATAAATCATTTCATATCTTAAGTATTTATGAGTAGGTAGAAATTCCTACCATTGAATAAAGTGTTATACTGGAAAACAAAAGAACAAACAAAAACATACAAAACATAATAGCAAAATAGTTTTCCTAATGACAGTGTTGTATGTAGAATGCCAAGTGTTAACAGCAGTTTTTAATATTCGTATCTAAAACTTAAAAGTTACAATAATAATTATAAATTATAATTTATATTATTTAACATGTTTATCATATTTCATTGTTCTACCTTTATTATAGAAGATTTATAGTATAATAGACTTTTGAGATAATTTTCACATTTAAGTTTTAGAGTTTTTAATCATTTTCAAAAAAGTGTTTCTGTAGATATGTATTTATTTTCTTTATCTTTTCAGCAAATATTTGCTAACTACTTGGTATATGGCAGACACTATCCTAAACACAACAGATGCAAGGAACAACAAACTAATAGAAAAGCTTTTGTGTGAATTTTTTTAAGTCTTTCATCAGAGTATTTAAATTTTTCTGTTCTTTTCACAGTTACATGGAGTACATGAGTGAAAGAATGTGCTGCACACCTTCTGTATGGCTTTGTGAAAGTCATGTAACGTCTTTGGAACTTAGTTTTTTTATCTATAAAGGGTAGGTAGGTGTTGGACCTAATCAACATCTCCCAACAACAATCCAGACCCAGGAGGGAGCAATATCCAGGGTTTTGACTTTATTTCTTCCCATGCATTAGCAAGGAGCTGGGACTCAGCTCATTTGTTTCTCTCTCTCCTTCTCTCCTATACTTCTGATGTCTGCAATAAAAATTTTAGATATCGTTCAGATATTTGCTGGAAAAAATCTAGGTGGTTTCTATGGTCTGTTTTGTTATGTAGTCTTCCCAAATCTATGGTTTTATATATGTATTTATACATTGATACTTGTGTCATCTGGTAGATTTTATTTTATTATTAACAAAAAATAATTTGTTAAAAAATAACACATTAGGAGAAATAGAAGCAACTTCCAGTAGATAAAGTGTAAGGCTGGGTGCGGTGGCTCATGCCTGTATTGGAAGGCCAAGGTAAGGGGATTGCTTGAGATCAGGTGTTTGAGACCAGCCTGGGTGACACAGTGATACCCTGTCTCTACAGAAACGAGAGAGAGAGAGAGGATTGTAAGGGAGGTGAAATCTGTGGAGGGTAAAGAAATTTGATGTAATTAACCTAATTTTAAAAGCTCTCAAGAATAAGCCTTTATAACTTCATTTTTAAAAATGCTTTCATTTCTTATAAATACCTCTTAGGTTTTCAAAGGGTGGAGAGAATATTGAGAAATAAACTATGTTAGAAAGAATGAATAAAATCTAGTATTTGACAGCACAGCAGGGGGACTATAGTCAATAAAAATTTAATTGTACATTTTAAAATAACTAAAATTATAATTGTACTGTTTGTAACACAAACGATACATGCTTAAGGATTGGATACCCAGTTTTCCATGATGTGATTATTACACATTGCATCCCTGTACCCAAATATCTCATGTACCCCATAAATATGTATACCTACTGTGTACCCACAAAAATAAAAAGTACAATTTAAAAAAAAAACTATGTAATCATCATACACAGTGACAAGTACATGACATAAAACTAGAAAACATTATGCCTTTATATATTTTTGAGATATGGTAATATTGGGTGAAAAAAATAACTTTTAACCTTTTTTAGCCTAAAGAACTGAAGTACACACACATACCACATAAACACACTCACAGAAGTAGAATCTAAATTTAGCAGCAACATTGTTAATAGAAGCCAGTATATATGCATGAGAAAGTCTATATAAAAATCTGACAATTTAAAAAGTTTTCATTGACAACAGAATAGAACATATATTATTTCCTTTAGATATTTATTCAAAACATCACCATTAAATTTACCAAAGCTTTTATTGCTATCGTCATTCTGCATTTTATAATTGTCTTCATGAAAGTGCTTGTTTAAATTATTTATTAATGTTTTTAAATTTTCTTTCTGAAATGTTTATTCTTCTTTTTCTTATTAAATGCATGGTGTATCTTTGTATTTAACATTTCCTCTAGGAGTGACTAAATTGCTTTTGAAATCTTCCTTATATCTTTACAGTATCCCTGAAGGGCATTACAATGGGGTATTCTAGTTTGGGAAAATAAACCCAATAAAATTTAAGTCATAATTATGATTACTAGTGACACTGACTGAGAAACAAGATAATTTTTCTCTCTCGGACCCAGTGCAAAATAAGGTTTTTATGAAGCACTGATTTTTTTTTAAATTTAGTTACATTCCAGTCTGAAATACCTGAATTTTCTATAGGTAAAGAGCTAATACACCAAAAACAAAACTCCAGAAGATGTCCACATGTTGATGATTACCAATAGATTTTTGAGATAAACCATAAGTGAAAAATTGGTTTGTATTAATGATTTTGATATTTGTTACCTGGTTTAGAGTAGGAAAAAATTGTGGACTTAAAATTACAACTCTATTTTCAGAAAAAATTATTATCCTCTATCTTGTTTGAAATATGAGTATTAGAAAAAATTACAATGGATCAAATAACATTTTCTTTGAGCTGTCAGATTGCATCTAATTTTGAAAGTCTAATGTTTCAGTGTATCCTTATGCCTCCATTTTTAGAGTTAAAGATGGATACCAGATGGACACCATCTGTATCTATCATTAATGGACTAATATTTCTCTACAATTGGCTTAAAAATGGGAAAGATAAACCAGAATTTTCAATATAATTTATAATAAATGAACTATTTCTCACTATTTGGAACCAAAATAAAATCTATAGCTTGAAAGTTGAACTAGATGCTGCACTGTGTACTACTATAAAAACATAACTAGCAAACATTTCAAGAAAATAAGACAATTCATCAGAGAATATAATTTGATGCCATCTTTAGTTACTCGGAAGCTCAAAATCAATCATTTAAAAATATAATTGAAATGGCAAGTAAAGTAACATGATTTTATTCCAAGATGTATGAATAACATTTGTGTTAAGACTATCTCTGTAAAAGCATCCAGTAATGGGAAGGGAGAGTCACAAATCTTTCTTAGATCTTTTTTCCCTGAAATGATTTGTGTATGACTTCATTGCTCTAAGGAAGATAAAGATAACTGAGATGGCTTCCTCCAAACAAAAATCTACTTACATAATAGAAAACATGTGTTATATAAATACATATAAACTGTTTTCAAAAAAGTATGATTAAAAAAATGTTTTCAAAACTTGTGGACACTCATCTGATGCCTACATTTCTTCCCTGAGAGCCCAATCAAATAGTCATCTATGCAATATTTGAATACTTTCACTGATGTAAGTCCAGGAACTCACATTTGCATAGAAGACTTCTAACCTTTAAAGGTTTATACATAAATTATTACTTATGGCTTTACCCATTAATTCTTGCTTGGTTTTAGTGGTTACAATAGTAATACAACTAAGCATTTTAAAAGTACCTTTTGAAAGTTTTTCAAAATCCTTTCATCTATGTTCCTTTTGTAGTATTTGATCTGAACATTAGCCTTATAGGATAATTTAGTTATTATTGTATCTATGTTTAGACAAATAAATTGAGATTCAGAGAGATAGTAGTTGGTTCAAAGTCATGTAGCTAGCAAGTAACAGATACTAATCATAAACTTAGATTTTCTGTACCAAATTATTTTACATTATTTTCTACAATAGAGTATCATATGTATTATATGTAATTTGGTATTCTATACTCTTTATTCTATATTCTATAACAATCGAGTATCATAATACATGTGATACTCTATTATAGAAAAATTCTAATCTTTTTTATGAATATTAGTTTCTCAGATAGTCAGTAACACCCGCTAATGACAATATCAGGCAGTATCGTGTTTAATAACTCAAGTTCTGGAGTTATACAGACCTAGGTTTGAAGCATCAACTCATAATTTAGTGACCTTGGACAAATTACTATACAAGACAAACCTCATTTCTTCATTTACAAAATAAAAATGTTTTAAAAAGCAACCAATCACTGAGTATAGAATTATATAATTTTAACATAATGGAATGCCTGGTACATAGGTAATATTCAATTAGGGTTAATTATTTTTATTTCCTTATATTATCATTACCATTATTATTACTTTTTTAGCATCTCATCCAGTTTTCACTTCTGTAAACAAGATAGCGATTCTTCATATGATATTATTTAAATTCTCCTCATAATCCTGATTGTACTTCTCTGGATTGACTTTATCTGTGTTATTCTTTAAGTGAGGCGTACAAATACATTACTCAAGTTCTTATCATATTTTTCTTAATGTAAGCAAGGAATAAATTTGATTAGAACACCGCGTGTTCTCACTCATAGGTGGGAACTGAACAATGAGAACACATGGACACAGGAAGGGGAACATCACATTCCAGTGACTGTTGTGGGGTGGGGGGAGGGGGGAGGGACAGCATTAGGAGATATACCTAATGCTAAATGACGAGCTAATGGGTGCAGCACACCAACATGGCACATGGATACATATGTAACAAACCTGCACACTGTGCAAGTGTACCCTAGAACTTACAGTATAATAATAATAATTTTAAAAAAAGAAATTATATTAATTTTTTTCTAATTGTTTGCTTTCAAGACTAAAAGCTCCTTGAACACTGGGTCATGTTGTATTCTACCTTTTACCTCAAAGCCTAGTAGAAATGCAGGCTGATAATTAGCTGTCAACTAAATTTTATTCACCTGCGTACCACTAGCTCTGGCACACTCTATATTTTGTACATGTTTTTTTGTTTGTGGACCTATCAGTAGTGTTTTACATTCATTACTCTTGGATAATATACACTGCTTCAAAATCCTTCAAGTTAATATTTATCTTTTAATCATCCGTTATGGTCACTAAGTTTTTTCAGTTTTCCAGCATCTGCAGTTTGCAATGACATCTTTCAAGTAACTGTTTCAATAGGAAGAGTTATCAGTGAAGTCTTGCGGCATATTACTAGAAATTTTCCTCCACTCTGATATAGATCATTTAATTAATGATATGATTTAAGAAGATATTCACCTACTGTTCTCAAATCTAGATTGTTTCACTTTGAAATATTTTCAGCTGCCATTAGAAAACTTTATTGAAAAGAAAGAGGTAGAACATGAGGCTGGAACGTTAGATAGAATATATAATATCTTTTTTTTGTTAACAAAGTCAAATATTTTTAACTTTATTGCATAGGTAATGGAAAGATTCTTTTAAAATTTATACCTGAAAGTGACTTGTTCATATTATTATTTTAGAAATACAACTCTGTTGAGAACATGGAACACATATTAGAGCATTATGAGACTGCAGGCTCCAAGAATAGCTGGGAGATTAAAGTAGTCAGTCAGAAAAGAGGATATGAGAATTAGAACAAAGGAAGCGAGATTTCTGCATTGTTTCTAATTATTCACAAGATATCCTATAAGATATATGTCTACAATTTAAAGATTTAATGAAGCACATAAAAAGATGAATATGCAAAATTCAGCACATTTAAAAATAAGATACAAAGTGACCTAGTGTAAATATGTTTACAATAAAAGTTTCAATGAAGAAGTTTAGAATAGTGTAAAGATTGTAAGTTTTTGAAAATTTATGAGATGGTGAAAGTAAATCACATAAGGCTTGTACCAGATATAAACTAAATTGTGATTACCTGCTATGTTTTTCTTAGGAATTGCACTGGTTTCTTACTTGCCTTAAGTTTCTTAATTTTTCTTAAAAATTAAGTATTTGGGTAAATTCCTCATCTGATATCTAATTGCCTTTTTTATAACCATCAAATTGTTCATACATCAAATTGTTACTCAAATTACATACATCAAATTGTTACTCGAATTTTATAATTCTAATATTGATTTAATTCATGTTAAAAACTGTAATGAATCTCTTAGTAACATCTCACATATACATGTAGTACCCACTGATGACAGCTTCTTAAGAAAAAACATGCATGTTTAACTAAAAAAAAATTTCATACATCTAGGCAATATCGATACTGATAATAATTATAACATGATTGTAAGCATTGCCTAATTTGCCTGGGTAATACCGATAGTACATTTTTATAATGTTAATATATCTCTTAAACAAACTAACAAAAACAAAATCTTGATAAATTATTGCCTTGACTTAAATTATTTTAAAAGATTATGGTGTTGAATCTTAAACATGAGAGAAGTGGAGAGAAATTAAAGGAGACATAAAGAGGGCTTAAAGGTTTAGAGAATGGAAACTGTCAGAAAAGGTAAATCAGTTAATGCCACATGCAAGCCACTCCAAAACTCTATGACATAAAATAGCAACCCTTTTTTCCTCCCATATCTGTGAGTCAGCTGAGGTTAAGTTGATTAGTCTTGGTTTATTTAGTGAGAGTTTGTCTAAAGCCATTGGGTGTGTTCAGGTTTCCTCCATGTGCTGCTTATTCTTTGCTTATTGGTGGCCTACCTTAAGTATGTTCTTGTCATGGTGACAGCAGAAGTTTAACATATATTTAAAAATTGTTATTTTCAGCCACATTCCACTGGTCAACACAAGTCATATGACTGAGCTCAAAGCCAAGCCATGCAGTATGAAAAGACAGCACTTCTAGGGGGAGGAATTGCAAAATTACATGTCAAAGTGTACAGATAAGGGAAGGAGGAAATATTGGGGTCAGTTATTCAATCTACCATGAAAAAAGCTAATCAAAAGTCTGATGATAAAATTTGGAGAAGAGTCATGGATGAATTCAAATTCAGCTGTTCCTCAATCCAAAACCAATTTCTGAAAAAATTACTGAGAATTATGTCACATCTAGGAATTCTTTGGATACTCACCTAAGCTATGTGATCCTGTTTCGTGACTGCCCCCAGAAACCTCTTCTAAGGCCTCTGCAAGCCTCCAGTGCTGCCAACAGAGGTGCAAGGTCATTAACAAATAAATGAAAAGAGCCTTCAAACTTGAGCTAATATCCGAGTTTACTTTATTCATAGTGACTCTTCATAGTGGGAAAATAACCAAGTTATATTTGATTTTGTAGCTCTCCACCACACACTTACATCCTCAAGCTTTCCTGCTGTTAGATGAAAGATATCTAAGATTTCTAAAATACTATCCAAGCAAGCCACTCACCTGGAAATGAGTCTATTAGCTTTCTTTTATATCTTATCAGCAGAGGAGTAGGAAAAGGGAGAATAAGATTAGAAAGCAAGCGGAACTTTGTGAAGCTAAGTACATCAGCTTTCAAGGATCTCACTTCTAAATGTAAGTGCTTGCTTGCTTGCTCTCATGCCTGCCCTATAATGCCTAGAAAAAAGTTCCGTATTTCAAATGACTCCCTGTGATTAAGGTAAAATGTATTTTTTTTTTTTTTTTGAGATGGAGTCCCGCTCTGTCGCTCAGGCTGGAGTGCAGTGGCATGATCTCAGCTCACTGCAAGCTCCACCTCCTCCTGAGTTCATGTTATTCTCCTGCCTGAGCCTCCCGAGTAGCTGGGACTACAGGCGCCCATCACCAAGCCTGGCTAATTTTTGTATTTTTAGTAGAGACAGGGTTTCACCATCTTGGCCAGGATGTTCTCGATCTCTTGACCTCGTGATCCACCTGCCTCGGCCTCCCAAAGTGCTGGGATTACAGGCATGAGCCACCGCGCCCAGCTGGTAAAATGTATTCTTATGTTGTTTATTTCCATTCAGGTGATTAAGATCATGGAATGGTAGGGTTGGGACTAGGGATTCTCATATTCTTGAATCTCTGCTAGTGATATTTAATTCAATGCCTCTCCTTCTCATTCTCAGGGTCCCATGACTTCTATTGGTCACTCTCCTTTAGCCTAAATCTGGAGCCCAGAAAAAAAAAAATTTCTACAGTCTCCAAAATTTCTTATTTTGGCCACTGAAAATCATAATTGGGGGTATGTGTAATAAACCAGGACTAATATGGGTTGCAAATAAAGTGCTTTTATTAATATATCAGATGCTTACACATCTTGAGAAATGGCCAAAGACAACCAACCACAGAAGCAAAAGAAGTAAGCTAAGTCCTGGCACTGCCCTCTGGGACAGAATATTTTCCCTTCTGTGATGCTGTGTTACTTACTTTTCACTGGGAGGTTGAAAAATGAAACCTTCATCTATGTAACTTCACCAAGCTTCTTGGTAATTACCCATAATTCAGAATCTGAGTAAACTTTAAAAGGAGGAAGAATAATAGTTGTCATAACAGGAGTGGTTCTTGTTTAAGACTAGATCATGCTTGTATTACAGATTTGAGAGGTATTTCATTTTGCTGACACCAAAACTTGTATCCTGGAGGAAAAAAATAATGAGTGACAAATATTATTGATATCAGCTAATTATATCTTGTGCTAAACTATAACCTAAAGTTTAGAAAAAGGATTAAACAGATTGACCACATATTAAATTTGTTAATACAGATGAATATATTTGTTAATATATATGAATTAACATTGAATATATTTGCTAATATATATATAAATATATGAATGTTGCATAGAAAAATATGTTAGAATATTGTAATTTTATCTTTTGGTGACAAATATTCCATCTTTGCTAAATCAGTGCTATTTCCTCAGTTCCATTAGGCCAGAAACTATGTGTTTGATTATTAGTGGTTGAGTGTCTAGCTTCCCAGTCATGTTTAGCTGAAGATCTTTTAAGACTCTCTACCTAAAGACCCAGAATCATGGAGTTCCTGAGACCAACTTATAGCAGCAGAAGACAGACAAATTCCTAGACAGACAAGGATGGGTCCCTTGTGAAACCTGACCTTTAAGCCAAAGACAGCCTGAAGACTGAAAACCGAACTGCTGGTTCTGGGTAGAGTCCAGTGTGAGAAATTCTATTCTTGTTTGCCCACTGTTTCCTGATTGGTTCTTTCTGAATAATGCTCTTTAACCAATGGAATGTTGCCTTTTCCAAAGGCTACCTATAGCCTGCACCTCCTCATTCCAAACCTATAAAAACCCTGGACTCAGCTACATAGATGGCTACCTGCTTTCAGGCCCCCTCTCACACAGAGGGCTACCCACTTCAGGTCCCCTGTCATTGTCAGGAGCTTCTCTGTCACTCAATAAAATTCTTCCCTGTCTCGCTCAGTCTCTGGTGTCCACGCAACCTCATTCTTCTTTGTCACTGGACAAGAACCCAGAACTCACCAAATGGAAGGTGCAAAAAGAGCTATAACACTGTAACCCTCCCTCTCACTCACCAAGTGACAGGGGAGAAAAAGCTGCTGGGCGCCCCATGCCCCCATTTGCTGAGCTGCAGGTGGCAGGACAGAAAGAGTTGTGACACACCCCTATTCGCTGAAGCTGTAGGCAGTGGGAATGAATGAGAGCTGTAATACTTCCTGGGTTCTCAGACCTTGGGACTCCCCAAGCAGAAGCTGTAACACCTCTTGGGGCTCTGTGGTTGCTGGCGTCTCCAAATTTTCAGGCGCCACCACATCCCCCTTTGTCTGAATGCCAGCACTGGGCTGCAGAAGCCACTTACAGCACGCCTGGTCCTGCCGTGAGCTGAGCATGGGTCCCATGGTGATCATGGGATTTGGGCTGGGGAGTGAACAGAGCTCAGCCTGCTGGGCCAAGTGGGCAGAGCAAGCCCAGCAGACAAAAGTGAAGCCCAGGCAGAGGTGCCACCAGCCACAGAGGTTTCCAGCTGGTGAAATGGCACCAAAAGGATTCTGTGTCAAAACCTAACCTGACAAGAGAGGAGCAATAATAAAATAATAATAACACATTTTTAGTGGATGTTTACAGCAATGCTGAGTGTTTTCATTTCATTCAGTCATATCCTTGTTGTCCATTTCACAAGAAACTGGGTTGCAGACAACTGATCTAACTTGTCCAATATCACATAGCTAGCAATTGGTGAGGCAGGAAGCTTGCAAAATCATACTCCTCACCATTATGCCATCTTGCCTCCTTGTGGGGGAGTTGAAGAGTACTTTTGCTAAAGCCTGGTATGTTTGGGATATTATATGTCACTTGTCTTTAGACGTACGGATGCCTAGTGCACATTGCTGGATTCACCCTTTCGCTTTATGAAAGGTATTGCAGTTCCATTCTAGTTCTAAACCTAAACTAATTGAAATCTTGAAAATCTTCCTATTTCTGCCAAGATTATTTGCCTTGGGAGTCCCACTCACTAGACATTGCACACCTGGGCACTGGTTCGAAAGAAGCTCCAGTTAGCCTTTCTGTTGCCATATTTTAATTTGAGTAGCTGACCACTCCCAGAGGAGTATGTCCCAGATTGTGACCTGTGTTCAATGGTTTTCTCCCTTTTCTAAGATAACCACTTAAGTTTTATTACAGTAAGTCCTCACTTAATGTCATCAGTAGGTTTTTGGAGACATCAATTTTAAGCAAGTTGTTGGAAATCAAGGGTGTCCAATCTTCTGTCTTCCCTGAGTTACACTGGAAGAATAATTGTCTTGGGCCAAACATAAAAACGAACACTAATGATAGATGATGAGCTAAAAAATAAAATCACAAAAAAATTTCATAATGTTTCAAGAAAGTTAGCAAATTTGTGTTGGGCTGCATTCAAAGCAGTCCTGGGCCACATGTGACCCATGAGCTGCGGGTTGGACAAGCTTGAACGAAACCCACTTTACCACAGGCTAATTGATATAAACAAGAGTGAAGTTCCAATGGTATATTTCTGGTCACAAAAACATATTAAACTTCTAAATAAAGACCCAAAACACTTTTAATATTAAACATTGAAATAATTGTGATACATCCATACATTCAAGAAATGTTAATGCAAACAAGATAAATATTTACCCAATTTTTGGTGAATCAGTGAGTGATGGCAGTTGTAGTGATGGTGTGTTAAATCAAGGAAGAAACGTTAGCAAAGCAAAAACTGTAGGAGCATCTCCTTCAGAAACAACAAATACAGTGGGCTTCCTGAGTACTTTCCTACTGCATTTTTTGTCAAGCATTTATATGATTATCATAGATTTCATGAAATTTTATTTTATAATAATTTGTATTCATTCATTTTCCAGCCTGCTTATTCCAGTTTAGGGTCACCAGTGGTCAGATCCTCTCCCAGCCGCTCAGGGTGCAAGGTGGGAACTGCCTTGGACAGGAAGCTATCTCACTGCAGGGCACACCCACACACACCCCAACACTCACTCACATTGGAACCATTTAGACACACCAGTGAATCTCATGTGAACTTCCTTGGGATGTGGAAGGAAACCAAACTACCCAGAGAAAACCCATGTACACATGCAGAGAAAATGTAGACTCCACACAGACAGCGGCTGTGACCAAGAATTAGTGATTTTCTTCTCATCAAAGTGATTATAAAATGACTTTGAATGAAATGGTGTTATTTGAGGACTTGCCCTATCTCACAGCTAAGTCTATCTGAATTGTGAGAGAAATGGGTCTGGCATGAGTCATCTACTTTCTTATTATTCACTTATCACCAATAAGAAGCATCTTAACTGAGATGGCTGGAATAGCTGTCCTCAATTCCATCCAGGATTGAGCCTGTGATATCTTTATTAGCATTACATGATATTCCAAAGTTTCTAAATTCATTACTCAAAACACTAACAAATCTAATCAGTTGTTTGTTGCCACATTATTCAAAATACTGATAGTTGTGAATGACTTACTTTTTATTCTATAAATTAGGTCATAACTAATATTTCAGTACACAAACATTATTTTTATTCATTTGAATCCCAATATGTTTTCTGAAATTATAGGAAAAACTGGTAGCATGTCAGTCAGCAAACCAGAAATTATATCTTACTGCTACATCTCATAACTACGTCTTCCTAAAACACAAACATTCATAATAGGTAATATACTATCTCTAAAATTATATAGGTTTTGTCTACATTTCTTCTAATTGATCATGTCAGCTTATTTTCCTCTGGATTAAGGATCAAGGAGATAATATATTAGATGATTTGATAAATTTCCAATGCTTTGCAAAGTAGTTGAACAACTTTTTCTTTGTGATGCTAGGTGGCACTACTAGTCAAGACTTGGTATTTCATAGCTGGCTTTCTTATTCTGAAGGTTGTAAAAAGACATATGAAGTAATATTTAACATTGAAAACATTGTCCTAAACATTCAGAGTAAAGTTTCCTTTAAAGTTAAAATCTTTCAAGTGAAGGAAATTATAAAGTCACATGTAAACACCAAAATAAGAGGAATAGAGCAATAGGATATTTTTGGCTTTATAATTCAATTTAAAAATTAAGGTGCATTTATTTTTCGGCAGCTGGCCATAAAGCTTCAATGTCCAGTATGCAGTTGCTCTGAAAAAGAAAACAAAAAGGAAATATCAGTCTGTAGATTTCAATGCTCCCAGATACAATACGAATGTTTTTACAACACCTAAAATATTTCTTCAGAGTATTGTCACATACCCTTTCTCTTAAATCCTATAATCATTATAAAAAAAGCTGTAACTTTCTCTTATTTTGTCAAGATTTCACTGCAGGAAAGCATTATCCCATTTTCAGGCAATTTATATTGTTACATGTCTATGGAAATGAGTATTTTTTTGGTGAATGGCAATAGGTAATAGGTTTACACTCAAGGAGAATTAAAAATCTGTGATACAGAAATGTAGGATCCTGAAGTTCTTTCAATGCCACATAAAGCTTTGCATCTTGAATATATTCATCCAGTGTTATTGTCTGTTCCTTCTCCATGTTTGGTTAGTATCAAATATCAGTCTTTTGTTTATTGTATAGTAAGCTTACAAAGAAAAGGCAAATTATCAGCCATTTATGCAGACATCGAAGTCGCATGTTTTAACGTTTGGATCATCCAAACGGAACCTACAGCATTCTGACCATTAGCGGGTCACTAGCTGGGCACTGAGGGCCTCACCTGGGTAACTCGAGAATCTCCTCAATCTGGCTCTTTGATTTGGCTTTCACAGGCCAGTACTTTTTATTCCTTCTCATCTGTCTGCTATCATGTTAACAAGCTAAGGCAACTCTCAGCAGCTCATTGACTACATCATAAAACGAGATTAGAATTTCACCAGCTAAAGAATGGCTTACTTTCAGGGCTTTAGGCTTGAGACGAATATTTGTGTGTGCCTTGGTGATCAAATAAGGAAAAAAAAGACCCAAATACAAATCAAACACACAAATAAAACCCATAATTGTTGCCCACAAGAACTACTTGCTCAGGTTGACTAAGCCTGATTGAAAACCCAGAAAAATTCCAAACCAAAAAACCTAGCATTTTTCATGTTACTGACATATTATGGCTAGACTCATCTCAGTGTGGTTGCAGCACTAATAACCGTTATCTAATTTATTTATTGTTAATATGAAACTTGGTTCAAGAAAAGTCAATTAATGATGTTTGTAGCTGCTGGAAGACTGACTTTAAAAAAATTAAAAAGAGAATTTAGAACAAATAGGTGCAATACGTTATCACTGAGTTACTGAGGTGGATATTGTATTAAATATGTCATGGCTCCTGGAGATTTGGGGAACTTCTGGAGGGCTTTTTTCTCCAATATAAATAAAACTTTCAAAAAAAACTGAAAGAAAGATAATGTTGTTTATTGTGCAAGAACAGTCAAGACTACTTAAACGGGATATTGTGACAAAGTGCTGCCAATTAATGCTGTATCTAATCTCAAATACATGCAAGACTTTTATCCTTCTTAGTAGGCTGACCAAAAAGACTAAAAGAAGTTGTCTTAATTATGTTTATATTTTCAAGCCACATTTTCCATATACAATTAAGCTATTTAAAATTCTGCAATTGAAGTACTTGTCTTTAATGATAAGGTCTGGGTTTATTTGATTAAAAGGTGATTTGGCATAGTTGCATGACTGACATTTTAATTAAGAAAATTACATTTTTTTTGATATTTGTCTGTATTCTAACTAGTTGTTTCATCAGTTACACATGACACATAAACATACTCTGAAAATTAGTTCACTGGATATTTCTTATCCTGCAAAATTTAAATAGCAGAAAGACGTAGACCCTATATGTAAATAATATATGTGCGTATTGGCTTGCATGTGATAGGAAGTTAGATAAATAAAGCGACTTTAATGTATTCTATTTATTATTAATTAGTGCAACACAAGAACTTAAATAGCCCAGGCCATTTTAGGAGGAATAAAGATGTTTTAAAAAGACTAGCAGACCTGTAACAAATCCTATTTCTCCGTTATACTAACTGCTTTTATTGCATTTAAATCCTTGCTAGTGCTGAAAGGTAAAAGCAAGCTAGGAAGCTGCATGACTGAGAAACCCAAACAACTCTTAATTTTTTTTTTCATTTTCCAGTCCTATGCCTTGAGAATTTGCCATCTGGATTGCATACTGTAGTCAGTGTTTTAGCTCTTGATGTTTTAAAACAATAGCACTGTAGCATTTTAACATGTAGTTTCATGATAAAATAAATGTGTCATGCATTAAATTATGCAGGCATATATTTACAACTCCTCATGTGCCCAAAGAACATAGTGAGGACAGGAGGACAGTCACTTGCTGGTTTGGTATGACACACCACAGTGTAGGGTTGATAATGTATAATGCATATATTATCAACTCGGCATTTATTAGTATTTAGGGGAAAATATTTCAGAGAAAATACACCATATTTTGCTTTGATTTGGGCTTTCTCAGGGTTAATTATCATCCAAATGACTAAGACGCTTTATTTCTCTTCAATACGTTCATCTCAGGGGTACTTGCCTGAGGTTGAACTGTTTTTGATTAACTCTATGTGATAATGAGAACCATGAAAATAGCCTTGTGGAGGGAGTTCCTTCTTTCTGATGTTACATATAAAACTGCGGAAGTCTTACAATATTTAACAGTGAACTTTTTACTTTTTTCCCTTTCTGCACCCAGATCTCAAACTAATCATGAAAGAGTGAGGAATGATTTTATCTACAATCATTGCTCTTTCGTAAGGTGTGCCTAATTGAAGAGTTCAACTAGTTTTACTGGGATTAAAAAAAAACACACACACATTCTAATGAGAGTTCAAGGAGATTTTTTTGTGCTCTCCAAGGACAGACATGGAGTCAGGTCAGCAATTGTGGACCTACACTTCCTCTCTTATCATAATCTGCATGTTTTTAGCTAATCACCAATGACTACTGGTGTTTCCTCCACGTTCTGTATTTACAATAGAGAGACAACTGACTGGATAAAATTGTCAAAGTTGTTTGAGGATGGCTCTAAAAATATATATTTTTTCCTTCACAAACTACATAAGATTGTAGATAAAGGAAATTCTTGTCTTCTATTTGATTTTACTTCTATTTTGATGAGCTCATCTTGATGCTGACTTTTATCAAATGAAATGGTCAATGAGCTCATTGTCCACATTAATCTGTGAACATAATCACAAAGAGGCCTGAACATACCTAGAGCCGCCTACAACCTTTTCACCTCTTAATTTATTCTTTGCAAAGTTATATCTGAATCCAAATGGGAAAGATAATTTATAAACAAATTTGTAAGATTATTGCAATTTCAAGAAGCTAGCACTTTATATTACATATTCTCTTCAGTTCAGTTTTCTTCACCATTGATTGGAGCAATTTTATCAATAAAAAATTTTATATCCGATGAACTTGGACATAATAACCTATGTGTTGTTTGATGTTTTTCAGGTTGTAAGAATAAATTCAGTTTCCACAAATGGTTTGTTGGAAAGGTAGCAAGAGAGGACAAGGAAAATATCTCAAATGTCTTAATGAGGCATCACAGATACCTGTAACGTCTTTCATTGCCATTTAGTTAAAAAAAATTAGGATTTATAGTTCAAGAGCACATCTGTTGACTCAACAGCAATTCTATTAGCTATTGCAAAGGCATTGAGCCACTTCTCTACCTTTATTCAACCAGTTTACTCAATTGCCAGCTAACTCTATCTCTTTTTCTCTTTCTCTCTCTTAAGTGGGGAAAAAGAGATTCTAACTGGTTTGCCTGGTCACCCAGAGTAGACAGACACATTGGTCCGAGTCTCCCTCATACTCTCCCTGCAATATGGTTGCTTTGACTTATTTCCCATGTCTATTCCAATTAGCTGTAGTCTGGGCAGACCACACATGGTAAATTTAAGAAAAAAAAAAAAAAAAAGAATCAATTCAGGCATAGCAAACACATCAGACAGGCTATGAACATGCAAAAATGCCCGTGAGTCTGAGATTTCTCACAAGACTGCTATATAACTGGCAGATAATTTGTGTGGCCTGACCATGCATTTGGATCTAGAGAAATAAATGTTTGTTTCGTGTTATTATAAATTTTACTATTTTGGTTGCCCAAAGTATAAGAAATAACTATTTGAAAAAATAATATTCAGTTAATGAGAATACATATTATAAGAAATGCAAAACTCATTTCAGATTTAAAGGTACTTGAAATGCATAGTCCCTTCCCCTCATCAGTTGAGTGCCATAAAGTACTAGTATTCATAAAATTCAATTGCTGAGACCTTCTAATGAAAATTGACATAAGTCTGCATAATTGGATCCTTTAATTTCTTTGAAGAAATACATTTAAAAGAAATTGAATCATAATTGAATAAGCTAATTCTGGCAATTAAGTGGTTATTTAATGGACTATTTCCTATATAACACAACAAATGAAACATTCTTCAAAAGGAAGAAAAGTCATGAAAATGCTTGCAGACACAAAAGAATAATAAAGTTTTTAACTACAAAGCTAATAAGCTAGATAAACTGATGTCATGCTAAGGAAACCCATCCTAGTTCACTGAAGTCTAACATCTGAAACCATTAAGTGATCCGTCCCTTTCCACTACCACAGTACGAAGGTGCTAAATTACAGGCATCAGATTAACTCCTCACACATTTAGGCTAAACTTTGCTTGAAATGTCACCATACATGTCTAAAGACAGAATGTTTTCTTTCAAGAGTGTTTGTGAAAACTCTGATTATATTTATATGTGTATACCATAAATGTATACATAATTTTATTTACTTTTTTAAATAAGTCAGTACCTTAAAAGGAAAATCAGATCCAATAGCTTTTTGACAAATAAAATTGTACTTACGTCTATCATTCATGAGATCATGGGGTTCCAACACCACTGCTGATACTATTGTCAGTAATATTAAAACCACTTAACTCTTGGAGATCAAATTAACTAGTTTATATTTGGCTTCTGTGTAAAAAAAATTGTAAGAGTTAATATTTTGAAATATTTAATACCAATTTAGCACTGATTTCTTTTTTAAAAAACCATTGAAATACACAAACCGATGATTTAGTGAATATTTAATGTTTCCACAATATCAATCGTGGACTAATAAACAGCTGCTTCTATTTTTATGTACATAGCATATTTAGGTATAGTCTCATTTAATCTGATTATTTTGAAAACATTATGATTTACGATAACCTGGCTACAAAGTCTTAACTTTTGTTGCATCTTTGAAATCAAATGTTATTTTAAAGCTTTATTGGATTTGTTATTTTAATGAATTAATAACTTTAAATTTTACTTTTTGGGCAATAAGCACATAAAATGGAGAAGCTGCAGAGATAAGACATGGTATACAATTTTAGTACGGAAAATATACTCTTTTAGAAATATTTACCATTTAGAAAAATTTTTGAAAATAATGACAAGAACAAGAAATGTGTTTTTGTATTTATTGAAATTGTATCATGTCTACAAATATAATCGTCTGAACGGTTTTGACTTACTATACAGCACTGTCCTATATAACTTTTTGCAATGATAAAAATGCTGTATGTCTGCATGTCCCAAAACACTAGCCACTAGTCAAATTTGACTTAAAATATGGCTAGTTCAACTGAGGAACTGAGTTTTTAATTTTATTTTAAAAATTAACTTAAATTTGAATATCATATGGCTAGTGACGATTGGACAACATAATATAGAATATTGGCTCAATAAAACTGATAATTTCCTTAGCATTGACCTTGATTATTACTAGGAAGAGTGAGATGCTACTGTATTTTCTAAATATATTTTTGGAAACCAAAAAATTAAATATGAGGAAACACTTGTGCTTAGGTAATGTAAGAGACACTTCAACCACACTATTGTGGACATTTTTTGTCAGTAGACAAAATTTGTAACTACTGATGTAGAAAATGATGTCTGTAATTCTTGTGGAGTTTCCTCCAAGGCTATTACCAGGTGCACTCTAATTTGCTCTTTAAACGCCCAGTCAAGCCTTTGGAAACAATAAATATGCAAAGTATGTTACTATGAACTGACTATGCAACATGAAATCCAATACCCTGAAAAGATTTTTCAGTAACTCATGCAGTTCTAAACAACAAACTACCTTTTAAAGCAAAACCCAGAAATCAACCTGTATCTGTATACAGTCCTGCAAAATTAATGTAGGCAAGTGTTTCTAAACACCACAGTTCTTTATTCCAGTGTGTTAATTCATTAACTTCAGAATAAGAATGCAGTGTCAATACTTTACAGCCAAATTCAAATTGCTGTATTAATTCTAACTCCTTCTATACCTGATTACCTCCCTTTTTCCTCTCTTTTCTTTCCAGAACGCTGATTTTCTGTGCAGGCCCCATTAGCCTTTCTCTTTGAATACATTATTGCTCCCTGGTTTCCAGTAAAGGCTCCTGGTTTCTGTGTTTCTAATCAAGGTCTCCATTAAACAGTCACAGAGGTTATTGTTTGGTTATGTTTGTAGTTAGTAGCTCTTAGCTTTATCTACTTAGTGGTGGTTTACAAATTCCTGCTAATGCTAAATTAGAACAGTAATTTCTGGTGGCTTCTACTCTTATTTTCCCTTTCCCCTTCCCCTGTTGCAGATCAGAGATAGGGGCGGAGGGAAGGAAAGCCACTGAGAGGAGATGAAAACCTTTAACAAACTCACTCTGTGGGACAGTGGATAAGGAAGATCACAGTTGTTTGGCCTGGGGATCTGGATCTTATTAATGTCACCAGTCTTCCCCAATTCTCAGTGGCAGAAATCTGAATTCTTTCTGCTGTCAATAGGCCTTAACATTAACTGAAGTTCACTAAACTTTCTGTAACTAAATGAATTGAAGGTTGCTGAAATTGTCCTCTTTCTTTTAAAAATACAGTGAATGGAGTAGTGTTAGTATCACCACCATGTTTCTGTTGATGTCCAAAAACTGCCAGATGCCAAAGCATGTCATTTGGGTACCCCTTCTATCAGTCATAACCTGCTTTTCTAAATTTGAGGTTTAAACATGTAATTTTGTAAAGCAATAGATGTGCTATAATCTATATTCTGCATTCTGTTTGCTCTTGTAGTCTGACTTAGAGCAAACTTCTGCTTTTGCAATTTAGTTGATTCCACAGATATTTCACAAATAAAAAATGAATCAGAGTGAAAGGTGAAGAGTGTTAAATATTATATATGAGGAATGAGCTTTTAATTATTACCTCATAAAACATTTAGCGTATTAATAAAAATAAATTTTCTTTTTTTCATTTTTTTCTGGGATATTTTCCTTTTTCAAAAATTATAGCAACGGACAGAGAATAATATATGAATACAAATGAAAGAATTCAATTTAATTATTTTCAAGTGTAAAGGTGAACCTCAAACTTAGTCAAATGCAACTGGTTAATGGGGTATCAATATAGTAGCTAATACTTACAAAGTACTGACTTCATGCCCCCACTTTACATATATTAGCTTATTTAATCCTCTTTCCAACTTCATGAGGTAGGTACTAGTATTAGTTCCACTTTTTAAATAAATAAATCAAAATGTCAAGATGCTAAGTAATTTGTTCATGATCACACAGCTGGTAAAAGCTGCAAACTGATTTAACCCAGGCAATCTAGCTCCAGTATCTGTTGTAGTATTTTTAATTATGACACAATTTTCTGTCTCTTTCAATTAAAAAAAGATTTATCTCTTGTTACTTTCAACTCTGCTCTATTACATCCCAATCCCCTTTACTATGTATTGATATGTTGAATAATTTTATAACTCTCTGATGACTTTTGGTTGTTAAAATTAGACTACACCTTCCCAAGTACGACAGAGGTTATGACTAAGAGCGCTCAGAAGAGAGGAGCTATGGCTTGGCTCAGAGATATTTTTTCTCTTTCTTTTTTTTAAGGCTTGTATTCTCTATTGAGGGAGGTGAAGATGAGGAAGAGGGAGATCGAAATCTCTACTTTAATTTGGTATGCACTTGTGGTGTCCCTATAGCTGGTGTTGATACGGACCGGAGGCAGGGAAATACTGGGTAGCAGAGGGCTGATCTCCTACAAAGGCCCCACCCTCAAGCCTGGAAACCTGCCGCCTTAAATAAGAACAGGCATTCCTGTTTTCATGACCTAAAGTTGTCTTTTGGCCTGCCACGACCCCCTATCCTGTACCCATAAAAGCCCCAAACCCCTGGCTCCATGAGGAGATGAACAGAAGAACAGAAAAATGGCAGAATGGCACGGCCTAGAGGAGTTCAGCTGGGTAGGTTGGAGAGGAGATTGGCCGCTGGATGGCCAAACTCCAGGAAAAGATTATCTTCTCACTCCCATCCCCCTTCCAGCTCCCCAACCATCCCACTGAGAGCCACTTCCACCACTCAATAAAGCACCTGCAGTTATCCTTCAAGTCCATGTGTGACCTGATTCTTCCTGGACACCAGACAAGGACCTGGGTACCAAGAGGTCACTAAGCTAGTTAACACTTAAGCCGTCTGCAGATGGCAAGGCTAAAAGAGTGCACTGTAACACATGCCCACTCGGACTTCAGGAGACACAGGCTCGTACCCCTGGATGCTGCTGTGTGGCCAAAGCCCAGGGATACTCACCCCAGTTCCTGCACCTTCTGTCTGCATACACCCTGTCTCCATAAGGGGTTTGAGTATGCACTCCAGCCGAACAGACGAGCCACACCCCTGTCACACATCCTGCAAGGGGGTCAGAGAACTCTCCCATTTCAGCATGTGTGATTTTCCAGTGGTGGTGTTCAGAAGTGTGTCTCCCAATGGCCTATAATAGTAAAATGTGAAAAGGGAGAAATAAATTAAAGATGGAATTCATAACCAAAAGAGAACCAGAACTTAAAGAGTTGGAGAATTATCAGCTTGGTCATGTAAGGAATGAAAAGGCAAAGCACGTTGGAGAGAAAAAATCCAGGATGTGGCCAAGCAACCACTTAAGGAGATTGGTATGGATTAAAAATAAAAAAAGGAAGCCAGATGCTATTCATGAAAACAATGGAAGCATGACCCCAAAGATATTTCAGAGATCATCAGGGCTGACACTCCCATCAAAGGCCCAAAGTGCCAGGGCTTTGAGGACAGAATGGATTTTTAGTGTGGGGCGGGGGCGTCCCAGGGCACCTATAGGACCTCAGGGCTTACTACCCAGGGCTGTCTGAAGTCCCTGTTCCCCAAATTTTGGTGCAGCGCTCCTCAGCTGCCCCAGCTGTGGCTCAAGCAGGTGCATGTGTGGCTTAGGCTGCTGCTCCAGAAGGCACAAGCCATAAACCTTGCCAGTGTGCTGTTGGTGCTAATTCTGCAGGTTCGCAGAGTGAAAGAACTGTGGGGGCATCTTTACTTCCACCTAGATTTCACAGGATATTTCAGATAGCCTCGGGGGCTTGGCCGAGACTTGCTGCAGGGGTGGGGCTGCCACAGAGTGTCTCCACTAGGGCAATGCCCAGAAGAACTGAGGGTTGAAGGCCACTAAAGATAGTTCCCACTAGGGCAATATTTACTAGAGTCATGAGGCAGGGCTGCTCCTGAGATTCCAGATCTGTAGAGCTATTTACATGCAATGCTAGTCTGAAAGAGCCACAAATACCTGACTCTAACCCATGAGAACAGCAGCAAGGGCTATGCCCAGTAAAGCCATGGGAGTGGGGTCCCTCAGATCCTTGGAGACTCAGTCTCCTCCCAGTATGCCTGGAAATTGGGACATGGAGTCAAAGAAGATTATTCTCAACCCGTGATATTTAATGATTTTTGCCCTGTTGGGGTTTCGACTTACGTGGAACCTGTTTCCTTTTTTTCATCTTGCTTATTATTTCTTCCTTTTTGTAATGAGAATGCCTATCCAATGCCCATTCCATCACTGTGTTTTGAAAGTACGTAACTTGTTTGATTTCACAGGTTCATAGCTGGAAAGTAATTTGCCTCAGGATGATATCTAGGTGAGACTCTGGACTTTAGACTTTAAATTTCATGCTGGAATGGGTTAAGATCTTTGAGGCTTTGGCATATAATGAATATATTTTTTACATGAGAAGGACATGAATTTTAAAGGGCCAGAAATGGAATAATATAGTTTCAATATGTACCCTCCAAAATTCAGGTGTTGCTTGTGTGATAGCATTAAAAGGTGTTCAGAAATGCAGATGATTTTGTATGTTGATTTTATATTCTGCAACTTTGCTGAATTCATTAGTTCTAACAGTTTTTTTGTGTGTACCATCTTTAGGATTTTCTACATATAAAATTACATCACCCCTGAATAGAGAT